>NC_044979.1:111978277-112578277 GCF_008728515.1 Papio anubis | reverse complement strand
ATCCTTCCTTTTCCTCTCCCACTACCCTCCAGGACATCAGACTGTATTGATTTCCCTATCTGGTCTTTCCTTTTCTCTTAGTTTGGCTTTTCCTTTCCTTACCTATCTGGTCTTTCCTTTTCTCTTAGTTTGTTTTTCCTTCCAAGATGGGAGGGCAATTTTTTGAGATGGGTAATCTTTTTGGGGGGTGGGATGGGGAATGTAAGTAATTTATTTGGAAAATGATCCCAGAAAGCACAAGCAAGGAAATGTGAAATAGGAAAGAGAGAGAAAAAAAAAAAAAAAGCAAGGAAGGATATGATTGTGAACAGGTTAGTGAGGGGAAGCTCCTTTTCGATGGGGCCTCTGATGAACCCTGCCACCAAGGATAGGAAGCTGGATTATTTTCCCATCTGAATTTGTAGGATGTCCTTGCACTTGCAGAGGAAATTCCCTGGCACCAGAGAAAGCCCTCAGGCAGTGAAGCAGAGAAGTGGGAGGCTGCCAGCCCACAGGAACTCTCCAGCACAGCTGCAAGTAAACTACTTGGATGTGGGCAGGGGCAGGGAAGTGGCAGGCATTGACAGTCGCTGGATCCTTTGTGAGCTGTATTTCTCTTCTGATATGGTTTAGTTGTGCCCCCACCCAAATCTCATCTTGAATTATAGTTCCTATAATCCCCATGTGTGGTGGGAGCGATGCGGTGGGAGATAATTGAATCATGGGGGTGGTTTCCTACATACTATTCTCATAATAGTGAGTGAGTTATCACGAGATCTGATGGTTTTATAAGGGCTTTATCCTTCGCTCAGTTCTCATTGTTCTTCTTCCTGCCACCATGTGAAGAAGGATGTGTCAGTTTCCTCTTCCACCATGATTGTAAGTTTCCTGAGGCCTCCCCAACCAGGCTGAACTGTGAGTCAATTAAACCTCTGTCCTTTATAAATTACCCAGTCTTGGGTATGTCTTTATTAGCAGCATGAGAAAGGACTAATACATCTTCCCTTCCCTTAAATGTTGGTTTCCCCAGTGTTCTGTTCTTGCTCCATTTCCTTTCTCTCTCCGTTCACCTCCCAGGAGTGCTCATCCACTTTCACGCCTTTAATTACCTCTGAATTCTGAAATATGTATTTTCTACCCAGGTGCATCTCCTGAGGTTTAGGCACATATATCCAGTTGGCTGTGGAAATCTCCTCTTGTGTATCCCATGGGCATCTTCACCTACATGAAGTTGAATTCATCATGTCCATGGGCAATTCTCTCTCCACCCCTAGACTCCAAAGTCACTTCCACTCCATAGATATCTCTAGGAGAATGGCACAGCCTGATACGCAGTGGTCAAAATGAGAAAACCCAGAGAGAAGCCATCCTTGAAGGCACGCTGTCTGTCAGCATCACATCAATTGCTGAATTTCATCAGAACTAACTATCTTCAGTCTGACTCCTCTCCTCTTCCGCAGGCATTAGTTCAAGCTCCTATCAATAAAGTCCCTTTCCAAAATAGATCTCCCTTCTGCAGCCTCACTTCCCATGTAAATATGACTTAGCTCCCAACTAGGTTGTAATATGCTTATAAAAGCAGACCTGATATTAACGAATACCTCACATATTTTATTAAATAAATACTTTGGAATTAATAATTATTTTCAATTCCCTTTTCATCTCCTCCTCCTCCATGCTGCCAACAATCAAGGCCAAGTCCCGAGTTATTTAGCAAAGCCTGTGTCAGAGGAGTTGTGCTCAGAACCCAGATTCCATTGCTTTATTACAATCCTGTGTGACCTGACCCCAAACAAGGAAGAAGCATTTGCAGAATCCTCTGATATAAGCTGAAAGTATGGGGGCAGCTCTGTTAGTATTTATGGAATCTTGGCAATTGTTTATACTTGTCTTGATTCCAAAAAGGATTTGATAAAAATTATGAAATTATTCTTTTTGTAGGGGAACAAGAAATATTTTTTAAAATATTAAAAGGTAAAATACAGAGTTTTGTGACTGATTCCCTAAGATTTAAATAAAATGAAAAAATACCAGCATTGTTGATTATGGAAAGAGCATGGTTCTGCTCCCACTCCATGCATTACCAATATGTGTTTCCTATCTTAATAGCTAGCTTAACATTTATAAAATGGAATGGAAAACAGACAAACCTCATAAATCCAGGTGATTCAAAATAATTCCTAGGGGAGAACACACTCCACTTGTAAATAATTCTCATTTAAATCATCTAACTTGGAAAGGCTGAAACCCACAGTCATTAAAATGACATTTCCTGTATTTTTATCATTTTGGTAGGAATGTCAGTAATCACCCATATTAAAGGTCTCTAGGGGAGAGGATTAAGAAGATAGGTGGATCCTAAAATATTCAGGAAGCATAAATCCAAAATGCAGATTTATATTGTTGGATTTTCTAAGGAGAATACATTTTAGAAAACTCAAAATTTTATGTTTAATTATCTTGAGAAATTTCATAAGCCTCATTGTATTTATAACATTCAAATAATGTTTAAAAAAAAACTGAAGACATTACTAGAGCAGAACATTTACTTTCTCTCTTTAAAAAATATTTTAAAGTTTTTCATTGATGATTAAGCATAGTTTTTCACTCAGTAAATGGTAGCTCTCTTACTGTTGTTACTTTATCAGGTGCCCATTTAATAAACAGTCTTTCCGTATTAAAATTCCCAAAGTGGTTCTCTGACTACATTGGTTTCTTGCTCAGAAAACTCCCATAGTTCCCTTCATAGTTGTCCAATATGGTAGCCAAGAGTCACATGCAGTTATTTAACACTTAAACTGCAGCATGTCTAAACTGAGATGTGCTGCAAATGTAAAATACACACCAGACTTTGAGGGCTTAATATAAGAGAAAGAATGTCAAGTATTTTACTAGTAAAACACTAGTATACTATTATACTGATTACTTATTGAAGTGACATTTTAGATACATTGAATTGAATAAAAACTTGTAGCGTTTATCTGTTTCTTTTTTACTTTTTTTTTTTTATATTTGGCTGCTAGACAATTTAAAACTACTTTTGTGGCTTTCATTTGTGGCTCACAGTATATTTTTATTAGTAGCGCTAGCATAGAGACCTACACTGTGTGTGTGTGTGTTTCCCTCTATACTTAGTTTTCTAACGTTGTTTCCTTATTTTACGTCTTCTTTTTTGTTTTTTCTCTTTCTGCTTCCTCCTCTCAGGATGTTTGTTCTTCCTTTTAAGGACCAACCACCCTTTAAGATCTCGCTAAAATTGTCCCCTTGTCTTTGAAGACTGTCTGATTCTCACAGCCAGAAGAACATTTTTCCTTAAGTTCTTAAACAAGGAAAGTTCTTTAGTTCTTTCTTGGTAGCTTTTTTTAATGGCACCAATAAATGTCTGTCTGTATTATATATATTTGTGCTTTTCTATTATTTCCCCACTAAGTTGCAAATCTGAGGGAAAAGGACCCCTGTAGTTCTGTTTCAAATTCCTCAAACTGGGACAAGATATCAGTGCATCAATCAGAAACCAGATTTCACCAGATATCAGTTCATCAATCAGAAACTTGTTATCTCACCAGAAATTATTTAATGTAGAGAACTGGTTAAACCAGGATGGAGGGACTGAAAAGTGGAAAAGGAAACACCAAGATGACATAGAGGTAGTAACTGCAGGAAGCAGCTCCCACTCTTAGGACATGGGGGCCCAGGGAAGTGGTAGAATTATGAGCAACTAGGAGCTGGCAGGAGGGCCCAGAGAAGCTGGATGTCAGACCTCTGAAGAGAGGTGCTCTCAGGCTAATGCTTGCCGGAAAGGCCACATGGAACTAGAGCTCAGGCCTCAGTGAGTGGATGCTGCCGTGCTGGTCTGCTCACTGAGCTCTGAGGTGGTCTGAGGAGACTGGTTCAGGGAGTATAAAAATCTGGAGACTCAAATCAACTGCTTCTGAATCCAGCTGCTGCTTCCAAGATGAAGAGCCATTGCTGCATTGATACAAATAGGAACAGAGGGCAATAAGAAGGAGTAAAATCCTTCTCCCTTCTCCTGCCTTACTAAACCCTATAGGGCCCCATATTGATGGCCTTTAACAGGAACCCACTGACCATGGAGGAATGTGGATTCCCAGCCTGAGGTAAGCAGCTTCCTATATGGCTCCCAAGGGTCGTTGTATACTGGCACTCATGACCTTGTGTAATCCTCTCCTCTGAGTGCGGGTTGGACCTAAAGATTTGCTAGAATATGGCAAAAGTTAACCCTTTTCCCATTTAGGAGAAAAAAGTTCAGCTTGTTGCCAGTACTTATTTAATTTTACATAAACATGGTATTTGAGGCTGAAGGAAATCTGACTGATTTTCAATGCGAAAATAAAATATAAAAACTGTTACTGGAGTTATTTCTGAACAGAACTAACATCAGGATTACCTGAATCATCAGAATCATCTATTTCGGAAAAGTTGGATTTATCAAATGAAACTTGAGCCAACAACTGTTTGAGAATGGTGTTAATATCACACATACAAATGCTACGTTTTTTAGAATTTGACATTTTCAATAATCGAGAATTGCTATATTTTGTAAATGTAAATACTACTACTAAAAACAGAATGCTATAAATAGAATGATACATTTGTTTCCAATATACTAGAGCTAGAGTGTTGCAATAATAATAATAAAAATGAGATATTTTATGGCAAATTTATCTCTCAGTAAATGCTGCAGCCACAAGCACCACCAGTGAGTATTCTCAAGGCAAACGGGAAAGTAAAGGTTATCATTTCTGTTTTTAGTTTATTAAAAACAATGACTCATTTTGCTGGTGTACTCTCTCTGTTGTCTTCTTGGCTTTCATGCTTTGATGAAGGCAGCTTCCATGAGATACAAGCCCACACATCAAGTAACCGAGAGTGGTTTCTAGCCTGTAGCCACTAAGGACCTGAGATCTGCAGTGTGATAATGGCCTGGGAGGTACTGTATGCTTACTGTCATATATCACTGGCTGAGCTTCAAAGTGATCCTTCCCCAGTTGGATCTTCAGATGAGACCATAGGCCCTGAGCTGACACATTGATTGTAGCCTGTGAGAGACTGTGAGGCAGGGGATACAGCTAAGCCCTGCCTGGATTCTTGGCTCACTGTCTGGGAGATTCATTGTCTAGGAGAAAATAGACATCTGTTGTTTTAAACTGCTAAATTTTGGGGGTTAATTTGTTACATAGTAATAGCTAACCTATAGCTCTAGAATCACAGAGCAAAATATAGAAAGATAGATTTGAAAATAAGAGCTAGATTAATAACTGGCAAAACTAACATCTAATATCTATATATTTAGGTATCCTTATCTATCAATCATCTATCTATATCGCTTATAAATCCATAAGAAATAAATACCATAACCTGACAGAAAAATAGGCAATAGATCTGACAAAATAGGAAACATATGACCAATAAGTATATGACACAAAACTCCACATCATTAGTAATCAGGCAAGTACAAATTAAAACCACAGAGAGAAACAGTATTATATATACTGGTTGTAATAAACTTAAAAGGTCAACAATACTGAGTGCTGGTGAAACTGGGAAACAATGGGAACTCTTTTCTATTGCAAATGGGAGTGAATATTTGTCTAACCACTTTGGGAAAGAAGTTACTATTACCTAGAAGAGTAGAATGTTTGCATGGTGGACAAACCAGCAATTCCATCCTACAGTGTACACCCTGGGCACTTGCACACAAATACCAGAGACTACTCAAAATGCCCATGGAAGGTGAATGGCTATTGTCAGTGGGATGGATAAATAAATTGTACTATGTTCATATAGTAGAATAATATACAACATCAAATATGAATACACTACAATTATTCATATGAACATAGATGAATCTTATATATATAATAACGAGTAAAAGCAAACAAACTAAGGCACATAGTATGATTCTTTGTATATAATATTTAAATCAGGCAAGCCTAAACAAATATTGTTTATGAATACCTTCATATATATAGTAAAACTACTAAATAAAGCAAAGGAATGATTACTGCAAAAATAAGAGAGATGAGAGGGATGTGATCTGGGAAGCCCCACAGGGAGTTTTAAATTTCTTAATCTTTATGCTATCACATGGATATCCACATAATTCTTTAAAATATACAGATTAATTTGATACATTTCATTTTCAAAAATTAGAGGTTTAGCAGTTCCTTTAGTGTCATTTTAGTTTCCTTTTCCTATTAAATTTGAGGAAATACAATTAAAAATTACATTCACATAAAAATAACATGTAATCTGGCTATCCATCTATTTGACCATCCATCCACTTATGCATCCATCCATCCATCCATTCATCCATCTATCCTTGAGAGATATCTAGAAAGATATCCACCAAATTTTAACACAGATTATTTCTGTATGGTACATCTTTGGGTGATTTGTCACTTTTCTTTTTAATTGTTTTTATTGCTCAAAATGTATATAACAAGTATACATAAGTTTTATAAAAACAGTAATGCAAGTAGTAAAAACAAAGAAAAAATAAATATATTCTCATTCATTGCCTCAGTGGAACCTTAAGTTAACCAGATGAAATTGACATTGGATCAGTTAACATCCCCAGCGTCATACAGAAACTGACAGAATTGGAAGGCAGGTCTGGATTTTCTTTGACCAAATACCTTAACTCTACAGTATGTAGCTTGAAGTCCTGTCCATAATTCTTTACTCATGAAAAGCTCAGAGCCCTTCCATTCCCAAAAGTCCTTGATATAACACAGCAGCTGTGCTAATTACTTCAGTGATTCTATGGCTTAGCCATGTGACTACAATCATTTGTCTAAACCCTCCATAAATACTTAAAACTATGGCCAAGCACATATGCACCAGTTAATTCACTGTCTGGTCACTTATTCCATTCCATCATGCCATGCACGTGACCTGTGAAGTCTTCCCCCACAGCATCTTAATGAATGATGTAACAGAAGCAGGGCACACCAGTCTTCTCTTTTGACTTGAATAAATCCTCCTCTTCTCCCCATTCATTGCAGGTGTCTCAACTCTTGCAAGTGAAATCAGATTTTCCATGTTGAGTCCAAACTTCTCAAGTTTCCTACTGGCAAGGAGTAAGGCCCTAATTAGTTCATGTGCGCCAGCTAATTAGGTAAGAAATTATTTTGCTAAGAATCTCAAGCAGCCCTTAACCTAGGGTCAACCAGACTGTATTTAAGCCACAAGCTGCATATGCATGTTCCTGCTCTATTGACAAAATGATAGGATGATAATTCAGTTTTAAAAAAGAAGCAAATGAAGATTATGATTTTTCCTATGATTCAAACTGACCTCAGAACCGTGCAGAGGCCAAGTTTGTCCCAGGTCATTCTAGTTACAGCTCATATTCTCCCCTGTGGGATTTTTCTCTCACTCAGAAAGTTCTCTCTTGCTCTTTCTTCTCTCCAAAGTTTAAGACGATGATTTGATAAACTTATTCATTCTAAGGGATAAATGACCATTTGTCATAGTGATATCTTTATTTCCAGATGGAATAAATCCTTGAGTCAAATGGATAGATTTCTAAGGATAATTTCAGGTTTAAGCTACATTTATACAGCAAAATTAGGTTCTAGGTAACCCCTTGTGAATATTACATGTTTTATATTATCAGTTTCTATATGAAGGATAATAAGGTCATTCTAGGTTAGGCACGGTGGCTCCTGCCTGTAATCCCAGCACTTTGGGAAGTCGAGGTGGGCAGATCACCTGAGGTCAGGAGTTCGAGACCAGCCTGGCCAACACAGTGCAACCCCACTTCTACTAAAAATACAAAAAAACAAAACAAAACAAAACAAAACAAAACAAAACTAGCCAGGCACAGTGGTGCATGCCTGTCATCCCAGCTACTTGGGAGGCTGAGGCAGAAGAATCGCTTGAACCTGGGAGGCGGAGGTTGCAGTGAGCCAAGATGGGGCCAGTACACTCCAGCCTGGGTGACAAAATGAGACCCTGTTTCAAGAAAAAAAAAAAAAAAAGGCATTCTACTTACTATATGTATACAGGAAAACCTTGGGAAAATGTCTCTACAGCAGCTCTAAGATGACTTACCTTAGATTCAGTTAATTTTGTCTGTGTCCTTCTTAATTACTAATTAAGTACATGTACCTCACAGTTGCCTACATAATCCTAGACCATCAGCTCTGGAGGTATTATTAATGAAGATTGAACCCTATCCCCTTATCTTACAGGGGAAAAAACTGATATCCAGAAAAGCAAAAGTGACAGACCCCAGAAACACAGATGATTGGTTTCCCAACAGAGATTAGAACCCAGGTTGGCCATTTAACAAGCAAAATAAGGAAATGGACCACAACAATCTCCTCACTACAGCATAGGTAAGGAGTCCCCACGTTGGCTTGGCCTGAAGGGCCATTTAATAATAAGCCACAGGGGAGCAGCTGGATTCCAGAGGAGGGACTAATGCTTTCGACAGTTCAAAAGATCTCTGTGTCCTCTGTAGAAGTCTGACCCTCATACTAAGACTCTAATACTAAAACATGAAGTGAAGCATATATTTAAAGCACCCAGTTACCTTCGGTGCCAGCCAGTGTTGAAAGAAGCAGCGGCGCTGTTTCTTTGGTTCTAGAAGGCAAGTGATTAGAGATGGCAATTGTATTTCTTCAGGAGAATGGAAGTTAATTCTTAGGAACACAAATCTGATCTTGAGTCCCTATGATTTAACAAGAACATGAAGAATATTTTTGGAAAAACATAGTAATTTACTTTCTCTTCAAGAGATATTCCTTATATTGGTTTCAAATTTTGGTGGCTATTGAAAAAACAGAGTGTAAATTTCTTTCTCAACACTTTTTCACATGGAGGTCTTTATCTTTTGGGAAATATTATCACATGCTATCTTATCTTGGATATGAAAGAATGTCATATATTGAAGGTATTAAGATGATCTTTTTATTCTAAAATGGCGTCTAGAATTGAGACACCTACTTCTTCTTAAAGTCTTCTGCGTGCATACACTTGAACAGGCTGATACAGTTCTGGCTTGTTTCTCTGATCCACAGCCACTTCTTGTGTTATTTAGAACAATACTTTCTGTAATTGTGATCTGGCTTCCAGTGGCAATACATGTGAGTCTTGGTTCCTTATTTCCTGGACTGTCAAGGTACACACTTTGTAAAAGGCTTTCTAAGTAGCCTCTATAGGGAAGTCTATTTCTGTAAGTTTCAGAACTTCTGGTGCAAAACAAAACAAAACAAACAAACAATACTCAGGTTGCAGTGTTCTCTATTCAAGTATGTCAAGGGGTTACTCCGTATTAGTAATAATTTTAGACAGGTATAAACATTTTAAAAGTTAATACTGTTAAAATAGGAATAATAGGAACTAACATCTATGTTAACCATTAATGTCCCGTGCACAATTGCATTTGAGATTTAAATTTGGCTTTGGAATACAGGGAGGGTCCTTGCCTGTTCAGAGTTAATGATGAGGGTTAGGGACCCAGGGATCCTGGCAGTTCCTTGTACTAAGGGTGACAATTGTTATTAGCAGAAGTGATTTGCAGAAAGTTTTCTCCTCCACTGGAAGAATGGGGAACGGATGTGGGTGGGGAGTGGGTCACAAGGACTGAGTTCTGGAATTCATTCCCCTTAAAAATAGGTCAATTCTCTTTTTCCTAGGAAGTCCCCTGGGCAAAGACCCCATCTCCTGCACTCGCTCGAATATAAATTGACCCTGACAGTGAAACAACCTCCAACTTTTGCAACTCCCTCTGGGGAATGGCTTTAAATACATTTCACCCTGTAAGTTCAGAAATGACTTTGATGCTCCAGGAAGCTTGGGCTCAGGGTTGTAACCTCTCTTGGGCCTTGGGGCTCAGAAATCCAGAGGCCAAAAGACCCAAGAAAGTCACATTGAAAGTAAACGTTTTCCTACTTCCTGCTGAGTCTTTTCCTTTCTGGGCCTAGTGTTTCACACACTTGATGATATCCAGACAGTGCTAACCTCTGGACTGCATGGTGAAACCCTTAAAGAATCATTGTACCCTAAAAAATCAAGCTCTTCAGAATCCCAGATTGAATGAATCAGAACGACTTTGGCTTAGGTTTCTTTGAAAACACTATTTTCCCCCCTATCTGTGGAAAATGAGCTCTTTAAATAGACCTCCCTTTACTGTTAAGAATTATGGGGAAGGGTAGGAAAAAGAAATAAGTAGTATTATTGCTGATGAAGGAACATGCAAAGAATCTTGGAAACAAGAATGTATTGTTGGAAAATATTGCTTAATACATGCAAATTGTCTTTTTATAACAAAAACTTGCCTCATTCCACTTTGCAGTTGTGGTTATAAGACACAGTATGTTCAAATTTGATTATTTACAGGATCAAAGGACACATGTCAAATTCACATTGGGCAAAGGCCCTTCTGTTTGTGTTTTTAAACCAGATCAAAGAGGCCCTTTATTTAAAACAATGACTGTAATGCTCAGCTTGCGTCCAGACACCAGCAGCCCAGCCTCTTGGGAAGAAAGAGAAAAATGGTCTCTAAACTTTCTGGTCTGCTTCTCAGACTTTCTTTCTAATGAGGGGATACTCATTTACTAAGTTCTGACAGCTTAGTGCGGCTGCCCCCAAGGAGCTCCAGGACTCATTGAGGGGATTCTTGTGTGGTAGGAGAATGTTCGTTTCCTCAGCTCGCCCTTTTTCTTTGGTTGGTCTGGTTCTCTATATAGAAGAGAAACTGCATGGATATAAAACCTAAGATAAATTGCTAAAATGTTTAGTAAAAAATCAGCAACGATAATACCCAATTAATTTTATTAAGTCACCTGATGTACTGATAAAATTAAAAGTCATATCCTTTCCTTAAACATCTTAACATTTAAGTATGCTCTACTGGTAGTGTCAAAAACAAAAGCGATACAAAAGAAAACACAGAAAACTACAAAATGAACATAGCCAAGTGACAAACATACATGACTGATGAATTTTAGTGAAAGCCATGGTAAAGGCCTAATTGACATATCTAAGTTGGGAATTCTTGGATATCAAGGAAGGAGATGTATTTACCTCTCCTACATCTTCTAGTAGAAATAGTAATGAGCATTCTGGGATTTAGCCCTAGGTCTCTTGGGTGCCAGGATCCATTCACTCATTTATTTGACAGTGTAACAGTGTAATATGCCAGGTAACTGTTGTAGGGTCTTGTGAACCAAATAGACAAAATTCTTTGCTCTCATGGACCTTCTATTCTAATTAATATGTTGGGTCAGATAAGAAAAAAAGAAATGTAAGTTATACACGATGTTGAAAGGGGATAAGCACAATGAACATCCCCTCTCCCACAAAAAAAGGGGCAAAATGGGAATGGGAATTGCCAGGGTGTGGGGAGCAGGATGTGGCCAGCAAGCCCTCACTGAGAGAATGACAGTTGGGCACAGACTTGAAGGAGGAGGAGAGATGAACCATGGTGATATCTGGGGGAAAGGCATTTCAGGAAGAAGGAACAGCTGGTGCAAAGGACCTAAGGTGGAAGCATGCTGGGGTATCTGAGGAGCAAAAAGGGGAGAACAGGTAATGAGGTCAGAGATCATGGGGAGCAGATGGCAAAGAGCCTTGCAGGCCATGGGAAGAAGTTGGTTCTGAAGAACATTTCACTCTGTGTGAAAGGGGGCAGACTGTAACTTGACCCACATTCAGCGCGATCACTCTGGCTGATTTTGAGAAAAGACAACCTGGGCGGGGATAGAAGGAAGGAACCCAGTAAGGAATCTCTTGCACTCATCAAGGCAAGAGATGATGGAGGCTGAGACCCTTGTGGAACCAGCAGAGGTGGTGATAAACAGTTATATTCTCAATATAATTTGAATGTAGAGGTTACAGAATTGCGTGAGTAAACAGATGTGTAGTATTAGCAAGGTTTGATCTAGAATCTAAATTGCTAGAAGATTATAAAATTTATAGGCAGAGCCTGGAAGATGCTCACCCATCCATTACTCCTTCTTGAGTACAGAAGAGAAAACTTAGTTTCCCAGCCTTCCTTGCAGTTATCAGGCCATGTGACTGGGCTTTTAGCATTCTTATTACTTGAATAGTGAACATTGTATCCAACAGGTCATTTTTCAGCCCTCACTTTCCTCCCATTTTCCCACCTTCTAGCATCTCCACTGTCTGTTTTTCCATTCCTTATGTCCGTGTGTACCCACTGATTAGCTCCTATTCATAAGTGACAACCTACAGTATTTGACCTTCTGTTAGAACTTAGATTTTTTGGGGTAAAACTTTTCCTAAATGTGGAAGTTGTAGGATCTCGGTGTAGGATCAGTCACAAGAGTAAGTCAGGCATCAGGCTTGAGTGCAAGCAGAGGGAGGTGACAGCAACCTCTGAACAAGCATGTTAGCCACCCCAAGACATGAAGGCACCTGCATGACTTGGAATCCTGGTTTTGTCATTCTCATAGCCACCTGTGCAAGATAGTGGCCATAGATGTATCCTGAAGTATAAGTCACCATATAGGTTCTGTATGACCCCACAACTCAGGCAGAAACAGCTAATTGATCTATGGAAGGGTCACAAAATCTGCAGATGTTACAGCACAGTGAGCTTTGGAATCAGACCGGCAGGGTAAGTGTTTTACTAGGTCTAAGTCCCAGCCTGAGTTTTATTTTCTGTCTAAGGGGGCTAATACTTAACACATTGCCTGGCCCATGGTACATGATTAATAATTTATGGTCATCAGCATTATCATCTTCATCACTGTTGTCATTTTTCATGTCAAAAGTTGGAAGTATTGATGTGAGCAATCTGTCCCATGGAGTCTTTGATGAGCAAGTTGTGATAGTGCTGGAGAACTTGCACAAGAATATTCATCAAAAAACTCTTATGCTCACCCTGTGATTGGTAGATAGAGGATAATTGAATATTGGGTGGTCTTTTAGCTCCCAACCATTTTAGTCTTTATGTGGTCCAGCTGCATGTTTGTGGCAAAGTTCTTTGAGTCCTAGTCATACATCAGTTTCTCTCTTCCTCATTTCCTTATATGTATAACTATACACACAATACCCTCATCCCCCCATTAATTGCTTAACCCCAAGGGAATCTCTGAACTGACCTGTTCTTGCCAGTGCTCTTTGGCTATGGAAAATTCCCTTTTCTGCCCTGGATTTTTTTTTCTTACATATAAAATTAGAATATCATTATGAACTTATTTCTTTGGAAATGGCTGATTTGACAGGCAGGTCAGTATGTGCAAATTAAATATATGTTGAGTATGTTGGATATTCTATGTAAATTTTTCTCATCTTTTTAATCTTTATATGTGTTTTCTTAGTTATTTCTCTCTTCAGTGTCCCTGGGTACATTTTCATCCAATTTTATTTTCCTTTGGGTACCTTGTAATTTTGGCTTCATGTCTTCATTTCCGGGAGCACAGGCCATGGGGGTAAAAAAAAGAGGAGTGAACGAAAAGGAGCAAGAGTTCAAAAGAGAGAAATACAGATAAAGTTCATCAGGCAGTCATTTCCTCTTTTTTCATCTCAACTTTTTATTTATGCCAGAAAAGGGAACTCTTTAGAAAGGGTGGGGTTGCTTCTGCATTATTTGTTGATGTGGTCACATATTAAGTCAATCCCATTTAAAGTCTGTAAACTCCTAGATTGCTTCATCACATATGCCTTGAATGAACAATCATTTCTCTGAAGACCATATCAAAGGTAGAAAAAGAGCAAAAGAAGGAGGAATGAGAACTGCAGTCATCAAAAAGTTATTGGAAGGCGTGTCAAACTCGAAACCAGATGAAACCAGAAATCATAGCTACAGTGTCTTGACTTTGCTATGTGCTTTACAGCTACAAAACATTTTTCCATAAATCATCCCTGTCAATACCTCTCTGAAAGAGGTAGGAATGAATGTTATTAACATAATTATAAATATAGGAAAACTCAAATTTAGAGAAGTGAGGATTTACCTGAAGGTCACAAGGCAGAAGGTAAAATTGTGGCTAGACTCTAGATGATCTGGCCCCTCAAGGGGGGCTTTTTCCATAACGAGGTATACTTAAATACAGGATGACATGAACAATGAACAATCTTGATCCCTCTTTGTACTTTGTAACATTATCCAGTTCCTGAAATAAGACAAAAACTATATTCAATAAGAACAAAAATAAACTTTTTCACTCCTGAAACTGATAATGTCATTATGATTTGATTTGTTCATTTTTAAATGAACACTGTGATTGCAAGGATAATGACGAAAGCCAACCTAAACATATAGTTTTATGACTTACAGTAACCTGGGTACTGTTCATACTATTTACCACCAGTATAGTGATCAGCCACTTCCCTAAACCACACTAGAATCTGTAGGTCAAACAGGTGGTCATATGACATAGAGAGTAGTGTATTTCTATAGCTCTCACTTCTACCTACAATTAACGTTGTAGGACTTTAATATGCCCCTACAAGACATGGACCCTCTGTTCCTAATAATTTGGAGAATATCCTTGATGTACCCACAAGTGTTTCCTCTTAGCTACCCCAGAGAAGTCACCATTTTCTTTTGGTTTTTCTGTGATCTGCTCTTTAGGTCTCTCATCCCTATGAAGCAGGCAACGTCCACCAGGGGCGCTAGACTTTGGATGCAAGACAAAGGTGTCCCAGCTCATGGTGATGCTTCTGCAAGTCTGTTTTTGGTTACTGAGGTTTGCTCTCTAGGGCACTGGTATCCAACTGCCTGGAAGTGCTGCCAGGAGCTCCAAAGGGCACAAAAAGCCTAATGTGGTTGAGTCTATCTCCTTGAACTTTGTGCTACAAGGTTCCCAAGTAAAATTTCCGGATGCTCTCAAAATCTTCCAGAGATTCAAGTCAAACAGTTCTTTCTGTTTTTGCTCACAGGCACATTCTGTGCAGCCCAGGAATGAGTCCCTGGGGACTGGGCTAGAGGCGTTTTCAGGCCAGATAAATAACTATCCACTGGTGCTCAAATCACCCCTCTCCCTGATGGTGAGAGCTTTCCTCCAAGCCCTTTTCTCTCCCCATGGTCAGTTCTTTGCCAGGAAGCTCCTCAGATTCTCATACAAATACCCTCTTGGAGGCCCCACTTCCCCAGCTGTGTTTTTTACTTTTCTCCTCCTTCAGAGGAGACCGTCATTTTATTTGGGAATTGTTGAATCCTAAAGTGAATGCAGATTCATCTCATGCTGGACCTTTGAACCAAAATATTTTTACATAGTGAAATTTATATAATTGTCTCATCCCTCCTTTTCAGTAACTTCCTATTAACAGCTATCAAGTTATCAGAGTTATCATCATTTATCCCCCTCACTTATTAAAAAAATTAAGTTTTTGCTACCCCTGAAATTTCAGCCTAGGGAGTTCAGTGGTTAGTGTATGACTACACTAGGGGAACAAAAGGCACCTTTCCAATTAGAGTTAATAGTGGGATAACTTCAGACACACAAAGGGAGAAAAAGGCACTTATGAGTCATGGTGAGTTCAAAAGGAAAGTGTTGAGGTGGAATCACAAAGCATCATGGGAAGTGCTATTCAAGCTACCATGTCAAAAAGCCTGATTAACAGCAGGTCCAAGTCGGCCTGATCACCAGGGAGTCTTACTGATAAAATTATTTCCCCTCCAGAGAGAATCTTCCTGAGCTGAATAAATGTTTCACTTCTGAATAGGATTCATAAAAAGGCAGGGGGATGGTGGTGGCAAGAAAAAAGAGCCATATTCATTGACTGATCTGAAATGTGTGACCTGAAATTGTTTATCAGTCTTCACGTCTTAAATGAAATAGAAATTTATGCTTGTTTTAAGTAATTGGAGTGCCAAAATTTCAAGTTACTCTGCACATATATGTAATTAATAATGCTCTAATATGGAAAAGTAATAGAAAAGGCAATAGAAAAGGTAATTTTAGATTATTTAAAGTATTTGATTGATTTTCATTTTTAGTATTAATATTTTCAGTAAACATGTTGATAAATCCTTTTATTCGTGAAGTTTTACACAGCTTAATTTTTGTAGTACTTAGACATTAGTTTGAGTTTCTCATTATAAATCTTTCTTTTCTCTTAGGTCCATTTGTTTTACTAGTTTTGTATTACCTTATCTCTTTTAAACAAGCTTTCATTTTTTTCTTCCATATGAAACAAGCAAACAGTGTGCAGTCTATATAGGAAATGATGCAAACCACAGGGAAAAATGTACAGTGAGGAAGAAGCCTATTTGTGTGCAACATAGGAGCACTATTATTTAAGAAGTAATATGCTGTTCCTGAATACTATAAATATGTCATCACTCTAATGAAATGATAATGAGGCATTTGTGACTACATATTTGTTACCATGGTTACAAACGATGACATCATAAACACAAATGACTGACATAATTTTAGCAGTATCTGGACAATGAAGAAAGAAGTCTCATATATATCTAATTACTTCTGACTACAACAGCTGAAATAACATTCATGATATTAAATGCAGCGAAGTTATTTAGAAAGAAATATAATGATAGTGAATGGTGTAGGTAAAATAAGGGACCTTCTCAAGTCTTTATGAAATGTGAAATTCCTCTACAGAGACGTGCTGTCTTACATAAATAGAAATTTTGCAGTGAAATCCAAGTAGAAACTTCAGCTGGTCTTATGTGACACCTAAGTTTAAGGATTGTTTAGAGAAAGAACTGGAAATATTGGGCAGAGGCTGGAAAGATTGCTGTGAGTTAGGGAGGAGAGCAGATGATGTGCTTTGCAGCCATCAGAGAGTTGTGCAACTCGGGGGATGGCCAATGTGGCCCGGTCCCACAGAGGGCAGTAGGTTATAGAGATATGGTGGACTCTGGCTGAAAGGAGAATATGTTTCAGCAAAGGAGTTGGAGAAAAGACAAAGAGCTACACAGCAAGAGAATGGAGTGGAAATGGGTATGAACCTCGGCTGGGCCTCATCTCTTTTTGGTGTCTAAGAATTCATATCAAACACTGATATTGGAATTTTCTGGATCATTAGCCCCTTATTCCTAGTGCAAGGTCATCTGGCCTCTCTTCAAAATCTTCACCAGTTATTTCTCAAACTCTCAGAGAGAGTGTCACCTAATCTCAGGAATAAATATGCTCTTGTTTTTCTAGGAACTCCAAAAGGTCCCAAATAGTTCAAAGTAAGGATAGGTATTATGCCACCTTATGTCACCCATCACTTTCCCTTTGGTCTCCCTAGCACCCTTGTATAGACTTCTCCCAATGTACTCTAGGAAAAAAAAATCCATCATACATATCAACTCCTGTCTAGAAACCCAAGCCCTGGGGAGTAAGGGTATTGGGGTGGGGGTTGGCCTTGGTCCCAGGAACTCAAGTTTTATTTAAGCACAGCTGGCTCATGGCTGAACTCCATGGTTACTTTGGTATTTTATGCTTCATCATGAAAGCAACTGATTGCTTTCCTAGGTCCAAGTCCTTATGTGAAATTTGCTATTCTTTTTTATTCCACCCCGTCTAAGTTTAGAGTTATGGTCATTCATTCTTGGAAAGCACAATATTTTTCTTTCTCGGTCCTAGATTGAAACAACCACCCAGACCATGACCCCACTGCTGCCCCTGGATGCTGCCTACAGATATTTTGTTAAATAGTTCAGAACACAAAATAACCCTCTTGCCTACTATGAATCTAATGCTCTCAAAGATTTCTTCATTCTTCCTCTGAGCTCCCAGTTTTCCAAAGATAGTTTCGCTGACTTCTTCATTTTTAAAAATGTACGTCAACCTTCATGTCAGGAATACATCTTGGGCTTCTAACCTGGGATGAACATGCTCTCTCCTGGGGAAGGCACACATTCAGAGCTCATCCCACATTATTTCCTCTCAAGCTAGTGACTATGGCATTATTCCAACCTGGTTGCAGTTCGTATTTTACTTTCTACCAGGTACCTTCACACGCGTGTTATATTTGGAAGTTTCTGCCTTATCCCAACGCACTTCCTAGACTTTAAAAAAATATGGATTTCATGGATTTGCTAGTCATAGAATCCTTTGAGAATATGATTCATCTCCTTAGAAAAATGCACATACTCTCATATTCATATAATACTGCATTTGACTCTATAAGCCCCCCAACTCTTTCCTTGGTCCCCAGATTAATTACCCCTGGATTGGGGCCTTTTCAGAATTTAGAGTTTAAATTAGCCTTATCTGCTGTTTGCCTATTGGGTTCACCACTCCTCCAGGGACAGTGCTGAGTAATGGAATATGTCTTCCTTTCCGTTTGATGAGTGGACTACATACTGCTGGACCAAATATCTGTGGAAAGGAAGAAAAATGACCAAGTTGATACATTAGATTATCTTAATGATTCTGTTGTAACAGATAATAAACTTACTGTACATAAATGAGTTTGCCTTGATTAAGACCATTACTGACAATGAGTAAATGAAAATGTGGGTAAATTTCTGTAAGTTTACATTTTAAACCCAGGAGCATACATGGGAGCAAGTTCAAGTAGAATTTTATCTGCTAAAAACTCTAAGCAAGCCTCAGGCTCAGCACAGGCATCAGGGCATCTGTAGAACTATAATTTATGAATTTGCTGTTGTTTCTTCCTTGCTAGTTTACTTGGGTATCTTTTCCAACTCGGGGCTTGGAGCCAACTAGTCTTCTTGTTACAGACACCAGTGAACATTTGTACTCAATGAAGTCAAATCCTAGAGTAGGTTGATCTCATACTCTCAGGCCCACTGGGCTTGGTTTGTGAATTCTGGCCCAAGCAGTAAAGCGTACTCAACCAGAGTGGATTAAAGTAAAGTGCAACTGGATATTCCTCCATTCTGAGTCATTTCTGGGATTAAACTCTAAAAACTTATTAAGTGTCTCTATCCCAGACAACAATTCAAAATAATCTATGAAGACTTAGTAATAATACTGATTGATCAGTTTGAGAAAGAAGCCTAATTTTGTTTAGGTTGAAAATGTTCTCAAAAGTGTTTATATTATTAGAAAAATTCTGCTCCTCCCTCTGTGGACCCTAATATGTTAAAAAGTCAGTGTCCCTGTCATTGAATGCATTTGCATGTGGAGGCCCCAGCTGAGGGCTGGCTTCTGGCCGAGACTTTGGGGTGGAAATCTCAGGAGTTTCTTGCTATTATCCCTGCTCCTTGTGGCTGGTAGACTGGGTTTCATGGAATCATAGTGTGTTGGATGGATTCTTATAACATCGTTGTCCAACCCTTCATTTTACAGCTGAGAAAATAGAGGCTCAGTGGAGTTGGGGGACTTGTATAAAACTGAACAGCTTACTGGTGACTGAATTTGGCTCAAATTCGTTTCTGGTTACACATTCATTATGTTGTTTTGACAGAATCACACTTTCAGCTTATTTTCTCTTCTCTTCCCCTTCTGATTTTGCTCATGAGCACCCCCTGCGCCGACAAACAGATGAAAAACCTGGCTTTCCTTTTAATACATTCTTTCTTTTCTAGCATGAAAAGAGTGTGTGTAAAAAAGAATTTGCCACAGGTCTGCATAGCAAAGATATTCCCTGATATTCTAAATTCATCTTCGGAATTTTTGTTGGGATTATTTTTCTATTTGTGCAAGTATAGGAATAAACAGAATGCTAACTTTAAGGCACAAAACCAACAGTATTTCAATGAGTTTAAAAATTTAAAAATCCAGCTGCCATGTTGGTGTGCTGCACCCATCAACTCGTCATTTACATCAGGTATAACTCCCAATGCAATCCCTCCCCTCTCCCCCCTCCCCATGATAGGCCCCGGTGTGTGATGTTCCCCTTCCTGAGTCCAAGTGATCTCAATGTTCAGTTCCCACCTATGAGTGAGAACATGCGGTGTTTGGTTTTCAGTTCTTGTGATAGTTTGCTAAGAATGATGGTTTCCAGCTGGCACAAGTATACGTATGTAACAAACCTGCACGTTATGCACATGTACCCTACAACTTAAAGTATAATAATAATAAATAAAGTAAAAAAAAAAAAAATTTAAAAATCTGTAGTTATTCAACCTTCATCATCACTTAAAAAAAAAAAAAACCTCACATACATAGTCCTGCGAGTAATTATTCCGTGTCTATGAGGATAACTAAGTGTTGGATGACCAAAGTCACCAAAAAAAAAAAAAAAAAAAAAAAAAAAAATGCTTTCACAGGCTGCCAAAGCCAGCCGGGCCCCAGCGGGCATGTGTGGCTCCTTCCTTTGGAAAATATGTTTCAGAGAATGATGAAATGTAAACCACACGAACCACTTGGTTTCTAAGAGAACATGTTTGGAGAAACCATGTTTCCATTTTTCATTTCACAACAAAATTCCCCAAAGAAAATTTTTTTTGAAATTATAAGGAATACTGAGTCTAGTATGAGTAAAGAAGGCTTAAAAAAAGAAAATAAAAACCTAGCTTAATCATGAACGATTTTATTGCCCAGCAAACAGTTGGTGTTGTGCAATAGTCTTCCTCCCTGTTTCCCACCTCACCACTCCTTTTCACAAAACCCTCCGCTGCAGTTTTTTAGTTCAAAGCTCCCTGAAAACTTTATTCCCAGAGCTTAAGCTCCAGAACTCTGTTAAATGTAAAATTCTTCTGGAAAAGAAAACACTAGGCTGCATACTAATATTAACTGAGTTTAAGTCTTCGTTGAGCATAGGTTTTGGACACTTAAAAGAGCGAAAGGGGAAAGTTATAGAACAGAGTCTGGAGACAGGGAAACATTTTGCCATTTCACCGGGTCGGCAGCCAGCCCACCACCATCTTTCTTGTTGTAAGGATGAGGTAGGAATAGAGCCAGAAATGAAACTTGGAACTCTGAATGGCCCGGGGCAGGTGGCTTAGCTGCTCTGAGCCTCAGCCTTCTTCTAGGGAAAATGAAGTTATACCTGTCTTCTGCTAAGAACATTATTAGGGACCATGATTGTGATAACAAAAATGGAAGCACACAAGAAATTATCAAGTGCTGTTCATTCATAAGGATAAGGTTATCCATAATTTTATTATTTTTACTTTATAATTAGAATTTATTATTTTGAAAGATAAATTGAACAGAACCAACTATAAGTAGTTTGGATATATTCTATTCCAGCTATTAATTATAAGTGCTTTTCTTTTTTAATTTTAAGCAAATTTTGAGTAATCAAAATTTTTTAAAATCTATGCTTATCCAATTTTAATATCTAAAAGTAATACATGGGGAAAATCCAATGCTTATCTAGAAATGTGAAAATGTGGTAAGTTAGAGACAAGGTTATTACCTTAAAATTATTACAATTAAGTGTTGTTATAGTGTTGTGTGTATTTGTCCACATTAACTTGACTAGTATAAAAATTTAAAAACAAACCATTCAAGCATATAACATACCCATTTCACAGCACTTGTTCAACCTTGAGTTGAATCTTCCTATAGAGATAAAAAATACAGAAAAAGATGAGAGTCTAAATGCAAAGCATCTGCTCAGCTTGTTAGAGGACATACTCTAAGCTGTCACCCAAATAAACAACTAATATCCCCAAACCATGCAGTGCATTCTTCTAGAAACAGTATAGGTATGATTAGCAAGGTCAAAGGGCGAGGAGCATTGTGTCCTACATCCAGGTCAGAAACCCCGTCTCTACCAAAAATACAAAAATTAGCTGGGTGTGGTGGTGGGCACCTGTGGTCCCAGCTACTTGGGAGGCTGAGGCAGGAGAACCGCTGGAACCCACGAGGCAGAGGTTTCAGTGAGCCGAGATCACATTACTGCATTCCAGCCTGGGCTACAGAGCAAGACTGTGTCTCAAAAATAAATAAATAAATACATAAAATAATTTTATGTATTTTTATTTTTATTTATTTATTAGGACAACTGAAAGAGGGACAATGGGACCCAAAGGAGGATAATGTGTATGGATGACAAAGGTGGAACCAGGTAGTTTAGCAACATACACACTGGAAGCACAGCCAAATGACTGTGCACAGGCAGGGCTTGATTCCACCTCATGCCCGTGCTTCTATCCTAGCTCCTGTCATGTTGTCTCAAAACTCTTCTGATTTCCTAGAGGTGAATTTTTATTTTGAACCACAATAACTTGCACATTCAGAGTCTGTCGAGCATTTTCAAATCTACCTAGAGGATTCCCAGGAAATTCTGCATTGACTCACAAGTTTTTCCAAGGTCAAGAACTCATTCCCGAGGTCAGGAACGATTGTAGTCTGGCATACTTGATCAATTTTCCAACTTTCCTGTGGTTGGTTAAGGTCTAATTTAGTTGGTTCTTGGTTTTCCCTGGTTAGCATCCCAAGTCAATTGCAGACAGCATTTGGTATAATTATACCCTCCCATTACATAATTATTATTATTTTTTGTTTCCTGCCACTTTTGTTCTTGAATTTTGTATTGACATTTGAAATCGAGTTAGGAAACAGTTCACATCTGCAGCTGCTTCCTTCTTGTGGTGTGGATTTCTTTTATGAAATGTCCTTAAACATTCCTCAACTTCAGTGGTAAAGATGGAAGCAGCAGATTTTTTCAGGAAGTGTGGAGCTAAAACCCTAAAGCATGTTCCATCAACCCCAAAGAATACTTCTACCAGAGGTGAAAAAGACTTCCTTGCCTTTTCAGAAAATTATCATGTCTTCTTTATGTTATCTATAGCCATCGCCAGGGTCATTGTCCTGAAAACGCACAAAATGCAGCATGTCTGAACTGGAAGGACTTTTAGAGCTTTTCTGGTCCAAATTCTCAGATTGGAAGTGGAAGCTCAGACAAGTGTTTGGGCCAATAATTCAACGCAGTGTGGCAGATAAAGGACATGAACCCAGGTTTCCAGTCCTTGATCTTGTGATTCTACTAAACTACTCCTAATTGAAGAAGAGACGGAGAGATTATAAAGGATTCATCTGTTGCTTTACATCGACTCTGACAGTCCAACACTAAATTGTTTCTCTGTGTAGCAGATGCTGTTGGCACTTCACCCAGATTTCTTCAGTTCCCATGCTCTGTGCTGCTGGCTTCCTCCGGGAAGTGTCTACAACTCTTGGCCTGAGGGCTTTCAGAAGAAGCCTCTAGGAGTGGACTTCAGCCAATGATGGATGGAGATGTTGTGCTTTAGAGTGGGACAACTCTGAGACCAGTTTGACACCATCTCCCGGATGCCCCAGGGGGACTGAGCCCCAGGTGCTTACAGCAGCGACCTGCCCATCAATGCATGCTCTTCGGGCTTCATTCTCTTTGCTGTCTCACTTCCATACTCCCCAAGGGAGGCAGAATAAAGACCCCGAAAGATGACCCTACCCTACTCTCCAGGACTTGTGAGTCTGTTAGCTTACATGGCAAAAGGCAGTTCGAAGATGTGATTAAGGTTATGGAACTTGAGATGGGGTATTGGCTTATCTAGGTGGGCCCAATCTACTGTCATGGGTCTTTTGCAGCTGAGAACCTTTTCTGGCTGGTGAGAGAGATGACGGAAAAAGGGTGAGAGAGATGCAATGTTGTTGGCTTTGATGATGGAGGAAGGGGCCATGAGCCAGGGGATGCAGGTGGCCTTGAGAGGCTGGAAAAGGCAAGGGCTGCCTACTCCTTCATCCTGTCTCAGTGAGATCAACATTGGACTTCTGACCTAAGAACTGTAAAATCATAAATGTGTCTTGTTTTAAGCCAGCAAATGTGTGATATTTTGTTATGGCAACAATAGAAATTTAAGCCACTCATGTCCTCATTTTGGAATCACCTGTGAAATAAGCCATTTATATTCAAAGCCTTGTGTCAGGGTCCATTTTTTGGGCAACCCAATTTGCACAGTAATGTCTAGAGTCCTCTACAGCTATTAATAATTGTTATAAAGAGATGGGAAACATAACTGGAATGTTTCATAGAGGGATGAAGAACAAACAGCACTTCCAGTGTTTTAATAAGGGTTTGTACAGGTACCACGGCCAAAATGGTTTTTGGAACCCACTCTTAAGTTTGCATAAGCATACGTTCATATCATCTTCATTTTTGGAGGCAAACTGGAAATTCAGGACAGTGGTTCTTCCCTCATTTTTCTTTTGTGTGTCTATCTCATTTCCCCTATATCTGAGTGCTTGGATGCAGATTAGATACATCTCTTATGTTCCTTATAATTCTTTACTCCCTTTTTCTTTTCTTCTCTCTTGGCCTTTTGGTTTATTCTATCTCCTTCTTCCTCATCCCATCCATTAGAACACATGGAAATGGTAGTGATGGCAGTGTTGGATGTTTGTAGGTTATTTGTCTATTGTTTACTCTCTTCCCCCTCTTTCCTGATGGCACCGAGGTTTTTCTTTGGTTGTTTAGCAGTCAGAACTTTCAGTAGGATTTACTCCACCAATCAATTCAGGATGAACCTGGACCAGCCTTAGCCAAACAATGTAATTTCATTGCAATGACTCCAGTTTCCACTTCAGAAATTGTTACATAATTCAGAATAAGCCAATCAGTGATTGACTTTCTCATGATCAAAGCGATTAGTTCAAGAAAGGAGAAGTAAACAGAGTGCAACCAATTAGAATGAAGGCCAGCAAGTTTGACTGTTGGTGAGAAGAGAGAGTCTATACTCTAACAGAAAATGTAGTGTGAGGTTGTATGAACTGCTACAGCTCTGTATGCTAGCCTGAGACCTGAGGGTGGAGTTTTCACATGAAAGTAGGAAAAAGCCAGGAGAACAAAAGAGAAAGGGCCTCTCTCTTCCCTATTCTTACCCCTCAACCCCATGGACAGAGTTGACTGAGGAAGAAAAATCATGGCTCTGCACAATATGTTGGTATTGGCTGGCAGTGGGATGGCTACAATATTATCCAAGTAGGAGTGTCCCAAAGACCTTGGGGAGGGGAAATGATCCATGCTGTTGAACACTTTATCCTATTGTTCACTTTACCTGAGTGATGAGATGGCCAGAGGGGTACATATCTACACTGTTTATGGCTAACTATGTAATCCATGCTGGTGTGACTGAGCAGTAAGGGATTTGAAAAGAACAAGCTGAGAGGATGGCGATGAGGAAGGCTTTTGTAGAGGCATGTGGGTGGGAATCTTGGAATGGGCATCAAGCATGAAGATATTTGTGTTCCATGTGAATGCTCAACAGAAGGCACTCTCTGAAGGGGAGGCTGTCAGGAATCACATGGACAAAATTTGAAGGGTTCCACAGCCCCTGCTGTTGTCATGGGAGCACTCTTTGGTGGTGGTGGCTGGGTGAACCGTGATTGGAAAAGGCCTTGTTGTCAGCCCCTTCATAACCTCTGTGTGTGGTCTGCAGCTTAGGGCAGGAGTTGGTGCTGGCAGCAGGAATCTTCCTGTGGAGGAAACTACCATTGTTTGAGTACCTCCTATGTACTAGATGTTATTTATTTCACCTTCGCATCATTTCTATAAGGCAGGTATAATTACGATTTTTAGATAAGGAAACCAGAAACCTATGAGGGAAATTAATCAAGACCATGGAGCTGTTTAGCAGAGGAACTGGCATTCAACACAGATCTGTCTGACTCCACAGCCCCAGCTCCTTTCATGGTGCCCAGGATCTCTCAGCTGCATGGGATAAGTGACTGTTGGGAGAGAGTTGGGTCCACTTGGAGTCTCTTCTGCCTTACTTGGGACTCCCCCTTTGGAGCTCATCTGTACTGCAAACCTGTGAGCTCTTCATTGAAGTATATCTGAACTACAAGCATTTCTCTGCACCTGCACTGCTATAACCTGGTCCAAACATTCATTGCCTCTAGCCTGGGCTACTGTGACACCTCCTGCTGGGATCCTAGCTTCTACCCTTTCCCCCATACTGTTTATTTTATTTTTTTCGTTTCTTTTCTTTTTTTCTTTTTTTTTTTGAGATGGAGTCTCACTCTGTCACCCAGGCTGGAGTGCAGTGGTGCAGTCTCAGCTCACTGCAACCTCCGCTTCCCAGGTTCAAGAGATTCTCTTGCCTCAGCCTCCTGAGTAGCTGGGACTACAGGCACCTGCCACCACACCCAATTGATTTTTGTATTTTTAGTAGAGACAGGGTTTCACCATATTGGCTAGGCTGGTCTTGAACTCCTGACCTTGTGATCCACCCTCCTCGGCCTTCCAAAGTGCTGGGATTACAGGCATGAGCCACCACGCCTGGCTCCATACTGTTTATTTTCAATATGGTAACACAGTGATCCTATCAGAACATATCATTCCTTCACTCAAAGCCTTTTTATGACTACGTATCCCACTTGGGGTAAAAGCTGTTGCAATGATCTACAAAACCTTACAGATCCTGGTTCCCACTTCCCTGGCTCTTCTCTGACCATGACACTTTCTAGGCCACTCTAGTCCAGCCACTGTGATTGACTTGCTTTTCTTCCAGCTCTCAGCACACGCCTGGAATATTAGTTTTTCATTGATCCTATGGTTCATTCCCTCACTTCAATGTGTCTGAATGTTGACTTGCCTGTGAACTCTTCCTTCAATTCCCTTTTTGGTGTTGCAATGCTGCTTTCCAGTCGGGCACTCCTGTAGCTCTTACGTGTTTTATTTTTTTCCATAGCACTTATCACCTTTTACCATAGTATATCATTCATTCCCATACTTTATTTATTGATTCCCTGCACCCTTCCTTCCACCTCCCTCACTGGACTATAAGTTTTATAAGAGTAGCATTGTTTTAATTAATAGATTTATTTCTCAAAGTAATTTTAGGCTTACAAAAAATTTGAGTGACAAGTATGTACTCTCTCTCCTCCCTCCCTCAACACAGTTTCTCCTGTATTCACATCCTGAGGTAAGTGTGGTCCATTTGTTACCATGGATAATCCGATATCAATACATTATTATTAACTAAAGTTCATAGTTTACATTAGGATTCATTCTTTGTGTTGTACAGTCTATGGGTTTTGGCAAATATAGAGTGAAATGTATCCACCATTAAAGTATCATACAGAGTAGTCTCACTGCCCTTAAAATCCCTTGTGCTTGCCTTCTTCATTCCTCCCTCTTTTCCTTTACTGAATTGAACCCCTGGCAACCGCTGATCTTTCTGACTGTCTCCATAGTTTTGTCTTTTTCAGAATGTTATAGAATTGGAATCATACAGCATGTAGTCTTTTCAAATTGGCTTTATTGTTTTCACTTAGCAATATGCAGTTAAGATTCCTCCATGTCATTTTGTGGCTTGATAGTTCATTTCTTTCTTTCTTTTTTTTTTTTTAGTGCTGAATAATATTTCTTTGTCTGGATGTACCACAATTTATTTACCCATTCACCTACTGAAGGACATCATGTTTGCTTCCAAGTTTGGAAATTATGAATAATGTTGCTATCACATTTTATATACAGGTTTTTGTATGGACATATGTTTTCAATTCATTTGGGTAAATGCCAAGAGGCACAATTGCTGGATGGTGGGGTAAAAGTATGCTTATTTTTGTAAGAAACTGACAAACTGTCTTCCAAAGTGGCTGTGTCATGTTGCATTCCCACCAATAATGAACGAAAGTTCCTGTTGCTCCACATCCTCACCAGCATTTGGTGCTGTCAGCATTCTGGATTCTGTCCATTCCAATATGCAGTAGTATCTCATTGTTTTTGCAATTTACAGTTCCCTAATGGGATGTAATGTTGGGCGTCTTTTCATGCTTATCTACCATCTCTGGATCTTCTCTGGTGAGGTATCTGTTGATGTCTTTGACCCATTTTTTAAATTGAGTTATTTGTTTTTTATTGTGCAGTTTTAAGAGTTCTTCATGTTATTTTGAGTAACAGTCTTTCAATGGATATGTGTTTTGCAAAGATTTTCTGCCAGTCTGCGGCTTGTCTTTTTATTCTCTGAACAATATCTTTCACAGAGTAGAAGTTTTTAATTTTAACAAAGTCCAACTTCATTCAATTTTTTCTTTCATGGATGGTGCCTTTGGTGTAAGAGTGGAATTTTTCATCTGTTTTATTCATTGCTTTATCCTTGGCTCTTAGAATGTTTCCTGGCAGATAGTAAGGAACCAGTAAATACTTGCTGAATGACTGAGCACTGTTATCTTGGGGAATTATATGCTTTTGTTCTTTCTTTTTCTTTTTTTTCCTAAGAGAAGTATTCATTTGTTGCATCACTCTTGAGAGGCAATCCCTGTCCAAAGCCCATTATTTACATAATGGATCTATACTGCAGAGGTGGAACACCATCTACGTGTGTTACGAGAATGGTAGCAGCTTAGAGTATGCACATTATTTCAGGAAGATAAAGTTTTGGGTCACTCTATTGTCTGAGCACCTTTGGTTAATATGAGTTTTTTCTCTCTCTTTCTCTCTCTCTCTCTCAAATTAGAATCAAAATGAAATCATAAGATTAGAAATTATGACAAGACATGTAATATACTAAGTATATAAAACCAATAGATTGATATGTTTTTATGAAAAAGAAAGCCATCCTTATTCGTGGGCCAGAATGGGCATGCTTTTGATTTCTCTTGAAGAAGTATCCCTGTCAAGGGATACTTTGAATTGCTAAGTAGAGTCAAGAGAAGATCTCACACCAGGAATTGAGACCCCGTTTACTAAAAGCAAGAGAATGGGCTTTTTTTTTTCCCTCTGGGTGAAAAGGATTCAGTAAACTTTGATTACATCATGCAGAGATAAATGGAAAAATTGATTCATAAAAATTTGTAGCTAGATAAAAATCTCTGATCTGTGTGTTGAGTAATGGGAATGAGAAAATGTTTCCGAATTTGTTATTCTTCACTAAGATGCGAAGAACAAAAAATCTAGGTATAATCTTTCAGAGAGAGCTAGGTCATGAGAATCTACCTAAGGAGTTTTCATCATCTTTATCCGTCAGAGAGTTTTGAAAACTGAGTACGTTACGCTGCACAGGTACTGCAGTTTTAATTTAGAATTTTTAGGTGTTTTTTATTTTAAGGGAAAGGTTCTTTTGTCCCAGGTATTAAAAAGCCCTCAGTCTTTTCTCCCGTTCCCTCCCCATCTATGAACAGACTCACAGAGTTCTCGGAGGTACTAGGATAAGACTCTGAAAAGGAAATGCTCTTTCACAAATGGTTTCAATTTCCTCCTTGTAGAGAAAGGAAGCCTTTCTAAGCTGAAGGAGGCACCCTTGGAAGCAGCCCCTGGGTGGTACGACCTGCACTAACACACACCTGAGATAGCATGTCTGTTAGATGCTTGTTCTGGCTGCCTGCTTGTGGAGCGCTGAGTGGGACAAGACTCTGGACAGTGAGCTTCTAACGGGCATACCATGCTATGGCTGCTAGGAAGGTGCATTGCTGTGTACCTTGGAGAAAGTATTGGCTGTTCAGCTGCAAGACAGATGACAACCTCCAGCTGCTAGCACCTTCGGATCTACCTTGCTTCCCAGCCATGTTCACACTTTTCTCAGTCAGCCCCCAGGGAGTGTGTGCTCTGGAGCTCCCATTGGGGTGGCTGTGCCTCTGTCGGATATGCATCATCGTCTGAGGCTGCCTTGCTTAAGCCCACTTCCCCTTCCTTTCCTGTCACTGGTAGGAGACCTGCCTGCAGGTGGGAAGCCTTCCCCTGCCCAGTTCTCCTCCCTCCACATTTATCTTTCCCCAGCTTATCCTCCACTAAACCATCTGCACTCCTAACTCTCTCGGTGTTGGCTTTCCAAGAGACCTAATTGACACGGTGTCCTTATTAATTTTTAAAGTTTTTAACTATACAAAAAATAAGTTTATTGTAAAAATTAGTAGAGAAGTACACAGTATAGAATCTAACAGTACAGAGCCACTCCCATCAAATAAGTAGTAAGTCAGATTCTTCTCCCTGATTCTATCCAGCCCCAATTCTACTCCTCACAGGAGTCTTAGATTTGGAATATGTCCTTCTCCATGTTTTTCTAGGGATATGCAAATGTATACAATTTCGTATTACACAAGTATTTCTGTATTACATATATTACATTGTTTTGTACCAGGATTATTTTTTATTTAGCAATATGTTTTAGAGACCCTTTCCATGACATGACAACGAATCTGCCCCCATCTTTTGGACAGCTGCACAGTATTCTATTGTGTGGAATTTCATGCATGCTTATTTCTTTTCTCATTCTTCTATGTTCTTGTTTTGTGTTTTCTTTCTTTAATGTTTTCCTCTAAATGAAACAATGTAGATATAAAAATATACACAGTAACAAAAAGTTCAAATTCTGTAAAGTAAAAAGTAAATGTTACCATTCTGTTTCCTGGGGTAAAAATCCCACTCCTTAGAAACCACAACTTTTGACAGTTTCTGATTTTTGTACTTTTGGTAGTTTCTATTGTAATTTTAGGCATTATATTTTTGTTTATTTTTAAGTTTTTATCAAATATTAATTACCATAGCTAAAATAGCAGTAACAACTTATAATGAGTAATATTATCTCAATGGGTCCATAGGATGGGTCAAAAGCTTACACACATCCTGCTCAGGATGCTGCTGTGAACCAAAAGTCTGGCTGGGCAGGATGACATCATGGTTAATGCCATGAACTCTACAGGCAGGCTGAGTTCTAATTCTGGCTCTGCCACTTCCTGGCTCTGCAACCTTGGACCTTACGTGCCTCATTTCCTCATGTCTAAAATAAAGATAAAATTGTACCTAGCTTATAGGATTTTCATGAATTTAAGAGAGTGGCCTTTAGTGTAAAATATGTCGGGATTCAGATTCCACTGGTGGCACATTTTGACCACATCTTGGCAATGTCATATTGGATCTCTTCTCAGATAGCAGTAAAAATGGGACTGGTAGGAGCTCTCTCCCAAAGTGTGAGGATTCTATTTATGAAATAGGGTATGTAAAACTATATAGTAGGTACTATATACTTTTGATATATAGTAGCCACTCCATAAATGCTAGTTTCTCTTTTTCAGTCCCATTAGGAATGAACGATTGCCCTAGACAGGAAGACGTTGGATAAATTTCTATAGCACGTGTTTCTTGATTGCTTGAAGACTGCCCATAGGGTGCTGCAATGATTGCATGAGCCTCAAAACTGCAGTCTTTGGGCTGGGCGCGGTGGCGCACGCCTGTAATCCCAGAACTTTGGGAGGTTGAGGCAGGCAGATCATGAGGTCAAGAGATCAAGACCATCCTGGCTAACATGGTGAAACCCCATCTCTACTAAAAATACAAAAAACTAACCGGGTGTGGTGGCAGGCGCCTGTAGTCCCAGCTACTCGGGAGGCTGAGGCAGGAGAATGGTGTCAACCCGGGAGGTGGAGCTGGCAGTGAGCCGAGATCGTCCCACTGCACTCTAACCTGGGTGACAGAGCGAGACTCTGTCTCAAAAAACAAAAGCAAAAACAAAAAACTGCAGTCTTTGATAAAGAAGAAAAATATTGCTGACTCTAACAATGACAGAGATATACAGAAAATGCTAATTTCTTCTATTTCAAAATATTGCCTGGTTATTCATAGTATGTCAAGATTATTGTATTAGCCCATTCTCATGCTGCTAATAATGACATAGCTGAGACTGGGTAATTTATAAGGGAAAGAGGTTTAATTGACTCACAGTTCAGCATGGCTGGGGAGGCCTCAGGAAACTTACAATCATGGTGGAAGGGGAAACAAACACATCCTTCTTCACATGAAGGCAGCAAGTAGAAGAATAAGCAAAAGAGGTGCAAGCCCCTTTTAAAACCATCAGATCTCAGGAGAACTCACTCACTATCACGAGAACAGCAGAATGGAGGTAACTGCCTTCATGATTCAATTACCTCCCACCGGGTCCCTTGTATGACATGTGGGGATTATAGGAACTACAATTCAAGATGAGATTTGGGTGGGGACACAGCCAAACCATATCAACTATGCACTGTTTTATTGACTATTTGAAAAGGAAATATAATTTTATTTAGTTTTCATTAGCATTTTTTTTTTGCTATTAGCTGTTCCAGTGTTAAAATTAATTATAGTTGGATTTATTTAGGTCTGATATATTTATGATTTTGATTAATTTGAAGAAAGCACTCTATGAAGAAACATGAAGATTTAGTGTAATGTTTGCTTAGTTACCAATCTTTACACATATTCATTAGAATTAGTCATAAACTTTTTAAAAGTTTCCAATTACATTCATGTAGTAAAAGATATCTGTTACAGTTTTTAACCTTCACGATGTAGTGCAGAAATATATTTCAAATTTCTAGTTGATTGTCCAAAATAAACAGGTTAGTGGATTCTGGGAGCATTGCCATTTCATGGAAGAACTATAGCTAAAGTGAAATACCAGCAGCAATATCATAGAACATTAACAATTTTGTGTATTTAGAAAGGTAACTACAGAGTGAAAAGACTTAATGACAAAGGAATATCTGATACAGCATGATGTACAATATGAATTTGTCTTCCAGATTGATTTGAGATCCCATAAACGCCTTATCCACCCAAGCAAGATTGTCGTAACCAACCTTGAATCTGTGGTTAATTTGTGACCAAATCAATTAGAAAAAAAGAGAAACTTATACTTCTGGTATTTATAAGCAAGAGGAAAAAGCTTGAGGCCTGATATCCATCTTTGAAAACTTCTTTCTTTCTCTCTTCTTTCTTCTTTCTTCTTCTTTCTTCTTTCTTTTCTCTCTCTTTTCTTTCATTCTTTCTTTCTATTTTTTCTTTTTGAGACAAGATCTCACTCCTTGCATCCAGCTGCAATCGCAGCTCACTGCAGCCTCGAACTCTTCAGGCTCAGGTGGTCCTCCCACCTCAGTCTCCTGGGCAGCTGGAACTACAGGTGTGCATCACCATGCCTGGCTAATTTTTCATACTTTTTGTAGAGGTGGGGTTTCACCAGGTTGCCTATGCTGGTCTCAAACTCCTGGGCTCAAGATATCCACTTGCTTTGGCCTCCCAATATGCTGGGATTACTGGCGTGAGCCAGTATGCCCAGTCTTGAAAATTTCTACCTATTTATATTTTTAAGTTCAGATACTAGTAGATTCTGAGAAGATGACAGTTTACAAGATTTCACTTAGAACCACCATTGCATGGATTTAACTTTTCCAAAATGACTTATTACTTAGTAGGTTTGCCATTTCTATTTATAGAGATAGATTTTAATTCACACAATTCAGTCATTAAAAATCTAATCATGTGTCATGCACCCTGCTGGGCATTCTTTAGAAATGTAGGAACTCTTTTATCTCAGCATTCAATCTAACTTCTAAAATAACCAAAATGGGGGAAATAAAGCCATTGTAATATGCTCTACCATAGCCAAACAGGGAGTAGAGGGGACATAGCAAAGAGGGATTAAGAACTTTTACACATCACTTTTTTTTAACTTGATGCACTGAGTTAAAATTCTGAGTTCTGACTATGTGAATTATTTCTCTACTTGCATTGTATATCTCTCTATATATCTATGTGTATATTCTTTCAACATGCTAATATGCATCAACTGTCATCCATGCAGAACACTGACTGCTTCTCATACTTTAGCTTGGGGAACTTGCTAGTGATTCAGTAGTTTTTGGGTGGGGTCTGATAATTTGCATTGTTAACAAGTTCCAGATGTTGCAGATGTTGGTCCTTGGACTATACCTTGAGTGTCAATTATGTAGAAGCTCATTTATGCATATGTTTGCATACTATTGGATTTTTTTTTAAATGGAAGACTTCTGTAGTACATTGAAGTCATTTTTCTATAGTTGATAAACTGATAGATTAGTTTTGTTTTCACTTCTTTATTATTAGGTGCATATTTTGATGTGGATATTTTGATGAAGTAAAAAAGTAAATTCACATGTCATTACATTTATTATGGAGATGTCTGCACTTGTACACTTAATTTGCTGAGTAGTAAGGGGTGTGAGAAGCAAAGTTTATATTGCCTCTGCCTTGCTGAGCACTACTGGCCAGTTAATAAGATGATGCATTATTTTTGTTTCTTTGCTTTTAATAAGATGGTCAGGAGGAAAATAATGTTTTGTTTATATATGGTAGAAAACCTAGTGCTGTGAATCAGTTTCAAGGTGCCATTAGATTCAAATGGAGCAGTCCAAATGTACTCTCAAATAACATTTGTTTATTTCAGACCTTGAGTTAAGTCATTAAACAATATGGTTAGATATTCTAAACTCTAGTAGGAACCTCTCACTTTCTTCATTCCCCTCCCCACCTCACTTTCATTTTTGTTCAACACTATCAAGAAAGAGGGCCTGTAGCATTAATCAAGGACAACCTGGGCCCCAAGGTCACAATCAGGTCACGATGCCAGGGGAATAGACTTTCTAGAGTAGGAACAGTGAGATTGTAAATAGAACCAGACTAGGGATCATACACTACAGTGGTGTTTCTTACACTGAAGAGGCTAGGACACCTTGGTCTTGTGAGATTCAGTAAAACATGGTTTGAGAACAATTGCATTGTTTTTGAAATGACATCACTTAAGCAATAACTTTGAGCTAATAGCTTTGTACATATAAGCAGAAATGCAGGGATAAAATAGTGTGGCATACTTAGTTATAAAATTATCCGCAAGGAAATCTAGATTATGTTTATATTAGTTTATTTTAGATTATAGTTGACATAAAAATAAAACTAAGGGCACAATTCTTGTAGAAAACTTCCAGACATCTGATAACTTATCTACAGACCTCTAGAAGCCCAGCTTGAAAATCATGTTCTGGTGAGTCTTTGGATCACATTTTCCCTTCGGATTGATTCTGCATTTCCCTTCTCATGGGACTGTTATGACGAGAAGGCTGATTTTTCTCTCTTGCAAAAGAAGTATGTCTGTATCTGGTCCTTTCTCCTTCAACTGTAGAAGGTCATTTGGAAATGGGCTCAAGGAAAACAGGAGCAGAAGACACACACCAGCTCTGTTCCAGACTATAGGAAGAAATATTTTTCCTTGGGTTTATCTCTTCATGCCTTTTATTGACCAACCTTGAAGGCCGTAATCAGATGACAAGCCAAGGGGGAAAGCCTAAGCAGAATGCTCCAATTATTTTTAGTTCAGGCAAAAGAATCCCTTAGTCTTACCTGGGCTCTGAGTCTGGTCACAAAGGTAGGAGAATAGAGAGGGATTTCAGGCTAAGGATCAATTTGATATTTAAAATAGTATGTGTGTGTGTGTGTGTGTGTGTGTATGTGCGTGTGTAAAAGGTACTCTTTGGAAATTTGGCATGATGGAATGTGCCTGCAAATCCTGGTGATGCTCATCTTGGTAAATAAAACTCAAGGACCTATCCGCAAGGGTAGTTCCCTGCCACAGAGCTAGGGCCAGATGACTGCCCTGCCTTCTGCTCCCATTGTGGAAGTATCATAGAAGAATTTTCCATTTTTCTATTTTTTTAAAACTCAAACATTTAACATGTTGGTTTGCTGACAAGCCAGCCAGGTTTCCAAGTTGTTCGTTTTATGTGAGCTGAGTTTTTAATCCATTGTGGATTGAGTGAGAGTCAGTGAACAGTTTGGGAGAACGCTCCAAGACATGGAAATTTGGTCAGGATTATCACAGAAAACAAGAAAATCTTTGAAATACTGGGCATTGTTTCAACTTGAAACTACAACTATGAAAGAATATAACTGCAACATTATAGCATCTCTGTCAAAAAACAGTCAATGGATATTTGAATATTTTCTCTGACATCAACTCATCTTTATATCATATTGTCTACAAACCTTAGATTATGAGTGATTTCTTGATGTAGTTAATACAATTTTTTTACAGCGCATTTTTTTTTCTTATCTATATTATATACAACTGCTCTTTGGAGTAACTTTTTTTTTTAGAGATGTGTAGTACTCTTTCTCTGCTTGAAGAATCTCATACCTTGGAATCATGACTTGAATATTTCGATCCCATTTTCCTAATGTTGATTATACCAATGACCTTTTCTTGATTTTCAACAGGTAATAAGGTCACTTTCTGCCTTCTTTTCATCACCTCATTTCTAAATGCAGATTAAAATTTGGTCTATAACATTTGTTCCTTGAGTAATTTCCGTTTACAGGAGATAGCTTTTCACTTTAGTTTTTCAATAAAATATATTTTTAAGTCGCTACAATTTCTTTGGAGTTTTTTTTTTTTTATCATTGTGATCTAAATTAAAACTATGGAGTCACTCGTTGGATAGGGTAATAAATTAATACTAACCTCAGTTTGAGTAATTACCCACATATCTTTCACAGACAGAAGGGGGATTCACCAGAAATTCTCAAGGTATTTTACAATGGAGGTTTTGAGGCACACAGTTAATGATTATGTCTTCACCAAAGTGTTTGCAAGACTGTGTACAGATGTGGACACTGGAAAATATATGTCTAATTTAATTTATGCACTTCGTACAGAAAGAAAAATTATATGTCACCTAGACCCAGGTAAAAGCTGTCAATATTAGTTATAAAGTCAGATTTTAAATTACACGTGTACACAGAATTGGCAGTTCTAATTGGTCTGCCATAAGCTATTGGGAATTGGATGAGTGCATTCCAAATGTTTATGGATAAAAAATTCAGAATGTTACTCTGAGCTTTGCCAGAAGTTGCAGATCTCTGGAACTTTTTGGACTAAAGTAATTTGAGAGGGGAACTTGCATCCTTCTTTAGCTAATTAAGCAGTGGGAATATCATGCTGCCTCTTTCAAAATTATGCAGTGTATTACCTTTTTAGGAATCAACTGATTTTTAAATTAATGTGTAATTTATTTATTTTTCAGAGTTTAAGCAAAAGAAAAATAAGACTGCAAGCCCATGTGGGTTCTCAGGCTTACCCAACTTGTCTGCTCACGGACGATTTTAACGCAGTCGGCTGGAATGTCATACATTCCGCCTTCCCCGCAGAAGCAGTCAAAGAACAAAATCACCGTCTCAGGAGACGAGCTTGAATCACATCTCCCAACATCCTCCTAAAAATGTGTCCTGAGTTCTTTTTGGGTAATGGAAAGAGAAATCAGGCACAGCCTCTCACACTCCTGATTTGGGTTCTAAAACAATGAAATGAATGACGATAAAGGAGCCTCCGACACATCTCTCAGTCATAGGCACTGACCTGTCATACATCTGTTGAAGTTACACTGAAATAAACCCAGGGACTTAATATCTTTGAGGTAACAGAGAACTTCTCTTTCAGCTGTACTTAAATAAATGAATTAAGGCTTGTCAGTGTGAGTTTTAAACAGACACAACTCCAGTTTAAACCTTTGCACTGGAAGATAGATGGATATCCAGTGTCATAGGTTCAGAAAGGAGTAGTCATTGGTTGTAAGAGCCAATGAGATAGAAAAAATGATAAAGGAGCTCCAGGGGACATCCACTGATTGGCCTCCCCTTTCAAACTCTTTCCCTCAGTGTGACCTGGAGACTCATCCACAGGCGGGTCTCCTGGCGCAGTTCCTGCCCTTTCTCCTCTCTTCCATCGTGACAGCCTTTGCCAACTGTTCTAGAAAACTCTCCATCCCAGTTGCTGTTTTTTAGACACCCGTACTAACGTCCATATCATTTTGTATTGTACCCCCAATGGGTATGAAGAGTTCTAATTCTGCATAAGCAAAATGACAAAATGGAATCTTCACTGGGGAAAAGAAGTTTTGCAACAGAAATACCACATGCCATAGGGAGACCCTTCTCTAGGGTGTTGAGGACCTGGTCTGGCTAGCCTCATTGAATTAAGATTCCCATTCAACAGAATCTTGAACCCAACAGTCAGGTAGACACCACTCAATGGAGGTATTGATATATAAAAATGTCTCGAGAAATTATTTAAATCATGACTTTATGAAAAAGAATATATAAGCTATTTGATTAGAACACACTATGGAATTCAAACTGGTATGTTTCATGATGGAGGCCCATAAATATGTAAACAGCTGTCTCATATGACAATCACAGATTCTCTTCATGAAGAAAAGTCCTGATACATTTAAGAAGTTCAGGTAGATATAACTCCCACACCTCTCACAAAACACACAAAATGTTGACTGATAAAGTCTGGCCAGGAAGGTGAAAAGAGAGGAAATTTTAAAAGTAGTCAGCTTTTTAGGCTGGGTGCAGTGGCTCACAGCTGTAATCCCAGCACTTTGGAAGGCTGTGGCAAGAGGATTGTGTGAGGCCAAGAGTTTGAGACCAGCCTGGACAGCATAGTGAGACCCTGTCTCTCCAAAGAAATTATTTAAAAAATCAGTTGGACACGATGGCGCATGTCTGGAGTCCCACCTGCTTGGGAGGGCAAGGTAGGAGGATTGCTTGAGCCCAGGAGGTGGAGGCTTCAGTGAGCAATACCCTTCAGCCTGGATAAAAGAGCAAGACACTGTCTGAAAAAGAAAAAAGTAGTCAATTTTTAAAAGGAGGGGATGAACAACTAGGCCTATTGAAAAGTCATGTAAAATGAGCACCAAAAAGTAACACTTGAACATGAAAAATATTCCTTGAAAGGCTCATCCCATTCTGGGTCACCTCTGAAGCCTGGAGTTACCTCTGATGGGATTTGTTGGTCCCTGGCCTTACTGCCAGCACTGAGGCCTCCAGTCTCTCTGCACCACCAGGCAGCTCTCTCAGTGCCAGCCTGGCGACAGCTGCTTGAAAACAAAGACACTCAGACACTCTGTCACCCAAGCTTACGCACCTAAGATCCACGGACCTGCTGCTCTGTGTCGTTCCTGTGCTCTGAGAACCTCCCCTCCCTGCAGCCTGGCCGGGATGGCATGGCTTTTCCAGCTGCATGGCTGTCTTGATCCGTGGACAGATCTCTGTGCTGCTCTCTGTGCCAATTTGGAGGCAGCCGTGGCCAGGATTTTTCTCGTGGCTGCTCTACTGGTTGTGATTCTTGTCTGTACATCCCTGCCAGGGATAAGCATTCCATGAGGTTCTCCTTGACTTGGTAAGAAACAGTATAATAATGAGCAGGAACGAGCTGTTCTGGCTTCTGCAGAACTTCCACAGCCAGGTGTCTTTCACAAGGTAATGTGATGTGTCCTTGTGCCTGCTGCCGTGGAGAGGGAAGGAAGGCTGGGAGCTTCTTGCTTGCATGACCCAGCCCTGCCTGGCCGGGGCCATTCGAACATCCTACATGGGCATTGTAGAGGCTGCGAAACAACCAGGACCTTCACCATTTCCATGTGGTCATTCCTTGCAGCATTTATCAACTGTCAAAATTTCAAGAATCTGCACTGAGCTACAAGAAACAGACCTGCATTAAGCAAGTCTGCAGCAAGGAGCTGAGCGTAAGTTGCTTATTTGGGAGGTGACCCCAGGAAGCATTGTTGCATGATCCCACTGGAAAAGTCTAGGAGCCAGACTAGATCATGTGATTCAGACTTAGCCCACCTGGTGGGGAGAGCAACACCACCTCACCTCCTCTCCCTCACTGCTGGAGAGCTGCTGGATAGGGGCAGGTTGCCCCTCTAGCACTTGCAGCCTGGTTTTTGGGCAGGCAAAGTGAGCTCTGGCAGGTGGAGGAAGTACTTAGGTAATAACAGGCAGATACTAGCAATGGGAAGTCAGGTAAGGGGGCACTGGCAGCCTCTGTAAGTCCTCTGAGCTCTCCTTCCCCTGACCTCCACACACTGTAGTCTTCAGAGAGCCTTGCTTCCATAACAGAACAGGACTGGGCTCATTTTGGGCCCACTCAGAGCTGGGAACCTGGGAGGGTTAGGCACTGAGGAATGGGCTGCTGCTGGCCCCTCACAGCCCTGTGTGGTGTGGGCTGTGTTCATTGCACGTGGCCCAGGCTGCTCAGCACAATAGCTTTTTCAACACATTGTCAGGAGTGCCCTACAACCAAACCCATGTTCCTGAAGCTGAAGTCAGCCTCAGCTCCTTCCTTAGCATAGCTTTCTAGATTGGGGAACATTGTTGATATTTCTGTAAGTCTCCGACAACAGGCCCCACTGACTACACTGGACCTGCCCATTAGGCTGTGGCCAGGACTGATCTATTGGTCAGCTCACATGTGCTGCATGTGGGTTTGAGCTTCGTTCAGCAGATTCCCAACACAAGGAGGTCATGCCCACTGAAGGAGTAGTAGCGCATGTAGTTGAGGCTGCACTTAAAAGAGGTTCAGAGTGGTGGCTGGTTTCCAGTTTCCAGCTCCCAATGCTGCTGTGCTTGTAGGACTGTGACACAAAGATGGCGCTCAAAGTCTTAGGCTGAGGGTGTGGTCTCCAGGAAATAAGGAGAACCATGCTTCTTTTATTTCAGCCTCTGTAGCCTCCAGACAAAGCGTCGTTGTTTTTTAATTAATCAATCAATCAGCCAAGTAACAAATGTTAATTAGGCAGCCCCTTTGCCAAGCAAAGTGGCAGATGCTGAAGGAAATGCACAGATGTTGGAAAGGGTTCTTGCCTTTGGCAAATTTGCAGTCTAGATGAAGAGACAAAATTTATAATGTGTGACTCGAAGGTAGTGTGACTTAATTTTTAAAACAAACATGCCAGAATTTTTACATGGCTAAGTCTCCCTCATATGTTCCTACATTAAATATTATCATTTCCAGTTATGTAATGTTTATATTATAGTTACGCAGCTTTGCACTGTGACATGTTTGTGGTAAGTACAGTGGACAGCAGAAATGTAAAAATGAGATTTTTTTTTTCCCAGCCACCACACAACCAGAGGGTACCTCCTTGATCGCTACACAGAGGCAACATTTTAATTGCATGTACATAGAGTCTAAAGACAAGGTTAGGCAAAATGCTCACGGTGCTAAACTAGAAACAGAGCACGGAGGCAAATTTATTTCACCATTATTGGATACTATATCTTGATCTTGTATACAACAGAGGATTTTATTCTTCCAAAAGCCTAATTTATGAGGATTCTTTCTGTATACAGAGGGGAGCTGACTTCTAGAGACACAGAGTACTCATATGAGCTAAGTAATGTGTATATATTTTCTTTGAGCCTCACATGACTCTATTGGGTAAACTTTACTCTCCTCCCCTTTCCAGATGAGGAGACTGTGGCTCCAAGAGCTTAGGAAGTTGCCCAACATCGCACATCCAGAAGTCAAGGCAGGTTTGAATGCTGGTCGCTGGGACTCCACGGTCACATGATCTACTGCCTTCACCTAGTGAGATGTCTCCAGTCAGCCAGGGCTGCCATTCATATAGTCCTCTCTCTTATTTACTTGAGAAGGAGAACCATGTCAAAAGCCTCATCAGGATTTTGCTCCCAGGAGAATCACAGAGGATGCCTGGCTGGGGCTGGGTTGGGGCCCTGGTGGGGACTGCCATCATACTTGCTCTCTCTACCCAGACACGGGGACCGAAGTGACATTATCATTGGAGACTAACAGCCAAATGTGCTATCAATGTAGATTCAAAAATCTAAATGCGATTCTTGGCATGAGAGATCGAGAGCAGGGGAAAGGATGAGAGAAGTCTAATGAAAGAGCCAGTGCTGCGTCGATTCCACTTAGGAAGAATCCAAAGAAGTTCTTTCTTGTGTCTGCATTGTCATCCACTCTCCGCCTGCTGTGCCGGCTTTCTTTTCCACTACCCCTTCCCCTCAATATGCATCTTCACTTCTTTCTCCTCTTTTGTTCAGTTTAGCAGGAAAGATCTTTGGAGCAGAAGGAATGGGCGCCTTTAGCAAGCTCAGATATCAAATAATTTTTCACCTCCCTGTAATTGAAATCACAAGATCAGGATTTTCTTCCCTCCGGCCGGCTTCTCTCTTGTTCTCCAGGATCACAGGTGGAGCCGGGCGAGGGTGCTATTGACTTCCCCACTGCTTGTCATGTGGCGGACGGATGCACCATCCAGGAAGGGATCTGACTCTCAGATGAATTCTTTTATCCTCAAAGGGGCTTCCTGCAAAGGAAACCATTAGTGTTTTGCTATTGGGTTTCTACTCCCCATGGTGTCTAAGAAACCATTCATTTAATTTTGTGACATTTTGAGTGGATTTGGAGAGCTAAGCCCATTTGAAAAGGCCTGTTCCTGTCGAGGAGTACAGAAGGAATGCAAATAGAATCCAAATGGCCAAACCACCAGCAGCTGATTGTGGTCAGCCTGGCCCTGGGGGATTTCTGCACCTCTCTTCTGCCTTCCAAACATACATCCCGGGCTCCTAGGTCCATTTAGCAAGACCAAACCCAGCCCCTTGCTTGTCATGCCAGGGTGGACTCCAGAACACAATAAAAACCGGCTTGAAGTACGGCAGCAGAGACACCGTAAAAAATTAAGTCTCATGTTGTAAAGAGAGCCATACTATACATATGTTCCTTCCTAAGCCCTTTCTGGTGGATGGAGGGAAGGAAGGTGTCAAGGTGGTTGGCAGCAAGTGCTCTGAGGTCTGGCAAGCCTGGCTGGAGGATCAGCTCCTTCCTGCCCTGGCTGTGTGACTTGGGCAAGGTCACAGCCACGCTGTTGAAAACTGCAGGGGGCACCTGCCCTGAGGGGTTATACTGAGGCCACAGATGAGACAGCTTATTAACATGTTTAGCACAGTGCTGGTACATAGTAAAACCACAGTCCATGTTAGGTGTCCCTGATACTGTTTCCCAGATTGCTCTTACTTTTCTGCTAGTTGTTGACAATAATTTGTCTCATGTCCCTTCTTTTCCTAGACCAGCACTGTCCGAAAAGCAAGCCACATATGTAATTGTAAGTTCTCTAATAGCCACGTCAAAAAGTAAGAAGGAACAGGTAAAATTAATTTTAATAATATACTTAAAGTTCCCAAAGAAAAATATTATCATTTCAGTATGTAATCCATATAAAAATTATTAATGAGATGCTTTAGTTTCTTTTTATTTTCTTCCTAGGCCTTTGTAATCAGCATGTACTTCCACACACAAAGCATCTTGATTCAGATGAGCTGTATTTTAACTCCTTAGTACCCACAGGAAGCTAGTGGTTCTGCTATTGGACAGCACTGACCTGGGCTTTGGAGCCAATAGCACAGGAAATATATCTCCCTTGACAATTATAAAAAAGGAAAATCTCATGCAAAACCACTAAAGACAATGCTTTCATGATTTCACTTTTTATTACAGTTTTTGTTTCTTTCTGAGTCAGTCTTTTCCTAGATATTAGACTATTCCACTGAGATTTTCAAATTACGTATTTAATATTTGACAAATTATTCTTTTTTGATCTAAAAACTCTTATGCTTGTGGTTATGTCCTATTTTCCATTCCTAATTTCATGAGACTAAAAGATGTAATGGCTATACACCTTAACTATATGTTACTGAAGGTAATATACACAAGTCTCTTTTGGGGGCACTAATTATGAATTTCTATTTTAACACAGCCTGGAAAGTGTCCTTTGTGTTTGGAACCACAATGCTATAGTAGGTAGCTAGTCAGGCATGAACGGGGCAGGAGAGGGTTCCCCACCGCCTCACCACCCCCACCAGGAGTGTTGGGTGACCATCAGGTGATGGTCAGGTGGTTGTTAACTGTCTCTCTAAAGTAATAAGTGGTCACAGCTGGCTCCAGGGAAAGGCAGTCTCCTAATAGATAGAAAACACCTGAGACTGGTGATCAGCAGCTTCCTGATAAGATCTCAGGAGTTGGAAGAAGTAACGCAAGACTCCGGAAGTATGCCAACACATACTTCCCCAAGTCAAGAAGTCGAAATGCGCACTTGTCTTTCAAGTCACTGGGTTGGCCCTCTTCCAAGTCTATTTTTCTTTCTTTCATTGCTCTAAAGCTTTTCTTTCTTTCTTTCTTTCTTTTTTTGAGATGGAATCTCTCTCTGTCTCCCAGGTTGGAGTGTGGTGGCATGATCTTGGCTCACTGCAACCTTCGCCTCCTGGGTTCAAGCAATTCTCCTGCCTCAGCCTCCTGAGAAGCTGGGACTACAGGTGTGCACCCCCATGCCTGGCTAATTTTTGTATTTTTAGTAGAGATGAGGTTTCACCATGTTGCCCAGGCTGGTCTCAAACTCCCGAGCTCAGGCAATCTGCCTGCCTCAGCCTCCCAAAGTGCTAGGATTACAGGTGTGTGCCAGTGCGCCTGGCCTCTAAGTTTTTTTTTTTTTTAAATAAACTTTCACTCCTTCTCTAAAATGTGCCATGGTCTCTCCTTCTACCTTATGCTCCTCAGACGAATTCTTTCTTCTGAGGAGGCAAGAATTGAAGTTGCCCCACAGACCTGTAGGCATACGGATATTCTCCACGGGTAATGGGAAGGTCATTGAAGACACTGGTGACAGCAGATCCGGAGGCAGAGCAGAAACAGAAGCCACAGGACAGTGGGTTGAAGAAAGCAAGGAAACCAAGGATGTGGAACTATAGACTACTCTGAAAAGAGGCCCCAAAGAGAAGAAATGTATGGGTAGGTAGAGGCAAGAGGCAGTGTGTTAGACCGTTTTCATGCTGCTGATAAAGACATACCCAAGACTGGACAATTTACAAAAGAAAGAGGTTTAATTGGATTTACAGTTCCATGTGGCTGGGGAAGCCTCACAATCATGATGAAGGCAAGGAGGAACAAGTCACGTATTACATGGATGGCAGCAAGCAAAGAGGGAACTTGTGTAGAGAAGCTCCTGTTTTTCAAAACTATCAGATCTCATGAGACTTATTCACCATCATGAGAACAGCATGGGAAAGACCCACCCCCATGGTTCAATTAGTTCCCACTTGGTCCCTCCCACAACACGTGGGAATTCAAGATGAGATTTGGGGACATAACCAAACCATATCGGAGCTCAAGATTAAGAAAAGACCAGCTATTGAGTAGGTGGGCTGGTACCCATACTGATCCTTGTCCGCTCAGGTATATGTTCTCACAGAAAATCCTACCTAACCCCAGACCAAGGAGATAACCCCTGACATAAGCTTACATGACAGTGTGTGCTTCTCTTTTGCAGTTTTCAAGTATTTTCAGTGATATTCTTCTTTTGTATTCACTATGCATTGTCTTTCTCCTTCACTAGACCCAAAGTTTCATGAAGACAGGGATCATGCCAATATGTTTTCTCATGCCTGTTCTAGCAGCTGGCACCTAGTAGGCTCCCAGTAAATATTTCTTAGGTGAAGAGATGCAAAAATGCATTTCAGCTGTGATTTTGTGGTAGACAGGAGATAACTGTAGGATGTGGGGATATTACTAGCAGCTAGGAAGAGGTTGAAGGTATAGGAAAGAGAGTATAATCATAAAAAGATCCTTCACAAAATGGGATTAAATGGGTCTAAGAACAAATATAAAAGGCTAATAATGGAGGATGAGGAGGAAAAGAGACACCTATTATATATTTTGCAGAACATTACAATATTAGTAAGTGGGTTTGTAGGCAGAAATTTAGGATCATCATTTCCTGATAACCCTAACCATCCTGGTAAGGTGAGATGGAAGCTGATGTTCTGAGAGGAGGCCAAGGGGAGTCGCAAGGGCTTGGGATAGCAGTCACTGAAGGGAAGGCAGAAAAGGAAAGAAAACATAAAGACAAGTAAAAGAAAACCAGCGACGAGCCTCAGGGTTCAGCAAAAACTGGAAAGCATGAATGGGGTGGTCTCCAGCCCCTCAGCAGCTCTGTTAGAAGGGAAAGTGGGTTACGGAAATATTCTGGGCAAGGTTCAGAGGGTCAAGGGAAGGGCGTATTAGTCAGTTCTCATGCTGCGATGAAGAGGTACCAGAGACTAGATAATTGATAAAGGAAAGAGTTTTAATCAACTCATAGTTCTGTATGGCTGGAGAGGCCTCAGGAAACTTACAATCATGGTGAAAGGCAAAGGAGAAACAGGCACCTTCTTCACAGAGCAGCAGGATAAAAGTGAGTGCAAGCAGGAAAAATGCCCTATGCTTATAAAACCACCAGATCTCATGGGACTCACTTATCATGAGAACAGCATGGGGGAACTGCCCCCATGGTTCAATTACCTCCACCTGGTCCCACCCTTGACACGTGGGGATTACATTTCAAGGTGACATTTGAGTGGGGACACAAAGCCAAACCATATCAAATGGGAAAGTTAAGGGAGTGAAGATGCTGACTCAGGAGCTGCTGAGAGTATTTAGGGGCTATCCCTGGTGTGAGGACTGAGCAGGTAAGAAAGTGCGGCCAGGAGGCTGCTGGTCACAGGAAGCATCATGGAAGAGGAGGCTATGGGTTTGAGAGCTGGAGATCAGAGTTTACCTTTTCAGAGGTAGGATTGTTCCAGGTGAAGGCTGGGTCCACACAGTAGGTGGCTGAGCCCATGGAAGTGAGGATGGGGTTTAGAATGGTTATCATCCCAGCCATTGGTGCCCCTGGCAAGCCTTAGACCATGCACCGGAGAAGAAGACCTGGTTTCATGTCTTGATTACCATGGCAGTGGGGAAGGGGCAGTTGATATTCAACAGATACAAGAATTGCTGGACACAGAGGGAAGGATCTACCTCAATAAGGAGAGGGACTCCTGAGGATGAAGTGCAGGTAGAGTGGCAGGTGCTTTGACAAACTGGGGACTGCAGATCCTGGCTTTGGGGCTAATGTCTGGAAAGTCATGAAGACTCTTTCAGGAGCCCTCTGAAGCACCTTCCCTGAATGGTGGTTCTCAGATGGGATCTGCTGTGTTCCTTTCAGCCATGCCTTCTTAGCCACTCAAAACCATTCCTCTGTCTCTCCCTTGCCTCAACCAACAGGAAGCTCTATTGAGACTTATAAGCCCAAAAAGCCTCTGAGTTTGATTAGGGACTAGAGATTCTCAGAGCTCAGGAACTAAGATGTTGAATGGAAACATGGAAAAAAATAGTCAGAACTACCTTTTTGAAGTTGCTGCCAAAAACCAATGTGCTAAAAACTTTATAGTGAAAATGCCCACATCATTTCTCCATCTGAGGAATGTTTGTGCAAATAAAAATCAGTTTGTTCTCATTACAGCTCTAGGGAGCTGTCACTTATCTTGGATTTTCTGTTAATAAGCTCATGAAGTTCAGGACCATAAAATGCACCCATGCGACTTAGAAAACATTATGAGTCTGAATTTCTCCTTGTCCCTTATTTTCCCCATGAACATTTCTGAGCCATATTTTGTCCTTAGTCCCACTAACTGTCTTTCAATTTCCCATCCATGACTCCAGACCACAAGCCTCATGTGATTCAGGTGTCAGTGCCCAGGCAAGTGCACAGAAGTCTGCAGTAAAATTGGTGCCCGTCCTTCAATTATCTGCTCACTGTTGGGAAAGTAAGAGAACTTTGCAAGCTTAGCAAATGATAAGGTTTACCAGAGAGCGATAACAATCTTAAGGAAAAAAACTATTTGGGTTATAGGCTGAAATATCTTTAGATTAATCAGATATGCACCATAGGCTTGGACAGCCTGTCAGACAATGACTGGGAGATATGAAAGATCCCAAAGTAACTTTGGAGGAGAATTGAGGGACTTGATGGACACAATCTGCTTTCTCTGAAGGAGCTGGTTTCAGGACTGCAGGCCCATTTCTCCAGGGAGTGTACCATTACTCTGACTGTTTCATGAAATCAAGAGAAGGAAGTGGTCTACTGGGAGGCCTCAGGAACCTGAGATGTGGTCTGGCCCTGCCATTACTTAGCAACTATCTTGACATTCTGGCCCTAACTTCCCCATATGGAAAATGGTGCTGATAGTCAAAATTGATGTTTTCAAACTGTGTTCCAGTTGGAAAGCTGAGGGGTGTCTCAGCACATCTCATGGCTCTTGTTCTCATGTCCTTGGCTTTCAGATTCTTGACTTCATGGCACCAGTTTTGATGTCTGTCTTTGGGGACTCATTGGAATCTCCACCTTGGTTTTTTGGACCTTGTCTCACCACTCAGTTCTTGCCTGTGCTCATTCTCTCAACATGAGGATCCCTACCAGCCTTCAGAAACTGGATCTCTCTTTGTTTTACAAACAACCCCTGAGTCCATGGAGGGGTACCCAGCTGGGAACTGGGCCCTACCCCAGGCATCACCTTGCCCCTAGAAGATGTCCCCCTCCAGTGCCACACCGTGACATATTCCAGAGCATCTCTGGGCCAAGTCCCAGTGCCTGACTGGTTTCACTTGAGCCTCAGTTGGGAACTATATGATGACCTAGATCCAGGATCTAAGCCCTCTGACATCTTAGTGCTCAGAAGCATATTTCAGCCAGGAGGTGTGCTTTTAATCTCTTTCTCTCAAGACTTCCATGTATGGTTATGCATTGCCCACCTGTGTGGGACACTTTCCAAGATCTATGGTGCAAAAAGTGTCCCTGGAATCCCCGTGGGGCGTAACCTTGCATGGCCATACATGGCAGACTGCCCATTCTTACTCCTGGAACAGATTGCTCCCTAGGCTGTTGGAAAAAGAACCCAGTTTTATTAGGAAGACATAATTGGATATGTAGGAGCTGGACGTTCTTGATGGCTTAGAGGCACTACCTTAAATGATCCAGTATGTTGTGACAACATGATTTAATTACTAATCCTTGAATTCAGCTACTGCCAGGTGAGGTGGGCCATGTCCTTCAAATGGTTTTACTCTGACACCATCAATTTCCTGACATCCCAGACCCCTGGGCAGATTCATAACATGAGTCAGAATACCAAAGAGGACCTCAGAGCTCTAAGAAACCCTCTGGACTGAGATGCTTTCAGCCTTTCAGACTGTATAACAGCTGATGGCAATGATCCGTGGGGAGCAGCTGACACATGGTAACTCACAACAGATCCTGGCTCAGATCCATCCAGTGGCAGACAGCATGGAGAGCTGGCTGTCCAGAACAGAGGACTCCATCTCCCAGGAGGAGATACTGGTACCCAAGGACTGTGGCAGTGCCTCAATACTACCCACATTCCAAGTTCCTTAACCTGGGTCATGGAAGTGCTCCCAGCCCTACATCAGACATGGCACCTTCCAGTTCTGATTTCTCCATGACCCACGGGAGGGTAGAGATATTCATCTGTTTGTACATTGACCTGTTCCAAGGCCTGGTACACAGCAGGTACTCGATAAGCATTTGTTGAATAAATGAATGAATGAATGAATGAATGAATACTCAGCCGTAAGTCAATGATGAACCCTGGACTCCTGAAGATTTTATGCATCTATTTCCAATGTGCACTCTTGGGGAGCTGACCTCTCCCATAACCAAGACAATCTCAATCTGTCCTCAACACTGGTCTTGCACCTGCACCAAATTTAACTTCTCTGTTCATTACACAGATCAGAGTCCATAGACAACTCAATCCCTTTATCTATAACCAGGACCACCTACTTCCACAATTCTATTCCTGGTTTTGGAAAACATTATCCAGAGCTGTCTATTTTTGACCCCAATGTTCCACTTCCTGGTGCCACATGGAGTCCATCAACAGGTCTATTGATTACCCCCAACAGAGACACACAGCACCGGATCAGTCCTCGGGCACTGAAGATAGAGTCCACAGAAATTCATTCCTTATGTCTGGGCAAGGCAGAATAAATGTTCCCAAAGTTATTTAGGCCCTAATCCCTGAAGACAATGAATATTTCCTTACGTGGCCAAAGGGGCTTTGCAGATATGTTTAGGTTAAATCTCTGGAGATAAAGAGATTATTCTGGATTATCTCAGTAAACCCAATATAAACACAACTGTTTTTACAAGATGAAAACAGAGGGAGATCAGGCTAAGTAGAGGAGAAAGCAATGTGAAGACAGAAGCAGAGATAGGTGGGATACAGCTGCAAGCCAAAGAATGTTAGCAGCTAAAAAATTTGGAAGAGGCAAGGAACAGATTTTCCCTTAGGGCTTCCAGAAGGAACCAGCCCTTCCTGCACCTTGGTTTTTGCCCCATAAGACTCCTTTTGGACTTCTTATCTCTGGAACTGTAAGATAATACATTTATGTTGTTTTAAACCACTAAGTTTATGGCAATTTGTTATAATGGCAATGGGAAATGAATGTCGCCTTGATGTAAACAGTTCCTTTCCAGGTGACAACAGGTTCATCATAGCACCTCTGAGCACCATAGTCATGTAATTAACCATCTGGCTCCTAGAAGGACTACAACCTGCTCAAAAGAAGTATAAACAACTTTTGGCCTGTCCAGCAGAAACATCATTCATTGCAAAGTAGAAGCTAAAAAGGCACAGCCAGAAGTCCATCTCCTGTGAACTCCACCTGGAGAACTTCAGTAATTCTCCAGACACCAGTCAGGTTTCTGACAGACCTGCCAGCCTCCAGCCTGCGTGGAACTTGATGACATCTATCACAGGGATGTATGTACCTACCAGTGGCTTGACAATGAAGAATTATCTGGCCAAAACAATCCAAGCTTTTAGTGTCTTGTGGCCACTTCCTTCCCTCTCCTCATGATTTTGAAGTCTTTCGCTGTTTACTAGCATCTCTCATGTGAGGCAAAGACAGAAACTAAGATTCAATAGGTTCTTCTGGTTCACACTGACAATTGTGATATTTGTTATGCTTTATATGATCCTTATTTCTTTTTAACTTAGTTGAAGTCCTACTGAAAAAGGTAAATTTTCTTTTTAGTTAATAAGAGAATAGATCTGATTAGATTTAATCATGATAAAAAGGTTCTGAACTTTTTATGTAGGTGCAACAAATTGAGCCCCAACTCTGTTAGGCTTTGTGCGGGATGCTTTGACTACATCACCTCATTTAGTAGTCTCAAGGACCCTATGAATGAGTATGTGGTTAATTTTAGTTGTCATCTTGACTGGATTAAGGAGTACCTAGGAACCTGGTAAAGCATTGTTTTTGAATGTGTCTGTGAGGGTGTTTCCAGAGAGGATTAGCGCGTAAGTATGGGTGGACTAGTTGGGGAAGGCCCACCCCCAATGTGGGTTGGTACTATGCAATCTGCGGGAGGCCCAAAAAGAACAAAAACAGAGAAAAGACAAAAAATGAAGCCATATGCTGAGGCTGGAACACACTCTTTTGCTCCTGTCCTTGGACAACAACTTCAGGTTCTTCGGCCTTTGGACTCTAAGACTTATACCACTGGTCCCATTGTTCTCAGGCCTGTGGCTGAGGACTGAGAGATGCACTATTGGCTTCCCGGGTTCTGAAACCTTCAGACTTGGACTGAGCCATGTTACCAGTATCCCAGGGTCCCCAGCTTGTGAGTGGCCTGTCCTGGATTATGGAGACTTCTCAGCCTCCATAATCAAGTGAGCCAATTTGCCTAATAAATCCTCTATGTATCTCTGTATCTATCTATGTATCTATGTATCTATGTATCTATCTATCTATCTATCTATCTATCTATCTATCTATCTATCTATCTATCTATCTATCTATCCATCCATCCATCCATCCATCCTATTGATTCTGTCTCTGGAGGACCCCAACTAATACAGAGTATTTTAAGATGGAATAAACGGAATCTCAGGGACTCAAAGTGACTTGCCAAAACCTGCACACAGCTAGTAAGAGGTAGATCCAGAGAGTGCATTTGGTTGTTTGCAAAGCCTCTGCTCATTCCTCATTACCCCTGTGGCTAAGAAATTGCCTAATTACCTGCAGTCTCCCAGGAGGCTCTATTTAAACTCAGATAGTCTCCTAGGCAGAATGACCTTTGTGCTTTGTGCAATTCTGAAGTTCCTGTGATGGCCATTTTGGCTTGGAACTTGCCAAGGATTCTCAGGAATAATTCTGACATGGAAAAACATAGTTAATGGCACCCTAGAGGAGTGTGGGGTTTTGGGTTATAACATTATTGTCTATCCTATCCTCCACTCCAGCAGAAATTTTAGGCTGCAGAATGTGATGGTCCTGTGACAGGATGGACCCTTATGTGTATACATCAGTTCAGAGTACCAGAGAAGGCAGCTGTGGTCGTATAGTGCATGTCTGCCATCGCGCTCCCATGTCTTCCCCCAGGCAGAGCACCTGTTCATGAAGTAAGGTCTAGGAGTTTGGCTATAATAGTCCAAGGGAACCTATACTTTGCCAGTACATTTAAGATGATGGAGACAAGGATGTGGGAGATGGCCTAAAGGCATCATGATGGGGAGAAGATTCTCTAACATTCTTTTCGCACACTGATTCAAGTTTCTTGCCATTTGATGAGTGACAATCTGACTGCCTCTCACCTGCCTTTCTGTGAGGTAGGTGGGATTCGAGAACGTGGAGAAGGTCCAGCCTTCTCAAATGTGCCCAGTCAGGTGGGACAGACATGCTGTTTCTAATCTGGGTATTTTAATGTTTAAAAAAATGTACAAGTGTTTCCTTAAACATTATACCATTCAACAAGCATTTAGTAGTGACTCTTTCATATCATTCAGGATTTGAATGTATCGAAGTATATATTTGCTTGAAATCCACTGAGCAATGGTCCCCAGATAGTTGTGTATTGCACTAGTTCTGTGACTTCTGCTGTGTAATAAAAGAATGTATTATCAAAATATTTGAGGATGTGGTATTTTCTGTATCCTTTTGGAAATTAACAATGACATAGTCAGAGTTCACAAATTCTACACTTGAGGAGCTTTTTTACACTTTAAGATTTTCAAGCCTATATGGCCAAGGAATCCATTTTTATGTATAACTATCTATCACATCCCTCTTTTTTCCAACACACTCTTTGGGAAAGGCTGGGAAATGAGCAACTCATAGGATGGAGCCTGAGACGAGAAGCCTAGTGATCCCAAAGTCACTGCATGCTGGTCTTGGCTGGGTCCAAGACACATAAAGAAAGCAGACTTTGGCAACCACGCCAGTGTTTGATCCACAAACTCATCCTTCATGCATCAGCCTGAGCCCTCACAGTATGCATTACGCAGTTGGACTCTATACACAGGTGACTACCAAACTATGCTTCCTTTTAACTGCATAGAGTTTTAATAGGGGGAATAGAACATCTTCCAATTTTTGGTACCCAAACTTCATCTATAAAATGGGACCTACGCTCATGGTTTTCAGAGGTAGAGTGAAGATGAGGTGAAAGGCACTATGAAATCTTCAGATAGTGAGGCATTATCTTAGCGCTGAGTACAACTCTTAGAGGTAATGACCGCCATTGGTATTGCAAAGGAGGTAAAGCTCATTTAATACAAAGAAAATTGATGCTATTTTGAACAACGTTCACACAAGGATGCTTCACATATGAATTTAGCTCGAAGTTTGAGTGGTAAAGATGGAGAAAATAAAATAATTCTACCCGCAGGCTGAAAGACCCTGGGCCTATGCTCATGTTTTATAGAAAGGTACAGGAATAATAATTTATTCCCCTTGAGATGGGAGGGTTAATTATCCTGCCATCTCAACCTAAACAAGTTTTTTCTTCTGTTGGGATTAGGATGGATTTACCCTGCCTTCTTGTACACTTTTTAAAACTGATATAGTGCTTATATTACTGCACAATGAGATTGATATTCAGGAATGTGCAAGATTCTAAATCGACCCAAAACATTATATCTCCAGAGTACTTAGCTTACCCACAGGAAATATACAGAAGCACTTATTTACCCATTTTGCTCAATTATATCCTGCCTAGTACCAAAAAGAATTAATAGTAGTTTATAGTAAAATATGAAAAGTATTTAAAACAAATTTAAGATTGAGAGAAAATAGGGTAGAAAAAAATAAGACCAGGCTAGAAATTATGTTAGGAAAAGCAATTTCCATGCAATTCACCACAGTTAGAGTTGAAATCTAGAGAGTTCGTGGAAATTGACAACCTGAATCTAAAAACCTCATTGAACAGTGAAGGGCCACAAATTGCCAAAACAACTTTTTTTGAAGAACATCATGAGGGAAGTGTTTGCCCTGTTGGCCATGACATCTTAGGAAGCTGGAGAACTTTGTGTAGCATAATGTCAGTGCAGCGCCGGAGAAGTGGGTCACAAATGGACATATGTATACATGGAAACCTGATCCATGGCCGAGCTAGCCTTACAAAATGATGGGGAAAGATGCACTGCTTAGTAAATACAACAGGATCAGCTCTCTGTTTTAATGCCCTCAGATCAATTCTGGCTGGAATGTTGACCTAAAGATGACTGAGGAACTGTATGATGCTTGGGAAAAAAAAAATGATAGGAGAATATCTTTATGGTATCAGCTCAGGAGAGGGCATCTCAGACAAAGACAAACAAAAATGTGAAAAGGAAAAAAATACAAATGTAATTACACTAAGATCATAAGTTTTGTAGAAAGAAAGGAAGAGAGAAAGAAAGAGAGAAAAAAGAAAGAAAGAAAGAAGGAAGGAAGGAAGCAAGCAAATGAGGGAGGAAGGAAAGAGGGAAGAAAGGAGGAGGGAAGGAGGAATAGGCATGGTACTGAGCAGGAGAAAATGTTTCAAAATCTACCCCCAAAACAGAAAAATGACAATAATATACAATAAATCATAAACTGTAAGTAGACAATTTATTTATAATATATGTCAATAGGAAAAATAAACCTCAAAACATTGAAACAAGGAGAGAATGAACAAGAGATTTATAGAAAAGTAGTCCAAACATCTGAAAAATGTTCAAACTCACTACCAGTGATAGAAGTGCACATTAAAAGTATAGTAATATACTATGTCACATCAGATTGGGGAAAACAAGTCTACTAAATAACTTTAAATGTTAGAAAAAATATGGAGAAATAGGAGCTGTCATATCCTGGTGGTGGAATTTTGTACAATTACTTTGGCAATGCTTATTAAATGTGAGGATGTGCAATGTCCATGACTGAGCCATTTAACTTGTAGGTACGTTTCCTGGAGAAACTTTTGCACATGTGCATATGGGGAAACATAAGGTTCTTGCAGAATGTTTACGATAGTAAAATAAATAGATAAAACTTAAAAGTCCATCAATAGGAATATGCATACATACACTTTTGTATATTTATACAGTGAAATACTATATACCAGTTTAAAAGACAAAATGAGAGCCACAACAATCAGAATAAATCTCATAAACATAATGTTGAGAGAAAAGTAAGTTTTACAAACATTGACCAATAGGATGCTATTGATTGTTAGTTTAAAAAATAGCAAAATATCAGTATGTATATATTATATATACACAAATGTATGGTAAATTGATCAAAAGGTGCCTAAGAAAGAGAAACATTAAATTACTGATAGTGATTTATGCCAAGGAAGGAAAAGGGAAATGTGACAAGAATAGCTACATGAGGACCTCAATTTTATGTGCAATTTTTATTTTATGTAAAAAGATCCTGAAGCAACAAGCAATTCAATAAAAAAGATAGCAAAATATATGAGTGAGTGCTTTATAGAAGAGAAAACATAGACGGCCAAAAAAAGATGAAATATTCCACCTCATTAGTAACCATGGAAATTAGAATCAAGGCCAGAATGAAATGTCATTTTTCACCTATTTTATTGGGAAAAATTAAGGAATCTGACTAACCATGTGTTAAAGAGTGTGTGGACCAACTGGTGGGAGCGAAAATTGGAACGACCGCTTTGGAAAACGTCTTGGCAGTCTATTATAGAGGTAGTTATTCATATATCCTATGGCCCAGAAACTCCACTATGAGAAGTACACCCAGAACAATCTCTTGCACAGCACACCAAAAGATACCTATGAGCATGTTCACCAGTAGTTTTTCTAATAGTAAGAATGGCAAACAACCCCAAATCATGCAAAATTGAGGCAAGTCTTCACAACAGAACAAGCCAGCATTGAGTGCACCAGAGACACATAACACGCAGTTGAATTTTAGTAATGTAATATTGAGTCCCTGAGTCCCTGGAACACGTTAGAAGACTTCGTGCAACGTGATACCCTTTTAATAAAGGTCAAAACAAGTAAAATAATGTATTGGTTGAAAACAACATGACTATATATATACATATATATATATATATACACACACACACACACACATACATACATCTCATATATATGATATTTTTTGTATGTGGTATATATATAATAAAATGTTTTTTAAAAAAACCAAGAAAATGACAAACACAAAAATCAGGCTAGTGTTTGTCCCAAAGGGGTAGGCAGGAACACAAGATAGGGTGAAGCCTAGTTATTGTTAATGTGTTAAGTTTTTGGATTGCGTGGTGGATTCAGAAGTACTCACTCAAAATAAAAAATGACCACATGAATAAATTAGTTAATCTATAACTAATTGAAAGCCATGAAAAAGCCGAGGATCATATTGTGTCAAGAACCAAGAACTCTGATTAATATGATTTTGTGCATCTGGGTTCAATAAAAATAAATTTAAAAAACAGTTAATAGAGACCAATTTTATTTTGATAAAGCAGGCTGGTGGGTGCTGAAGTTTCTTTATAGTTGTCTGTAAGACAACATCTTATGATTTAAAAAAATAAAAATTCAAACACATCTTACAATCTTTTCCAAAGGTCCCTTTATGTTTTTATTTTGTGTGTGTGTGACATAAACAGAGCCATGTTACAGAAATAACGAGACAGCCAGGTGAGGGCGGGCGGGGGGGCCCACAAAGACCTGCTCCCTGGGACGAATGAGCACTGGCGTGGAGCTACAGAAGTTCCCGCCATTTTGCAGTGAGGAGGAGTGTGGCCCCTCCTCTTCCTGTGTGTCGCCTGGGATACAAGCAGTGAGGCAGGAAGCACTCTAGCAGGGGCCTCTGGCCTTTCGGAGAGTCCCTGTGTCCCCCTTTTCTTCCTTTTCACTCAAACCTTTCTTTACTCTTCAGACCATCTGTGAGCCTAAATTTTGATGACTGTGGGATGGACAAGGACTCAGTCGTTAGCTGAACTGAGGAAAAGTCATGCAACAATAACAATTTCAGAAGTTTGATCTTAACAGGAACAGAAGTTTAATGCTTCCATCAGATAATAAAATTTATCAGCAATAATGGTATTCACTACAATCACATGGCTACCTGGAGATTAAGCAAGGATACATGTAACTAGATCAATTCAGTTCCATTCAATTACAGAAGAATTGAGAGTTCTTTATATGCGAGGCACTGTGCTAAGTTCTGGAGGTACAAAGGCAAATGTATCCTGTATAGATAGTTCATGGTGTCCCGGTGTTTACTATCACACAGTAACCTCATGAGCTTTTTGTTTTTCTTTGTTATTTCTTCCCTATCTATAGATAACATATATGTTGGCGGTGTTCTTGGTGTCATGTGCAGGTGGCCGTAGGACATAACACGTTTGTGTCCCCACACACATACATCCACTTTCTCATTGGATAACATTATTCAAACATTTGCTGAAGTGCTAAGTACCAGACATGATTGCAGACATAGAGTTAGTTGATTTTGTACAAAAGGCAAAAGTACTCGTGTGAATACATTGCACATTATTTGTTTAATTCCACTAGTGATGCAGATTGAAAACTCTTTCATGTTCCTTCTGGGGAGTTCTGCTTACTTTGCTGACCTCAGAGCCTATGCTGACCTATGGACCTATATTTCTGTATTTTTTTTCTGTAACTATACTCAATATGGCTGTGAGTGAGCTTTATGTCAATTCACATTGTTAGGCTGCAAAGAAGAGAAACCGATTTATGCTACCTTTAGTAAGGAGATTATCTTAGAGATACAGAGGAGGAAGTGGAATCTCAGAGGGAGAAGTGTTTGGAGCCAGGCCATGCAGAGAAGACAGCTGGATGGTCATGGTGGAAGCTAGGTGTCTGGAGGGCCGGGTAATCCTTTTGCCCTCTTATTGCTTTCCATGTTGTTGCTGTAATGGCATCAGAAGTAACCTCTGTCACTATTGAGGAACTCCTGGCGATTATCCATCCACATGCACTTGTTGCTAAGATTAAATGAGTCAAGAGAGCATGGCATTTTGTAAGCACTACATATTATTGTTTATTATTATTATTGTTGCCTTAAAGTTTACTCATTACTTGAACTTAGTTTGTGCTCCCAACTATTTCCTTCTCCTTATTTTATCCTCTGCTCAGACTGTAAGTGGAGTCTCATTTTCAAACTTCTCAAAGAGGCTATTTCATTGTAGTTTTTTTTTTTTTCAGGCCAACTCATAATTTAGTGGTCACCTTGACTATGGCCATTTGAGATAGCCCATTCAGTTAGGATGCCTGTGAAGCCACAGCCTTGTGGCACAGTGGACAGCTCCCAGCTCAAGGGATGATGCAGGAGTCCTTCCTCAGTATTGACTATGGCCTTGGCAGTTTCTCAGATGATTATGGCAGGCACTGCAAATGACCTGTTTGGTACAAACTTACTTTCCCTTGTCCAAATTATTTACCTCAAAAATGTGCTTACTGGAGTCTTAACAACTCTTCAACACAAAGTCAGTGGTGCCAATTTGGAGTCATCATACCCATATACTAAAGTAGTTTTATGATTATTCTCAAGGTCATTGAGGCACGATTTCCATCTGTGCAGAAAGACTCTAGGGCTAAGACAGTCTGTACTGAGGAAGGAACTCTAGGTTGTTTCATGATTGTACCAAGAGGCTCTGGCTTCCCAGACATCTTTTTCTGGCCCTGGAGTCTTTTTTATACATATAGAACTCATGCCTCAATCAACTTGGGAATAATCATGAGTTAATGTATTAGTAAGACCAAAATAATCTTCAGTAAATTTTAGAGTTACCAATATTATTTTCTCATAAACAAGAGACCAACAAAATAGATCTAACACCAGTTTTTCAATATCCAGATACATTGGAAATATCCTGACAGTTTATTTATATTGGAAATTATATGGTATTTGGGGTCAAAGGACAAGAAGTTGAATCCTGACACTGTCACTCAATAGATGGGTGGGTAACTTAACCTCCCTGAGACTAATTACCTTCATTTCAGAATTTTTCAATACTATTTATTAGCACAGCCATGCTATAAAAACATGATGTAACATGTTAGGAAAAAAAATATAAGGGGCTTCCAAGCCGAAGGCAGAAGATTTAGTAGGTTAAAAGAAATGAAAATAAAATTGTAGACTGGGAATTTCTTATTACTTCCTGTCATCAATATTTTGAAATTATTTCTGAGAACACGATGTATTCCATGAGGAAGAAAGAAAGTCTAGAAATATGACCTAAATATGTGTCAAATGAACAAAACACAACAGAAAGTTTCATTGTTGACTGTGACTTAATTAATAGAGGCTTTAATCCTTGCTTTCAGTAGGCAGAATGACTAATTGAGTACTAAAATATCTCTATTATTTTTATTTCTAAGTTCTCAAATTGTACTGATGGGTGAACTGAGGATATGTAAAACCCAGGGGCGAACAGAATTTCTGGTTGGATTGAAGTGTCTTATAGACCAGAGTTTTATTTTGCACAAGGGTATGACTCTTTCCTAATTTATGAACCCTTCAGTTTTTTGTTATTGCCATGTGGTTTTTAAATTGTATTTTTAAATAGGGGTATAATTTGGAAGCATTTGCTCCTCGGAGTAAAGATCTTACCTATTAGATTTGAATTAATTTTTCAGAAAGTGTGTTTAGGATAAATGTTAGCTCAAACAGGCTTTCTTCAAAGTTGACAAAGACAAGGAAGGAGAGAGGGGCAGTGACCCTACTCAACTGCCTGGCCTTCCTCACCTGTTCCTGGCCTCCTTGGCTCATCCAGGAAGGACCCGGTGCCTGCAGCAGCCTAAGAACAAGCTGCCTGAAATCCAGGTGGAATAAAGGTATTTCTGTTTCCCATCAGCACGTCCTCAGAGCAGAAATTAAAAAATGAACCTGAACCTAGAAAGCCTCACTAATGGGAACCCCACATTTGGCCGAGCTTTGTTGGGTTTTTCATGACCAAACGTACGGGCATCCCTTCGAGCCTCCTTCCTTCCTCCACCACTTTCTTGGCCATCTATACTCAGGCCATGGGTAACAATCACTGTTATCTCTACCTTCAACCTGCCCAGAAATTATAGCAGAAAAGATAAAAGAAGTAGTGAAGAATTGCTCTGTACTGAAGGTGTACTCAGTTGCCAGGAACTATATATAAAAGCTTTTATGTAATCCCACAGCAATCCCACAAATAGTTATGATTAGACTTATTTTACAGATGGAAAAAAAATGAGGGTTAGAGATGTTATTTTAATTAGAAAGCCAAAGTTGCAAAGCTAGTAAGTTGCTAATTGTGAGCCAAACTGAGGCCCCTCTGTTTCCAGTGTATGAGTGCTTGTGAAGCTGCTCTAAGTGGGCAGGGCAAGTGGGAGCCCCTACCTCTGCAGGGACAGAGCACCCCGGATGCCTGCGTGGTGGGGTGCCCGAAAGTCTCCTGCATTTCTAAGCCAGAACTTGCAAATCTGTGCTTATTTCTCCCTACTTCAGAGTTTGCCTACAATTCAATTGCCTGCTGACTTGGATGAGTACTCGGGGGAATACTTTTGATTTTGTGTTCTGGGGCTACCTAGTCCAATAATATGGAGTGCTGTGAGAGACACTGGCATAGCTTTTCATAGAACAACCTTCAACAATGTTTAAAGAAAGCTGTAGTGAAACAACTATGAACCAACATTACCCCGTTTTGCTGATTTCAGCAAATGGTCCCCAACTCGAAAACATGTCACCATTCAAAGCTCAGTTTTAGGTTGGTTGTTAAAATTTAGATCACATTTTCAGAAATGGTATTATAAATGGCAGTTAGGCTTCCAGGCTACCTTATAAAAACCTACTTACCACATAACATAGCTGGAATACTTTGTATTTATAATAAAAAATGGTAGACAATAATACTATTGTAATGCTACAAATTAAAACAAGTAATGATGGTGGGCTAATTAACTTTTATGTAATTCGTGTGGCCTCTAGCTTGAGGAAACCCAGTGTAACAGCTATGAGCTTGCTCTGGGGTTAGAACATCTGGTTCAAATACTAGCTTTATGGCCTATTTATCGGTGTGACCATGGGACAAGGTATAACTCAATGAGCCTCAGTTTATTCAACTATAAAATGGGGATAAAAACACCTCATAGGGTTGATGCGAGTATTAAGTGAGATAATATGTCTAAAGTGTTGGTGTTGTAGAGTTTGACACCTACAAAGTTCCTGGGGTATGATAACTGTTGTAGATATGATTGATACCTGTTGATCGTTAAGTTCTTCCCACTGAATGGACACTGTGCCAAAGATGTTGCCTATAATTTAAACCTATTAGCCCAGTTTTACAAATGTGTGCTTGAGGTGCTCTGAGATTAAGCAACTTGCCCAAGGTCACATCAAAACGTGTCAACTTGTCTAGACCACAGGGTACCCAGATACTTGGTCAAACATTATTCTGGGTGAGTCTGTGAGGGTGGTTCTGGATGCAGTTGACATGGGAATGGGTGAACTGAGTAAAGCAGAGTGCCCTCCTCAATGTGTGTGGGGCTCATTGAATCTGTTGAGGGCCTGAATGGAACAAAAGCTGAGGAAGGGAGAACTCTCTCTCTCTGTGAGTGTCTTTGAGCTAGAACAGGGCTCTTCTCCTGCTTTCAAACTTGGACTGGAACTTACGCCATCAACTCTCCTGCTTCTCAGGGCTTCAGACTTGGACTGGAATCGCATTATCAGCTCTCCTGGGTTTCTAGCTTGTCAACTGCAGATCTTCGACTTCTCAACCTCCATAATCTCATAAGTAAATTCCTTATAATAAATCTCTTTAGATAATAATAGATGAAAGATAGATGGAGGGATAGATAGATAGATGAATAGATAGATAGATAGATAGATAATCCTATTGGTTCCATTTCTTGGGAAAGCTTTGATGAATACAGTCACAGAGATGGAAGGTGAAAGAATGAGGCCTGGCATCCAGGTCTATAGGTTTGAAAGCTGAGAGTCCTCTGAGGTCTGGCTGTGACTCCCTTTGGGTCCATGGTTTGGACTGCCCAGTTCTTACTCTGTGCATCGTAGCACTGCCCGAGCCAGGAATGCGGACAGTCAGGATTATCAGGGACAGAAAGAACGAGGAGAAATAGTAAAGAGCAAGTAATCGTGTGAGCCAAGGCAAAAATGGGTCCCCAATTCTTATCAATTGTTGCTTAATTTAACTTTGGAGTTTCACCAAGTTTTATCAAAGATTCCTTTTAACTGCTTCCAAAACTTGATGGTAGGAGCCAAAAATCCTTCAAGGTCACATGACTTTATGGCCTCCAGCACCATGCCTGGCACATAACAGGTATATGAGAAACCCCATTAACTCTGAGTAAGACGTCACAGCACTTACAAAATTTTTGTGCTATTTCCACTGACTTCAGTTTCCTTGGGAAGCAGTGATGAAGGATTTGATTTCTAGAGGTCTCTTATCTGTCGGAACTCCACATAGCCACCACCTACTTTCAAAGTGACTCCTCTATTAGGGAGCAGGGGGAAGGTTTTGCTAGCCATAGATGCTAAGACAGAAATTTTAAAATGCAGTACTCCCACACTGAACCCAAGTTCTATGTTTTTCTTGACCAAAAAGAGGTCTCTCTCCTGCTTTACTGACTTGGCTCCCAGCTTTTCCATTTCAGGAACTGATCCTTGCCAGATGGTGTTTAACTGTCTTCAATGCAATGATTATGTTTATTTATCTAAATGTCCCTGAAGCTTCGACTGATGAACTTGATTTTATTTATCTCTCTTCTGACTCAGTAAATTCTCTAGAATATAATATTTACAATCTAAGCTTAATAGAACCTCACGACATTGAAACATGACATGATTTTTTAAAACACAGGTTAATAAATGAATACAATACAAAAATTAAATATATGAGGATGAAGAGAAAGAAAGTGATCACAGAAAATCTGGAAAACAAAAAAGTAAAAAGCAGATGAAGCTTTCTGAAGTAGCACAAGCTAAAGAAAACAATGACCACTGGCATTCCGCAGTCATGCTTTCTGCTCTGTTATTTTTAACTTTTTATTGTTTTTGTTTGTTTGGTTAATATGGTTTCTTTTTCCTTTGCCACTTTGTAATAAATGAAGTGAAAGAGATTTTGTTAGAGTATTAACACAATGTTCAAAAGTATCTGCTGCTCCTACCATTTCTTTGGACCAGCCTCGCTGCCTTCACCACCACCAGTGCCAGCAGCTGTCCTGCAGGCACTGATGCTGCTGTGTGGCCAAGGCTAGAGCTTCCCTATCACCATCGTCTCTGCATTTCTCACGTGTGAAAATCCTGGAAAACCCAGGATGCTGAAAATATTCAACTCAGTGTTTCTCCACTGGAATTCGTTAGTTCCATGTTGTTACCTCGGCTTCCTGAAAGACTGAGGTCAATCTTGAAAAGGTGACAACCTTATCTTCTTGGAACCTGGCTGCTCTGTTCTTTCATCCCTTCCACATGCTTTTCTGCTGTACAGAACTTCTGACACCGAAGCAGATATTTGTACATGGAAATGATACACAGAATGCTGAAAGAGACTGGAATCTCTCTCCTTATCTACCTCCATGTGGCTGCTGACAACAGAGATATATAACTTCTGGGGTACATCCAACACATGAAAGGTTAGAACATCCATATATCACCCACTACTTTCTTTCAAGAGGAGTTTCCTAATTTTTGCAATCACTTGGCAGGTCTATATTTCACTGCTTTATCCACTTTCTCCTTGCCCCCCACACCACTGATTGCTGACATAAATGAGCAAAGGATCATTCCTAAGACTTTTGCCTGGGCTTTATAGTTGCTACCAACAATTTTGCCACAGAAACTACAAATAAAAATAAGCTCTGCAATGAATAAAGTAAACAGGGGGCTTGTAGAACCCCATGAATTGCTGTCTAGAAAATGGGCTTTTCATCTGTGTGTAGGCTCTTGGCAAAACATGTGCATGTTCACTAACTCATATGCTAAATTACTGAGTTTTACTGCATTTTAAATTATTTCACGTCCAACCCATATTTGCAGAGATATGTGGCAATCATCCAATTTTTTTTTTCCCTTTTTGGCTTAAGTTTTCCCCTTCTATGGATAAGAACAGAGGCAGAGTTAAAGTAGAACTCTACTAGGAAAAATCTGCACGCTGCATAGGCTGACTGCAAATATAATACTTTAGTGTGTCTAGCAGTTGTCGATTGAAATGTGAAGTGGCCAAAAAAATGTTTAGGATAATTCTTTATCCCTATTAATGAATGACTCCCAGGAGAAGGAAATAAAGTAAAACTCAGCATATGCCAACAGCTGGTGTGAATATGAAAAGCCGTTCTGGCTTGATTAAAGTCAGCAAACTTTGTTCCCCTGTCCTATCATACATTTAAAGTAGAATGATGCTGGAGGTGTGACTAATAGTAGAGAGATTAACTTTAGAACAAAACTAAACCTCTGGATAAATGCTATCTGCCAAAGAAATAAATCTGAACATCTGTACACACGTTCCTGTGGCCATACCAATTCCCCAACTTCTCTAGGATCCCTCTTTTGTGTCAGTTTGAGCCATATAGAAACATTATGCTTGCTGTTTTCTGATAATCAAATATACGTCCAAGGACCTATTTATAATTGATTGTATTATCAAAACTGAATCTCCTTATGGATATAAATAGGTCTATTAAAAACAACCAAACACAGGTAGCAATTGACTACCTTGATCATTGCCTGTGGATGCATGTTTACGTATGGTATGAGGGCAGATGCTTGAGTTCCACAATTTGAAATGTCCAGGCACCTCTGGAGGGAATGTGAGGAAGGCCTGCCATGGTTCTATTTGCACTGACACAGACAGCCACCAAGAAAGTAAGAGTCAAGACTCTATGTACTAAGGCAGTCCAAGGACAAGGTATCAGCATTAGGAGGAGATACACTTCTGAGGCTTGTATCGTATCTGTCACTTCTACAGGTTTCTGCCAACTGAGAAGAGAAGACTTCAATTAGAACTGAAAGTGCTGCTTCACTAAGTAGCTGGAAGTCCTCAATAGCAGAGTATGGGGCAGCTAAAATTAGAGAAATGCTGTTTTCATTGTTATTGTGGGTTAGGATTTCTCTTCCAGTTTGGAACTATCCAGGAAACACACATCAGAATCACCTATGTAATAAAACAACTCAACAGACCTAGCCCTCTGACATTTAAAACAATGGTATATACAGTCCTCTTAGAAATACTTTTATAATATGTTGCCAAAGTATATAAATTATCACAAGAGTTTTTATATCATGGAGGTGCTACAGTTTAGTGGCTTTGAAATAAAACCAGTGTGGATTTGAATTCCAACCCCACCACTCACCATATAGATGCCCTCGAGCCAGTCACTTGCTCACTCTAAGACCCAGTTTCCTATTCTGAACCAGAGAGAGAATTGACTAAATATCTCATCACAGTTGAATTTCTGATTGCCCAACTCAAGTCCTTGGGAATTAAATCTGCCTCTACTTTTTCAGTAAGCTTCCAAACTGCTAACAAAAGGCTCCTGTTTGTTCAGATAACTGCCTGTATAATGGTCCTTTAGATAATGATTGGCCAGAGTAAAGATGAAAAAAACAATGGACATGTCCAAGCTGTCTTGTGGCTCTTTGCTTGTGATGCGTCATCCTGCAGCAGCCCCTCCTGGGAGCAGCAGCTGAGGCCTGAAGCAGTGATGGCTCCTCTTAGACCCACCTTAATCTATAGTCTCTCCCTCTCTTTCAGAAATTATTCTTTTTCTTCTACAAACTCTGCAATCTTTCTCCTATTTCTTCTACGTACTGTTCAAAATATTTAATCTCTTTCTTACTACCACAGGGCCTGTCACCCACACTTTGGAAATGTCCTAGAGTGAACAGGCAAGTGAAGAAACAAATTCTTCACTTATTTTATCATTTCCCTCCTGGAAACCTATTCTCTGATCTCTCTGACTTCAACCTTGTGGTCTTTCCAACTAGAGCGGGAATAATTTTTCTAGAGATAAAAATCATCATTTCTTTTCTCATCCTCCCTCCTTGAATTATTTCAGCTGTTCCCGTGTCCTTCAGGTTGAAGGTGACACATCCTTGCATTACTTACTTGACCCTTTGCAGTCTGGCTCCTGCCTGCTCCTCAGTGCATTCATTTTCTCCCTCCCAAAGCTCCTGCCAGCCCTTCTGTACTCCATGCTCCCTCTGGTTTCCGAGACAAGTCACCCTGCTCTCTTGGCCTCAAGAGCACATCTCTTCCTCCCTGCCATGTGGCTGACCCCACTGCTCCTCATTCAAGAGCCAGTACGGATCCTGCTTATCCCACAAAGTCTTCCCTGGTGCCCTCTCACTCTCTGCACTCTTGGCAGGTGCCACTGGCATAGGATCAGAAGAACCTTTGATGGGTATTAAAGGAGATAGAGGATGGGAAAACACATGCCACATAGTAGGCTTCCAATAAATGTTACTCTCTTCTAGTGACGAAGACCAACTCTGAACATTATCTAGTCTTGTTCCTGTGTTGCCTTTCAGTATTTCTTCAAAACATTACTCTCTCTTTCTTGAACCTAATGCCTCTTCATTCCTTGTTGCAAACATACTGAGCATCTTGTCAGTTGCATAAATTAATATCCAACCTCCAAAATTTATTTTCTGAAACATTCTTATCAGTCCTTTATTCTGGGATAAACGTGGCCTTATCTATACCCTTAAATAGATAGGGTTCTAAGGATCTCTATAAAGGTCTCTTCCAGCTCTAACATTCTTTGATTATAAGATTTATTTTATTAAAAACTCCTTAACACGGATGAAGTCAAATTTCTGGAACTCGATCATACAATTTAAAGATTATCTAAGGCCTTGGTTCCTCCTCCTCCTCCCTTCGCCTCCCTTCTGCTACATGCCGTTAATTCATTTTTACTACTCACGAACTCCCCTGGCAGGGAAGCAGAAAGGAGACGCAATGCTAGTGCAGCAGCCTTAGTGAAAGGCATGAAGGGAGAGGTGCAAAAGGTTGGCTGAAGAAGATTGCTCAGAGTCATGATACCTCCACCTCTTTAAACTGATCAAAAGTAGGTTAGCTGGAAAATTACTATGCTGTCTCTGATTTTTTTTTTTTTTTTTTTTTTGAGATGGAGGCTCATTCTGTTGCCCAGACTTGAATGCAATGGCACAATCTCCACTCACTGCAACCTCCGCCTCCCAGGCTCAAGTGACTCTCCTGCCTCAACCTCCCAAGTAGTTGAGATTGCAGTGTGCACCACCACACCAGGCTAATTTTTGTATTTTTAGTAGAGACAGGGTTTCGCTATATTGGCCAGGCTGGGCTCAAACTCCTGGCCTTCAGAGATCCACCTGCCTGGGCCTCCCAAAGTGCTGGGATTAAAGGCGTGAGCCACTGTGCCCGGCCTTTCTCTGATTTGTTAAAATAACAAATACTTTGTCCAAATAATTCACTAACTCCAGGCCATCACACTCACCATTGTATTCAATTCCAGTGTCTCTGCTCCAACTTTCAATCCTCTCTCCTTCATCTAAGCGGGCTTGGGGTTTGTCCTGCTTCTCTCTCTGTACCCCACCACACTCACATCACTTTATTTGGGAGAAATATGGAATGAAGGACATGAGGACTTGCAGGCTTGGAACATGTAGCTGTTTCAACCTGGCATCTTCTATTCCCCTAAGGAAACCTGACTGAAATTGCCGGTGAAGGTTATAAAGAGATCTCCTAGTTGTAATGTCTGAAACTGACCTGGGGATTTTATGTAGAACTCTGCAGTGTCAGCAGCTGCTTAGCTACACGTATTCCACACACAACCCCTTTTATAGCTTTGACTTAGAGCCAACTTCTGTTTCCAGCTCCAGTGCCAAGAGCCAGTGGCTGCTTAGATTCATGACAGCTCATTCTTCCCTAGAACTTTCTTTTCAGTTCAGCTGACAGAGGCAGAGCTCTGGGGTCCTTATTCATCCCAGGGAATACCATGATGCTCTTTGTAGAATTCAGATTGGGTCCTGGTACCAAGCCCGAGTGCTGAGTCCAAGGACTTTGCTGTCCTGGCTCTACAGTTTGTTACAGGCGTCTTCCTCAATGAAGGGGCCTGGCAAGGCAAACCAGTGAGTCCAGTTCTAGTTTGAGTTTAATCATTACTGACTTTTTTTTTTTTAAATTCTTATGCATGGCCAAGAGTGTTATGGCAAAGTTTACCAGACTTGAATTGGGTGGGGAACATGTATAATGTGTGACCAAAAACTTTTCTAAACATTTTAGCACCTTATATCACTTCATAACACAGCATTTCCTCCAAAATTGATCTTGCTCCCAGCCTGTGAAATATGAGAGGAGAGGTTAGGAGAGGAGACGGCCCACTACGGTGATGGTGGGGATCTGGCCACACTATCAGAACAGTGTCTTTGATGAAGGTGGTGACCCTGCTTTGAATGATGAGGATAATTATGCTATTTCTTAATTCTGTTGTATGTGCATGTGTTACTTTACATAATTTTCATGGTGCTCCCATTAGTTCCATAGTAGTCTTGTCCTCATTTTACAAGTGAAAATGCAGCACAACAAGGTTATATGAGTTTTCTAGGGTCACGTAGCTCATATGAAGCAGGGTTGGACCTTGACCCATAATGACATGCCTTCAGAGCCTGTGTTTGTCCCAGTGTTTTATAATGTTTCTTGGGTATATTGGAACTTGATTTTTCCCTTCTTCTTTGGTCACTTCCCCAAGTTATAATTTTTCCATTCAAGTTTAATGCAATTACCATGATTCAGATAAAGCCTGAAAGGACATAGTCGCCTTTCACTGAAGGTATGGTGGTTGGGTGAGTTCTATCATTAATTCAACAGGTATTTGCAAGTATCTTACCAAAGTCTGGTGCTGAGTTAGCTCCTCTTGGTCATATAGTTTTATAGGGGACATAGGCTCTAGGCAAATTGTTACAAATGTGATGAGTGCCGTATAAAGGAATTTATCAGGCATCACGGGTCATGATGAGTCCAGAGGACACACTGGAAATGGGAGGATAAATAAATAGGAGTCAGTTCCGAGGAGGCTAGAGAAGAGTGTTCTAGGTTGAAGCGACGCATGCTCGAAGCTTGGAGGCCAATTAGAGGCAGTTAGCCAAGATTCTGTGATTCCCCGGGAATCACACCTGGAGGCTGAAGCTCCTGGCTGCGACTTCTAGGCTACGCATGCAGGGACAGCTGAGGAGTGTGAGAACCCAGGCTGGGGCCTGAGGCCAGATCCGCTCCAAAACTTTGAGTGCGGTCCCAGGACAACCTCTTACTCAGTCCACATCTGTGGAGTTGTGAGGAAGTTTGGAAGCCTAATTCTCAGTTTCAGTCACTCCAGGGAGTTGTGCTGGGAGGGAAGGGGCAGACTGACTCCAAACCACCATGGATCAGCACAGGAGTCCTGGCTGAATAGAACTCAGGGTGGACTCTTACACAAAAATGTAATAAAGCCACCCAGCTCAAAATTTAGAGAAAGGAGCCAAATCTTCCAGTGGATTGTGATTGTGTGTTTTTTAATCTCAAAATTATGTCAGAGTTTATTATTCACTAATTATTTAAAATTTGGAAGGGAAGTGTGCTATGGGATAGATCAGGACTATCCATTAGAAGTAAATAGGAATGGTCCTCTACTTTTTATTTCTAGGGAGTTTGTGACTCTCGCTGTCACAATTACAGTTTCCTTTATTGAGTGAAGGCATTGCTTCTGTGATTATGGTTGAGTTGGTAACTCATTAAGCTGTTATTTATTGATGAACATCTCTCTGTAGATTTGTTTATTGGGTTGAGAGCTGGGCTACATAGGTGAAGGCAAGAGAGTAGCTCTCTTGTGAGTCAGACAAGGAAGGAGATCCATTCATTCCAGCATCCCCCAACTACTTGATGCCTGTTGTACTTGATGCCAGGCACTGGGAAAATGCACACCTTGCTGGAGACCACTGGGGCACCATGGTTGTGGTCTCTTGAGCAGAGAAGGCTGGGGAAAGAAGAGACTAAAAACTGAGCTGAGAGGACCACGGACAAAGCTCACCTACCTTCCAGGTGTATGCAGTGAGCAAACGAGGCAAGGAGCCAGCACTGAGAGGAAGCGCTGACATAAGGAAGACAACAAATGTTCTGAGATTTCAGCACCACCAGGAGCTCTGACACATGACAGCCAGGGCTTAGTTCTCCCTCTGATTCATATTTCTTCTTTGCTACAGGATCATTTGGTTCCTGAGCTTGTAGAATTACTGACTGATTCCTTTCTGGTCAGATTCTTTTTAGCTACACACAGACTCCTCTCTCATAATGAAAATCAGGTTTCCTGTTACAGTTTGCTTTACATTTAGGGAACATGTTGCCGTCTGGAATGAGCCAGTGTTGTGTTTGAATCATATTTTCCACGCTGATGCTAAGCTTTCATGCTTCCTATGTCTGGTGCTGAAGGGGAGACTAGGAAATAAGAAACTGCAGCTAGGTCAGAAAATTTGTTTTTTACCCAAAGGGTTAATTGGCTTCTGGAGGGAACAAGGACATGGCGCTACTGTGGCTGCTTCCTGCGTACAAGAGAGTGAAGCAAAGACCATTCTAACTCAGCATCAAGGAGGGCTCCATGTGGGGTGGCCTCGGTCAGTGGGGACTGCATCCACCTCTCCATGGAGCACACTTTGGGAGAAAAGCTTAAAGAAGTTGTTATCTGATCTTCTGTATCTCTGAGAACCATACTGTGAGTTGCCTTCAAAGATTCAGAGCCCATTTTTAGGTCCTCGGGGAAGCAGTTACTGGGAACTATTTTCTTCAGGGAGTTGTGTAAGTCAAAACAAGTGTTTGGGAAAAAGTCCAATAATCAGCAAATGACAAAGTTGCAGGCCAAGGTGCAAATTGTGTACACAGTAACAAGACATTTTTTGTTACTAAAATGGTTAAATAAAATTTGAAAGTAGTAATTTGGACTTATTTGACTAGAATTATTTTATTTCCTCTCCAAAAGCAAGGATAAAGTAAAGAATGTTTGGATGACTATAACATACACGTGCCCACACATGCAAGTATACACACAACACACACATACACATACACATACACACATATACATACATGTATACACAAATACACACATACAGTCACATGCTCATACATGTACATACGCAAACACACACATAAAAATATAACACATATGTATATGTACTTACACTCATATGTACACATATGCACACATATATAATCACATATACACACACAAACATTTATGAAAGGCAGAATGGGGAGAAAGAACTTCAAAAGCCTGGTGGTACTTTGAACCTATCTTCTTAGGAAGAAGGCAAAATCATCTTTTAGTGAGGAAAATACCTTAAGATAATTTAAAATAATAAGGCCACTTGGGTGTAGCTTCCATAGGAAAAGAGAATAACAAGAATTTGGCAATTTGCAGTATGAAGGAGAATCTCTTGAAGAGGAGAAAATCGTGGGAGATGGGAAGGGCAGGCCAGGAAGGAACTCCACTATGGTGTCAAATGGTCCCTGGGTTCTTTCTTTAGTAATGCCCAGAAGTGAACTTGGAATTATTTCCTGTCTGGTGCTATCTACCTCTTATCTACCCCAAAACCTTACATCCAATTCTCTTGTATTGAACTTTGTGAGGAATGAAGGAAGAAGGAGCAAGAGCAATAGGAAGGAGGTTATCAGATGTAGAAGCAGAGAGCAGGGTGAGACTATGACAAAGCCCATTTCCCCAGGTGTATTTGAAAGTAACCCCGGACAGAGGGAGTGGGTTGGGGAAAGCAGGCGAGCGCTTGGGTTACTCCTGCACTCATTAAGTTGTCTTCTTTTGAGTGAGGAAAATATTTCCAGCAGCCACTGTGTTGCTCTGTGGCCCTCCCACAGGCTTCCTCTTTGCCCTCTGTGAGAGGGCTGAAGAGGTAAACATCTACAGCATTAGAGATTTTCCTTGGCCTAAAGACAGTCTGAATATTTGTGTGGATGCGAAGAGACGTTTGACCCCTAGAGGGTGATCACACCATATGGTAAAGGAGAGGACCCTGGGAAGGCAAAAACAGAGGAGAAAACCTCCCTAAGTTCCTTGTGTCCATTCCTGCTGATGTGTAATGGTGTGCATACTACCCACGTGGTTATGGCAGCATCTCTCTCGGCATATCTCCTGGAGTGTAAGGCAGAGTCTTCTCTGGACTTGGAGTTTGGTGCCTTCCTGATGCAAAAAGCAAGGAGCTGGTGAGTCCCAGCCCTTCTGGTCAGTCACAAGAGGTTTGGGAGTGAGGCTGGGGAGAGGACTGGGATTACCACTACTTCTGCAGGTGAGACCAGCAATCTCTGATGAAAACTGACTTTTCTGCAGACATTGTGACTGCAGCTAGGCAGACCATGCCTGCAGGAGGGAAAGTGGGCCACCTCAGGGTGACTTTGAGACTGAAAACTAGGAATTGGAAACAATAAAATAAGGCAAAATCACCCTAATATAATTGACTCTCAGCAGAGCTTTGGTGCAGCTTCCTAGTGTTGTGAGGACCAGGGTTGAAAATGGAGTGACCCCATCCAGTCTCCACAGGACACAACTTCCCCTCCAGCCCCTGCCTCCTTAAAAGCCTGCAGCTGGCAGGTGAAGCCAGCTTCATTCTTCTAAGGTGTGAACCCACAAGCTCTCCTTCAGCCCAGGCAGGCTGTAGAAAGTCCACAGCATTCCCCAGGGGGACGTGGAGGCCAGCACAATGTGTACATATTCCACAGCCTGTCCCTAAAAACATGTAAAACCCAGAGACAAACCAGAGCTTTTTCATGTGCACTTTTCAATGAGTTTTGACAAAATTATATACGCATATAACCATCAGCACAATCAAGACACAGAATATTTCAATCACCCCAAAACTTTCTCGTGCCCCTTCCCAGTCAGTCCCCCCTAACTCCCATCTCCACACAACCTCTGGCTGGCTTTCTATCAGTATAGATAGTTTTGGATTTTCCTAGAGTTTCATATAAATGGTATCAGATAGTATGTGCTCCTTCTGTATCTAGCTTGTATCACTCCACATGTTTTTGAGGTTCATCCATGTTGTTGTTCATTCCTTTTCATTGCTAGCTAGTATTCCCATGTATGGATGTCTCATAATTCATCTATTTACATGCTGATGGGCATTAGACTGCTCCCAGTCTTGACTAATATGATTATAGCTGCTATGAGCATTTGTGTACAAGTCTTCCTATAGACCAGTGTTTTGATTTCCCTTGAGTAAATAGGTAGGCATGGGATTGCCTGTTGTATGGAAAGTGTACCTTTAACTTTGCAAGAAACTTTAAAACTATTTTTTAATTGGTCGTATCATTTTATGTTCTGATCAACAATGTAGGAGAGTTCTCGTTACTCCATATCTTCTCCAACGCTTGGTATTGTTGATCTTTTTTATTTACTCATTCTAGGGAGTATGAAGAGGTATCTCATGGTGACTACTGACACTGAGCATTTCATCATGTGCTTCTTGGTCCCTTGATTATTTTCTTTCGTATAGTGTCTGTTCAAATATTTTCCCATTCTTTGTTATGTTGTTTGTCTTATTTAGTTGTCGAGTTTTTAAAAAATATATTGTGGCTTGCCTTTTCATTTTCTTAACAATATTTTGAAAAAGCAGAGTTTTTATTTTTCATGAAATCCAATATGACATTATTTAATGGTTTGTGTCCTAAGAAATCTTTGATGCTCTCTATATGATGATTTTCTTCTGTATTTTCTTTTAGCAGTTTTACATATTAGTTCTTATGTTTAGGTTTATGATCCATTCTGAGTTAAATTTTATGCATGGTATGAGAATAAGGGTTGAGGTTCCTTTTTAAAAATATGGATATATATTAAATAGTTGTTGCCACATCATTTGTAGGAAAAACTATTATTTCTCCCATGAATTGTCTTGGTGCCTTTGTTGAAAATCCATTGGTCATGTGTGTGTGCATCTACTTCTGGATACTCTATTTTATTCCGTTGATCTATGTCTTAGTCTATTTGGGATGCCATAACAAATACCATAGGCTGGGTAGCTTATAAGCAACAGAAATTTATTTCTCACAGTTCTGGAGTCTTTGAAGTCTAAGATCAAGGTGCTGGCAGGTGTGGCACCTGGTCCAGCCCTCCTTATTTCTCATGCCCCACCAATGTGAATTACAGCATGGGCCCACCTCTAAGGGAAAGAGCAGATGATTCTAGGCAGTAAGTTCAGATTATGTTCCAGGTTGCTTCTGCCTAATAGATCTGTTTAATACATTTGTGACTATATATCTTCTTTCTCTGTAAAATGCTAACAATGACAGCTGCACTTAAAAATATCATCGACTGAATGGGACAATTCACCTGAGAGTTACACATATGAGATGCTCATACATAGTGAAATCATTACTGATCTCAAAACAGTTTTCTTAAGGGAAATCTTAAATAAAGAAATAAAGCAAGAGAGAGAAAAAAGTAACATTCCATAAATATCATTTGCACTGGAATAGCTTCCATACATTGTTAACCCCATCCTTCCTGCTTCTACCTACTTGAAGCCCAGTCATGCCTGGATGTGTGTTGAAATAAATGTTAACATGAAGCATCTGCTATATAAGTGGCAAAGGGGAAAGAAAAAAAAATCATAACACAACCAAAAGCAAAAAAATAAATAAATAAAAAGACTCTGCTTATGTGATTGAAAATAGATTTTATATATAAATTATCTCAGATTCAAGGAAGAAAATCAGAGAAACTTAACTGGAAAAAAGCTGGTACAAGGTCTTTTTTTTTTTTTTTTTAAATTCTGTTATTAGATTTATTTACCTGCTGGACTATATCGACATTTTGCAAGGTCTACTGTAAAGTATGATAAAAAAAAAATGAGTGAATGTTTACAAATTTTGTTTTGTTTTGCCTTATTTTGGATCAGACTAGTGTATAAACCTAAACGTCAGCCAATATGCTAAATACATAATGATACAATCACGAACAATTGCATGAATGCCTCCTGGTTTTCCTTGGGACACCTTTGTTCATGCCAAGAGCTGTCTCTGTGTGGATGTAGATGAATTATTTTCTGGGAGTAAGAAGTGGAGAAAAACAAAGGACATCTCCCTCATTTCTTTAACCTTGGGGATAAATCTGGTTTTGGTATCTCTCAGAGGGAAAGAATATCTTGACACATACATAAAGCTCTTGGAGAAAGCTTAGTGTCCATTGGCAAGAAAGGGCAAAATTCTGAATACATCTAAATAATCGGCATAGCATTAAAATGCCTGCCTATAGCAGACTGCACACCAGGATATAAATCATGCTGCTTGCCATGTGCAGTACATCAGACATAGAGTATGACTCTGGCTCATCTAATAAAATGGCTTTTATGAAGTTTCTGTAGATAAATTAAGGCAGCATTGCTAAGAATTATGTTCACAATCCAATTCTGAGGACAGAGCCGAATGGGCAATGCTACATCTATAATGAAAACTAAGCATCTCTCTGTTGAGATGCACGCAGGCAGGCAATTGATCAATGCATTAAGTGTGCAAGAAATCCACATGCTTCTCCTAAAAGTCAGGAGTGACTGGTATGAATTTTGGCATTCATCCTAACTACTAAGATTTGTTCTCAATTTATTCTCAAATCGCAAGGTACAAGACCCTCTTGGGGGCAATGATTATAAGGACTCTGCCTACCCTGGGGAGAGATTATGCCTCCGGAATAACTTCTTGTTCCCCAGGGTGTCATGTTTTGCTAAAATATTTCTAACGTTGAAGTTAGGGTTCCTTTGATATCTTCCCAGGAATTTTTCTCCAAATAGTTTAGGCCAAAAATAAAGCAAAAGGCACCATACTTTTCTTCTCCTCATGTTATCTAGAGGATAATTTTCTATGCTTCTCTCCAAGTGTCTCTGGCTCAGAATCCAAGAAAGAGGATCGCTCTTTTCCTGAAAGTCCTTTATGGCCAACACAACTTGAGCCTGTGTAACGGGGACAGGAGTGTGGGAAATCCTCCAGCAGGTAAAGTGAGAGTCAAATGGGCAATGTTTAAAAGACTCCCAGTTACCTGTATGGTAGGTTCCGCTTTGTCCTGATCTCAATATGATTTTTCTTAGTGATGTTATTCAAGGGTCAAATTCCTAGGTTCTTCAGTGTAAATAAATCTACTATGTGTAACTAGTCTACAACAGAAGGCACATCGCCGTATATAGAATGTCAGAGAGGTTTCTCTTTGAAGAAAAAAAAAAGTTAAATGTTTATACAAAATTCTGTAGGTCTGGATACCATTAACTTTCAACAATTAATAAAAGTGACACTAGGACACAATAAATTCTGGTTTTCAAAGAAACAATTTGACTTTATCCATTGCTTCTGCCTCACTGGTGTTTGAGATGAAAGGGACAGTAATTGAAATGAAACTCATCAGCATTAAAGAAGGCCTCATGGAGAGAAGCCGAGGGGGGCGGCAGTAAAGAAGCCTGTGGAATCCTGAGGAACCAGCAGGAATTTACGGATCTGAGGAGGCAGCCATGGGGATACGAATCTACTTAGGAGCAAGACCAGGGTCTGGTGAAACCATTGTAAGTTTTTAAAAGATGAGAGAATAAGCAAGGGGTGAGTTAAAAACATTTTTTGTGTTACCTTCCTTTGTTCCGGCTCTATCACTTTAAAAAAAAAAACCTTATACTTTGACTAGACAGGTTTCTATAAACTGACTTTAGAAGCTAATGAAAAAATAGATATAATATGCAAATAAGGACTAAACACATAGCTGATATGGTCCTAAGCTATCTTGCCATTCTGGGGCCCTTCTTTTGAAATCTAAATAGGTCTAATAGCTAACATTTGTCAGGTGCTTAGCGTACACCATGTGCTCTTCTCAGTGCTCTCTGCACCTCCTATCACTCATTCTTTACTGGAATCTATCTGATCTTCCATATCTAATCTTGCCTTCTCCTCCCCTCTCCCCCCAGTCCATTCTCCACTGAGTATTTGAAATGATCTTTTCAAAGCAAATCTAATTTTGTCATTCCCTTGTTCTCAACCTTTCAATCACTCCCCATTACTCTGAGGAACATATGCGAGGTTTTTTATTTGGCCTCCAGGGTGCTGTCTGCTCTCCTGGCACTGTGCTCCCCGCTGTTTTGGGACTGCGGAGTGTTGGCCTTCTTTCCTTTAGTGATGTGCTCACACTCCTTGCCCGCCCTCCGCCACACACACAGGGCCGTTGCCTATGCTGAACCGCTCCTGGGCTACTCTGCTGTGATTAGGTCCCGTGTATTGCTCAAATGCTGTGTCCTGGGGAGGACAATCCCAACGCATCTCATGAGTTCCGTCCCACATTGCACGCTCTCATTGCACCTGTAACTCCTGGGTTGTCCTCATCATAGTTGTAATTGTTCATTTGGAGGGTGACCCTTTGCTTCATGCATGTCTTTTCCACTAGACTGGAATTGCTATAAAGGGAGGGGTCACCTCTATTTCACACAATTTCCTCAGCCCCCATCACAATGCCTGGCATAGAAAAGGTGCTCTATTCAGACTTACTGATTGAATGGATGGATGGATGTTGCATAAAACCAAAGATCAACTTGACTTGCCTTAACATGGGGACTTATTATCCAGGGAACCAATAGTTCACATAGGAAGAAGTGTACAATCAAGCTGATTTGCTCATAAGAGGCTACCTTGGTTTTTACTTGTTTTTGGAACTCAATCAGCAGTGAGCAGGTGGGGTTAGAGTTTGCATCCCATAAGCTACATTTTCTTCAAGGCTCATATTGGTTACATAACCCTTTCTCCCTCCAAAATATTTCAGTCATCCTCTACTTCACCTCCCCGTCTTTACCATAATTGAATTCCTCCTGTTTTTTTTTTTTTTTTTTTTTTTAATGCAAAAGCTCCTTGGTTTTAAGCTCGTATTCAATTTCAGTGACTTTCCCCCTTCCTGCTGCTTCATTACATTCCTTGAAGTTGGAGGTGCCCGATTCATAATCTTCCCCTTTAACTCAATTTCTTCTATTATCTGGGAGATTTTGATCTTCATGAAACTCATTCATGCCAAGCACTGTTCTTACAACTTCCCTCATCCACCACAACCAGAGCTACTCTGGGCATCACTCCACTGCATTCTCACACACCTCTCCCTCCAACTCACACTCACTCCTCTTGCATCAACCTTCTAACCACACACTTCCAGCCCCCTTTTTTCTTCACTCCTAGTAGTCAGCACCCTGTACTCTCTCTAGACCCTCATCTCTCTAGAAAGCTTGTCCTGAAAATTTTCCATTTCTGGATCAATCCCCAAACTGATTCAGAGGAGGTCATCCCCACTCCCATATCTGAGCTCTCTTGGAGAAGCCCCACATCTGTGTGGATCAGTGTCGTGGCACATCGGTGGTCTGCAGCAGCAGCTGAGCCCACAATTCTGTTTGGAATGTCTTTCTCCTGCCCTTGGAAGCAACCTGTAGTAGCAAGCAAGGTTTCACCATGCTCCTCTCTTCCCTACCCGGTCCTTACCAGCACCCTACAAAAATGGCCTACCCTCCAACTGTATCAAAGAAATGAAAGGGAAAGGATGTGAATGGCTTCATCATCCATCTCCCTTTCATCTTCAAATTTGTGTGCAACCACATCAATCCTTCTAGCTGCCTGAATCCCATAGAGTGGAGTATCCTTTCTGTTGATTAAAGACAGCCTCCTTCACCTCTGCTTTTGATCAAATCTCTTCCTATTAGCATTTTGCCACCATAAACTGTTCCCTGTTTACTCTGCCTCAGCCTCTTTAATGCACCTGGTAAGCTGGCGGCAATGCCCACAGGGACTCATGTCCTGCACTGCTCTGGAATTCCCCAGTCTCACCTTCTTCTGTCTCTATCTTCAGCCTCATGGTTTCTCTATTCCATTCTTCATTTAGCACCCTTAGATAGTTGGCATGCTTTCAGATATCTGGCCATTGTTCTCGTCTTTTATTGCTTTAGGACACTATTTCTAGAATCTATGCTTTAGTTCCATGCACAGTACCCTCAAGCACTAGAATCTGTCAACATGCAGAAATCCTGAAACTGACCTAGCTAGGTGCAGGCCTTTGAGCTTCCCTCCTCCCAAACCAAAAAAGAATGGAAGATGAGACACTTGCATTATAAGAAATTTTGTCTTCCCTTTGAATGCTGTCTCTTGTTCTTATTCAGACTTCCAGAATAGAGTTTACATACATGATCTACATGTATATTTGATTAATCATGGGTTGAACTCATCAAATGTGAAGGTAATATGCAATTTGCTTATTAGCAAAAATGGGTGTGCAGGGAGGAATAAAGGTATGAATAAAGGAAGAAATAATTAAAAATCAACACTTAGACACAAAGACATGATATGGGGGCTATAATTTATTACTGTCATTTTCTAAATCCATAAGGCAGAATCAAAACTGGGAAATTTCAGAATACAAACTTTTCCTATTATACTTTCTCTAAACACAGGATGAAATAAAAGACATATGTTCTTAAGAATATGATAAATCTATGTCCTGGAAAAATATATGCTTGACAAATAAGAGAAGTGGTGTGCTTTGCTTGAAGGGGCCCTGTAGGCAAAAAGTTCTCATCTAGTGAGCTGGGCATCCTGGTTTATTATGTAACTTCTAAGTGCCACAGTTTCTCGTCTCTAATGAAATCTCTGAGGATCTCTTCAAGACTGAAATTCTGTATTACCTTTCTTCATCTTCATAGACCCAAGACTTACAAAGCACCTATCTAACTCTTAATTTCATATGCATTTTAGATTTACATGTAATAAAAATTTGATGTCTCCTCAAAGATCAGATAAATTAAAAGAAAGAGAGAGAATTTGTTAGAAAAATTATCTGCCTGAGGAGGCAACTCACCGTCCAAAATCACATCCATCTGTCCTAGCAGCAGGCTTGGGACTGCAGGAGAGCATTCTCAGTTCCAGAGGCCACTCTTGCCACTGTGAGAACAGACACAGTCTAGAAGGGCCTCTCTCATTCTGCAATTAACGCGGCCATTTTTTTTTTCCAAGTACATAGTTGAAACCTACTGGTTGTATCTTCTTTTCTCTATGCATCTAAAATTTCCCTAGACTTCCTAGGAAGAATATGCAAATCTGCAGTGGGGGATGAGAGTGTTGGCAGTGTAAGGTGAAGGGAATAATGAGTGAGGTACAGACTGGAAAGGATACTGATTCCAGGTCTCTGGGGGTCCCAGAGTCCTCTCTCCTGACCCTCCACCCTGAGAGAGAGGTACGTCCTGTCTCTCAGCTTTCTGTGCAGTTCTTCCAGGTCCTGACTTCAGTGAAGCCCTCTGTAAGTTTTCTATAATTTCTAGGGGATTGAAAGATTTATGTTGATGTTTTATTTTGTTTCTTTTCCTAACCCCCTCAAATATGTTTCTGGAGAACTAGTTCCCAGATATTTATGAGTCATGTCTTAAAATTGAGGACATAGTTTGCTTCACTACAATCATTTTTAAAAATCCTACTAAACCACCATCTAGAATTACCATTTTTTAATTTAGTACAGAACATTATAACACTAAAAAGGTAAAACGGAGAGAGAGCCACATCTTATGCCACAGTATTGTCTCTACTACCAGAGATGGGAAGTTTACACGTATGTATTTGAAAACACAATATTATAGTTACTTTTCTCATTTTGTCTTCAACCAATTAAAGTTTGACCACAAAATGGCAGCAGTTGTCCATATTGGGATTGCTCTCTTAGGGATGACTGCTACTTGCAAACTGATGGCTCTTTTATCTACATTTTCAGTAACACTCCTTTGTTAGCAAACCCTCAGAAAGATCTGATCTGTCCTTTCTCTCACAGTAGATGTATGTTGAATATGTTTAGCATAGCAGGTGCTATATTGCATTGTGTGTTCTTCTCTCACACATACTGAAGAGCAGGGACACTTTTATGGTCTACAAAGAAGAGGGTTTGACTGGTTTCACTGGGAGCTGGTCTCTTGCTTGCCTAAAGAGGATACCATTGTCCATACACATGTCCAGTGATCATGGCTGCTGATTCATTACCCTCAAAGGGGAGTCAGAAAAAAATAGTTTAAACAAGAGTTATTTTTTCCAAGTCAAATGGATAAAAATTTTCAGAATAAATCCAAGACCAATAATTTTCTTTTTAAAAAATTATTTTTGATTGGCACAATAATTGCACATATTTATGGGGCACATAGTGATGTTCTATAAAACACTAGAATTTATTCCTCCTGTCTAGCTGTAATTCTGTGCCTTTTAACGAATCTCTCCTTATTCTCTTTTCCCTCCTACGCTTCTCAGCCTCTAGTATGCTCTGTTCTACTTTTTACTTCTATGAAATTAATTTTTTAAAGCTTCTACATATTAGTGAGAACATACAGTATTTAATTTTGTGTTCCTGGCTTGCTTTACTTAGTACAGTGTCCTCCAGTTTCATTCATGTTGTGGTAAATAAAAGAATTTTATTCTCTTTTGTGGCTGAATAGTAATCTATTGTATATATATACCATATTTTCTTTATGCATCTGTTGCTGGACACTTAGGTTGATCCCATGTTTCGGCTATTGTGAACAGTGCTGCAATCAACATGGGGCTGCAGACATGTCTTTGATATACTGATTTCCTTTCGTTTGGATAAATGGTCAGTGGTGGGATTGCTGGATCATATGGTAGTTTTATTTGTAGTTTTCTGGGGAGCTTCCACACTATTCTCAATAAGGGTTATACTAGTTTACATTTGCATCAGTGGTGTATAAGAGTTTCCTTTTCTCTGCATCCTCACCAGCATTCATTATTTTTGTATTTTTGACAATAGCAGTTCTATCTGAGACGAGATGATATCTCATTGTAGTTTTGATTTGCATTTCCCTGATAATTAATGATGTTGAACATTTTTTCATGTATTTGTTCGCAATTTCTGTATTTTGAGAAATATCTGTTCATATCATTTGCCCATTTTTAAATCAGGCTTTTCTTTAGTGTTTTTAAATTTTTTTTCTGTTGAGATGTTTGAGTTGCTTGTATACTCTTGAATATTAATTCCTTGTCAGATGAATAGTTGCAAATATTTTCTCTTATTTTGTAGGTTGTCCATTCAGTCTGTTGATTGTTTTCTTTGTTGTTTAAAAGCCTTTTCATTTGATATAATTTCATTTGTTTATTTTTGCCTTAGTTGCTTGTGCTTTGGAGATCTTATTTATAAAATATTTTCCCAGACAAATGTCTTGAAGCATTTCCCCCATGTTTTCTTCCAGTAGCTTTATAGTTTCAGGTCTTACATCTAGTCCTTGGATTCATTCTGAGTTGACTTTTGTATAGGGTGAAATGTGAGGGTCTAGTTTCATTCTTTGCATATGGACATCCAGTTTTCCCAGGACAATTTATTGAAGAGGCTGTCCTTTTCCCAATGAGTGTTCTTGGTGCCTTTGTCAAAAATAAGTTGGATACAAATGTGTGGATAAATCTCTGAATTCTCTATCCTGTTCCAATGGAACAGATACACCCGTGTGTCTGTTTTTATGCTAGTGCCATGCTGTTTTGGCTACTCTAACTTTGTAGTATATTTTGAAGAATAGTAATGTGATACCTTCAGCTTTGTTCTTTCTCCTCAGAATTGCTTTGGCTATTCAGGATCTTTTTTGGTTCCATACAAATTTTAGGACTGTGTTTCTCTATTTCTGTGGTATTTTGGTAGGGATTGCATTGAATCTGAAGATCACTTTGGTTAATATGGCCATTTTAACAATATTAATTCTTCCAGTTCATGAGTATGGATGTCTTTCTATTTTTTTGTGTTTTCTTTATTTTTTATGAACAGTGTTTTATAGTTTTCCTTGTAGATATCTGTCTCCTCCTTGGTTAAATTCTTTTTCTAGATATTTTATTGTTTTTGTAGTTATTGTAAATGGAGTTGCTTTCTTGATTTTTTTTTTCAGCTAGTTTGTTGTCTGTATGTAGAAATGTCACTGACTTTTGTTGTTGATTTTGTATCCTGCAACTTTATTGAGTTCATTTATCAGTTCTGAGTTTTTTGGTAGAGTCTTTAGATTTTTCTATATATAAGATCATTTATCTGCAAACAGAAACATTTTGACTTCCTCTTCTCCAATTTGGATGTCTTTTATTTCTTTCTCTTGCCTAACTGCTCTGGCTAGGACTTCTAGTACTATACTGAATAAGAGTGGTGAGATTTTGTTTTCATTCTGTATGATTTTAGTTTGTTATATGTGGCCTTTATTATGTTGAGGTACTTTCCTTCTATACCTAATTTGTTGAAGGTTTTTACCATGAAGGGATGTTGAATTTTGTCAAGTGCTTTTTCTGCATCTGTTGAGATGATCATATAATTTTTGTCCTTTATTCTGCTGATGTGATGTATCATGTTTACTGATTTGCTTATGTTGAACCATCCTTACATCCATAGGACGAATTCTACTTGATCATTGCATGTGATCTTTCTGATGTGCTGTTGGATTCAATTTGCTAGTATTTTGTTGAGAATTTTTGCCTCTATGTTCACTAGGGATATTGATCTAGAGTTTTCTTTTGTTTCCGTGTCCTTATCTGGTTTTGGTATCAGAGTTACGCCGGCCTCCTAGAGTAGAAGAATTGGTATTAATTCTTCTTTAAGAGTTCAGTAGAATTTAGCTATTAAGTCATCTGGTCCTGGACTTTTCTTTGTTGCGAAGTTTTTATTACTGATTCAATCTCATTACTTGTTTTTGGTCTGTTCAGGCTTGCTATTTCTTCTTGGTTCAATATTGGTAGGTTGTATGTGTCCAGGAATTTAGCCATTTCCTGTAGGTTTTTAAATATATTAGCATATAGTTGTTCATAACAGAGACTGATAAGTTTTGAAACTGAATTTTTCTGTGTTCTGTATCTGATTTCTAACAAGAATAGATACATTACAGTATTTTGAAACTGAGTCCTTCTGTGTTCTGTATCTGATTTCTAATGAGAGTAGATACATTACAGTATCTAAATGTTTTAAAATTTAGTAATTTTAAAACTAATGTAGGAGGTAGGAGTAGGGAGACAAAGTTTGGCTGACAGTACGATTGATTATTGTTGAATTTTTGGTGAGGAAATAGACCCCAGGCCTTGATTTAGGAGGAAGAGTAAGACAAAGGGCACTATATTGGTTGCCGAATAAAACAAGGAGCATTTAAATTTTTCATGGTAACTTAAGAAGGAAAGAGTGAGAGGGCTCTGGATGAACAGGAAGCAGGACCAGCTGCATGGAAAGCTGTAGAAGGCAAGGGTCAGCCAGTGAGATGCTTCCCGGGGGGATGGCCAGGAGACTTCTAGGATCAGGAGGGTCGCATGTGGACTAATTGGCAGTGTTCAGTCACGTGCTCCTTTACCTCTGACTCCTTAATAAATTTTGTTAAAACTACCCAAAGATAGTAGTTTTATCAAAATTAAAGTTGTTTAAGTTAGGAACTTTAAAATTAAAGTTGATTAACAGTTTTAATCATGGAAAAGCATCCATGTTTCCACATTTCATTTGATGCAGAGTGGAGAGAAACAGCAGATGCAAGCATTGAGAATCCAAGTGAAAGATAGTTAAACAGGAGGATATTAGAAGAGGGAGTAACTATGAGAAATGGAAAGTCCCTGAGATTCCTGAGAAATGCAGGGAGTTGACTAAGTGAGGGATGGGGAATAAACTCATTTTTATTTTAACATTAAAGAGAAGAGTGCTCTCATAAGATGGAAGTCTTGGAAACACCCACACAGCAGATTCTTGGGTTGCACTAGCAAATACATCTGACACTTTTACAAACGGCAACTTCTCCTGACTTGTTACTGACAAGTTGAGCAATGTCTTCAACTTTATAGTGTAAACAGAACTGGGAATCCTGCCTATGACATCCAGCATCCTCATGTCATGGGAGGATCATGGTAGAGTTATTCTCAGCACCCAGAATTCTACATAGGAAAATGATTATAAGGGTAAGTCATATTCAAAATAATCTGGTTTTAGTGCCTAAGCCCACAAAGCTGCATTATATAAAATATTGCTCCCTTTAAAATGATGGTCTTGAGAAAACAACATCAAACAGAACTTTCTGAGATCAAGAACAGGAAATGAATGATTCAGCAGGCTGGATATCACCCAAGGAGCTGTCTTCACAGCTGTAAGGAATAGCTGCGAAAAGTTCCAGGGGACTTGCCTGGTACCATTTGAAGGCAGTCAGGCTGTGAACCACAGAGAGCTCCACAGAGTGTGGTGAAGGGTAATTGGACAGCCCAGCTCCGTCTCCCCAGAAATATGTCAGCCTGGTGCTGCTGCTTTGTTGAGTATCTTCTAACTGCCTCTGCATCCACATTTGGAGAAGCTCCAGGGTGACTCAGGACTTGAGAGAGAGCAAGTATCATCCATGGCAGGAAAGTCAAGGTGTTTGTTCTGCTCTGAGAGCCTGAAAGGATGATTTATCATGGAAGTTGACACTGTTGCACTGTTTTCCAAAGTCTAATATAGTGCTGGTTATCTGGCAAGGACTGCCTTTGGGCAGAACTTGGGTGAGAGTGCAGTTAGTGCTGATTCATTTGTGTGATATCTTTCTCTCTCTCTCTCTCTCTTTCTCTATCTTAAAGTACAATGAGCAAGCACCCAGATTTTGGCTGCTATCATCTAATGCCTGCCTAGTGATTCTCACCTGTACAACACTGCTGACTCTGTGGAGTACATTTTGGAGGAAATTGCCCAGGCATTAATATTTGAGACCTGACATTGGAAAAGAGTAGTAGCCTTCAAGTGTGTCTTCTCAAACACATTGTGCCTTGCTTCAGCAGAAGAGCAAAATCCATCTACAACCTGTACGCATTTCCACTACTTAGTCCCGATACGTGTTCCACAAAGCCTTCTTCATCTTCTCCATCTTTCTAAAACATCTTTTTTCATCATGTCACTCTTTTGGTCAAAAATCTTCAGATGTATCTGCCATATCTTTATAGTACCAGATAGGCTTTTTTTTTTTTTTTTCCTGAGTCTTATCTGTGTTCTGTTGTATTTTATGCATCTCTGCAGCTGCATACAACCTTTTTGAGATGAGCTGGGGTATACACGCAAGGACACATACATGCCTCATATGTAATAAGACATCCATTAGACTTTTTCTGTCATCTAACACTTCTGTCGAAGGCCCCAAGCTGAGGATAAGGATTGAAAAGTACCTCAAATTCTTCCAACTGTGCGTATCTTCTCCAGGAATTATTAAGAGTTGGCCAAAGTGGTCTTACAAGTCTCTGTTCCCATTGTCAAATATTTATAGAAAGAGAAGAGTATAAATGCTAAGGGGAGTTAAATATAGTGAAGGAAGTTTTAGCAGTTTTATGTTGCATTGTTGCCTAAGTGGGGACTGCCCAGCATTTCCCATCCCTCAAACCAGATGAGAAGGGCTCTAAGAAAACTGTGCATGGAAACTGTGGTTGCTGAGAGAAAAGAAGCCTGCATCTCCCCCCACGGTGAGATGTTCTGCTGAGCTATGGTGTCTGCAGGACTTCTCCGGGGCTTCCAATTCAGCAGAAGGAAGACTAGTGAGAAGAGTTCCCAGGATAATTTTGTGTGTCTCTGAAAACTTGTGGTGTTTGTGAGTGTGGACAATAATGCTCACTTCTGACCTGGAGAGTCCTGATGGCAGGAAGCTGGATCGAGCAGGTGCAATTGTAGGGTAAGGACAAAGGTCAGGTGCATGGCAAGGATGCTTGAGTTTTTCAAAGTGCACAGACATGGAAGAAGAGACCCAGTCTAAAGGCTTCTTAAAGGTACCCTTATGAAAAGGACTAGCTTTGGACTCCATGCCAGCTGTGAGCATCTTTGTCAGGTGTACTCCTAGGGACAGGTGTTTGCGAATGGTCACAGAGGAGAGCTGGAGAGCACAGTAGCTACATTAGTCTGCACAGGGCTTCTAGAGAGGTGGCACATGCACCCCATGAGAGATGCCACTTTAGGCCAGCCCACGGTGACCAAAAGAACTACATCAGCAGGAACAGTTAAATAATACAAACTAAAAGCATTTCCTCCACCCCATTCTCAATACCTAAGAGGGACCATGGAATCTGACTCAGATGTTGATAAGGGAAGGGAGGGTTTGTATAGCACATGTAAGGTGCTGCAGGAAAAAATAAAACTGTTTGTTGTTTTTACTCCAGCGAGTTTAGCCTGTGCAATAAGCATTTTACTTGTATATATATATAAGCATGCAACAAAGCTAAAAGTTTTAGTATTTTTAAAAATTAATTCAATAAACACTTTGCAGATCTAATATATCTTAGCAAGATGCATGGCACTTACGATATAGAGAGAAATAATTAACACTTCTTTCCTTAAGGAATTTGTATGAGGAAGAATACATATGTTTTTGTAGTCATAAAATCATATGAATAGGCTGGGCATGGTGGCTCACGATGGTAATCCCAATGCTTTGAGAGGCCAAGGCAGGAGAATTGCTTGAGGCCAGGAGTTCAAGACCAGTCTGGACAACATGGTGATACCCTGCGTCTGCACAACATAAAATTTAAAAATTAGCTGAATGTGGTGATGCATATCTGCAGCTACTCAGGAGGGAGGATTACTTGCCCAGGAGTTTGGGATTACAGTGAGCTATGATTGTGCCATTGGACTCCAGCCTGAGTGACAGAGCAAAACTCTGTCTCTAAAAAGAATGATAATAAGCAATAAAAATAATTTAAAAAACAAATAGAGTACAATTTATGTTATCATTTAACAGATGTATTGGTGACTTACTTTTTATAGTTTGCACTAAGCAGGCTGAAATATAGTGTATGGGAATGCAGAGTGAGGAGCATCCAATGGGTATTCCTTGTTCTCATGACTTGGCCACTACTGAATTGAGTTTTATTTATCATTACTTCTTCAAAAATCTACTTCTTTGCTGTTCCACAGAAGAAAATGTGTGCTTCTCTCTCTCCTTGTTTTACTCACTTATTGACTTGTGCTATGGTCTGAATATTTGCATCTCCCTAAAATTCATAAATTTGTATGTTGAAATATTAGTGCCCAAGGTCATGATATTAGAAGGTGGGGGCCTTTGGGGTAGTGGTTAGGTCATGGGATTGGTGCCCTTATAAAAGAAGCCCAGAGGGCTCCCTTGCCCCTTCCACTATGTGAGGACACAGTGAGGAGATAGCTGCCTTTGAACCAGGAAACGGGTCCTCACTGGACACCAAATCTACTAGCACCTTGATTATGGACTTTCCAACCTCCAGAACTGTGAGAAATAAATATGCCTGGTTTGCAAAAGTTGAAAGATGAGCTATAAAACCAGTTTACCAAACTACCATGTTAATGGCTGAGTAAAGTTTTGAATCATTTTAGTAGAATCCCCAATGGATCCAAGTTTATGGGCAGAAGGCCAAATGTCTGTGTTTTATTTCCCAGCTTAGATTTCTGGGGGTTTCTAAATAATGTCAGTCCTTTTCAGTGGTGTCATCTTTTCTAGGGAAGGTCTGGACTCTAGAAATGTCCTGTGTGCTGCTGCTGGGGATTTATGGCTGAGTGTCTCCAGTGGATTCAGGCCATCCTTTCTGGCAATTTTGGCAGCATTTGCAACTGCCTTCCTGCAGCATAACCTACTGTATAGCTCCTGTCCTAGGACCTGTCATCTGTCTTCATGGTTTCTCAAGTATTATGTTCTCCTCTTTTTGATTGATTTTTTTGTTTTCCCAAGGCACATTTCTTTAGTAGCTTTTAAAGAATAGCTACATGAAAAGCATATTCTCTAAATCCTTGCAGGTATGAAATTTTTATTTTGCATGTACACTTTATGAATAGTTTGAAGGATTTTGTTGTTGTTGTTGAATATAGTTCATCCACCATAACATTTATCCTTTTAAGTTGTGCCATTCAGTGGTTTTAGTGTATTCACAAAGCTGTGCACTCATCACCACTATCTAATTCCAGAACCTTTTCATGATTGACTGGGTACTTAATTTTAGGTATTTATGCATCCAATCTCCTATAATAAATGGAATTGGGAGTAAGGACTACACATCATATACCTAGTGCTACGCAAAAACAGTTGTTCATATATGTAAAGGTAAGTGGAAGTCTAGAGAATGCCACTGGGCTTGATGAAGTAATAGGTTATTTTGGGAAAGCCCATGTGGTCAGGATCTGTGGGCAACTTACAGGAGCTGAGGGAACCTCCAACTAATACAAGCAAGAGGCTGGGACCCTCAGTCTTAAAACTGCAAGGAAATTAATCTGCCAAGAGCCTGAGTGAACTTGGAAGCAGATTCTTCCCCAGTAGAGCTCCAGGTGAGAACACAGCCCAGGCAGTCCCTTGATTACAGCCTTGTGAAATTCTAGGCAGGAAATTTACCTAAGCTGTGTCCAGAATCCTGACCCACAGAAACTGTCCAGAATCCTGACCCACAGAATCTGTGAGATAATAAATGTGTGTTACTTTAAGCTGCTAAGTTTTATGGTAATATATTACATAGCAACAGAAAACTAATACATTTGACTTCAACATCTTCCTGTTGTTCATTTTAGTGATTGTTCCAGCATGGGGCAGCCAACCTTCATTCAGCATTTGTCAGCACCAAGAATGGGGTCTTCAAATTGAAGAGAAGGCCCTAAGATGTTATAAATTTACTCCAACTTTCGAAGAAGTCATTATTCTTCACATTCCTTTTAGGACAATAGTTTGAAAGTCCAAAAGCAAATCTGCAAAGTCACAATATGGTGAATGTCTTCATGAGTCTTCCCTACCATAGGGAAAGAGCTGAGGAATACAGAGCTGATACCAGCACTGCCATTGCTAGGATTGAAAATATGAAAGAGGCAGAAGGTATCATTTGTTGCAATCCCATATTTGTTTGTTTGTTTTGATAGATGAGGAGACTGAAGCCCACAGAAATCTGATAGAAAACAGCTGGATGTGGTGCACAGAGCATCGGATTTGGATTCAGGTAGATCCAGATTGGCTACTTCCTAACCTCAGAAAAGTGACATAATGTCTATGGTGAAGTCATCTATCTGAAAAACAATGCAGCGAAATCTACTTTAGGTTTTGATTGTGGTGAGTAATTAGGAACATGTAAAGCATTTAGGATGGGGTGGCATTTAGTATATGCTCAAGTTTCTTCCTAAACTTCCTATTTTCACTTGCTCATGGTCACAAAGTTAGTTACAGCTTGAGATAAAACAACTCCAAACTTGTTTCTTTCTTTGTTTGCTTGCTTAACTTTTCCATCCTAATTCCTGCAGTGCTTCTCTTGGAGGAGCCTGCCCAGTCCTGACCCGGGCTGCTGTGCAGCACAGACTAGTGCTAGCGCCGAATGTCTGCCAGCCGCCTGACTCTGGGGCCAAACCTGCACCCTGAGCTTTGGAGCCAAGCAGGAAACAAATATCCAGGGGAAGGAAGTGTAGGATTTCACAAATTGGAATTTGCTTTTCTGTATAAGTTCTGCTGTTCTCAGTCTTGCGGGAATCTTCTAGGAAATATGGCATGAGGCATGTGCTGCTACTTTGCTCCAATTTGCACTGGACCAGATACTTATGACTTCTCGTTCTCACACTCCTTGAATTGGATGGAGCATGATAGTTAAACACTGAGGGCACGGTCGTCACTGCTTGAGTTTCACATTGTTCTGAGTGGCCTTTTTATGCTTCCCATGGACAGGTTTTCCTAAGTCTTCATCACTAAATTTTGTGGGCAGAAGGAATAGCAGAAAAAGCATGGAGATGGGAAAACATTTGGAGTTTTTGAGGAACTAAAAGAAGGCCAGTATGTTTGGAAAATGATAAATACATGTTAGAGTGGTGGTACGTGAAACTGCAGAGGTAGAAAGGGCCAAGCCGAGCAAATCCCTGCAGGTTGTGGTGAGATGTATTTCCCTAATTGAGATAAGGTTTTTACTTTTTAACAATCCAATTAATCAAGTAAACAACAAAGCTTAAGCAATAGAGCATGACTAATAGTGTCAAACACCTTCCTGTGCCTCTCATTGTTAGTACTCCCACCCTTCCACAGCTAAGTTTCCACTATTGTGAAATTTACATTTATGAATCACTTGCTTTTGGTATAGTTTTGCCTCATAAGAATGCCTTCCCAAACAAAGATATTGTGATGCTTCATGTAATTTTGACTTTTATGGAAATGGAACAGTTCTACCTGTCCTCTTCGGCAACTGTATTGATGTCTGAACTTTTCATTTTCCCAACTCGCCCGTGTAGATGTGTGCCAGTGTAATTATATTTCACTATGTATAGTATTCTATTACATGGCTATGCCTATAGACAGCAGCTGTTTCTGGTTATTATTACAACAAATACTGGTGTTACGGACCTCTTTGTACATGTCATATTGGATATGCCTGCAAGCATTTCTCTAGGACACAAAAACAAGAGTAAAGTTCCTGAGCCATACCTTATGCATATCTCCAAATATAAGAGAAAACGCTGAATCGTTTTCTAAAATGGTTGAACCAATTTACATTGTCAGCAACAGAGTATGAATCCCCATTGTTCTATATGCTCACAAAATGTTTTTCATTTTTTAAAATTTACCAGTCTTTTGGGTTTAAGAGTGTATCGCATGATTTTAATTTGCCTTTGGTTCATTATTAACAAAATTGAGCATCATGTCATTTGCTAATTTGTTTTCATTTTTTTTTATGTGTTGCCTATTTATATTCTCGCCAATTTTCATGTTATTTTAAAAAATTAATTTATGTAAGTCCTTTCAAAATATTAGATAATCATCCCTTTTGGAGATCATGCATTGAAAATATCTTTGCCCAGGCGCGGTGGCTCATGCCTGTAATCCCAGCACTTTGGGAGGCTGAGGCTGGCGGATCACGAGGTCAGCAGATCGAGACCATCCTGGCTAACGCGGGGAACCCCGTCTCTACTAAAAATACAAAAAATTAACTGGGTGTGGTGGCGGGCTCCTGTAGTCCCACCTACCCGGAGGCTGAGGCAGCAGAATCGCATGAACCCGGGAGGTGGAGCTTGCAGTGAGCCAAGATGGCGCCATCGCACTCAAGGCTGGGCCCAATTTGTGACCTTTTTAGGTTTACTGATAACAGGTTCCTTCATAATAATAATAGATTCTTTCATAAACAGACATTCATAATATGTACATAGCAGAATTTATTTTCTTTTTAGTTTTGCTTTTTGTATCTTGTTTACTGAATCCTTTTTTACCTGGAGATAATAAAGATCCACATTCCCTTCCGAAGTTATCAAGTTTTATTTTTTAAGTCTTTAATTCATCTGGAATTAATTTTTCCATTGGCGTCGGGGTATAAGGCTCTTATTTATTTTTCTATGAGATTAATACATTGGTCAAGCACTAGGAACTAAGTCCTTTTCCCGTTGCTCTGCCATGCTTCTTCTGTATATAATATTTATCATATCTGAAGTTCTGGATCTCTTCCTACTGTCCTGCTTTTCTTAGATGTTTGCTTAAGAATTTCTTGCACTATTTCAGAAGTTTGGTGATTTTTTTTTAAAAAAGATTTTGGTGCAACATTTTAAATTCTTTTCAGCAGGAAGTTTTGTCTAAAGAGCTGGCCTGCCGTTTTCAACATCTGCAGATTATTTAACTTTAGATCATTCTTACATTTCTGGGATAAACTCAGTGTAGCCATTGCGTATTTATTTTAACGCTGGTGAATTTGTATTGTCAAATTATGTTTAGGATTTTTGCACACATATTTATGAGTGGTATTGGTCTAATTTTCTTGTACGTAATATTCTTCTCTGTTTATTTTGTCATAGTAATCTTAGGCTCATCATATAATGAGTGAGGAGTGCACCATCATTTATGCTCTCTGGAAGACTTTAAATAACATTGGAATATTTTGTGATTTGGAAGTTTGGTAAAATTTTCCAATGAAATATTTTGGACTTGGTGTTTTCTTTCTGGGAAGATTTTAACCAATTGATTCAGTTTCTTAATGTTGCAAGATTATTCTGGCATTTTATTTGCTAAGTTATATTTTGTAAAAACATGCCATTTTCTAAGTATTTAAATATGTTGATTAAGGTTGACTTTTAAAAGCATTTTCTTTATATTGTTCATGTATGCCTTTTCTTCCTTTTGTCTTGAACAATGTCCTTAGAGCTTTGTCTCATAATTCTTTTCTGATAAGCAACTTTAAGCTTTGTTCATCATTTTAAATTTATCCTTATTTTCTATTTCATTAATATCTGATATCATACTTACAGCTTCTATCTACTCTACTTTTTTTTTTTTTTTTTGAGATGGAGTCTCACTCTCTTGCCCAGGCTGGAGTGCAGTGGCATGATCTCAGCTCATGCCAACCTCTGCCTCCTTGCTCAAGTGATTCTCCTGCTTCAGCCTCTCAAGTAGCTGGGATTATAGGCATGCACCACCATGCCCGTGTCAGCCTCCCAAATCTTGTGCTAGGATTACACATGTGAGCCACCACATCTGGCCCTCTTCTATCTGCTCTTTTAGTTTATTTTGTGATTCTTTCTGCAGCTTCTTTAGCTGAATACTTAGCTCATTAATTTTCTTTCTCCTTTCTTTCTAATTAAACATTTAAGACTAAACCTTTTCCTCTAATAAACACTTTAGATTTAACCAATTTTAAGTTTTAAAATGTAGTTTTTATGTATCATTCCATTCCAGTAGTTCATACTTTAAAATATGATTTTGACTTTTAATTGTGCATTATTTAGAATCACATTTTAAAGTTTCCATATAAATACAGTCTTTTTTTTTTCTTTGAGACAGAGTCTAGCTCTATAACCCAGGCTGGAGTGCAGTGAGTGATCTCAGCTCACTGCAGCCCCCATCTCCTGGGTTCAAGTGATTCTTCTCTCTCAACCTCCCGAGTAGTAGCTGGGACTACAGTCCTGTGCCTTTTTCTTAGCCATCTTTTTGCTTTTAGATTTGTAAATTAGCTCCATTGCCATCAGAAAACACAATCTGGATGATACCAAATTTGTTGAGATTTTTTAAGAGCTTAGTATGTAATATTTTAATAAATATTACAGTGTATATAAAGCAGATAGAAAATGTATATTTTTAAATTATTGAGTACTTAGTTTTCTACCTACTTATCTATGTATTTATCTCTCTTAAGTCTGCAAATTGTATTGTTCAAATTTTCTGTATCTTTACTATTGGGGATGTTAATTTGACTTATCAATAACAGACGTTAAGTGTTTCCCACTATGATAGTGACTTTGTCAGTTTCTCTTTGTAATTTTATTTATTTATTTATCTATCTATCTATCTATCTATTTATTTATTTATTTATTTATTTATTGAGATGGAGTTTCACTCTTGTTGCACAGCCTGGAGTGCAATGGCATGACCTCGGCTCATTGCAACCTCTGCCTCCCGGGTTCAAGCGATTCTCCTGCCTCAGCCTCCAGAGTAGCTCGGATTACAGGCATGCACCACCACACCTGGCTAATTTTGTATTTTTAGTAGAGATGGGGTTTCTCCATTTTGGTCAGGCTGGTCTCAAACTTCTGACCTCAGGTGATTCATCCTCCTCAGCCTCCCAAAGTGCTGGGATTACAGGTGTGAGCTACCGTGCCTGGCCTCTCTTTTTAATTTTAAAAATAATTTTATTTGTATACTTGAGATATTAAGTTACATGATTCCTAGTAATACGAAATTTTTTCATTGTGTAGCAACTATTTTACCCTCCAATAAATACACTTATGTGAGAAATCTATTATGTCTGAAATTCACAGAACTATACCTACTTTCTTTGGTAATTTCTTTAGTACCTTATTTCTATCCTTTTGCATTTAATCATGTAATACACATGATATCTTCATATTGTATAAATGTCTATTTTCTATATAGTCAACAATTGTCTTTTTTTTCATTTGTTTAGTTCCATACAATATGACGTATCCAAACTCTCTGCTATTTAACAAAGCCACCTGTAAACACTTCAAGCACATTAGGTGTTGTATTGTTTTCATTTTCTTGGAGACTTCTGACCTACTCCAGAATGCGCTGATTGTTCTCTAGCTCTACTACTTTTGTTGGGATTTTGGGAATGTTTTTGCCTCTTTCCTGAGTTAGAATCTGTTTCTTGGATCCGATTTCTTTCCTGGTTTTGGCCAGCCTCGTTGTTGGGTTTAGGAGAGAGTGCTGCATAGACAGTCTTAGTTGCCCCACAGATCCACTCTCTGGACTTTTCTACCATACTTTATGTCCTACAAGGCTGATTTTTATGCACTGCATAAATCTCTTGCTCTCTGACTTTCCCAGTGGACTAGGCCAGGAGGAAGCACCAACAGGAGACAGAGGAAGAGGGGCACAAGGCCAGAGTGTTTGACCACGGCTTCCCTCTGTCCTAGTCCCCACTAGCTGTCCATGTTCCTTCATTGAATTCCATAAGCTCCTAGGGCAGCCCTGATTGAAAGTAAAGGTACTCTTCTTCTAGAAACCACTGCCTTCCTCGGCCCTTCTGGCCTAGGGATGATAATTGTTTCCCATCATTTCTAGCACAGGAGTACTTCACCCCCTCTCCACCTTGCTGCCTGCCCCACAGCTTTGTAAAATGTACCTCAATTAGACTTGATTTCCCTCATTTTCAGTGTGCCCTTTGTTCCTGCTGCCAACCTAATTGATGTAGGTGTCACCGGCTTCCTGAGAAAGCATGCATGGAAAATAAATATTTTATACCCTGCACATGTAACATTTTTATTCTACCCTCACAATAGAATAACAATTTGATACCTATGTAATTCTGTCACAAATAATTTTAATTAGGATTTCTAAGACCTTATTCCATTGTCTTCTAGGTTCCAATATGGGTTTTACAAGGTACATTCTTAGGATCTCTTCCTTATCCTCAGTATACTGAAATTTCATAATGTCATCTGTTGCCTGCCCAGTTTCATCCATTATATTGGGTACCAGATGGTAATTTTCAATTTGAAAATAGTGTTCTTCATGTCTGGAATGTTTTTGAAGTACCTGTGTTCACCCTGGACTGATTTTCTAACTATCATTTGTATCTTTGCTGTGTCCATTGTTTTCCACGTTGTCCTTTTGCTCTATTTTTCTGGGAGACTTTCTCTATCTTAGAAATTCTCTGCTGAGTCTTTCATTTCTGTCAACATGATTTTAATTTCCAAGTGCTCTTTCCAATTTTATTATTATTTTTTAGAGCACCCAGTTCTTGTTTCATGGATGCAATATAATTTATTTCTCTGAAATTAATAATATATTTTTAAAGTATTTATTTCCCTTTATAGTCTGTTTGATCCATGCTGCTTTTATTTCTTTTTGTGGACTTTGTCTTCCATGCTTGAGATCTTCTGCTGCAGTCCCGTGGTTCTTGGCTAGTTGTTGATTGCCAGAGCAGAGCTCTATGTTGTTGATTGGCAGCTCTGATCACATGGCTGGAGGTTCTTCTCCGTAGAATGCCTATAGCGTGAACTGGTCTCACCATTTTCCTGGAAGTCAATCTCTTTAGGTTCTTTTTGTTTGTCAGGTAAGAGTACACAAAGAATAACTTTGCATTGCCTGTCCTCCATACCTTACCCTTCCTAATATTTTCCATCTCCTGAGCTTTCTATGCTGCCTATTAGGTAAGTTTCTTTATTTTTAACTTTTACCTTACTAACTCTCATTTCAGTTGCCTAATTCATTGAAGGTTTTTGCCTTTACTGAAATAATTATACCTATTTCTAAACCTGATCATTTTGGTAGTACCATGTTGCTTGCTAATTTTTTACAGTCCATATTTATCTTGAAATATTTCAAACATATTGACTTTATGTTGTAAATCTGATCATTTTAACACCAGTTGTCCTGGAGGGGCTCTGATCTTTGTTCTTTATCTGCTTACTTTTCTACCAAACAGTGTGGTAGGTTTCCCCAGTGTATGGAAATACACTCTCTAGTATTCTAAGCTCCTGCTTAGTTGAACATGAGCTATTGTATCACTGGTGAAAATTTTCTTCAGAAAAATGTGAGTTTGATATAAATAACATGTTAACATTTAATTAAATTTTTTCGGGCTTGGGTTTTTCTGTATGCAGGTGGTGTGAATTGAACCCTAGATCTGCTGGAGAGCAGATTTAAGATTGCAAATTCTTAGTGAGAATCATTATTGTTTTATCTCATTTGTAGCAGGATGGAAAGGACAGGCAACTATGTATCAGTCAGAATAGGCTAAGTAATGCTGAGTAAGAAACCACAGCCAAATCTCAGTGACTTACACAAGAAGAGTTCCTTTTTCTCTTGTGCAAAGCCTAATATGGATCTGAAAATCTCTTTTGGAGAGTTGTCCTCCATGCAATGGTTTTCAATACACACCACTTCAATTCCGTGGTGTTTTTAACTTAATGTGATGCATTAGAATTTACCACAACAGGAAGAAGACAGCTTGGGGGAATTAAGCCCCAGAAATTCTACATGGAAATGAGATGTCATTTTTTCTTCCAAGTGATAATTGAGAGAACATTTACTGAAGAAAAAAAGTAAAAGAGAAGGAAAAGATGATTGTAAAAAGAAGTAAGCAGAAGGAAAGTTCTAGGAGGTGAAGTAGAGTCTTCCTTTGTTTAAGACATTAGGGACCCAGCTGAGGAAAACATTTCTCAAATATGGCAGCACGGTCACTGTTTTTGCTAGAACTACAAGCTCCCGTCACTTTGTGGAGTAGTAAGTCTAGAAGGTTCATATGTCCCTACCATAGAAGACAAACAACTTTCATACATTGCTGCTTTTGATTCTTGGCTATTTCCATATCTATCCAGTGCAGATTCAGGGAGAAGGCTGGGAAGTGATTGATTCAGAACCAATGACTAATTTGAGTAATTCAGGATCTCAACCATGACTTATCTAATTAGCTGGATGTTGCACATTAAGCTGTGGCATGCCCTTAATTTTGATAATTATTTTCTCTCTCTAAATTTTTATTCCCTGCCTCCTTTTTATCCCCCTTCTTTCTATTCATAACTCAGACTAGCCTTTGGCCACCATCAGTTTTTACAAGATTATTTTTATTACTGTTAAAAGTATTTATTAACCATTCAATATATGATTAGCCATTTTCTATTTGTCCAATTGTTTTATGTGTTAGATAATTTAATATTCATGACGAAACAGTGTGGTAGGTTCTATAATTAGCCCCATTTCTCAGGTGAAGAAGTGGAAATAAAATGGGGTTCAGCAAATTGCCCAGGGTCGCTCAGGGAGTAAGTTGTGGAACTGAGGTTTGAACCTATTTCTTTCTGAATCAAAAGCCTGCATTCTTTATCACTCTGCACTGATACCTCAACTTATGAAAATCAATGGAGGACTTGCACTCAGAGACCAACCCATAGGTTTACTGTTATATCACCAGATTGCCACACTCTGAAGAAAGGAACTGCTAGATTATTTGTTGTCTCAGCCAGGGTTGGGATGTGCTGCGGGGAGATGTTGGTGCTACTTGGGCAATGTCTTCCATCTTCAGCAGGGAAGAGCATATGAACTTTCGGGACTGCCAGCCCACCCTTTCACAAGTAGCGAATTCACTTAGTTGTCCACCCAACACCAACCCCTCACCCCTGCTTAAAGTAACGTTGGAGGGAAAGGGTTCTAAGTCAACTTTTCTCAAGGCAGTGGTAGCAGACAGATTTTTATAAGCCTTCAGAGCCTTTCTCTTAGCAGGCAGCCATCGTAGCATCAAAGCACGCTTAATCACCAATTAATAAATTAAAGTGTCAGGTGTATGCTAGGCAGAGTCATACGTGTTTAAGGATCACTTAAACTTGCAGTGAGGCACTTTGCTCTGGGTGAAGGCAGAAACACAATGTAGATAAACTTGAATGTGCTTGGAGATTCCATTCTACTTAGAGTTGTTAATTGGGTTTGGAGGTTTGGGTGTGTGGGTAGGTGTGGTGGGACATGAGTATGGAAAGGAAAGGAAAACTGGGACAAGATTAGAAAAAGATTTGTATACATATCTAAGATTTGGAAAATTAGTTTAAAGGTTAACAAGGAGCCACTGGAACTTTTTTTTTTTTTTTTTGAGATGGAGTCTCGGTCAGTCGCCCAGCCTGGAGTGCAGTGGCGCCATCTCCGCTCACTGCAAGCTCCGCCTCCCAGGTTCACACCATTCTCCTGCCTCAGCCTCCCAAGTAGCTGGGACTACAGGCACCCGCCGCCATGCCCGGCTAATTTTTTGCAATTTTAGTAGAGACAGGGTTTCACTGTGTTAGCCAGGATGGTCTCGATCTCCTGACCTCATGATCCACCCGCCTCAGCCTCCCAAAGTGCTGGGATTACAGACGTGAGCCACTGCGCCTGGCCCACTGGAACTTTTTGATTTGTAAACATGTATATTTAAAAATCACTCCATATTTTCATAATATATCATAACATTTCTGAAATCTTTTAGAAGACAATATTTCTTGAGGTTGAAGAAATATTTTCTTCAAATTCAGTGATTCCTTTAAGTTTCTTTTTGGTGTTTTTATTTTCTTTGAAATTCAGTTAAAATGAAAGTAATTAAGTACTTTGAAAGTAACATGTATAATATAATGCCGTTTAAAAAAAGTTTGTGTATTTATATATCCTTTCCTTATAAATGCAAATATACATTACATAATGGAATGCTGTCAACAAGACTATTATATGTGGGCAATGGGATTTATCTAATTTGTACTTATTATTTGAATTTTTTATAATAGTCAAAACAAAACAAGATTCCTTAGATAATCCTGTTGTATGATAAATTCCCTTCTTATTCAATGCACTCATGGCAGATGAATTTACTTCATACCTACAAAGATCCTGGATAACTTCCCAGTCTTTTTCTCCAGACTGACACATATCCAAAAAAACAAAACAAAAAACACAGATCTGTTTAGACAGTTCCAACTGGATAATCTTAGGCATTCAAATTCTCTCTGCAAGGACACTGAACTCATCATTTACTCTCCACTCAAATCAGTTTCTTCTGTATTATCCAGAAACTCGGGAGTCATTCTTGATTCCTGTCTTTTTTCACTAAAACATTCAGTTCCAAATCCCTTTAATTCCACCTCCTCATTAGTTCTTTCCATTCCCCTTGCCCCTTGGTACAGGCTCTCATCGCTTACTTCTTGAAATACAAAAAAGCTTAAATCCTCTTGGTCTAAACTTTGTCAGATGGATCTTCCTAAAATACAAATCTGATCTTATCACTCCTCTACTTAAAAGCCTTCAGGACCCACTACCGCCTCAGGATTAAGTTCAGACTAGTGAGTTTCTGCAACCATTAAGCTATTTTCCCATTGTCATCTGGGCTCTGTTGTTGCAGACGATAACATTTGTATTTAGAAATGTGTATGTTTGTAAATCTTGCTCTGTTTCTGCTTTGTGTTTTAAAGATTTAGTCTTTGTTGTTGGTTTTCTGCTGTTACACTTATGCCTAGGTATTAATAATTTTTCTCTTGTTATTATTCTGCTCGAACTAAATAAGCTTGCTAAATTTGTAGACTCACATTTTTGTTTTTGTTGTTCCTGATTCTCAAAAATATTTAGCTATTTTGATGCAAATATTACCTTTGACTCATTGTATTTACTCTTTCTAAAATTCTTGTTAAATATAAGTTGAACCTGTTTCTATGTCTTTTGTTACTTTTTAGAAAGCTTCACTGAGGTTTATTTGATACACAATGATTGTATCATTAGGGCTACAACAAAAATAATCAACAAAGTATACACTTGGATAAATTTTGACATATGTATATACCTGTAAAACTATCACTACAATCAAGATAATGAACATGTCCAGGTGCTCCCAAAGTTTCTGCACCATCCTGTCCATCCTTCCTTGTTCTTGGAACTACTAATCTACTACAGATTAGTTTGCATTTTCTGGAATTTTATATTAATAGAATCATATAGTGTGGACTCTCTTTGGAGTTTGGTTTCTTTCACTTGGCATAATTATTTTGAGATTCACCCTTGCTTTAGCATGTATCAACAGTTTATTCTTATTTATTGCTGACTAGTATTTCATTGTATGGACATACCACAGTGTGCTTATTCCTTCAGCTCGTGGTGGATATTTATATTGTTTCCAGCTTTTTGCCTATTATTTTTAAAAACTGCTATAAAAATTGTATTCATGTCTTTGAATGGACATATGCTTTTATTTATCTTGAGTAAATGCCTAGGAGTAGAGTGACTGGATCATAAGGTAGATGGATATTTAACTGTTTACAAAACTTTCTGACCATTTTCCAATGTGGTTGTATCCTTTACATTCCCACCAGCAAGTTAAGGGAGTCTATTCCTCCACATTCACACCAACACTTGATATGGTCAGTCTTTAATTTCAGCCATTCTAAAATGTTTGTGGTTTTAAGTTTAATTAAATTTCTGAAATAACAAATTATATTGAGCATCTTTGTATGTGCCTATTTGCTATACAATAGTTCCCACCTCATTCGTGGTTTTACTTTCCACAGTTTCAGCTACCTGTGGTCAACAGCCATCCAAAAATATTAAATATTAAATGGATAATTCCGTAAATAAACAATTCATAAGTTTTAAATTACAAGCCCTTCTGAGTAGCATGATGAAATTTTGTGCCATTCAATCCCGGATGTGACTTATCCCTTTGTCCAGCATATCCTAGGACAATGCCTATGTCACCCACTCATTAGTCACTTAGCTGCCCTGGCTATAAGATCAACTGTCTTGGTATTGCAGTGCTTGTGTTCAAGTAACCCTCACTTTACTTAATAAAGTTTCCAAAGCACAAGAGTAGTGATGCTGGCATATTTTTGTAATTGTTCTATTGTGCCATTAGTTATTACTGTGAATCTCTTACTGTGTCTAATTTATAAATTAAACTTTATTGTAGGTATGTATACATAGGAAAAAACTCTATCTATCTATGTATCTATCTATGTATCTATCTATCATCTATCTATTATCTATTTATTTATCAATCTATTATCTATCTATCTATCTATCTATCTATCTATCTATCTATCTATAAGGTTTAGTACTATCTATGATTTCAGGCATGCACTCGGGGTCTTGGAACACATCCCCTGTGAATAAGGGGTAGCTTCTGTATGTAGATCTTCTTCAGTGGAGCATCTGTTGTTTTGCACATTACAAACATTGATTGTTTTCCTATCGTTATTGTTGGGTTTTAAGAGTTCCTTATGTATTCTGGATACAAATCCGCTATCAGATCTGTGATGTTTTCTTGCAGCATGTGATGTGACTTTTTCTTAATAGCGCCTTTTGTAGAACAAAAGGTTCATAATTTTGATAATGTACAATGTTCCATTTTTTTCTTTCACAAATCCTGTTTTTGGTGTCTTACCTAAAGGATTTTATCTAACTCAGATTTGCAAAGGTTTTCTATTTTCTGCTATAAGTCTTATAATTGTAGGTTTAGCATTTAAGGTCAAAATGATGATTTTGAAATTTTGACTTAATTTTTTACTTGGTATGAAGAGTGAATTGAAGTTATCCTTTTTTGGCATTCAGGCATCCAATTGCTTCTGCGTCTAAATTTTGTTTGCATCTTTATAAAAATTCAGTTGACCATCTCTGTTTGGGTTTATTTATAAACCCTTTATTCTCTTCAATCGACCCATTTTTTGATATTGATGCACTGCACTGACTTGTTTATAAGACTTAAAATCAGGTAGTGTCATTACTCCAACTTTCTTTATCTTCTTTAAAGTTGTTTTGGATATTCTAGGTCTTATTCTTTTCCATACATATTTTAGAATTAGTTTGTCAACATCTACCCCCACACTCCCTGCAAAAAAGCCTGGTGGGATTTTGATCAGGTTTGAGGTTTGAATCTATAGATCAATAGATCAAAAAAAATTTTTTTAAGAGTCAGGATCTCACTCTAGGCTGTAGTGTAGTGGCATGATCACAGCTCACTGCAGCCTTGAATTCCTGGACTCGAGGGATCTTACTGCTTCAGCCTTCTGAGTAACTGGGGATATAGGCACATGCCACCATGCCTGGATAATTTTTAAATTACTTTTTGTAGAGACAGGGTCTTATCATGCTGGTCTCGAACCCCTGGGCTCAAAAGATTGGCCTGCCTTGGCCTCCAAAGTGCTGGGATTACAGGTATAAGCCACCATGCCCAACCTAGATCAATTTGAGAATTGATATCTTAATATTTAGTCTTCTGAACCATGAATATCTCCATTTACATAGGGTCCATTTAAAATTTTCTCAGCCATATTTTGTAGTTTTTACCTTATGCATCTATCCTAAGTTTTGTCAGCTATATCTCTCAATACTTATTTTAATGCTATTATAAGATGTGTTGGGTTTTAGTTTAAATTTTTCAATTATTTTCTGCCAGTATATAGAAAAACAATGTATTTTTATATTGATCTTATAACTTTGCTAATTTATTCATTAGCTCTGACAGATTTTTGTAGATTCCATAGTGTTTTCTATGTAAATAACAATGTCATCTACAAATAAAAATGGTTCAATTTCTTCCTTTCTACTCTGGATGCAATTTTTGTCCAAACTGTCTACAAGATTGTCCAACCTGCAACCTGAAGGCTGAATGTGGCCTGGGATGGCTTTGAATGTGGCCAAACACAAATTGGTAAACTTTCTTAAAACACTATGAGACTTTTTTGTGATTTTTTTTTAAAGCTCATCTTCTATCACTATTGTTAGTGTATTTTATGTGCAGCCCAAGACAATTCTTCAGTGTGGCCCAGGGAAGCCAAAAGATTGGACACCCCAGTGGAACCTCCAGTGCAGTGTTGATTATAGTGATGGGAGTAGATATCCTTTTGTTCCTCAATTTATAAGAAAAGCATTCAGTCTTTCACCATTATAGGGGTTTCAGAGATGCCTTCTTAACACTGAGGGAGTTCCCTTCTGTTTTTTGATTGCTGCATTTCTATCAGGAATAAATGTTTGATATTGCAAAATGCCTTTTCTGTGTCTATTGAGGTGATCATACATTAAAAAAAATTTTAATACATAGATTGCTTTTTGAATGTTCAGTCACCTTGCATTCCTAGGATAAACCTCACTTAGGATGTATTAAACTTTTTATATTTGTTGAATTTGATTTGCTAAGACTTCATTTAAAATGTTCATCTACGTTCATGAGGAAAATTGGTCTAGTAGTTTCCTTTTCTTGTAAATACCTATCTGGTTTTGATATCAAGGTAATTCTGGCCTCATAGGATGCATTTGGTAGTATTCATATTTCTTCCTTTTATGGGAGAGTTTGTATATAAAAGGGATTATTTTTTCCCTAAAAGTTTGGTAGAATCCACCTAAAAAGCCATCTGGTACTGGTGTTTCAATTGTGACAAGACTTAAAGCACAAATTCAATTTAAAAATAGATATAGCACTATTCATGTAATGTATTTCTTCTTCAATGAATTTTGGTAGTTTTGTATTTTTCAAGGAATTTGTCCCTTTCATTTAAGTTGGCAAATTTATTAGAACAAAATTGTTCATAATATTTGCTTGTTATATTTTTAATATCAGTAAAATCTGTAAATATCACTGTTCTTATACCTGATATTGGTAATTTTTTGTGTATTCTCTTTCATCCCGATCAGTCTAGCTAAAGGTTTCTTAATTTTATTTATTCTCTCAAATAACCAGCTTTTGGTTTCACTGATTTTCTCTGTTGTGTTTTGCTTTCTATTTTATTGATTGCTTTAGCAGCATCCCACAAAGCACACCTAACATGGTGTGCTTTCATTTTTACCCAGTTTGAAATGCTAAGTTCTCCTTTGATTTGTCTTTGACCCATGTGTTATTTAGAAGTGACATTTTTAGTTTCCAAGTATTAAGAGATTTTTTCAAGAGATCTTTTTGTTACTGATTTTGATTTAATTCCACTGTAATAAGAGGGCATAATTTGCATGAACTTCAATCCTTTTGAATTTATTGAAACTTGTATTATGGCCCAGAACATAGTCTTTCTGTATGCTCTTGGAAAGACTGTATATTTTGTTGATGTGTGGAGTAGTCTATAATTCTGCAAATCTTCTATATTCTTACTGAATTTTTGCCTACTTATTCTGTTTTTACTGAGAGAAAAGCATTGACATCTCCAACTGTCTGTGAATATTTTTCTCCCTTGAAGTTCTATCAAGTTTTGCTCCATGTGTTTCGAAGTTCTGTTATTAGGTAAATAAACACAGCATTGTTTGTCTTCCTGCAGGATTTCCTCATTTTTCTTTATCTTTTTCTTTATCTATGCCAATATTATTTTCTCTGAAATTTACTTTGAAACTAATATAGAAAATTTATCACCTTTTGATTAGTGTTAGCACATAACACTTTTCCTAACTAAATTATGTCTTTCCATTAATGTGTGTAACGTATAGTTGGGTCTTGCTTTGGGGTGTTTAAACCATTTATATTTATTGTGATTATTTATATGGTTAAATTTAAGTCTCTTATCTTGCTCTTTGTTTTCTGTTTGTCCCAAAGCTTCTTTGTTACATTTTCCTCATTTGTACCTTGTTGTGCATAGAGTGGATATTTTCTATGATTCTGTTTTGTCTCCTTTGTTAGCTCATTAGCTATAACCCTTTGCTTTGTTATTTTAATGGTTGCTTTAGAGGTTACAATACACATTGTTACTGTATCGAAGGTCACCTCCAAATAGTATATGGCTTCACATATAGTGTAAGAACCTGACAGTAGTATCCTTTCATTTCACCCTTCCCAAACTTTGTGCTATTGTTATAAAATGTTTTGTTTTTTCTATATGCTATAAACACCTCACCACATTGCTAATATTTTTTGTTTTTGTTTAACAGTCAGTCATCTTTTAAAGAGATTAAAATAAGAAAATATCCTATATACTTATGCATTTTGTTTCCATTTCTCCCATTTGCATAGATCCAGATTTCTATCTGCTCACTTTTTCAACTCTCCTTTTCTCTGTATTTAAATTTTCTCTGTATTTAAATTTGAATAGCTTTTATTGTTATGCTTTCAGGTTTACTAATCTTTTTTTTTTCTGCAATGTCTAGTTGCCATTAATCTCATCTATGTATTTTTCTACTTGCTAGAAAACATTGATTTAACAGTTTTTATAGTATCAGTCTGCTGGTGATTAATTAGTTTAATATTTCTTGATTTAGCCTTCATCTTTGAAAGACTAAGATAGTATTCAGAGCCGACAGCTTTTTTTGTTGTTGTTCAGTACTTTAAAGATGTTTATTCAATGTTTACTTGTTTGAGTTGTTCTGAAAAAATAAACTGTAATCGTTATTTGTTCTTTTTATATGTCTTTTTTTTTTCTCTTGCTGCTTCAAAGATTTTTCTCCTTACCAGTGCTTTTGGCCAATTTAAATATGATGTACCTTGGTGAGGTTTTCTTCATTTTCCTTCATCTTGGGGTTGTTATGCTTCTAGGATCCATGGGTTTATAGTTTTTGTCATTTTTGAAACATTTTGTCCAAATACTTTTTTTTGGCCCATGTTTCATTTTTCTTCTACCAGGACTGTAATTATGTGCTCGATGTTTTTCCAGTTTTGCTACTCATTTCCACTACTTACTTCTGTCATTTTTTCCTATTCTTCTTTTGTTCATATTTAAATTTGAAAAGATTTTACTGTCATGCTTTCAAGTTGACTAACCTTTTTTTTTTTTTTTTTTTTTTTTTTGAGATGGGGTCTCACCCAGGCTGGAGTGCAGTGGGGCAGTCTCGGCTCACCTCAACCTCTGCCTCCCAGGTTCAAGTGACTCTCCCTCCTCAGCCTCCTGACTAGCTGGAACCACAGGTACATGCCACCATGTCTGACGAATTTTTTGTGTTTTTTGTAGAGATGGGGTTTTGTCATGTTGCCCAGGCTAGTCTTGAACTCCTGAGCTCAAGTGATTCACCGACCTCAGCCTCCCAAAGTTCTGGGATTATAGGTTTGAGCCACTGTGCCTGACCACCATTTCTTCTTTTTTTTTTTTTTTTGACTGAGCTGTCTAGTTGCTATTAATCTCATTCATATGTTTTCCATCCTTTTTTCGTCTCTAGAAATAGATTTGTGGGTTTGTTTTTTGTATTTTCCATCTCTCCACTTAACTTTTCGAGTATATGAATTATAGTTATTTTAATGTCCTTGTATTCTAGTTCTGATATCTGTGTCAGTTTGTATATTCAAATTCTAATATCGATGTCAGTTGGTTTCAGTTGATTGCTTTATTTTCTCATCAAATATTATGTTTTCCCATTAATTTGCATGTCTGGTAATTTTTTTATTGGATTCTAGACATTGTGTATTTTATCATGTTGGACGCAGGTTATTTTTGTATTCCTGTCAATACTCTTGAAGATTTTCTTTCAATTTTTGTTTGCTGGTGTGTGTGTGTGTGTGTGTGTGTGTGTGTGTGTGTGTGTGTGTGTTTGGTCTGGGAGAGATGTGACTTACTGGAAAACACGTTGATTCTTTTGGGTATTGTTTTAAAGATTTGTTAGATAGTTTTTGACCAGGGCTAATATTTTTCTACTAGCGACACGAGATTCTTCAGGCATTCTACCCAGTGTACCATGATTTGTGAAGTTAGCAATTCACACTGGTTAGAATAGGCATTAATCCTGGTCGGAGTACTGTTACTTCTATTCCTTTCAGGTGGTTCTTTTCCTAGTCTTGGGTATTTTCCTCACATCCATGAATTAATTCACACTCAGCTGAATACTGGAGGGGTTCACTTTGCATATCCCTATAATTTTCTCTGTGCGCTTCTGTCTTTTCCCAGCACTCTGCCTTGTATATTTTAGCTGCCTTTGTCTCCTCATCTAAGGGATTCCACTGGGCTTTGCCTAGGTTCCCTTCTTTGTGCCATTACCTAAAAACTCTCTTAAGACAGTTAGGGCAAAGGTAGAGCTCAATTCATTTGTTTGCTTAATTTCAGAAATTACTGTTCTTCATTGCCTCATGTCAAGAGTGAAATGTGTTGTTTGGTATATTTAATGTTTCCTGTATTTCTTCTTTCTTTAAAAAAATTGCTTCAGATGGGAAAGTAAATCTAGTTCCTGTTACTCCATCTTAGAAAACAGGAGTAACTTCCATGTCTTTTAACCTCTTTCATATTTTCCACGTCCTTATCACTCCATTTTTCATTCTGCCTGTATTTTTCAAATCAATCTTCCAGCTTTAAATTCTTTTTTTCAGCTCTGTCTAACCCATTTTACTCTTCAATAAATTTTGAATTCGATGGCTATTTTTGTTTCAGCAATCCTTTACTATTTGTGATGATATCTACTACTACTATTTTTTTGTTACTCATTTTTAAGAGACCTATTTTAGGCTGGTCACGGTGGCTCACACCTGTAATCCCAGCACTTTGGGAGGCTGAGGAGGGTGGATCACAAGGTCAGGAGATTGAGACCATCCTGGCTAACATGGTGAAACCCTGTCTCTACTAAAAATGTAAAAAATTAGCTGGGCATGGTGGTGGGCACCTGTAGTCCCAGCTACTCAGGAGGCTGAGGCAGGAGAATGGCATGAACCTGGGAGGCAGAGCTTGCAGTGAGCTGAGATCGCACCACTGCACTCCAGCCTGGGTGACAGAGAAGTTCTGACCCTATACCTGCCCTATTGTGTAAACTTAAGTTTAATTTCTCATAGGACAGTTTTTTATCCATTTCATAACTGGTTTATCCATTGGAGTCTACATATTCCTGTTTATTCTGTCTTAAAACAATAAAATGTACTTGAACATTTTGTCCTTTTATTTTCTTTCATCCTCAAATTTCTTAAAATTGTAGTTTCTACCCACCCTTACACATTTCTCAATACTGTACTAAAATAGTTTATTAAAGAAATTCTCAGAAACCCATTAAAATGGTCTGGCATAGTCTTCATCTTCTTTGGTCTCTGTAACATTTGATGGCGTTGACCCCTTGATTCTTCTAATGCTCTTCTCACTCTTGTTGATAACACAGGTTCTCCTTCAAACACAGGGCTGTTCTTTGTGGAAAGCATCTACAATGAAACACAGTCTGCAAAAACTCTATCACAACATTTTTTTTTTAAAAAGACCACTTACTCATCTAAAACTGAAGTGATGATGCCAATCATTTTCAATAACATCAAAAACGTAAATGACATTCCCCCTCCCCACCGGCAAGGTTTACTTTCCCATCTGAAACATTTTTTTTAAAAGAAAGAGAAAATATAGGAAACATTAAATATAACAAACAACGGATTTCACTCTTGACATAAGGCAAGGGGGGAATGCCGTTTACACAAAACCTCTGCACTTGACCTTCTAATGAGGGAGGCATAATATATATAATACTATATATATGTGTGTATATATGTTTATAAATACTAAATTTTGATACTATTCTTTTCCATTTTTAGTTATTGGGGGGAAAATGCAGAAAGAAGCTTTTCTGCTTAAGGGGTTTTGCCAATTCTTCCATATTGCTAAAGGATAATTAAGTAGATGATATAGCAGAATATATTTAGCAGAATATATTTATGAGTCTTTAAATATGTAAATATAAGCCAAACGCCAAGAAAAAGGTGAAGAATAAAATTCTGAAAAACAAAGTGAAGGGAATTGCATTTTAGCAGGAAAGGCAGAAGGCAGGGAAACTCAAGAAACTGAGAGATGTAGAGAGGCTGGCAGAAACTTGAAGAAGAGAGAAGGCAAGCCAAAATAACTCAAGACTGGGAATTTTCCTGTAAACTACTAGCTAGTCTCAGGAGCTGTCTGGGTCTGGTGGTATGGTGGGGTCAGTCAAGATCTAGTTTCTGGGAGCTGCAGAAGACCAAGGTACAAGTGAGGGCTTCAGATGGTAAACATACTCAGCTGGAAATTCATCAGAAATCTGTCAGGACTCTTTTGCAAGACTAATATCCACAGTGCTTAAATAAAATGCCTTAAACACAGCAACAACAGGAGAGAATCACAGTGTTACCCTAAACCTCAACAGAAAGTTTTGTTTAGACTGGCATAATGCAACAGAACTTTCTGCAGTGCTGAGAATGTCTGCATTTTCCAGTATGATAGCTATTAGCCACATGTAACTGCTGATCTGTTGAAATATGGCCACTGTGACCTAGAAACTGAATTTTTAATTTTTCTTAATTTTCAATTAATTTAAATTTAAATAACACATGTGGTTAATAGCTATGCAAACTTTTTCTATAGAGAGCTTTTTTTGTGGGTCACATATGGTCTCCATGGCATATTTGATTTTTTGTTTGTTTTGTTTTCACAACTCTTTAAAAACATAAAAACATTCTCAGCTTGCGGGTTGTACAAAAAAAAAAAAGGCAATAGGCCAGGTTTGGCTGGTGGGCCACAGTTTGCCACCTCCTGGCCTAATCTCTTATTGCTTTTGAAAATGTTTATGTTTTTAATATTATTTAAAATGCTCGGCATTATCACTTCAGTTTTAGATGAATAAGTGGTCTTTAAAAAAAAATGTTGTGACAGAGTTTTTTGCAGACTGTGTTTCATTGTAGATGCTTTCCACAAAGAAACAACGCTGTGTTTGAACAGGTTGGGAAACAGTGCTTCAAATCCTGCTTTTGAAGTTTTACAATACACATTAGTATATTAAAGGCTCTGAAAGCAGATGCGAAATATTGGTTTTACATTAAGTTTGCATGTCTGTACTTATTTGACCATTTTGTATGTGGCATGTAGTGTATATGCGTGTACAGGGAGGAGTATATGTATGTATGGCATGCTGTGTGCATAGGTGCATAGTGTGTATGTGTGCGTAAGTGCCTGCAGTTTGTGTGTGTGGCAGGCAACACCTATTAATATTCTGCAGAATGCGTGCTTTGCAGAATGAACCTACTCTGAGAAACACTTGCTGAACAAGCCTGACAATGTCTTTCTCTCAGGGACTCCAAGCAGAGGCACTTAGAGTAATTAAATGCTAGTCAGAAAGAGTGGGAAGATTTATTCCTGTTGAACTAGTTCAGAGAAGCTGTCGTTAAGACTTTTCAAGAAGGGCTGGAGAGATCAATTCACCCTGGGATATTACGGGAGGAAGCTGCAGGGCCCCTCAGTCTGCCAGAGTTAGCCTTGGTCCATGCAACATGGCAGAGCAGGCTTGTGGGAGCTGGAGAGACAGGCTGTGGGGGTAGCTCTAAGGGGACTTCAGGGACCCTTGGAAGAGCAATTAAAAGTCACAATCCCTCTGTGAGGAAAGGGAAGTTCTCAGCCCACTTTAATTGAGGAAATGAAGAATGACTGGCCTGAATTCAGTGGAGAATGAACAGCAGGTTTTGAAGACGGCACTCAGGAACGCTAACAGTTTAATAAAGAGGAAATACTTCCCTAAGGACAGGAACATGAGATTCCTCTGTTGTTCTGCTCAACTTAGGAAAAGCCAGCTTGGGAGTAGCAATGGCACGCAATTCAGTGGCCTTCAAGAAACACTTTTAGCTTTTCTGGGAGAAAGAGTTCCTAGGATCCTGTTCAGATGTGGTTTGTTTTTACTTTCCAAGATACTGAAGAGACGGGGTGCTGAAGAGACAGTGGCATTAACTCACAGAAAATGCCCGGATTTGTCTTATGGCAACAGGAGGCACAAAGTGAAGTGTCTATCTGCAAAGCTCCTCCTTCCTATAGAACAACTGGTAGGCAGATTCAGTCACTTTCTGAGGATGTGACTTCATATTATATACCTCCTGTTAAAGCCATTTTCATGTCTGTGTTTTACCTAGATAGACTGGTATTTTAGTTCGGTTCTGCAGATTTTTATAGCAACATTCTGTCTCTACAATGGCCCAGTTATGTTATGTTTATTTCCACTCTTGATTATTTTTAATAACTCTTGAAGCAAACAGAGGGTGAGTGAACCATTTTCTAGTCCTCATCAAGGACAGATGCTATATTGCTGAGATCTGAGCAGGGCTCTGCTAGACTCTCAGTGGAGCTGCCTGTGCATCCCCTGCCTGCTCTCGGCCTAAGAGTGCCCAAGACCTGAGAGGCGTGGGCCTTGCACACCTGGCCCATGGTTGGGTTGGGGCCAGCGGGGCAGGGATAGAGCCAGCTACTAGAGAAGAAACTGGGCCATGTTGTATGATCACAAGTTCCTTCTCCCCACAGAGAGCTGTCGGACCTTTTCCTGGAGAATTTTGATTTTTTAGGTCCAACAAAGTCAGAAATACCCTTGATAGCTAAAGAGCCAAATTTCTGGTGGTGAAATTTCATGTTTGCATTTCTTAGAAACCCATCAAAGGCCCCATAGACGTGGCTACCTGATTTACTAGTCCTAAAGGCTTGAGAACAGAAGAATGCTGGGGGTCAAAGGTCAGAGACAAGCTGTGTTTCTTAGCTGGACACAGCAATCAAAAATGAGCAGGCCCGCACGTTTAGTTATAGCCCATAACTGGGTAAGGCCTACCCAGCCTGAACATTGAGTTTGAACAAAGAACACAGGATGGCGTGGTGTTGGCCACGGCAGAATTCCCACTTCAACACCAAGACAATCTTCCTGCTGTTGCTGAGTTTTATGACTATGATGTCATCGAACGCTGCCAACAACAGTGCTGTTATATCACAAATGAAAAGGTCTTCAAACCAACTGAGGGACCCCATTATGCCAAGACTGGAGCTTGTCATAAAAATCATCAGTCATTGATGTCTGTGAGCTTCTGAGTTGGGCCTTGAGGGAAAAGAACTGTGAAATTTGGGTTCAATTTAGTTGTTTTGATCTGGACTTCTTTATGAGTAGGGAGAATTAAATTGGCCACATGTGACCTTGTATTTAGAGGAAATCAAATCACTCGAACAAGATAATTTAGCCCCTTGCTCAACAATTCCTCTTTTTCTCTTCAACTCCAGGGTTATTGATTGAGGTCCTGCCTGAATACATTTTACTAGAGTTTAGAGAATTGTAATAGTTGCATTGTTTCTCTGGTTACAACCCCAAAATGCACTGCAGATTTCTTCAACTGAAATCTTTGCGATGTTAATATGTTGTGGGAATGAAAGACTGATTTCAGCACTCAGGCTACACCACTGGAGGAAACAGCAGTGAGGAGAAACCAAGCAGCGATCATGGGACAAGAGATCTTTTCTTCCTGTCTTCATCTGCTGATCTGCTCACCTGACAGTTATTCACTGAGCACCAACTTTATGCCAGGCAATCGCACTAGGTGCTGAAAACAGAATAGAATCCTAGCTAAGAGGCCCATTTCTGCTCTCATGGAGCTTTGAATTAATTGTTGATATATACTTTTCTTTTTTTTTTTTTACCTCTAAATTACATCATTTTATTTCCATAATGAGTAGCCATTTGGTGGCAGAAATGATTATCCTGCAAAATAACAAGTAAATGACAGAAGCTAGCCTAGAATTAAAAAATGGCTAATGGAATTTTACATAGTAGTATAAATAAATATGCAAACATAGAAAACAATATTCTCTATATACGTGAGGATACATCTGAACACCTATTCACAGATAATGCTCTCCACTGTGTGGCGGGGGAGGATGAGATCAGGGAGACATATGGGGACTTCAGTGAATTTTCAAATTTTAATTTTTTAGCTGGGCACAAGGTTTGTAGTGTGTGTGTGTATGTATGTGTGTGTGTGTGTATGTAGTACATGCAGTATATTTGAAATACACCGTAATTTAAAAGCTATCTTTGAACAGTCATGCCACAGAAAACCAGGTGCGGGCACTGAGAACTGGCAGAGCTTGACTGTATTTGCTCTCCCCCCACCCCCATCCCCAAGTACAATCCTCTAAAATACTCCTGTCTATTTTTTTCAAAAATTCAATGTTTATTATTGGCCCCTACTCTCTTTTCCACGTCTACATCTGTACATATGACCCTTAGTTTAAAATCACCCCAGAAAGTAAAAGAAGCTTTAGGAGAAGAAGGAAAGCAGCAGTGGGTAAGTTTATACTGTCTTTGGTCACTTACCTGCCTTAAATGGGGGGTAATGTGGAGTATGACTGTACCCTAAAGTACTCAGTTCAAAAAGCTAGTGTTTATTTGGTACATTTTGCAAATTGCTGACAATGGTATAGAAGCTGAGATCCAATGGAGAACTAATACTTACTATATGAGGGCCAGAGTGAACTTTATTGAACTCTTCAGGATTTCTGAATTACTTCCCATGAAATTGTAGGTTAGATACCCCTGAGGCAGAATTCAGCTGTTTTAATTACTGTTTCCAGTCCGCGTTTTATGCATTTTAATAAATGTGTTCATATTTGCTTTTTTTTGCCCTGATTCAATTATACCAAAGACACAATTTTGAAAATAAAAATAATGAAAACATCAACTTCTCTAGTAAGTGTAGATTATGTGCTCATCACAACCAAGAAATCTGATAGGACTGGACCATAATATTTGTTCTGTCTGTTTATAGCCATGTGGCTTCAGAAAGACTGGGCTGTCCAAGACAACCATCAAAACTGTCTGGACTTTAAACCTGTCTTGACTTTTAGGGACTTTCACACAGCCAATGTGTCAATGAGCAATGTACTCTAGGGCATTAGGTATCTAAACTGGTAATTCAGATTGATCTGAAATGGCAGTTGGGTGAACTGGTAGGGAGTGGAGGGCAGAAGTGTGAAGCATGGAAAGGAAGAACAAATAAGAAGTCCATAAATGGATTTCATTTGATAGGCTGGGGCTCACTGTGGAAATGTAGGATAGGTTTTGTTTAGAAGCCTTTTGGAAGTGCATGTCACCACACTGACAACCACAGGAGTTAGCCCTCCTGTGCTCATTGTCTGGACAATTTCTTTGCCCTGCATGCCAAAACAACAATATACCATGTCTATGTATCTGAGGAATTAGAAACATGTGGTCTGACTTGCTTTGCTTATGGGGACACTGGGAAAGAATATCTAAAGTCCAGACTATTCCAAAAATCTAATCACCGTAATAATGCTTTTAATAGATTAATTATCTGAAATTGAAAAAAATATATAGTATTAGGAGAAATTTTTTCATATTTAGGACTTGAAAAATCAATAAGACATGGTTCACAAATGCTTATTATTTGATTTTGACAGTGAATGAGACACATGGGAGCTGCCAGGGCCTCAGGTTAGGGGATGGATCACAAGACAATAATGAGAAACGACACATTTCTATAGTGCTCATCCTGCTCCAGCACTTTACTGTGAAGGAAGCACTGCTATTATTCCCATTTAACAGATGAGGGAAACTGAGGAAAGTGACTTACCCAAGATCACACAGCAGGTAAGGAGCAGAGTCGGTCTATCATCCTAGGTCATTAGTCCCCAACGTCCATTTTCCTAACTATTAGACTGTAGTTTCTCTTACATTAAGCTTTCCTTTCACTATTCCTCCTCTCCTCCACTCCTCACCTTCCCTTGCTCACTGTCCTCTCTGTTTCTTCTTTTCCTACTTCTACCAGGCTCTTATTTATCTCTTCTCCCACCTTGCTTCTTTATTCTTCTCTTCCATTTCTCCTCTTTGTTCTTTCTGTCTTGATCTTTGTTCATCTTCCAGGCTCTGTTGATGTTTCACTTTCCTTTAATGGGCTTTGCCACTACATGTTCCTGGGTACGCCCCTTTTCTCTATGTTCCTAATGTTCCTTTTCTGTAAATAAGGAGACCACGGTATATAATCAGTAATGTTGCTCACTGATCTAGCATTATATGTTTACATGCAGTACACACACAGAATACTGTATTATATAGATTTAGTAAATCTTGAATGATTTAATTTAAAAAGAGGCAAGTCAAATATCTTTCACTTTCCGAAATAACACAACTAATGCTTATTACAATACTTAATAGTTATATTACCCTCCTGTCTTAGTCAAATGTGTGCTGCTGTAACAGAATATCACAGACTGGGCAATTTACAATGAGTGGAACTTCCCTGGCTCATGGTTCTGGAGGCCAGGAAGTCCAAGGTTGAGAGGGACGTGTGGTATCTAGCAAAGGCCTTCTTGCCATGTCTTCCCATGGCAGAAGGGCAAAGAGAGGGCAACAGAGAGCAAGAAGAGGGGACTAAACTCACTTTTTTATAACGAACCCCTTCTTGCCATGTCAGCATTAATCCATTCACGAGGGCAGAGCCCTCATGGCCTAATCATCTCTCACTAGGCTCCACTTCCCAGCACTGTTGCATTAGGGATTAAGTTCCTGACACATGCTCACACCATAGCACCCCTGTGCTTTTTCCTTGACAAAAAAAGAATAATTCTTATCTATGAATAGAATTGATTTATAAATCTAAGTATAGATTTTATTTGACATCCTTATGAGATGGTGGTGGAATATGTGCTGTTCAGAAGAGTTTAGAAGCCACTGCTTCCTAGGAGAAGCATAAATGTATACAGAGGACCTGCAAGACCAGGTAACCTCCAACAGGTTGTTTAAGTCTGAGGCTCTATGACTCTAGGAGAACAACTTAGTGAAGAGACATTGACATAAGTGTGGACTTTCCATCAATACTCTAAAAATAAACCTGCCTACTTATGTCCTGAAAGACAACTAGAGAAATTAGCATCCTCATTCGCTGCCTTGGATTCAAATTCATTTCAACAAATATTCACAAGTGCCTGCTGCAGGAAGCAAGTGGGGTAAGCATTGTGGCTGCAAGAAAGATGAGGCCAGATCCTTGCCACAGGGCTCAAGGGTCATGTTAGAGATGGGTCCCCGCAGTCCCCCTGCAGGACAAACAGTGAAGCTACATCACCTGCTGGGCTGTCCACCCAGCAATTAGAGGTGGATGAGGAGGCTACATGTTGACAACCACAAGGAAGTCATCACCATGAGTCACTTGTAAATATGTCCAACTTTATGTCAGCTCCTTGCTTCAGCAGGTGGATCATTTATATTTTCCCTGGAAGCCATCTGCCAGTTAAATGTCGAGGCTGATGTGTTTTTCTGTTGCAGCGGAGAATGAGGCTTTCCCAGAAGTAACTAGAATATATCTGGATTTTGGCAGAGGTGCAGGAACTAGGAGAAGGATGTGGAGCTTTTGAAGTTCTTCCTTTCCTACTGTGTGCAAACTTTTCTGAACAGCTAAAAATCTGCTTATCTTTCAAACATTCAATCCTTGAGAGAAAACACGCGGTTCACAGTTGGGGGTTACAATACAGGCTCTTTGTTGGCTTTTTGATCTCTTGGTCTTTAGCTGCTGACAGTTAAAAGTCAAGACGTAGCTAGAAAAGGTGGATTGACAACTAGGCTCACTTTTTCTGCACACTATTCATTCTTTTCAAATCTCATGTTTAATTGAAAAACATTTTGATGGTTATTAAAAATGAAGAGGAGAAGCTACTGTCTCTTTCTGTGCCTGTCTTCATCCAGGAAAGAGAGATTCTGATATAGCAAATTAAAGGAAATAAAAGTTTGAAAATGTGACTATAAAGGTGGATGGTGTAAGGGCAGATGTTCTTTATTCGTTTGAGCACGAGCATTCCAACACTACCTTGAAATGAAATTTCTTGTGTATGTATTAATTTTCTCTTAGAGTTGAAGTTATATTTTCTTTGAGAATTCTGTAAAAGCTGAGTGTAATGAAATAATAATTTTGATTACAGTGGGCTTTAAAGTAATAAATCCAGAAGAAAAGTAATTTTCTAGTTAATGATTACAATAATTGGATTATCAATATTATCAATTATCAATAATACTGTGTTATTTTAACTGATAGCAAAGTAAATATAGGAGAGGAAAAAACAATCCTGGCAAAGTGATCACCTACCTTGTCTTATATCTTACTCTTAGGTTGCAATGTCAGTGCTTGGAAGAGTCAGACTTTCACTGGTTTTCGCTGAGGCAAGAGGGAGAAACAGCTGGTTATAAATCCAGCCTGACAAAATTCTGCATCCTGGAGTTATACAAAATAAGCCTAACCCTCTTCCTTCTGGTGGTCCTTAAGATATCTGTAGACAGCCATGTCATCTGTCTTAAACTCTTTTTTCTGCAGTTGAAACTTACTTGCATACTAAAGCAACTCAGTGTGTGCTAGAATCCCCTCTCCAGTTCAGTCTTAACATTGGTTCTCTTTTTGACATTGTCCAACCCAAGCTGCCAGGAAAACCAAAACTCATACCTGCTTCAGGATGTGTGTGAGCAGCAGTGTCTGGAGTACAGGAGTAGGAAACAGAGTGAGAGAGGGAGCATCCTACAGAGTGGCCAAGGAAGACACTCGTGGGCCATTTGTTCCTCTTGTGGGGGGCATAATAGCTTTTTCTCTGGCCGACAGCAGGAGGAACTGCAATTCCTCTTGGCCAGCCTGGATTTACAATCACCCTTTTCTGCCTTTTGCCTCAGTGAAAGTGGTTCCCAAATCAGGAACCTGTGACTCTTGTCTAGTTTTTCAGAGCAAGACCCACAGTCAAACATCCACTTAGTCTTGGTATAGTTCTCTACAGGTGACTTTACACTGCTGATTAATTTGTCTTACATAGTTGTTTGTTAAATAAAAAGTGACAGGTATAGAAAAGGGACCATCAAATATTGGCTAATGTGATATTTAAGAATAAAACTCTGGTCTGCCTGTGATGTTAAGCAACATGCACTCACCAGATGTGTGAGATGGCCATTTTCTCCCCAAAATCTTAACTTTGCTTTTTAACACTTAATGTGACTGATCATTAAATAAACATATACAATGCCCTCCATCCACTGGGCTAATGTCAGCCAATAAATATCTAACCAGATGAAATTCCTTCACAGGCCTGATTATGAATGCTTCTATTACTCGCCAGATACAGATGCTGCAAGGTAGGAAAATGTCTCTCTTTTCCAGGGCTGGGAAGGTTGTAACTAGTGTCCAAAGTTCTCTTGTAGCCAGCTAAACTGGGATTAGAAGAGATCCAAGCCACAAAGCCCCTCACATTGATGGCGTCCACTATCCAAATGGCATTTGAAAGAGTGTATTCACATGTGTCAAGCTGATTGTAAAAGTGAAGCTCTTAATAGTGTTTTGTTTTATGAAAAATGAAACCCAAAGTTTCCTCTGTCAGTATGCTCAATGTGGATGCAATTGATAAAGGGAAAAGGAGAAAATTTAGCAATACTCTTAAAAGTTACTCAGATAAATATGACTTTATTTACATACAGGTTGGGAGTCCAAGGAATGTTCTAGAATGGATTTAGTTCCACCCTTTAGTTTTTGGAAAGTCATAAAAGTTGGAGATAATCTATACCGGGGCAGTGGTTTTAAAAAACTACTGATGCAGGATTTTTCTTGGTCATTTTGCCATCCAGGGACCTCCGTGGCCAGCGAAGTCCCCGCCCAGGCCTCTCTCAGCCCTGGACCTGAGCTTGTGCACTGGCCCAGATCCCATGCACACAGTGAGATCCATGCTCAGCTCGCAGCTGGACCAGGTGCATCCCAGCCCACCTATGTTACAGCTCGTACCCATATTTGGCGGTTCTTGGGTTCTCGTCCCACATCCAAGAAGAATGAGGTTATGCTGAAAATCAAAGGGTAAGGAGGGCAGAGAAGAGTTTTATTGAGTGACAGAACAGCTCTCAGTGGAGAGAGAATGTGAGGGTGGTGCCCCATCTGAAGTTGGGTGGTCTCCCTCCTAGTGTGGCTGTGTCTAGGGCTTTTATGGACTCAGAATGGGAGAGTGCATGCTGACTGGTTTGCGAGTATGCAAAAAAGGCCAAAACAAAGGGACCACTCAAAGGTGGGCACAACAGTGTAAAAAACTAATTAGAGAAGAGTAGGTATGTATAAAATAGGTGAAGGGTGGGAATCAATCAGAAGAAAGTGCCAAATGGGAAAAGAAGCTCTCAATCTGGTCTATGGATTTACCCAGGACTTGTAGCTTGGTTTTCAGGCTTTAAACTGTCTTTGTTCTGAAGGTGGGGTTTCACTGGGGACCCGCCCCTATCTGCTTAGGCATTTGACTGCCGCCTGCCGCTATCACTACCAGAGTAACTTGGCTGTATGTGGGAAGATGAGGACAAAGAGACCTTGTGTCTCCAGCCAGTGTGAGCCGAGTTAGGGAAGTGGGAAACAACTGGTTTAAAAAGAAGTCAGGGTCAACACTTCTGCTTTTTCCTTTTTCATGGCAAACGTGAGGGAGTTCCAGGCTCTGTCCTAGCTCTGCTGCTACTAACTTGCATTATTATTTTGGACTCATCTGTAATTCCTCTGGACCTCATAATTTTGCATCGCACACCTTTATGAGGGTATTGTGTTAGAAAAACTACAAAAACTACAAGGAAACTTCTCAAACTCGAGAGTTGATACTCTGCAGGCCCTGGGTGGCGTCCAGTGATATGAGGAAAGAGTAGAAAGGGGAAGTGGTCCAGGAAACACTTAATGGATCTTCTCAGGCTTCCAAAACACTTGTACTTACTCTCTAGAAGTTGTGGGGCACATTTTCCTGGGCCCACTTCCTCTCCGAAACAAACCCCAAAGCAAACAGGATAATCTTGTGGAGAAATACATAACTAGTGTATGTCAGGCATCACTCCAGATGGGGTCTTACCAAGGCGCACTATGTACCTCACCCAACCAACTCAGGCCTCCGCTCTGCTCCTACCAGCACCAGCCTTCTTTTCCTTGAGGAAAGCTCTTTCCTGCCTTAAAATCTGCAACCCATGGGTCATATCTGCCAAGAATGCTCCTTCCCTCCCCTCTTCAACCAGGAAACTCCTACTTACCTTCACACCTTAACTTAAATGCCACTCCTTTAGGGAAGTTTTCCACGGCCTGCCCTGCTGCATTACACTCTTAGGTTTGAAACTTTATGGCATACTCTTTATTTCCTTAACGGTGCTTATTGTAAGAATAATGATATAGTTTTGGGTGTGTTATCACTTATTGAAGTCTGTTACCATTCTAGACTCTTCCATGATGGAAGGCACTGTGTTTATCTTGTTCAATGTGGTATCCCAGCACTTAGCAAACATTCTAACACAAAGTAGGTGCTTCATTGATATTAATTATATGGATTAAAAAATTGTCTACCAAACTTCTAGACCAGCACTATCCAATGAAAATATAAAGAAAGAAAACCACAAATGTGAGTCAAATATATTACTTGAAATTTTCTAGTAGTCACTTTGTATTTCCCTTATCAGGTGAACAAAACAGGTGAGAAGTCCTGATTGGGGGTGAGATGTACGCACCCACATTTTTTCTCCCTCCGATTACAACCATAAAACTTGGGCAGAATGCATGGGGAAGCTATGTAAAGACCCTGAAAAGAAAACAGCAGCAATAAAATTGAAAAAGAGCACAAAAGTTTGAAGTACCATTGATCTGGCAGTGAGCTTCCCTGCCCCCTCAGTGTCCCCTGGTCTGTACTCCTCATATTCCAAACCTAGAAGGGGACATCAGGGCACAGACAGACAGAACTCTAAGAGCTCCTCTAGTACCACCAGCTTAAGGAGGTGGAAAGTGAACTCCTAATGCACCCAGTGAGAGAATCCGTAATTTTTAAAACAATTATTTTTCTTATCTCTAATCTCTCTTCACTGAGACCACAAGTGATCCAGAGGCAGCAGGGACAGTAGCTGTTAACAGGAAGCTGATGGAGTCAAAGCTCTGAGAGATGCAATTGTCATGGGTATTGCTTTGTATTTTGAGTGTGTGTGTGTGTGTGTGTGTGTGTGTGATGTATAATGTGTGTATATCAAGCAAATATCTTTGTTTTCTTCCCTCTCTTATCTCCTTATCATATAACATAAGATGTATTGGCTCTACTTTATGGTGTTTAAGTATATTGTTAACTTTACATCATATTACCCAGGATATCGAAAAGTGTAAACATCACCCAAGGACTCTGCATCCTATACTTGGGGAAGGAATAGTGCGTGTTCAGTTTTGTGCAGGATGGTGGTATCTCGTTAGGCAGGAGTATTGCCTTTATTTGGAGATTAAGTGTGGTTTAAGGAGATGTGCATGGGTGCCAAGTTGAGAAGGGATGGCCTTGTAATGGTTAACTTCATGTATCAACTTGGCTAGGCCACAAGACCCAGGTATTTGGCCAAGCATCAGTTTAGATGTTGCTGTGAAGGTAGTTTTCCAGATGAGATTAACATTTAAATCAGTAGAACTTGAGATCAGCAGATTGTCCTCCATAATGTGGGTGGCCCCCATCCAGTTAGTTGAAGATCTTAAAAGAAAAAGACTTAGGACTCCCAAGGAAGAGGAGGTTTTCCTTCTAGGGAGAATACTGTCTTCAGGCTGTAACTTCAACTCCTTCCTGGGTCTCCATCCTGCCAGATTACCCTGCAGACTTTGGACTTGCAGGCCCCTCACTAGCACATGATCCAATTCCTTAAAATAAATCAGTCTCTCTCTCTCTCTCTCTCTCTCTCTCTCTCTCTCTCTCTCTCTCTCTCTCTCTCACACACACACTCATTCATAACAAAATACAAATGACTATTGTTCTGTATTTTTTTATAGAACCCTGACTAGTACAGGAGGGGAACCTACCCCTCCATTTAGTGTAGACGCAATGAGAGAGACAAATCCCCACTGCTTTTTCTCCTCCCTTTTTCTGTCCTCCTATTGCTTGCCCTCTACCATGGAAGTATGCAGAATAGAAGGGGAACTAGAACCCCAGGTTTCTGGCTAGAGGTTATATAAAAACAGAGCCTCTAGAAACCTAAAACTACTGAGGAGATCACAGTGAGGAAGGAGATCAGGAAAGGTACCCCATAAACTTGTTTATGAATCCCTGAGCTGCACACATGTGAATCTGGTCCTAACTAGCAACCAAATATTTGGGGAACTACACTCACAAATAGTTCACTGCCCATGCCCCAGACAGGCCGCTGGGTGGCACACACCCGTGACACAGCTGAAGAACTCTGTAAGGGCTTTGAAAACTGAACTGGTATCAAAACCATAGCCCCCCGAATGTGGGTTGGAACTTTCTGCTTGAACCTAACCAGTTCAGTTACCTTCCGTAGCAAAAATATCAAAGTTTTCCATGGCCTTTAAGTGAGATCTAGAGTCTCAGAACTTAGTATTCAAAATGTCCAGGACACAATTCAAAGTTACTTGGTCTAAGAAGAATGATGACAATTATAACTCACATGGTAAAAGACCACAAAAGCAAACACTGAGATGAAAAAGGTGTTGGAATTATCTGGCCAACTTTTAAAAGCTAGCATAACAATGTTCAAATTGGCAATTGCGAGCTATTGGAAAAAATGTTAAAACTGAAAATCTCAACAAAAAATTCAAGATATAAATAAGAACCAAATTGAGATTCTAGCACTGAAAAATATAATAAATAAAAATCCTAATGGATGGGCTCAATAGCAGTATAGATTGACAGGAAGACAGTTCATTAATTTGAAGAGTGGCTAACAGATACTATTCTGTCTGAACCACAAAGACCAAAAAGGATGAAGACAAATGAAGGGAACCTCAGGGAGACGATAACAAAAGGTCTAGCATTCTTCTTTTCAAAGTTTCAGAGGAAAAGGAGAAAGGGTATGATCTGGACCAAATATATGAAGAAATGACAGCTGAAAGCTTAAGTTTGGTGAGAGACCCAAACCTACAAGCATTAGAAGCTAAGCAAACCACAAATAGGAAAACCCAAAGAAATCCATACTCAACATTTAATAAAACTCCTGAAATGTAAAAAAAGAAAAAAAATCTGCAAAGCAGCCAGAGAAAAATGACATTTTATTTATAGAGGGACAACTATTCTGTGGATTTCTCATCAAAAAGAATAATAACAACTGTATACACATAAACTCAATATCTTAAATGAAAGGTCCAATTTCTCAAAAACCACAAGCAACCAAAACTCACATAAGATGATGAAATGGGTAACCTAAAAAGTCCTATGAATATAAAGAAATAGAATTCATTGCCAAGCACTCCAAAATTAAACCTCTATATCAAGATACTTTCACTGGCAAATTCTACTAAACACTCAAAGTAAAAATAACACCAATTTACCCAATTTATTACAAAAAACAGAAGTGGAAAGAATATTTTCCAACTCATTTCATGAAGCCAGCATAACCAGAATGGAAAACAGTTTCCAAAATGCCCACAATATTCCTTGTGATTATAGACACAAAAATCCTCAAGAAAAAATATTAGCACATTGAATCCATCAACATATTAAGAATAATACATCATGATCAGGTAGGGTTTATCCTGGGAATGTAAGGTTGTCTCAGTATTTGGAAGTCAACCTATGCAATCCACAATATTGATAGTCTAAAGAAGAAAATCCACATGATCATATCAGTTAATGCAGAAAAAGCATTTGACAAAATACAACATTCATTCACGTTAGTAACTCTCAGAGAAAATGTGTAATAGAAGAGACCCTCCTGAATCCAGTAAAGGCCATTTTTAAAAAGCCTGCAACTAACATCATACTTGATCATGAAAAATTGAATGCTTTATCTTTAAGACTGAGAATAAGGCAAGAATGTCCATATTCACATCTGCTACTCAATGTTGTATTAGAAGTGTTAGCCAGAGTAATAAGATAAAAAAGACAAAAACATATAAAAGGTATATACATGGAAAAAGGGAAAATAAAACTATTCCTATTCACAGATAACATGATTATTTATGTAGAAAATTCCAAGGAATCAGCAACAACAAAAACTTCTAGAACTAATAAATGAGTTTAGCAAGATTGCAAGATACAGTTTCACATAAAAATCAATATACTGAAATATATACAAATATATATTATAGGAATAAAATAGATATACAAATATATATTACAAGCAATAGAAATATTATTTTTAAAAAGTCTAATTTACAATAGGTGCAAAAATGAAATACTTAAAGATAAATCTAACAAAACATATAGAGTCTGTGATCTGGAAAATACAAAACACCAATGAAAGAAATTAAGAAATAACTAAATATTAATAATTAGAGACAGCATATGTTCATGAATTGAAGGATTCAACATAGTAAAGAGGCCAATTTTTCTAAAATTGATCTAAAGATGCAACACAGTCCCAGTAAAAACCCCAGCAGTTTTTTTTAGAGATGTAGACAAATTAATACTAATATTTATATTTAAAAGCAAAGGAGCTTACAGCAGCTAAACGTTTTGTAAAGGAATCTAAAATTCAAGGACTCACATTATGAGCTTTAATGATTTACTATAAAGCTGTAGCAATCAAGATATGATGATATTGGTGAATAAACAGACAAGTGGAGGAGTGGAACAGAATGACACAAACATGTCTCCCTGATTTTTGACAGAGGTGCAAAAGTGATGCCACAAACGGTGTTGGATTATTTGGAATTTTGTATACCAAAAATTAGCTTAACCTAAACTTAACAGCTTCCCCAAAATGAACCCAAAAGGGGTTATAGGTAAAAATAAAACTACAAACCTTCTAGAAGAATTCACAGGAGAAAATTCTTGTGACCTTTTGTCACACAAAGCATTCTTAGACATGACACCGAAAGCACTACTCATAAAAGAAAATATTGATAAATTGGATCTTATCAAAATTTAACACTTTGCCCTGTGAAAGATATTGAGAGAATGAAAACACAACCTACAGATTAAGATAAAAATATTTGCAAATCACATACCTAATAAAGGATTTGTATACAGACTATTAAGAAAACTCTCAAAACTCAACAATAAGAAAACCAAAAAATGAATTTAAAAAATGGGCTAAAGACATAAACAGGCATATCGTCAAAGGGAAAGTAAGAATGAAAAAAAGTATATGAAAAGGTGCTCAGTGTCATTAGCCATTAGGGAAATGCAAATTAAAACCACAACTAGACATCACTCTACACCTATCAGAACAGCTAAAACAAAAAATACTGACAATCCCAAAGGCTGACATAAATGTAGAGCAACTGGAACTTTCATGTATTGCTAGTGAGAATAAAAAGTTTTAGGCCGGGCCGGTGGCTCAAGCCTGTAATCCCAGCACTTTGGGAGACCGAGGCAGGCGGATCCTGAGTCAGAAGATCGAGACCATCCCTGTAGCTAACACGTGAAACCCCGTCTCTACTAAAATACAAAAACTAGCCGGGCGAGGTGGGCGAGCCTGTAGTCCCAGCTACTCGGAGGGGCTGAAGGGCAGGATAAGCGTAAACCCGGGGCCGGGCTTGCAGTGAGCTGAGATCTGGCCACTGCACTCCAGCCGGGCTACGAGCAGACTCCGTCTCAAAAAAAAAAAAAGTTTATTGCTACTCGGTTCTTAGTTTGGTAACTTCTAATTAACATACACTTACTGTTTGACCCAGCAATTTCACCCATGGGTGTCTAACCTAGAGAAATGAAAGCACCTTTGTACACAAACCTGTTGTATTAGTTTTCCATTGCTACTGTAACAAATTACCACACACTTAGTGGCTTAAAACAATGTGGATGTATTATTTCACAGTTCTGCAAGTCCTGAGTCCAAGATGGATTGGCAGAGCTGTGTTCCTTCTAGGGAATCTAGGGGAGAATTTCTCACTTTGTCTTTCTCACTTTTAGAGGCTGCCTGCATTCCTTGGCTCATGGTTCTGAACCACTCTGACCTCTGCTTTCATCATTCCATCTTTGACTCTGACTTTCCTGTCTACCTCTTATAAAAGCCCTTGTGATTACTTTGGCCTCTACCTTGATGATTCAGAATAATCTCTCCCACCTCATTATCTTAACCTTAATTGCATATTTAGCCTAATCAGATCTGCAAAGTCCCTTTTGTCTTGAAAGGCAACATATTCCTAGGTTCCAGAGTTCAGGATTAGGATATCTTTGAGGAGCTATTAGCCTCCCATACCTGTGCATGGATGTTTATAGCTGCTCCTTTTATAATTGCCCAAACTGGAACCAGCCTAAATGCCGTCCATTGGGTGAATAAAACAAACAAACTCACACAGCTCAGCAGTACCACACAGCAACAAATGAGACTTTTCATCCACACGGCCACGCTGATGAATCTCAAAGCCATTGTGCTGAGCGAAAGAAGCCATTCTCAAAACACAGCATACTGCATGATTTCTCTGATATGACATTCTGGAAAAGACAAAAACATAGTAAAGGAGAACATATCAGTTGTTGCCAAAATTATGGATAGAATGTGCAGATGCCTATAAAGGCAAAACCTAAGGGCATTTTGGGGGTGATAGAACTGCTCTGTATGGAGGGGATGGTTCCATGCATCTATACATGTGTTAGAACTCATAGGTCTGCACAACAAGAGTTAATTTCAATGTATATTAATTTGGTAGAGCTGTCATAAGAAAATTCCACACACTGGGTGACTAAACAACAAAAATTTATTTCTCACAGTTCTGGATAATCCAAGATCAGGGTGTCAATCAGCAGGTTTGGTTTCTCTGCAGGCTGCTGTCTCTCCTTGGCTTCTGGCCTTCTCACCACGTCATGTCCGGACATGGCCTTTTCTCTGTGGGGGCGCATCTCTCTGACGTTTCTCTCTCTTTTTATGAGGACATCAGTCATGTTGGAGTAGGGCCCCACCCTTATAACCTCATTTAAAATAAATTCATTCCTTGGCGTAAACCCGGGAGGCGGAGCTTGCAGTGAGCTGAGATCCGGCCACTGCACTCCCGCCTGGGCGACAGAGCGAGACTCCGTCTCAAAAAAAAAAAAGAAAGAAAATAAATTCATTCCTTAAAGGCATTGTCTACAAATACAGTCTCATTGGGGTTAAGGCTTTAACATATTAATTTTGGGGGGGTGCACAATGCAGTTAGTTAATAATATTACTGTATAATAATTGAAAACAATAAAAAATTTTAAAGTAGGTGAAATTAACTCTAACAATAGATTTCATTTAATCCAACAAATCTAAAATATTATCTTCTTTTTGTACAGTAACCCACTTTTGACTTCCCTGAGAGTATGGAGACCTGTGCCGTCCAACACAGTAGTACTGGCTGTGTGTGGCTATTGCACACTGGAAAAGTGGCTGGTCCAAATGCAGGTGTGCTGTAAGTTTAAATGACACACTAGATTTCAAATGCTCAGTGTGAGAAAAAGAAAGTGATCTATTACCTTAAAATGTTTACATGATCCCATGTTGAAGGGTAGGAGACCCACTCATGTAGGGAAGTGGTGGGTGCCCTGGCCTAAATAGCCAAGCATGCTCTGCCTACTGTCATCCTTGCCAGTAAGAGAAAGTCCAGTAGGTCTACACCACCCCTCCCATCACCTCCAGGTGTTTTGCAACTGGGCACCTCAGTGCTTAGAGAAGATGGTGCATAGGAGAGCGCCAAGAAGGTAGTAACAGGCAGTGCTGACTTACATGGGAAGTGGAGGGCCAGGTAGACCAGCACAGTTAGTGGAATGGGAAGCTGACCACAGATAGCAAGAGTCAAGTCACATGGATGTGGTTCAGAGACAGGGCTCCACGACTTCGGGACAAAAGGAGAGAAAATCAAGAACGAGGCAGGTCTCCACCTGGAGGATCTCAAGCTTGAGCAAGTTTTCAAGTGCTGGGTCTAGGAAACGTGGTAGTGGCTTGATCTCTAGACCAAGACCACAGCCCGGACAAATGCATTTTGAATCCCATTTCTGAGGGCTCAGGCCTGGGACAGGGTTCCCGAGCCAACCAAACCATTATGGCCCCTGTCCTCCTTGAAAAGCAGAGGTGGACCAGGAGCCACAGAAACTCGAAGCTGAGTCACCAGATGGAGTGCGCGTCTGTAGATAACCACTGAGATCAGAATTGGTCCAGGACATGGATCTAGACAGAGTCTGCAGGTGAAAGAAGCCAGGTAATACCGGCAGTGGGGAAGGAAGGAAAGAACCAGGAAGGAGACGCCCTGGCCTTGCTGTGTTGCCCCATCCCTGGCCTCTCCCGACCTGCTCCAGCAAGGCGAAAGAGGGATCAGAGCCGGGGTGGAATCCTGGCCTGTCGCTGCAGCAGAGAGCTGAGGGCAGCGGTGGGATGCAGGCTCTGTGGAGGCCAGGGGCCGGGGTGGGAGGGTAGTCTTCGGAGGCTGGGGACTCTGGGGGGGTGGTCTTGGGGTTCAGGTGGTCTTCCCCAAACCCTGAAACTGTATTGCACAGGGTACAGGTTTCCTAGCATCCGGCTTTTCTTTTTTTTTTTTTTTTTTTTTTTTGAGGCAGTCTTGCTCTGTCGCAGGCTTCAGGTGCCTGTGGCGGATCTCAACTCACTGCTTCTCGATCTCCTACCTCAACCTCCCGAGTAGCTGGGACTACGAAACCGCCACCTCGCCCGGCTAGGTTTTTTTGTATTTTTAGTGAGAGCCGAGGGTTTCACCTGTTGCATGCAGGATGGTCTCGATCTCCTGACCTGCGTGATCCGCCGTCTCGGCCTCCCCAAAGAATGCTGGGATTACAGGCAGGCCACCAGCCGGCCCGAGGCGGCATCCGGCTTTTCTAAGGATGCCGCGCATCTCCCTATGGCAGAAGGAAAATAGTAAAAATATATATATTTTTTTTAAGTCTGAGAACATGGGAAATCTGCTCACTTGAAAAGGAAAAGCGGATAAATTAACTGTTTAAGAAAAATACCAACTTCACTCAGGAAATCAACCCCCTCCTCCCACCCCAACCCTAGAACTCTAAGAGGCCTGTGTGGAGCAAACAGGTGGCACCTTCAGATTTCTTTCTGAAGGTGGGAACCCTCGGGCTCCCACCTCCTTTCGGGGAGATCTGGAGCCTGGCAGTTGAGAAGAAAGGAAAGGGCGGGCAGGAGGAGGAGGGCTCCTGCCAGGCAGCTCCAGAGGCGCGGGGAGGGGTCCGGAGCACGGGCTGCTGCTGGCAGGTGGAAGTGCTCAGTTCGTCCTGTGGCTGCGAGACTCACCCCATCCCCAGCCTCCGTGCAAGGGAACCGCGTTTTCATCTCTCGCACGCGGCTGCGTGATGAATGAGCCTGCCCCTGCCAATGCCTTCCTGAGCCGCCCGCAGCGCCTCCTTGGAGGCCTCGAGGGTCACAGGCCTCTCTGGCTCTTCGTGTCCTGTGCAGTCATTCCCCACCTGCGCTCAGCTACCTTCTCCTTGAATTTGTTGCATCTTCTTTTTCTTTGAGTTTTTAACTCTCTTAACGGATAACCACCACCAGTAGCTGTGAGCTTGACCTCACTAAAAATGTACCAGAATCTTGTGGATACAACTCATTATACTATTAATGTCCACATTAAAATAACCTGAGATTTAAGCAGCGAATTTTCAAAAAGCTGAAAATACTTTGCATATAATCAGTCATGTACTCCCCCAATAACCCAGTAAGAAAAGGAGCACATTACATTTTTTCCCTCCCTCCCTCCCTTCCTTACTTTCTCTCCCTTCCTCTTTCCCTCCTTCCCTTCCTTCTTCCTGCCTGCCTGCCTTCCTCCTCCCCCATCTCTCTTCCCTTCAATAAATATTTATTGATCAGATATACTAGGTGCCAAGCATTTTGTTATATATCATGCACAACAAAGCATAAAACATGAGGTATTTCCCGAAGTCACCTGCTGGTTAAAGGTATGCAGTTGACAAAACTGGTCCTGTTCCTGTGTTACTTTGCTGAGAATGATGGCTTCCAGCTTCATCCATGTCCCTGCAAAGAACATGAACTCATTCTTTTTAATGGCTGCATAGTATTCCATGGTGTATATGTGCCACATTTTCTTTATCCAGAAAACCAAACACCACATGTTCTCACTCATAAGTGAGAGTTGAACAATAAGAATATGTGGACACAGGGAGGAGAACACCATACAGTGGGGCCAGTCAGTGGGTTGGGGGAAAGGGGAGGGAGAGCATTAGGACAAATACTTAATGCATGCATGACTTAAAACCTAGATGACTGGTTGATAGGTGCAGCAAACCACCATGGCACATGTATACCTATGTAACAAACCCGCACGTTCTGCACATGTATCCCAGAACTTAAAGTAAAATTAAAATGAAAAAAGAAAAAAACTGGTCCTTGTTGGTTCTGTGATATTGGTTCATTAGTTACAATTCACAATTCAAATGAGACTTTATGGGTCCAGTGAAATAACATGGTCCAGGCAGGGAGGCAGAGGCAGCCAGTAGCCTGATAAACATCCAGACCATGGAATGAGGCTGGGGAAAGGGATCTGACTGTGGAGGCAGACTCTGGGTGTGGCTGAAAGAGTCAGGAACAATGTCCCACATGCATATGTCTCAAATGCATAATGTCCCCAGTGTATATGCTGATTTCAGTAGTGGTGGACATTGGGAAAGTGCAAGGTCAAGATTTTAACAGGCAGGAAGACATTTGAAGACAGGAAATCCTGGAATCTGCTCCTTAGGCATGAAGCAGACATTACCTTACCTGGAAAGGGATTGCCATGGGCTACCAGCCTTGGCCACTGTGCTGGGGTCCGGGGACAAGGTGTTTGTGCCTAGGAGGGAGACTTGGAAGGCCAAAGCAAGTTATGAGCTGAAAGTCCATCAGAAGACAGGTAGACACTGTGAAATGAACATCAGAATTTGGGAGAACTGGGTTGAGACAGAAGAAGCAGCCTCAGGAAAAAGCCAATATGGATGGGGGAGGGAGACCCAAGCTGTAGCCTAGATGGGTGCTGGCAACTTTGAACTTCATCTGAGCCACGTGTTCCTGGAAAGCAGAGACAGGTAAGAAATCCTCTACCCTTTTGTTTTCAAACAAACAAAAAACAAAACAAAACAAAAAACAAGGACCACGTTGCTCTCCACATTCTGAGGCAAGACCCACCTCCACCCTTCCTCAATGACTGTGACTTCTTCCGGCCCAGCCTCTATTAAGGAACTGTAGCATTGAGGAATATTTCATCCTGATGGAGTTCAGAACACACTACCACAAACTATGCCACCTTGGCACTTGAGAAAATGGCAGAAGCAGGAAGTTGACCCTCATTTATGAGGTGTTCTCCCTGTATCTCAGGGGAAAGAAGCCAGAGATATAGAGATGCAAAGAAGAATCTGAACAAACAGGTCTTTCTATATTTCCCCCAGTTTATTATATTAGATCATACCTTCTTTGTCAAATTGTATCTCTCCATGACTATCCATTCTTCATCTAAGCATAGAAATACCTGTTTATTTGGTCTTCATTTCTTCATGAGGCTCTTCATCACATAAAACTTATATTAAATAAATGTGTACACTTTTCTCCTGTTAGTCTATCTTTTATTATAGGTGCCTTAACCGTGAACTTAAGATGGGATAGATGTTTCCTTTCCTTTACTGCCTTCATGAATGAACATTGTCCTGCAAAATCATTTTCTCAGGTGCATTTTGGCTTTCCCAGGACCCAGATCAAGTTTCAGCTGAGTGTAGAAACTCAGAACGGAGATGAGTAATAAGTGGGCCAGATTAAAACTTGGCTCTGGGGCACCCAGATTCTGGAACTGGAGAGACAAATAGTCTAAGTCCCAACAAGTGGAGTCCTGAGCTGTCTGATCTGTATCCTGCAGCAGTCAGGATTTGCTCAGGAATTGGAGTGAGACTGAGCATAGTGTAGTGGCTCTTAAACTCAAGCATGCATCAGAATCACCTGGAGGCTTGTTAAAACGCAGATTCCTGGCCCCAACCCCTGAGTTTCTGATTCAGTGGGTCTGCAGGGGGGTGCCTGAGAATGTGCATTTCTAGCAAGTACCCAAGTGATGCTGATATTTCTGTCCAGAGACCACACTTGGGAACGACTGGAATTGTTAATACTGGCATATACATTTGTGCAAACTCACAGAGGATGAAGATAAAGAAAATGGAGGAAATTAACAGTAGAATGGGAATGCCTGTGACACCCACTTCATCAGACTGCTGTAAAGCTCATAGGCATAGCTAATATGTGGGCACTTATGTACACATTTGTACATCAAATGCTATACAAACATAAAGTATTTTTATAATTATCTTCAAAACCTGGGGTTGTCTTGAATTCTTCCATACCACAGTTCCTTAATTTTAAAGGATCAAGTAATATTTCCCTGTTGAGTTCAGGAAATGCCAGCTAGGTGAGAAGCAGTTGGCATTTAGGATTAATAAAAGGTATATTTCATGGTGGAATAGTTGAGGTACCTGATCCTCTTGCAGTTTCTGGACTACATTAGTGAGTCTTAAGAAATTTCTGTGACTGGCATTTAGAGATATAAGTCATCTTTGAGATTCCCAGATTTATTACTCTAGTGTTTGGTATTGAATATGTTGAGTTTTGTGTTCATGCCGAATGGCAGCAATTCATCACTGGCCTCCTTGGAATACCTTACATTCTCAGAGTCCTGTGGTTACAGTGATCATACCACTGCACTCCAGTCTGGGTGAGAGAGCAAGACCCTGTCTCTAAAATAGTAAATAAATAAATAAAATAAAAATACTTTTCAAATTTTACTCTGAAGATGTGACTGCTGATGTCCTTTAATTCCAGCCTTGGCATCTCCTCCCAGCTCCCACTGGCAGTTCGAGCATCTTTGGGATAAAGGCCTTCCCAACAGCTTTTCTTTAACTGCTGCCCAGTCAAAGGAGACATTGTCTGTGTCTTTTGGATACAACTACTTTAGAATCCAGTTCTTCTTTCCTTTTCCTCTGGCTCGCCTCCCCAGTATAAATAACCAGACTATAGTTGTCCATTTCTTTCTTAGGGGTCAAATTGTATTAAGCCCATTCGAAAGTGGAAAACAATCTAAATACTGAAAAACTCCAAAAAAAGTGCCATTACTTTTGAAGCCGCTATCTAATCTGGGAGTTAATTTCCCATGTTACTAGCTAGGTTCCAAGCACTCTGCTTCCTCAGAGCCTCTTCCTAAAAGTTTTAGGTTCTCTTTATATAGACTTCTTGTTGTACAGTAATGGGAATTTCCTCCTTCTTAATAATACTTGGATCAGAGTGGCCCTCCAGCAAGGTTGGTCCTGTTATTTCAATCTCACCATTATTCCTATAAGACCAAGAGGGGGTCTATTCAATCAGCTGTGGGGCTTAGGATTTTATTTTTACTCAGTATGAAAGTTCAACTGGTGGTAACACCCATACTTTTTATTTTGTTTTATTTCAGAAGTCATATTACTTAAGCACAAAAAATTAGGAACTGGCCAAAAATTTCAATAGCACTGGACTCAGTGTTCTGTCTCATTAACCACTTGTTTTTCCCTCTCCTTAGGTCTCCACAGGACTTATGTGCCCTAGTAGACATACACGGCAGCCTCCCGGCCAGCCAGCTCAAATAAACTGTAACTTGTTTGGCTTCCTTCTGTTTTGCCAGAAGGATTTACTTTGAGATTTTGCTATAATCTAAAAAAATGAGGTAAGGAGGGGTCATCACATGGCATGTGTTGTAATAAATGCCCAGCAGAACCCAGAGAGGATATAAGGTGTCAAAGCCTAGCGGAGCCCATGGTTTTGGATGTTGAAAAGGATATGCTGTGTTTTGCAGGGATTCCTATTGCAGCCATTCCTCAGCTACAGGATATTAAGGAATGTCTCAGATTGATTTATTGGTACCTCAACCTTCTTGTCATTTCAAGAGGAACCGTGTGACATCCGTGCAGTGTTTCATTCAGAAATCTCAAGTATTATTTTGCTCAAGTGTATTGTAAACGGAAAAAGAACGGAATTTTGAAAGTAGTTCCCCTAATACCGGTTTCTTATTCATTTCTGCCACATCTTGTGTACTTTCTGGTTTCTGGACTGGTTATTATTGAAAGGGCTGATTTTAAACAATAATTATTTCCCTAGACAACTAAAAATAATTACATTGGAGAATAAAGTCAGCTGAAACTGTGTGTAGCAAAACATAGAAGACTTATAGAGAGCTAGGAGCATCTGGGAGGAAGGCGCTGCGAAAATACGATCACTTGAGAGGTGAGCTCATAACCTCGGGGCCTGAGCTACTGCCAGAACTCCTCAGCTGGCTTCATACCTCCAATGTCCAGCCCCAAACAGCACCCAGCGACTGCGCTGCTAATCTTCTCCAGGTGCCAATGTTTTCTTGCTGTTCTGCAGCTCAAATAATTATTCTATTTTTCCTTTCCACATGGGAAAAAGCACCAATTTCTCTCGGAGATAAACACTCTTGTGGACTAAAAAAGAATTTTTTTTTCTTGCCAGCTTGGCTCCCATCACCCCCAGGCTCATTCGAGACTCCAAATCATCCATTCAGCTCCACTTCCTACAGAGAATATTTTATTCACTGAGGTGCCATCTCCAAACACCCATTTAAATTCTATGTATTCGACATTTCTCCTGGTGTGGAAAATGGACAGCCTCCAGTCTGGATTGGAACGCAGGTCATGCTTTTGCATGCTAGTATCTAGTATCCAAAAACCAACTAAGCCACTTGCTCATTAAGAATCTGAAACAAGGTGGGCACAGTGGCTTGCACCCACAGTCCCAGCTACTCAAAAGGCTGAGGCAGGTGGATTTGTTGAGCCTAGAAATTCAAGGCCAGGTTGGACAGCATAGTGAGACCCCCATCTCCAAAAAACCCTGAACAAACAAAACCCTAAGAATCTGAAACTCATGGATCTCTCTGTTTAGAGATTAACACCCACTTCAGGCACATTCTGGAACTCAACTTCTAAATGCTCCTTACAAAAAATATTGCTGACACTATTATTATTTGGTAGAAATTATTTAGGGCTTGTACTCCCCAATCATTTTTGTAGGTTCTTCATTCATTCATAAGTTAGGTTACAAAATCAGTGCACCTGCTTAGCTCTCCCAAGGCAGGCTTTCTCAGAGAAACATTATTGTACCCCTGCCTTCAATGGAGGAGCCCTGTGATAACAATAATTGAAGAATGTGCCTGTGAATCTTCCAAAAGAGCAGCTAAAGGGAGTGTTCGCTGTCCCTCCACATCTGTTACAGAGCAAGTGTATTGGCCAACCTTCTGGCATGTTATTTTTTTGTATTAGGAGTATTGCAGACTCCAGTTTGGCTTCTTCTCCTTGTATTTATTCATTTATCCTTCACCTGCTCCTCACCTAGGTTACCTTGCTATATTTTAAGTCTTTCTGTGAAGCATGAGAAATTCTTTCTGAAAGCAGGTAGGTGACCAGTAAGTACTAAAGATGGACCCAGCTCTGGACTCTCCAAGAGACAGAAAGCCAAGGCCCCAAATGTAAAAAAAAGTCAGAGTTGACACCTCCCCTGACCACATTGCTGAGTCCTTGATGGTCTGAGCTTTCTTTCCTAATTCTCAGTTATGCATCCTATTTTTCCATTTGTCCCCACACAGTTCTCATATTGCCCCTAGTTCTTTGCTTATTTGGTCCCAGTGGTTAACTGCATTTTCAACTGGCGTGCCGATATGGTTTGGCTATGTCCCCACCCAAATCTCACCTTGAATTATAATAATCTTCAGGTGTCAACGGTGGGGCCAGGTGGAGACAATCAAATCATGGGGGCAGTTTCCCCCATACTGTTCTCATGGTAGTGAATAAGCCTTATGAGATCTGATGGTTTTATAAATGGGAGTTGCCCTGCACAAGCTCTCTCTCTCTCGTCTGTTGCCATGTAAGATGTGTCTTGCTTCCCCTTCGCTTTCCACCATGATTGTGAGGCCTACCCAGCCATGTGGAACTGTGAGTCAATTAAACCTCTTTTCTTTATAAGTTATCCAGTCCCAGGTATGTCTTTATTAGCAGCATGAGAACCAACTAATACAGGTACTTTCCCAATTGCCTCGGACCTGACTCCCAAGCTCCAGTCTATTGGGACTGTCTAAACCACTCTTCCTGGGAAAGGTCTTTCCCTGTTGCAATATTTTTAAAATTTTAGTCAGTTGCATATTCCTTCCCACATGTGCCATTATTTTGCTTACTATCCTTTTAAAAATTACTTCTCTTGTTTATCTTATTGGACCTCAAATGTACAGAATTGAGTAAATCATAATTGTTGGTTCATGACAGACTCTCATTATCGGCACACTCAAGGCTTACTTTTCCTTGTTTTGTTAGTGGCTTAATTACTTTGAATAATGTAATGAGTATCTGTGAACCACCTTGAAAAACAAAAGCCAACCGTGTGATAGTCTAAATCCAACCATATGACAACCCTCCACAACCTTTGCCCCTGCCTTCTGATGCCTCAAAATCATCTTGAGTCTTGTGTTCATCATTCTGTTGCTTTCTTTTCTGTACAGTCTTTTTTTATCAATATGTCTCATTTTATTCATTTTCACTTTGAATTTTAGTTGGTTTTATTCTTAGGAAAAGAATCTAACCACATATAATCTTTTGGGTCTTGTTTTTTTCACTTTATATTACTTAGATGTATCCATAGTGTTCTGTATGGCAATGGTTCACTCATTTTGACCACTGTATAATACTCTATTATATGAAGTTTCCATTGTTTATTAATTAATAATTTATTAATTCATTCTTCTGTTGCCATTGGGCATTGGGTGGTTTCCATGTTTTTGGTCCTGTTGAGAGGGCTGCTGGGAAGGTTCTCTACCCACTATTTAAGCACAAAAACCTATCTTAGATTCAGACAAGCAGGTGGAACTGGCAGGTTATTAGGGCAGGCAAATATTCAAGTTAAGGGGATAATGCCAAACTGTTTTCCCAAGTGCTCATACCAATTAATTCTGCCAGCAGCCATGTACAGGGATCTCATAAAACTGCACCCTCCTCAACACAGACTTCTAAGCTTCTCCCAGTAAGATAGGTGAAAAGACACACTTTCTAAAAACAGCCCATAAATTCACTTTCTAAAAAAACCATAAATTCATTAAAGGGAAATTTTATGTTTTGACTATAAATTGCAAATTGGCATCACTTGTTAAAAGTACAAGGGAGTCATGAAGATAAATAAAACAAAAACAAAATAATGTTACAATTATTACTGGATACTCTTACCTACTGAAAGCAATTAGCCAGAGGTTGCCATTTTCTTTATTAAGAGGGAAGGCTACCAAGTATTAGAGGTAGTGAGTTAGCAGGCCAAACTGAGGGAGTCTAATTGAAAGAACATTGGAAGAAGGTGACATTCTCACTCTGTGATTTACTGCGTTTAATGCTGGATCCTCTTATTTCTTAAAATCACCTGCATTGCCACCCATGAGTTTGCCCTAATGATGTTCTCTGCAATACTTCCTCAAATAATCCCTGTTGATCACAGTCAGTTCCTGGGCCATTTCCCGAGGTTCTGATGCATTTGATCATTTCAACTTGAATATAGATCTATTTGAATTAATTTTGTTTACATTTTGTATCAGAGCTCATTCTTTAAGTGGACTGAAGGAGAACAGCAGAGCCCATTTGGGTTTTACATTTTGCTTCAATTGTGAAGAGGTTCCTGCTGCACATGGAGGCTCTTGGTTCACTGTTCTCTTTTTTTTTTCTTTTTAAAAAATTTTTTTTTATTATACTTTAAGTTCTAGGGTACATGTGCACAATGTGCAGGTTTGTTACATATGTATACATGTGCCATGTTGGTGTGCTGCACCCATTAAGTCGTCATTTATATTAGGTATATCCCCTAATGCTATCCCTCCCCTACCATCCCACAATAGGACCCGGTGTGTGATGATCCCCTTCCTGTATCCAAGTGTTCTCATTGTTCAATCCCACCTATGAGTGAGAACATGTGGTATTTGGTTTTCTGTTCTTGCGATAGTTTGCTGAGAATGATGGTTTCCAGCTGCATCCATCTCCCTAAAAGGACACGAACTCATCCTTTTTTATGGCTGCATTGTATTCCATGGTGTATATGTGCCACATTTTCTTAATCCAGTCTGTCACTGATGGACATTTGGGTTGATTCCAAGTCTTTGCTATTGTGAATAGTGCCACAATAAACATATGTGTGCATGTGCCTTTATAGCAACATGACTTATAATCCTTTGAGTATATCCCCTAGTGGGATGGCTGGGTCAAATGGTATTCCTAGTTCTAGATCCTTGAGGAATTGCCACACTGTTTTCCACAATGGTTGAACTAGTTTACAGTCCCAGCAACAGTGTAAAAGTGTTCCTATTTCTCTACATCCTCTCCAGCACCTGTTGTTTCCTGATTTTTTAATCATTGCCATTCTAACTGGTGTGAGATGGTATCTCATTGTGGTTTTGATTTGCATTTCTCTGATGCATGAGTGATGATGTGAGCATTTTTCATGTGTCTGTTGGCTGTATGGAATACCCTTTGGAGGAAGTGTCTGTTCATATCCTTTGCCCACTTTTGGATGGGGTTGTTTGTTTTTCATGTAAATTTGATTGAGTTCCTTTATAGGCTCCTGGATATTAGCCTCTTTGTCAGATGGATAGATTGCAAAATTTTCTCCCATTCTGTAGGTTGCCTGTTCACTCCTGATGGTAGTTTTCCTTTGCTGTGCAGAAGCTCTTTAGTTTAATTAGATCCCATTTGTAATTTTGGCTTTTGTTGCCATTGTTTTGGTGTGTTTTTAGATATGAAGTCCTGCCTCCATGCCTATGTCCCATTTGTATTGTTTAGGTTTTCTTCTATGGTTTTTATGGTTTTTAGGGTCTAACATTTAAGTCTCTAATCCATCTTGACTCATTCTCTTCTTATAAGGAGTAAGGAAAGGATCCAGTTTCAGCTTCTACTTATGCATAAAATACTTCCCAACACCATTTATTAAATAGGGAATCCTTTTCCCCACTTTCTTGTTTTTCTCTAGGCTCTGTTTCAAAGACTGGGGATTTTGGCTATAGATGTGTGGTATTATTTCTGAGGGCTCTGTTCTGTTTCATTGGTCTATATCTCCGTTATGGTACTAGTACAATGCTGTTTTGGTTACTGTAGCCTTGAAGTATAGTTTGAAGTCAGGTAGCGTGATGCCTCCAGCTTTGTTCTTTTGACTTAGGATTGTCTTGGCAATGTGGGCTCTGTTTTGGTTCCATATGAAGTTTAAAGTAGTTTTTTCCAGTTCTGTGAAGAAAGTCATTGGTAGCTTAATGGGGATGGCATCAAATCTATACATTACCTTGGGCAGTATGGCTATTTTCACAATATTGTTTCTTCCTATCCATGAGCATGGAATGTTCTTCCATTTGTTTGTGTCCTCTTTTATTTCATTGAGCAGTGGTTTGTTGTTCTCCTTGAAGAAGTCCTTCACATCCCTTGTAAGTTGGATTCCTAGGTATTTTATTCTCTTTGAAGCTATTGTGGATGGGAGTTCATTCATGATTTGGCTCTCTGTTTGTCTGTTACTGGTGTATAAGAATGCTTGTGATTTTTGCACATTGATTTTGTATCCTGAGACTTTACTGAAGTTGCTTGTCAGCTTAAGGAGATTTTAGGCTGAGACAATGGGATTTTCTAAATATACAATCATGTCGTCTGCATACAGGGACAATTTGACTTCTTCTTTTCCTAACTGAATACCTTTTATTTCTTTCTCTTGCCTGATTCCCCTAGCCAGAACTTCCAACACTATGTTGAATAGGAGTGGTGAGAGAGGGCATCCCTGTCTTATGCCAGTTTTCAAAGGGAATGCTTCCAGTTTTTGCCCATTCAGTATGATATTGGTTGTGGGTTTGTCTTAAATAGCTCTTATTGTTTTGATATACATTTCATCAATATCAAATTTATTGAGAGTTTTTAGCATGAAAGGCTGTTGAATTTTGTTGACGGCCTTTTCTGCATCTATTGAGATAATCATGTGGTTCTTGTCTTTGGTTCTGTTTATATGCTGGATTACATTTATTGATTTGTGTATGTTGAACCAGCCTTGCATCCCAGGGATGAAGCCCACTTGATGATGGTGGATAAACTTTTTCATGTGCTGCTGGACTCGGTTTGCCAGTATTTCATTTAGGATTTTTGCATCAATGTTCATCAGGGATATTGGTCTAAAATTCTCTTTTTTGTTGTTGTATCTCTGTCAGGCTTTGGTATCAGGATGATGTTGGCCTCATAAAATGAGTCAGGGAGGATTCCCTCTTTTTCTATTGATTGGAATAGTTTCAGAAGGAATGGTACCAGCTCCTCCTTGTACCTCTGGTAGAATTTGGCTGTGAATCCGTCTGGTCCTGGAATTTTTTTGGTTGGTAGGTTATTAATTATTGCCTCAATTTCAGAGCCTGCTCTTGGTCTATTCAGGGATTCAACTTCTTCCTGGCTTAGTCTTGGAAGAGTGTAAGTGTCCAGGAAATTATCCATTTCTTCTAGGTTTTCTAGTTTATTTGCGTAGAGGTGTTTATAGTATTCTCTGATGGTAGTTTGCATTTCTGTGGGGTCAGTGGTGATATCCCCTTTATCATTTTTTATTGCATCTATTTGATTCTTCTCTCTTTTCTTTATTAGTCTTGCTAGCAGTCTATCAATTTTGTTGATCTTTCAAAAAAACCAACTCCTGGATTCATTGATTTTTTGGAGGGTTTTTTGTGTCTCTATCTCCTTCAGGTCTGCTCTGATCTTAGTTATTTCTTGCCTTCTGCTAGCTTTTGAATGTGTTTGCTCTTGTTTCTCTAGTTCTTTTAATTGTGATGTTAGGGTGTCAGTTTTAGATCTTTCCTGCTTTCTCTTGTGGGCATTTAGTGCTATAAATTTCCCTCTACAAACTGCTTTAAAGGTGTCCCAGAGATTCTGGTATGTTGTATCTTTGTTCTCATTGGTTTCAAAGAACATCTTTATTTCTGCCTTCATTTTGTTGTGTACCCAGCAGTCATTCAGGAGCAGGTTGTTCAGTTTCCATGTAGTTGAGTGGTTTTGATTGAGTTTCTTGGTCCTGAGTTCTAGTTTGATTGCACTGTGGTCTGAGAGACAGTTTGTTATAATTTCTGTTCTTGTACATTTGCTGAGGAGTGCTTTACTTCCAACTATGTGGTTAATTTTGGAATAAGTGTGATGTGGTGCTGATAAGAATGTATATTCTATTGATTTGGTGTGGAGAGTTCTGTAGATATCTATTAGGTCCGCTTGGTGTAGAGCTGAGTTCAATTCCTGGATATCCTTGTTCACAGTCTGTCTCATTGATCTGTCTAATGTTGACAGTAGGGTGTTAAAGTCTCCCATTATTATTGTATGGGAGTCTAAGTCTGTTTGTAAGTCTCTAGGGACTTGCTTTATGAATCTGGGTGTTCCTGTATTGGGTGCATATATATTTAGGATAGTTAGCTCTTCCTGATGAATTGATCCTTTAACATTATGTAATGGCCTTCGTCTCTTTTGATCTTTGTTGGTTTAAAGTCTGTTTTATCAGAGACTAGGATTGCAACCCCTGCTTTTTTTTGTTTTCCATTTGCTTGGTAGATCTTCTCCCATCCCTTTATTTTGAGCTTATGTGTGTCTCTGCATGTGAGATTGGTCTCCTGAATACAGCAAACTGATGGGTCTTGACTCTTACCCAATTTGCCAGTCTGTGTCTTTTAATTGGAGCATTTAGTCCATTTACATTTAAGGTTAATATTGTTATGTGTGAACTTGATCCTGTCATTATGATATTAGCTGGTTGTTTTGCTCATTAGTTGATGCAGTTTCTTCTAGCATTGATGGATTTTACATTTTGACATGTTTTTGCAATGGCTGGTACCTGTTGTTCCTTTCCATGTTTAGTGTTTCCTTCAGGATCTCTTGTAGGGCAGGCCTGGTGATAACAAAATCTCTAAGCATTTGCTTGTCTGTAAAGGATTTTATTTCTCCTTCACTGATGAAACTTAGTTTGGCTTGATATGAAATGCTGGGTTGAAAATTCTTTCCTTTAAGAATGTTGAATATTGGCCCCCACTCTCTTCTGGCTTGGAGAGTTTCTGCAGAGAGATCTGCTGTTAGTCTGATGGGCTTCCCTTTGTGTGTAACCCGACCTTTCTCTCTGGCTGCCCTTAACATTTTTTCCTTCATTTCAACTTTGGTGAATCTGACAATTATGTGTCTTGGAGTTGCTCTTCTTGAGCAGTATCTTTGTGGCGTTCTCTGTATTTCCTGAATTTGAGTGTTGGCCTGCCTTACTAGGTTGGGGAAGTTCTCCTGGATGATATCCTGCAGAGTGTTTTCCAACTTGGTTCCATTTTCCCCATCACTTTCAGGCACACCAATCAACGTAGATTTGGTCTTTTCACATAATCCCATATTTCTTGGAGGCTTTGTTCATTTCCTTTTCCTCTTTTTTCTCTACACTTCTCTGCTCGCTTGATTTCATTCATTTGATCTTCAGTTGCTGATACTCTTTCTTCCAGTTGATCGAGTCAGTTACCGAAGCTTGTGCATTTGTCACATAGTTCTTGTGTTATGGTTTTCATCTCTATCAGTTCTTTTAAGGTCTTCTCTGCATTGATTATTCTAGTTATCCATTCATCCATTCTTTTTTCAAGGTTTTTAATTTCTTTGTGCTGGTTACGTAGTTCCTCCTTTAGCTCTGAGAAGTTTTATCGACTAAGCCTTCTTCTCTCAACTTGTCAAAGTCATTCTCCATCCAGCTTTGTTCCATTGCTGGCGATGAGCTGCGTTCCTTTGGCGGGAGAGATGTTCTCTGATTTTTTGAATTTCCAGCTTTTCTGCACTGCTTTTTCCCCATCTTTGTGGTTTTATCTGCCTTTGGTCTTTGATAATGGTGACGTACTGGTGGGGTTTTGGTGTGGGTGTCCTTTCTGCTTGTTAGTTTTCCTTCTAACAGTCAGGACCCTCAGCTGTAGGTCTGTTGGAGTTTGCTTGAGGTCCACTCCAGACCCTGTTTGCCTGGGTATCAGCAGCGAAGGCTGCAGAAGATAGAATGTTGCTGAACAGCAAGTGTTGCTGTCTGATTCTTGCTCTGGAAGCTTTGTCTCAGGGGTGTACCCTGCCATATGAGGTGTGAGGTGTTGATCTGCACCTAGTGGGGGATGTCTCCCAGTTAGGCTACTTAGGTGTCAGGGACCCACTTGAGCAGGCAGTCTGTCTGTTCTGAGATCTCAACCTCCATGCTGGGAGATCCACTGCTCTCTTCAAAGCTGTCAGACAGGGGCATTTACCTCTGCCGAGGTTTCTGCTGCTTTTTGTTTAGCTATGCCCTGTCCCCAGAGGCAGAGTCTACAGAGGCAGGCCGGCCTCCTTGAGTTGTGGTGGGCTCCACCCAATTTGAGTTTCCTGGTGGCTTTGTTTACCTACTTAAGCCTCAGCAATGGTGGGCGCCCCTCCCCCAGCCTCACTGCCGCCTTGCAATTAGATCTCAGACTGCTGTGCTAGCATTGAGGGAGGTTCTGTGGGCGTGGGACCCTCTGGGCCAGGTGTGGGATATAATATCCTGGTGTGCCCTTTGCTAAGGCCTTTGGTAAAGTGCAGTATTAGGGTGGGAGTTACCCAATTTTCCAGGTGTTGTTTGTCTCAGTTTTCTTTGGCTAGGAGAAGGAATTCCCTTCCCCCTTATGCTTCCCAGGTGAGGCGATGCCTTGCTTTGCTTCAGCTCTCGCTGGTTGGGCTGCACTCACGGACCAGCGCCAGCTGTCCGACAAGCCCCTGTGAGATGAACTCGGTACCTCAGTTGAAAATGCAGAAGTCACCCGTCTTCTGTGTCACTCACGCTGGGAGCTGGAGGCTGGAGCTGTTCCTATTCGGCCATCTTGGGTGCGCCCACCCACTCTTCTCTTTTCTGTCTCCTGGTTGCCTGCTCTCTTTTCTGTCTGAACTGCTTCTGATCTTTCAGTCTCATTTTAAGTGTTTTGTATTACATGTATTTTGAACATGATAAGCTACTGTAAATATTTGTGAAGTGTGTATTAAATAAATTATACATTAGAAAAATTAGCTTTCATTGACTGTGACTGAAGGAATGAATAAATGAATGAAGGTAGTGACAAATATTACTTTTTTATCAAACTGTTTATTGGATGTTGTTGCCTCATGGTCTTTCAACTTAGATTACAAGCTTCTAGAACAGGAATTACCTTACGTTTCATCAGTATTTTCCTTGGTCATTAGCCCAATGTTGGAGTGTAGGTCTTGTTTGAACACTTGTAAGAAAATCTATTTAAGAAGGAAAGCCCTTTAAAGTTAAAGAAAGGGCAGGAAACTTGGAAATGGCAATGATATCAGATGGAATTGGCCAAATGTCATTGAAGTCTCAAAATGTCAACTCATAGCTTTATATGAGTTTAAGGAGGCAGCTGTGGAGTGGGAAGGACACACTATGTAATAGTCACAGAAACCTGGGTACGCTACTTCTTTTTCCCTTTTTGCGTGGTTAATCTGTAAAATGGGATTTGTGAGTCCTTCTGCACTTACTTACCTTTCATAGAGGCAAGGCATAGGCCACATAGCAGATGTTCAACTGTTCCTAATTCCCCTCCCCCAACTTCTCTGAAGGTTTTATTTCCTATGTGGAATTCAGTTTCACTCAGAATACCTGCTCATGCATAATTATTAGCATTAATTTTAGCTCAAGCTAGATCATATACAATGATTTGAGTGCTGAGTTTTCATTGCCTTGATAGGTGACTTTAGGCATGTATTGTCTTATGTCAGCTGTCCTTAAATGACATCTGGGATATCTGTCATTCTCCTGAGATCATTTTCTTGAAACAGAATGGGGGAGCCTCTCTAAAATCATTTTAGCCTTCCCATATGACAGACTCCTCTAATCCTGTTTTTCTTCTGAAAACCAGTCTATTGGTTTGATGAGCGATAATGCAGCATCAGTTCTGAACACTAAGCATTCTTTCACCTCATATATAGTCAAGAAGAAAGATATTTATGATGGTGTGGACACTGCATCTCTCCCAAAGAATTTTACTGACCCCAAGAATAAGCCCTGGAGATGAGGGATAACATTTGCGTTGCCATGTGGGATAGGGCATTGCATACTCCAAGACACCCTGAGGGGAGGCTGGAGAATGTTATTCACACAAAGCCAGCATCAGATCCTGGGCTAATCAACAGGGGTGCTTGTAACATATGAATCATGTTCATTATCTGGCCCACACTTAGGATTCTGAGTCTGTCAATGAAGTTGGTCAAATTGGCAAAAATGTCTGTTCTGATCTTCTGTGAACACCAGAGAGCTATAAAATGTCTCTGAGTGGAAAATTCAACTCTAGCAGAAATTACAAGTCTGCAGCCAACACCACCAAGCAAACTGAATACCAGCCAGAATATTAAAAAAACAAATGACCACAAACCATAGAAAATATTCAGATCTGTGGTAAAAAGAAAAATACTCCAAGGACTCCAAAGGTCTGATCTATTAAATAGCCGGGTTCCTGCAAATGTATAAAATCATACAATTACTCATAGAAAATTGGCCCTCAATGCATTTTGCACCAGGTAGAAGACATAAGAAGAAAAGCCCCATTTATAGATCACTATGATTTATTAGGCAATTTGCCCACATGCAATGCTGTGTGAGCACCAGGCCCAGCATGGAACCCTAACCAGGAGAAGAAATCAAGATGCAGCCAGAGGACCCTGGAATACCTCTGGCTTAAAAGCATGATTGTGTGCAACTTGGCAGTGATGAGACCATGTAGGGAGGTTGGAAATCGTAAAGAAAGAAAAAAATTCCCCTTGGACTCCAACAACTAAAGGAGGAAGGTTTTCCCTGGCGAAAGACATTTATTCACAGCCCACTCTGCTCTTCTTTGAGATGTTAAGGCCAAACCAGAGTCCCCACTTTCCTTCCAAGCAGGCAGAGGTGGCTGTCTGATCCACCATGATGGAGCCACTGCTCACGGTAGAAGCTGTGAGTCCTGCTTACACATGGACCTTAGTGAGAGTATCCAGCACTCTAGCTGAAAGCTCAGACTCCTTTGTGTCCCACTCCCTGAGGGGTAATTCAGTTGTGCTTGCCCAGAAGATTAAATTTTGCATCGAATTGCACAGAATTATTATGCCTTAGGGATGCCCAGACAGGGAAGAGGATCCTAGGTGATAATCCTGAAGGCATGTGTGTTGCTGAGAAAAAAAAAAAAAAAATGCCTAAAACTACTGTCTCTGTGATCCTGCTGATACATCTAAAACAGATTCTGTTTGGATGCTCAGAGTCTATTTAGGAAAGTTCACTTAAACAGATGGCTAGGAACGAGACAGAATCTCTTTCACGCTTCCCCATTTACAGACACGCACCCAATAGAGCTTACACATATGAGCAACAACATTATCCAGGTAGTTCCATGGAATGTTGTCACGTGGTATATTTTCCTCTCCAGGCATTCACAGAATGTTTAAATTACATAACTGAATTCAACATAAGATGGTATTAAATAGTTTAATTAGAAAATTCAAATATATGTCAAATGAAATATATGTGGAATAGATATATAAAATCCATCCACATAAGGAAGCCTAGGGCAACCTTGGTCTGGAAAAGGCATTTTCTTTCTTTCAAGCAAGCTGAAGGTGGCATGTATATCCTTGTTTTAGGCTTCACAGTTTGCATGTCATCGTGGAATTCTATTTAATATGATGACCCCATACTCTTAGTTGGTGGACATCCATGTTTCTTTCTCCCACCTCCAGTCAGTTCTCTAGGTGCTGGCACTGCAGCTTGCTGTAGTGACCACCTTCAGAGAACAAATGGGGTTAACTCAGGCTCCACTCTGTACTTGACTTTTTAACTTGTGACTCTGGGTCAATAAATCCCAGCTCCTTCTGGGATGTGATGATGGGAGTAAAGGAAAAGAAAACTTCATTTGTTTCACTTGAGGTTATTTCCATTCTCTCTTTTCTCCAACAGTATTTTTTTCTGTCTGCAGAATGTCACTCCCTGATTTCTTAGGTTCTTATTTTCCGCTATTCACCTACTCAACTTTCCAACCACAGTTAAACAGCATATTTAAGGAAAATAAACAAACAGTTAATTCATCAAAGCACCTAGTTTCAAAGCAACCATTTGAATTCAGATAGATGCAGTTTCTAATCTCAGCTTCATAATTTTCCAACATTTAATTAACCTTTCTGCACTCTGTTTCTCTTACCAAACAAGGATAACAATAATCAACTCAAAATATAAGTGCATAGCACAGGGTCTAATACATGCAAAGTGTTTAATAAAAAGAGGTTAACAAAATCGTCATCAATGTTAACAGATGCTTGATGATGAGCTTATTAATAAACAATCAGCCATTCAAATCCAGCCAGGTTTTTTTCCAAGTATATGTGTTTGTGTATATATACTGCCTAACATAACTTTGGACATCCGCAGAAGTAAAATAAAGACAAAGAAAACCCATCCACTAACCTAACATTTCCCTGACTACTTCTCACTTGTCATTCCATGTTCTTTGTACATACAACCAAACAGATCTATGCTTATACACAAAATAAGAGCATTCTTTTAAAATTATTATCTTGCATAGTATTTTTACAACTCTGTGACTGCTACTACTCTTTGCAACACAATTTTTTATCTTACCTCATAAACAAACCCAAAGTCATGATCACATCCTCACCTACTCCGTGCAGCCCAGTAGTACCCATAAACATTGTTGACAATGCTGATAAATGCGAAGCAGCATGCAAAAGGGCTCATCACATTGAAAAAGGATTTCTGCAATTTTTGTTGTTCATGCCTCACATTGCCTCTTCACTTAAGACTGACTCCAGTTATGAAATCTTTGATTTAGCAAATCCTTATCAAACTGTATGGTTTCAAGGGGGAACTCACAAAAGGCAAATTTTTGCTAATGTTATTTGCATATGTTGTCTTAGTAGATGACTACAAATGTGAAGGTACCAATTTCTCTTTGTGTTCTTTAAGCTAGAGCAGAGCATCTGTTCTAATGTTAGAAACATGGTCAGGACGATGATGGTAAACGCATCCTTGGCTTATTTATTGACATAGCTACCAGGAAACAAGAGTCGCTTTTTTAAGGAAGTTCTTTGATGGAAGCCCAAGTGATGTCAGGGTATTGCTATCACTTGCAAAGCAAAGATGTCTGCCTTTGCAATTTAGCAAGTGATAAAAATATGCCAGCAATTCCTAATAATGGTCTATAGCAGGCCACTGTGTTCATCATCAACCTACATTTTTCAAAGCCTTATGAGGCTCAACTGTCCATAAGTAAATTTATACAGTTTCAAGGTTAAATGTAGAAAATATACGTCAGCTTGAAAAATAAAGCTGTATTTGGACACTGGTTTCAATTATGATACTTTAAAGAGATACATTAAATAATTACTGAAATTAATTAAGTAGTCATTGGTTTTAGTGACTAACTGTTTAACTGGAGGATAGAAATAATATTTCAGCTATTTTTTTCAGCAGGACTAAATGACATAAAATAAGCATAAACAATAAGAAATTGATTGGCCTAGTATAAGTGGAATCACACAGAGGTGTTTTGCGTGTTTTTTTTTTTTTTTTCTTACTTGGGGGCTCATCCTTATTCACTATTAATATGCTTTTAAAAATCAGGGAGGTGACGAGTAGTTGGGTGCTGACGAGTTGATGGGTGCAGCACAGCAACATGGCACAAGTATACATATGTAACAAACCTGCACGTTATGCACATGTACCCTAGAACTTAAAGTATAATAATAAAAAAAAAAAAATCAGGGAGGAACACATCCAAACCTCAGTTCATAGGAAAGGAATTATTAATAACATTGCTGTAAAACCGAAGAATGAGGAGAACACACTCTATTACTCTGGCTAGTAGGAACCGTGAACTAAACAGCCATGTGGACCTTGTGACTCATTCTGGGACAGAACTCTCCTCTGCCACTCTCCAAAAGGACCTGACCACTTCCATCAGCCATAAGCCCAGCTCTTTCCTTTAAGCATATTGAGAGTCACCAAAGTTGCCTGGAGAAAAGAAGTGTGTGGCATATCATCAATGTATGTGAAGACAGTGACTGGGATTGTGGGAGATGCTCTGAATAATTTTCTTTCTTTCACATTTATTTCAAAGTAAAAATAAAGTTGGAAAAATGAAGCTTTGTGGAAAAAATTCAGAGTTGTCTTCAGATGAAAAATATTACAAGAATTTTTTTTTTTTTGCCTCAATCAGTCTTGTTTTCAAATAAATATGACACAAGCCATTTAAAAACCTTAAGATGGGAAAAGTCACATTACTTCCAATTAAAATAGTCTCCCAGAGAGTATTTAAGTATTCCATGAGAGCCTGAGGAATAATTGCAGTTTGGGGTTTTTTGTTTGTTTTTGTTTTTTGTTTTTGATTTTTCAGAAGGGGTGTGCTACATTTATCCCCCAAATCCCTGCCTGTGATTTTATCTCTTGCAAATTTCCCAATTTGCTTAGAAGAAGAACACTACTTACTAGCTGGCTGAAACAGATTTCTCTTTCATACAACCTATCAGATCATACTGCAATGGTTAACCCTCAAATCTCAGTTGCTAAAGCCACAATGGCTTCTCATTCACACTACACAACCACACAGCCATTACAGTCATCTGGGGTCTACGGTCACCAGAGTCGGGGAAGCAGTCACCATCTAGATGTTTCTTAGAGTCTGCCAGGTTCAAAGAGAGCTCAGAAAGTTCTCACATTAGTAATTAAATTGCTAGCCTGGAACCAACCCACATCAAATCTTGGCCAGAACTAGTCACATGACACCATCCAACCACAAAAAAGCTAGGAAGTGAAATCTTTCCATGTGTTGGCAATATCTGATGAACTGCATTAAACATGACCACACATATAATTGCATATCTACATTAATTACTTAGAGGTTGGCCTTCAATTATTCCTTTCCGGCATGGAGGTGTCAATGAATTTAAAGTCTCTTACAATTCATGTGATGTAAGCTGCTTCATCTCTTCATACTTCAATTTTTTATCACTAGACATTATTTTGGGTTAAATATATGGAGTATTTTGAGTGTGTTTATCATCAAGCTAGAAGTTGACCATACATTTACCTTCAATTCCCATATTTTCATAAGCCAAATAACTTACTAGTTGTCACCAAATTGAGAATTTGTGCTCTCTTCTTCATGAATATGAGATTTTATATTTTTCAATTACAACACAACAGAAGAGTTCACTAATTGGAAAATGCCTTCCCTCCACAAACCCACAAAATATGACTCAGTTTTCTGGTTAGAAAAAGAAAGATGTTTTCAGAAATTAATTTTAATAGCTGCCAATTCAATGAATATCTTGAATACAGTTTGAGGATTTTGCAACTATTTTGAAAACACTTCAAAATATACTAATAGTAATTTTAAGATCACGTCTGCCTCCATGTTTAGTCTAAGGTGTATAGCATGAAGGTATCTGGCAAATGCTTTGAAATTGTATTGTTTCAAATTAATGTTAAGGCTATTAATCACAAAAACTTGCTATAATGATGTACTACTGCTTGAAAACATATATTAAAAATAATAAATAAGAGTTAATGAAATTTTGTGTTTAGAGGTCAAGTGCAGTGGTCTTCAAACGTTTCTCTTTGTCAAATAAAAATGTACTCAGAACTCTGAAAAGGTAAAGGTAAAAGTGGGGCTGCTTCCCTGGCAGCTGTAGGAAAGGGTGAAGTTGAGGCAGGGCTGGAAAGCTTTTCACTCTCACCATTTGGCTTTTCCCTTGCCCTCTCTACTTCATGATGGCTTCTGGGGCACTTTCGGAAACCCCCAGGGTTCCATCCAGCACAGGTTCAAATATGCTAATTACAGCTAGTTAGAGGAAGAAACAAGATACAAAGAGGTCAACCAGTGGGCTGAAGTGGCACAGCTAGTTGATTGAAAAACCAGGTGTCTAGCAGTAAAAGATTGAAGTTTGGGGCCTTCAAAAAAAGATTTTATTGATAGACTCCAAGCCTGGAACATATTTTGGCAATATTTGCTACACCTCAGTCAGCGTATATTTATTGTCTCTCCTTAGTTATTGAGTAGGGTAATATTCCTGGGTGTCATGTGATAAAGAAGTAAGTCACATTTCCCATCTCCAAATAAGTTACTGTTTAGTTTGGAGGAAAAGATTATTTATTTTTCTAAACCTAGCTTCTATCCATCTGCACATTCCAAGAGCCCTTATTCAATAAATATTTAACAAACATCTTGTCTATTAGACCTGCTCTTTTCAATTTCCATATGCGTCTTCACTCCTTCCATATTTCCTCCTGCTTTACAGCCAGTCCCCCCTTTTTTGTTTTCTTTATTCCTGGTCTCTTCTTCCTATTCTTTCTCCTCCTTTACCACCACCATCTAAAATCTCAGTAATTGAGTTAAAGTCGGGAATTTCTTTGAGCATGGAAAATAGTCTTTCACTCCACATTTGAAGATAAAAGGATTAATATGCAAATGAATGGTTGAAAGCACAGGTTATACTTGTGTGACTGGATTTCAGTTAAAGTGCAATTAATCAATCCATCATCAGGTGTAAGTGACTGATAACAGAGTCTTTCCTGTTTTCATAAGTGGAGTGGGTGGGGAAGGGAGAGGCGGCGGGAAGACAGTAAGAGGCCTTTGGGCAAATTATGGAATGGAAGAGGTACCATCTAGAAACAGAAGGCGGTCTCAGACTGCCCATGTCTTGATAGCTTTGCCTGGGACAAATAGAAGCATTCCCCTGAAGTATCTGTGGAGTGCAGCTGCAAAATGAAGGCAGCTCTGTTTGATTTATGAAAGGGCTCACATGATTTATGAAGACTTAAAAAAACATCAGCACACAGCTGACTTTCTATAAAGGAGTTTCTTTCCCTGGGGATTGAAGGAGCTTGGAATTTAATGAGGGAAACCAAATCTACAATGAGAGATGATAAGGAAATGAGACTGTTTATCACACAGGCATAATAGAATTTACGTATCCTGATACTCTGGCCTTCATAGGCCTCAACCAAATGCAGCTACTCCTTGGTCCCAAAATACTTGTTGGAACTCTTTCACTCTGTCCTTCACCCTAACACCCTTTCTAATACAGATCACCTCTGGGATTGTCTCAGACATTTAGCTTGCCAGGACTGCCTGCCCCAGATACTCTCTTCCCCTCCCTTAGGCTGCCAGTTGAAATCCTATATATGCTTCAAGTCCTAATCTAATGTCACACAGAATTTATCTTACCTCCAAATTTTATAGTACTCTGTGCACGTCTCAATCATAGCATGGAATATATTTCACTTTATGTTATTGATAAACATGGTCTTTCAGTTGTGAGCATGTATGCATGTGTGCACGTGTGCATGTATGTGTGAGTGTGTGAGTGTGTTAAAGACAAAAACTATTTAAAAAAATGAAAAACAACACTTTGAGAGGCCGAGGTGGGTGGATCAACTGAGGTCAGGAATTTGAGACCAGCCTGGCCAACATGGTAAAACCCCATCTCTACTAAAAATACAAAAATTAGCCAGGCATGGTGGCGCATGCCTGTAGTCCCAGCTACTTGGGAGGCTGAGGCATGAGAATCACTTAAACTCAGGAGGCAGAGGTTGCAGTGAGCTGAGATTTCACCACTGCACTCCAGCCTGGGCAACAGAGCAAGACTCCGTCTCAAAAAAACCACAAAAACAAGAAAGTTTCAGGTGTAGGTGGGCTGTGTGTGGCCAGTGGTATAATGCATATGGATAACAGATAACAAAGGAATCCCCATCTCAATGGGCATTATGTTACTTCCCCTATGTTACTTCCATTGAGTAGAGGATGGAGATTGCTTTTGTTTTCCAGAAGTCATTCCCATGACCCTGGCATGGATGACAGGAGAGTGGTGGTGTGGAACATGCTTTGGCATGGCCCGTTAACTTACTCCTATTTCTGTGGATATAGTGATTGGCCGAGGAGCAGGCAGGTGTCTCAACTACAGCCAGTAAGGGTTCTTGCCCAGAATCTCTTGATCTGAAATTAGATGAGAAGTATTTTAGGCTACTATGCTAGCATGTGTGGCTGCTGGTGTTTGTCTGCAGTAAAAAAGAATGAAGTCAGATAGACAAGTGAAGATGAAAGAGATCGAAGGAGAAAGAGATCTGGCTCTTCTAGGTCCCTGTTCCCATCCCCAAGATCATGGTTCCTCAGGTCTTTTGTTTCTGCGATACACCCTAGTACCCTTTTTCTTGTTGTTTATGCTAATTGAGGCTGGATTTCTCTCATTTGGAACCAAGTGTCTTTGCTAAGTAGACCTCAATTACAGAGAATGAGCTTAAGACCTACATGAGTGGAATAAATTTTTAAATCAGAAATACAATCATTTAACAGGTAAAATAATTCTAACAAAAGATCTTGTTTTATAAAAATAAACAAGTGTCCTGGTCTCAGTACAAGGGCCATTTGTCAATGTCCAATCAGGAATAATGAGAGAAAAAGGAGGTGCCCTAACTTAGATATTTTACATATAGTTACAATTTGTGAAAGAAAAAAAGAAAACATGGCAGACATGGCCAGATGCCCACCAAAGATTTATATTCCCTTTCCATGGCTTAGAGTACAGCTGGGAAGAGGCTGGAATGACATTCCTTTTTAGTAGTCATGTGACTGGTTTCCACCAATGGCACATGACTAAAGGTGATAGACAGTTATGGTACAGGTATACCTTCTCTACCTCCACATTCCCTTCGAAGCCTTAGGGGAAGACGGAGCCATAAGTGATTAAGCCCCTGAGTCATGACATGGAATTCATGACATTCTTATTAATTCATAATAAGAATTATGAATTGTTCTGAGAATGACAAAAATTTTCATTGCACAAATCCACTGAGATTGTGGAGCTTACCTATCACAGTAGCAAGTGATACATACCCTAAGCAGTACAGGTGGGAGAACAAACCACCAAGCCCTAGAAAAATGCTGTGACAAATCTGTGTGTCATTATAAAAGAGACCAGCACCTAAGTGATTCATATCAGACTAGTCTGAGTGTTATCTGAAACTGCTCCCAAGCCAGAACAACAGTGAGATGTATTAGAATATTTGGTATATCTGAATGTAGACAAAATAATTGACATGGATCGCTTGATATCTCTGAACACAAGGCACATTTGTAAACAACTGAACTAGAGGAGTTGCCCTACATTGATTATTAGACTGATATTATCTGGGGGATGGCTCTAGTGAGAAGTGACAGGACCCCATGCTATCCTTAACCTGTGCCTACTCTGACGCATTTTTAGATATTTAATAAGAGACATAACACATCATCCTTATCAGATTGGAGCCCTTGCAAAAAGGAATGGATTATGCTATGTTTAACAACAGAATTAAAATGAAGACTAAGGTTTGGCAAACTTTTCCTGTAAATGACCACACAGTGCATAATTTAGGCTTTGATGGTCAAGAGGTAAAATTGAGACTATGTCATGCTGAACCCCTATTAACCTAGTGAAAAAAAAATGAATCAGCCTCACAAGGTAGGATGAGGGAGACAGACAATGCTTAGGAGTAGAATGAGTTTCAGTGACTTTAGAATTTTCCTCCCTGGACCACATGTCAGAGGAGTGGTTGAGGACTCTGGAGACAGTACAAGGAGGCACAGAGTCTGGGATATTTGATGAGCTGTTCCCTGAAAGAGGAACTGAGGTTTTCAGGGCGCAATCACTAGAAGTATTCCTCCTGCACTCAAGCACAGCAGATAAGAAGATGATCCAGGAGCTGAGCTCCTGGTGATGGTTGGCCTGCAGCACCCTTATCCTCTTTCCAATCTTGAGGGTCTCTCTTTTCTCACCAGGCTTCTTCAAGACATGGCACGTGTCTGTGTCATGACTCTACCTCTCACCGTAAATATCCCATGAATATTTACTAACCAGTGAGCCTACCAGAATTTGAAAATTCTTCCATATATGAGCCAAGCATAAATTCTCCAAGCAGAGGGAGGTGGGCAGCCTCAGTGAGAGGCTTTGTAGAGTAAAATTGTCAGGGATCCAACTTTATCGGATTCAATACAAAGTTTGGCTCCTGTTCTTTTTAACCTTGGCCTTGAGGAAAAGATAGTAACGCTAGGGGTTTTATTCCCCATTGTCTGACGGCATTGCATTAGTACATTCAAAAACAAAGCAGGACAAACATGCTCTTCTGGCTTTCAGGCCAAGCTAATTCCGGATGCCCTCCAACACTCACCCACACATTACAGGGCGGGAACCTTCCCCATGTAAGGCTGAGTTCTCCAGCTTGGCTCATAAACAGGCAGCACACAAGTCCTCGGAAGCCCATTTAACAAGTGTCATCCAGGACTTACAAGCTGGCTGCAAAAAGAGAGAGGGAGCTCAGTAAAACATCCAGTGGCTTCAGACCTCCTGCAAACCAAATGCAGAGGCAGGCACCCGGGATCTCTCAGCAAAAGTGATTTCCAGAGCTTACTTACAGCCAGTGCATGGCACTTTGATAGGCATTTAGAAGGGGTCCTATTACTACAGAGAATTACTAGGCAGCTGCTGTGGCTGGTTTTCGCCCCAAGGGGGAAGGGTGAGCTGCAGGTCAGGCCAGCACACCGCTGAGTCCAGGGGGCCCTGTGTGGGGCAACAGCAGCCCTCACGCTCTCACTTGCAGAAGCAGACACTGTGCTAATAAGTTCCATCAGGAGGGCGGCCGAGCCTGGGCGGCAAGGTAAAAGCAGTACAGAAGGGACAGGTTGCCAGCTTCGTCCCTATGAGGCTGGGATGCAGAGAAGTGAAACAAGCAGGCCGTGTCTCTCATCTCCTAGCATCTCAAACAAAGGAAGTGTGAAGGGCTATTCATTTCTGCACATCAAGTCTAACAGTCTTTAAACAGACACCGAGAAGCTTGTTGTTTTAGTGAGAAGTTTGCTTGAGACAAGCCCCACCTGTTCTCTCGGCTCCCGAGAGACTCTTCAGTTTATTCAAAAATCCAGCCGTTTCTTCCAGACCCGCCTCCTCTTGCCTGGGGCTGAGCAGGCCTGGTGTGCAGGAAGGAGGTGGCGCTGTGTGCAAGTAGGAGAGAGGGAAGGTGTGCCTGCTGGTCTCTGCCTGGTACCCTGGAGCCTGGATATTTGGCAAAGACTTCCAGTTTCAGGCTGTCTGGGTGAATTTCAGAAACCCCTCAGGAAAGCTAGAATCTGTGTGTACATGGATGAGATTTGGCAAAAAAGGAAAGAATACGTTCATTCCCTGATCATTCCTGGGGTGTTCCATCAGTTCTGGGCATCACTGAACTGCTCCTCCCCACACATCCCTGGTCCTTCCCTAAGGACAGTCAGGAAAAGTAGAGGAGCTCAAATGCACTGACATTCTTTGGAAGACAGGAGGGAATCATGTGAAAGGATCAAGGTACTCTTCAGTGCTCCTGCCTGAGTTCCCGAGGTGCTGACAAACGCACTGGACTTCCACAATCCCTGCTCAGGGGCTCACCTCTCCTCAATCACACTTTGCTTAAAACCCTTTAGTGCAAAGTGAAAGTTATTAAAATGGTGTCAGAGGTGCTTCATGTTCCGGGCCTTCCTGCCTCTCTGGTAGTATCTATTAATGTTTTGCTCCGCCGGCCTCCCTGCTGCCCCTTATGACCAATTTGCCACCAAGTCCCCATTCTCCCTCTGGCCCTCTCCACCCTGCCTTACCTGTGGCCCCACAGCAAAGGCACCCACCCACCTGGCTAGCGTCTACTCACCCTGCACACACCAGCATTGATGTTACTGCCCTCAGGTGGCCTTCCCTGGGTCAGTAGCCTCCCCACCCCCAAAGTGTGTTCTATGCCCTCCTAAGTCCTCTCTAAAACTTGATTCTTACCTTCGTGGTTGAATGGTCACATCACCAACATGCCTGTATCACCCACTAAACAGGAAGTTCCAAGAAGGTCCTATCTGTTTTCCTTACCATTGTTTTCCAGGCACCTAACACAGAGCCTGGAACTTAGCAGGAGCACAGTGAAAACTGCTTCATTGAATGAATGAATGAATGAATGAATGTGCTTTCCTACTGTTTTGTTCCACTGGCTGACTGAGATTACACCATCGCCTCTGCACCCGCTGGCTGTCTGTACCCATGGATGCTTAATTAAGGGTGTCTTGCATGGGCAGCTGCCCAGTACCTCCTCCTGCATTGCCCACAGGGTCCAGCACAACAGCTGCCCCCATTCCCATAGGAAACTGATCCAGGTGCTGGCTCCTCCCAATCCAATCCCTTGGATTACAGTTCACTGAGCCTTCCCACATGGTGCCTAGGGGCCCAACAAGTGAAGTTATAGAGATGCAACTAGGCATCAATACATCAAGGACCATCCTCAGAATTGTAGCTGGCAGTGTTGTGTGGGGTCTGCCAAGGAGCTGCTGGGGGCGCTGCTGTGCTGGTGGGAATGCTTCCTTTAAGGCTGCGTTGATGACAGGGAGGATGCGGTGGCCTGCCCTGTAGCACATTTGTCACATAAAACCTCTAGAGCTGATGCAGTTCAGGATCTCCCAAAGATGAAAATAGAGAGATTCATTTTGGGGGAGAAACATAACATAACACACAAACAACTTGACTTACATAAGCCAAGGCGGAGGAGGAAAGGAGAGAGGAAGTCATTCCTAGGCGTGCTCTTCGAGTACATGAAGGCTGCCATTTAGAAGGTTGATTAAAGCCTATAAGGCTATGAATGTGCTTTGTTGGGAGGAACCTGATCCATGAACTCCCTGAATTATAAGCAAAACCTCAACTGTATGTACCTTTTTTCCCCCCTGGAGAGAGAGTCCATAACTTTATTTTGTTTCTCGAAGAGGTCCCCAAAATATTAAAAATGAAAATATGACTTACTGTCAAAAAATTATTAATCTGGAACTGGAGATGAGTTAAAGGCAGGATCAAGGTCAGGTACGATGGCACAGACCTGTCGTCCCAACTACTCTGGAGATTGATGCAGGAAGATTGCTTGAGCCCAGGAGTTGGAATCCAGCCTGGGCAACAGAGCGAGACCTCATCTCTTACAAAAGAAAAAGTCAGAATCAAGTAAGAAGAGACTATGTTTAGTGGGAAGGGGGCAAAGAAAAGGACAGAATGGAAAGGAAAACCCCGCATTGATTTGGTGAGAGCTCATGAAGACGCTCTTGGGGTGAGGTTTTCTAATGTTCACTTTGCTGAAGCCTGACTGCTCCTGTGGTTTTCCCCTGCAGTTCGCTTCAGCTGGCCTTAAAGGTGAGGTTTTGTAGCATCTGACACCTTTAGTGTGGTATAAACTTCCAGTGTGATTTTATATTTTCTCTTAGAATGGCTTTAGCTGTGTAGTTACTGGACAGTGTTGGAGATAACCAGCCTCCGTACCAACCCCAGATGGTCCCTGATACACTTTTGACTCAGGGTGCTCTGTGTGTAGTCATCCAGAATCTTCCATATACCCCCATAAACCACTAGAAGCAGCCAGCACAAGTGTGCGATTACCCAGAAGTCGGTATGAACGGCTCTGGCCTTCCCTGCTGTGATGGAGGCGGTCAGTATTGACCAGCATGAGGGTCTCATTTTCACTCCTCCAAGCTCCAAGAGTGGCCCTGCTTCCAGGAGCATGACAGAGTTGAGTATTAATTACTTGCTGAATTTCATGCCGAATAAAACCACATGTGTCTTTCAGCTGTGGTTTGGAAACATTTCCACCCTGGATATTATCTATGAAAGTTGGATGGGATTACATCACCTTGCTGCTGGTTTATACATGTTCAAATTTCATGTCAGCAGAGAAGAGAAGGCGCTTCTGTGTGTTTCTCCTAGAGTTTTCCAGAGAGGCGGCAGACAGGCAGAGACAGGGTGAAGTCTGGCCTTGGTTTGCACATTGTGGAGAGAGCCACATCTGCCATCTTGGGAGCCAGGAGTTGGCCCAGCAGGCAATAAAAGGAAACCCATGACAGTTTGATTTTAAAAACTGAGTGGTGGGTTTGTATGAACCTGGTGGCAGCATGTCGTAAAGAGAGCATCGGAAGAGAAGCAGGGAGAAAAGTTAGGCAGGGATAACCTGAAAATAGCAGAGGTAAAAGGTGGAAAGAGTTTTGAAATTTTTTTAGGATGAGGAAATCAATAGCTATGATGATTCTTTAGATACTGCACAGTATGAGTTGAGGGACGGGGAGAATCATCGATGAATTTCAGATTTCTAAGGTTTCTGGCCCTTAAGTGGCTGTTGCAAGGTGGAACCATGACATGTCATCCCAAGGTAGGGATGACAGGTAATAGGTCTTAGGGAAAAACAATGAGGCACATTGGACTCTTTGAGCTGTGAGGTATCTGTGTAACAACTATGTGTACACGTTCCTGGGCAAGGAAGTATATGCATTTGATGTGCTGGCAAAATGTCAGGGTGGGAAAGATGGCTTGTGAGGGGGGGTCATTGTCCCATGGGTGGTAGATAAACCATGAGTGTGGATGGGATTGCTTTGGGGTCGGTTGAGGACCTTAGTGGGCCAAGGAGGGAATCCTAGGAATTCCAATATTCCTATGAAGGAGATTGAGAAGAAATGCTCAGATTTGAAGAAAGTGTGTCAGATGAGAGTTCAAAGGGAGAAAAGGAGTTGGCTTGCAGGGAGGTAAAATCCAAAGGTAGTGATTACAAGAAATCAAGCATATATGCAGAATTTCAAGATGTGTGAGAGTAAAATGTATCAAATTATGTAAAGGATCAAGAATGATAACAGCATTTTTTTTTTTTTTAACTTAAATGTCAATAGGGAGAACACTGGTGATTTTTGCTAGAGCAGTTTTAGGGATTGTAGTGAGGGCAGAGGCTACACTATGAGGATTTGAGCTGAGACTGGACAGTGAAGAAATTCAGAGAGGAAATGTATTCTACTCTTTCAGGATTCTTAACTTACAAGAGAAGAAGAGGGATAGGTCAAGGATCAAAGGATGCTGTTAAAAATGTGGTTTAAGATTTTTGTTTATTTGTTTTGATGAAGGAGATTTGATAAAGCTTACAAGCCAAAGGAAACGAGACAGCAGAGCAGGATAGGTTGAAAGTAAAAAGAATACACTAATAAGCGATAGAGCCAGGTGCTGAATGGATAGACGCAGAGTGGACCATGAGCACAGGTGAATAGCTTGGCTGTTAATAGAAGAAAGCACAAGGTAGGAGGGAGGATGTGGTATCTAAAGGTTGAGAAATGTGTAGCCAATTCCCTCAATGTCCTCCAAAAATGATGTAGGACACAAGTCAGCTTTTGAGAGAAGAAGAGTAGGTATAAGAGCGTGCTTGAGGAAATTTGTGTTTCATATAATCGAGTGGAGAGTGAGCTAATCAAAGTTAGGAAAGGAGTTGTCAAGAAATATTATGAAGAGACTAGGGAATTATGATTGCACTAATGCCCAGAGTTCCTACCAGGTTTTAACTACTCAAGTGTAGCAGTTGGCATGAAGCTATGACCTTGACACAATGATGCAACTGACTGCATGGATATGGAATTCACCTAGGAAGAAAGAAACATAGAGTAGATGAGGGGCTGCATCTTTTGCCATAATCTTTAGTGAAAGTGAGGAGTGGTTGGTAATGTGCTTAAGAGTATGAGTTTTCAAGTTAAATATATTAATGTTTGGGTCTCAGTTCAACCACTTCCTTGGCATAAGATCTGACTAGTGGCCTTGTGGCTTCTTGTATCTTTCAGGCTGAAGTCCTGGCTGGAATGCTTCTTGCATCGTATCACTGGGGATTGGAAGAATTGAGATGTTTCTTGCTGTGGTTGTCCAACCCAGCTCTAGTTTGTCAGCCAGTATCCTGCATGCACAAAAGTAGTGTTTAATCTAAGAAGACTCGAGGCAAGAGAGTAAGTTATCATGGGTTGTCTTTCTGCTGTAACCAGGCAATAAAACAAGAACTCTGCTCACTAGTCACATACCTGCCCCCCTCCTGAATGAGACCCTGGCAAAAGCTAGAGTTACAAAGTAGAGGTTTATCCAGCCTTTCCCAACATACTTTAATGTAACTACTTCTACTAATACCTTGTTAGAAAATAAAAAATCCAAGACGAATGCAAACCAAAATGGATTCTAGGACAGCAGGCACCAACTAGGACTCTGAGGCAAATCTGAAAGTACAGTCTCCCTGGATGGAAGGATGAACACCCACCCGAGAGAAGGGTGCAGGGAAAGCAATATCCTCAGAGAAACAGTTTCAGATTCAGCTGGAAGCAGGCCCAGGTCTGGCTTCAGGCAGCTGTCCCCAAGCGTGTTTCCCAGTGGACCAATAAATCTCCACCCTCAGACACAACTAGAGATGCAGGCATTTTCCAGGCACTGCTTGGCCTGGTCAGAAGAGTGGGCAGCACTTGGGCATTCTTCCATCGTGGCCTTTTTAGGGGTTGACTTTTTTATATTTTGCAATGGCAGCAGCTCAGAAACATTTTTCTGCTATGAAGATTAGCTTTCATCTTTGCATTGTGGTTTCTGGTTTAGAGGCCACAGAGATAATAAGGCTAAAGCCTTCTTCCTGTTGTCAGAAGTCTCCTTGCTTAGAATAAACAAAGTCTCCAAGGGCACAGGGTCATTGAAAGCAAGTTAGAGTGATGCTCACCTGATAGAATGCAAAAGACCCACCCAAAAATCTCCCCCAATGTTGTGCTACCACAGCCGATGCTTTCTGATAACTTTGCCCTGTTAAGATATTGACAGCCTCTGGAAAGGCTGAATAACCACTTCTTTTTCATATTTCACTGTGAATTACTTTATCAGCCTTCTTTTCATCAATATTAAAGAGGCAAGCACATGGAGAAAGCTGGAATGAGCATGGTGCAGAAGGAGGACTTACAGATCAAAAGGGCAAAGACAGGGCAAAAGGGCAAACAGGTGTGCGGAGGCAGGGGGTGAGCCTGGTGAGAGCCAGGTGCCTGAGACAAGTTACCTACTGCGCAACTTTGTTAGGAGCAGTTCAACTGGAGGAATCTGGCTGAGTAGCATTTCTTTGTTTTTGCTCTTTGAATTTTGGTCTTAGAAACACTTTAGGCGAAATTACTTGACAGAGTCCATATTTGTTGTCCTTGCGTCTGGTCTGGACTTGGCAGCAAAAGTAGAAAGACTGATGTGTTTGAGAAATGACTTTCTTTCCAGACTCTCTGGAAATATTTAATGTCTAAAATATTTGGATTGTTAGGATTTACAACTTTAATGGACATGCAGAGAGTAACAAGGACTTCCTTACTACTGAATCTGATCTTTCAAAGTTTTATTTTCATTTGCTTTATTGAGAAATATAATATAAACACAGAAAAGTATATAAAATATACATGTACAATTTAAAAATAATAAAGCAGGAAATGAACAAACTATTTCTGCATGCAACAAAATGAGTCGATTTGATAAATAAAATATTGAGGAAAAGCAGCCAGATTAAAAAAAAGAGTGCATACTACATAATTCCATTAATATAAAGTTCAAAAGCAGGAAAAACTGATTTATAGTGTTGAAAGTCAGAATAGCCGCTACCTTTGAGAGAGGGTTAGTGACTTGCCATTCCTTATTTTGTGTGGTTTTGTTTGCTATCTTTCTCTTCATTAGGATAGAGAGTCAGATGTAGGGTGCTGGTGTGCTGGAGATTGCTGGCTTCATTCATTCAGCTGCATGCTTCTATTTGTACACTTTTGTGTATATATGCTATATTTGAATAAAGAGGTTTTTTTTTTTTTTTTTTTAATAAAGCAAACACCTGAAAGCCCAGCATCCAAGTAAATAAATGAATTGTGCCATTTTCTCAGCTACCGAGTTCTGTGCTTCACCCCTACCTCCCCACCAAATGTAATCACTATCTTGACTTTTGTGATACTCACTATTGTGGTTTTCTTTAGGATGTTACATAATTTTAGAATGTAGTCAAATAATGTATTATTTAGTTTTGCTTATTTTTGAAATTTATACAAATGAAATCATACTGTATGTACTTTCTCTGACTTGATTTGTCTTATTATGCTTTTGTGATTCTTTTTTTTTTTTTTTGACACGGAGTCTTGCTCTCTCCTCCAGGCTGGAGTGCAGTGGCCAGTGGTGCTATCTTGGCTCACTATAAGCTCCGCCTCCTGGGTTCACGCCATTCTCCTGCCTCAGTCTCCTGAGCAGCTGGGACTACAGGCACCCGCCACCACGCCCGGCTAATTTTTGTATTTTTAGTAGAGACGGGGTTTCACCGTGTTAGCCAGGATGGTCTCGATCTCCTGACCTCGTGATCCGCCCGTCTCGGCCTCCCAAAGTGCTGGGATTACAGGCTTGAGCCACCGCGCCTGGCCGCTTTTGTGATTCTTTTGTGCTGATGTATGAAGCTGTAGTTTATTCATTTGTACTCATTTATGGTATTCCATTGCATAAATATGCCAAAATTTATTTGGCCATTGGATTTTTTTCAATTACTTGCATGAAATTGAAATGTTTTGAGATAGATAGCTATAATGTATATAAATGTATATAATGTTTATATATTACATATAGATAGTGTATCTTTTATGTTATAGTGTGTGTGTGTGTGTGTGTATATGTTTTTGTTTTGTTTTGTTTTGAGACGGTGTCTTGCTCTGTGGCCCAGGCTGGAGTACAGTGGCGCGATCTCCGCTCACTGCAAGCTCCGCCTCCCAGGTTCACACCATTCTCCTGCCTTAGCCTCCCGAGTACCTGGGACTACAGGCGCCCCCCACCATGCCTGGTTAATTTTTTGTATTTTTAGTAGAGATGGGGTTTCCCAATGTTAGCCAGGATGGTCTTGATCTCCTGACCTTATGATCCGCCTGCCTTAGCCTCCCAAAGTGCTGGGATTATGGGCGTGAGCCATCGCGCCTGGACTATATATATATATAAAAATATGTACACACACACGCACACACTCCCATACATTCTTGAATACATGTCTTGGGACACATGATCAATAATTTATTTTTCTAGGGTAAATGCCTGGAAATAGACTTGCTCAACCATGCTCTTTTCAGCTTTTTATTTGAGCATCTTTTAAAATGCTTTTTATTTCTTTAAAAGAAAAATACACCTTTGAGTAAGGAACTTCTTTATCAGCATGCAGTTATTAGACTATTCCTGTGGGTGGCTTTACAGGCTTGTTCACTCAGATTCTGTCCTCTTGCTTCAGAGATAGATACTTCTTTAAAAGACAACCTGTCTGGTTAGTCAGTCTTGCTTTCTCACTTACCCAAGATGTCTTCTGTTACAAACCCTGAACTCTTATTGTTTCTGTAACAAAGAAACAAGGGGCCCTGCCCTCCATTTCCCTCCCTTACAAAAGTATCCACTTTTTGACATTTTTCATCTTTTAATCCCTTGTGCATATTATGTATTTGTTTTTCAGCTGCCCTCAGCAAGCATATCCTTGTCAACTAAAATTTATTTATAGTAGACTCCAATCAAGATGGGTCCTTTCTTTGCAGGAGTGAGTATTTGCTGGGAAGGTCAAAAGTGTGCCATTACTAAGGCTCCTCCATCCTCTCTGTTCTTCCTGGCAACACCACTGCAGCTCTGTGGCTTCCCAAGCAGAACTGTGTTATTTGGTGCATACACATTTAGAGTTGTTATATATTATTGGTGAATTGAATAATGTATAATGTGAAATTAACCTGTATCTAGGACATCCTTTTGCTTTAAAATATATTTTGCGTATGATTGACATAACTATAGTGGCTTTTGTTGTTATCATAGAATATTTCCTGATACTTATTTTTCATCCTTTTACTTTTAGCCTTCTCTGTCTTTAGAGATATACCTTATATAAACACACTTCTTGTAGAGTTCGTCTTAGAATGAAAGAATCTTAACTCCATTCACCTCCTTCTCTAATTGAAAGCTATTATTGTAGTATATATTATTTCTCTCTTTATCTCAGGACAATTATTATGGATTTGTTCATTCAATAGTCATTAAATGTTACCCAAAAATGTATTATTTTCTTTCCTCTTTGTTTCTTCTGGCATTGGAAAACTTCTACCTGGAACTTACTTTCCTTCACTTTGAAAGATACTGTTTAAGATTTCCTTTAGTGAGTGTCTGTGGGCAGCAAAATCTTTCAGTTCTTGTTTCTTTAAAAATGTCCAATTTCATTCTTGAAAGCTATTTTCCTTGGGCATAGATTCCTAAGTTGGATAGTTTCTGGGCTTGTTTGCTTGTTTGTTTTCCTTTCAGTACCATGAAAATTCCACTTCACTGTCTTTCGGTTTCCGTTGTGGTTTTTAAGAAGTTAGCTGTTAGTCTGACACATTTTTGAATGCAAATTGTCCCTTCTCTCTGGCTTCTTCTAGTATCTCTGCTTTGACATTGATGTTTTCCAGTGTTAATATGATGTACCTTATTGTGAATATCACTTTGTTTATCCTTTTAGATATCAAAAATTTTAAATCTCTTTCTCTGAAAATTTCTCATGATTCTCTCCTCAAACATTGCTTTTGCTGTATTCTTTCTTCTCTTTCTGAAACTCCAATTAAATAGAGATCAGATCTTTAAATTCACCCTCCATGTCTCTTAACTCTTTTATAATCTATATGTATTTCTTTGGCTTTTTTGTGCTAGATTATGGATTATACCCTTCAGCTCAGTTTTCCAGTGTACCATTGAAATCCTTAGCTCTGTCTGATGTTTTCAGATGTACCCACTGAGTTTTAAATTCTTGTAATACCTTTCCTTTTTAGAATATTATTTGATTTTTCTCTTGAATCTGCTTTTATTTTCACACTATAAGTCTTCACAGATAGTGTTTAACTCTCTGCTGTTTCTCACTCAACAGTACCTTGTTACTTCATCTGTCTCATGACTTTTAAAATGTGAGCTGTTGATTTTCCTATGTAACTTGTGTGTGTGTGGAAATCTCCTTAGATTGAGACAAAGATGAATACTTCTAAAGACAATTATTACTTTCCTCTGCCAGTTGACAACTCTTCTAGGATTATTTAAACTAAATTCCATTCTCAGTTTTTTTGGTCATCCAAATATTATGGAATTGAGGCAGCAAACACACACGAGATCTAACCTTAAATATAATTTCTCAGAGTCTATTTTCCCCTTTCACTCAGTGCCAGGATTTGAAAACACGCAATTCTCCCCCATCTCTTTTTCCTTTTTCCCATTTTCTGATAGGAGGATGGGAAGAGTTTATTTCTAGTTCATACTTATGCTTAAGATAAAGACTTTTGGTGTTCCAACTTTATCCAGGGAGGTCCCCTGTTAAACACTGTAACTTAAAGGGACCTGTACTTTATTTTCTGATCTCTACACCTTACAGGCTCATAACAGCTTAAATTGTTAGGTTCTGAAAATATTCTCAAGGTAAAAATGCTGAATGAAATTCTATGTTTGCCTCTCTATGTTCTCATCTTCCCTTAGATTTTGGCCTGAGCAAACATTACTTTCTTGCTAGCTCACCAAATCAATTGTTCAACAAATATTTGTGAAGTCCCTACAATATTCCAACTACTATTCTATGTGTTGGGAACACAGCAATGTAAAAAACAGACAATAATCTCTACTCTCAAGGAATTTATCTCAGAACCACTGAGTAGTGGTTTTCATAATATTTTCAAAACTACATTTTATCCAGCTTTCTTTGTCTTCACTTCTTTCATCCAGGTACCTAGCCCGACATGTTAACAAAACCAGAATCTCTCTCTTTCACTTAAGCCTTGAAAGAAGTGAGTTGGTGTTTCAGTTTTATTATTTATTTATTTATTTTGGTGCATTGGATTTAGTGCCTTGAAAGGAACACAGGACTGAGAAATGGGAAGATTAGGTCTCAGTTCCATTCCACATCTTAGCAAGTTCAAATATCTTCCTTAACTTTAAAATAGTTACATTTATCCTTCTTAAATTAAAAAAATAGGTTATTTAACCTTATGCTGAATGGATTGATCATCTTCTCATCACAGGATTATTTTGAGGTCACTAATTACAAATGTAAGTGAAGACACATTGTGAAGACTACTCTTCAACTATCAATATTCTCATTGTTTTTGAGCTAGAGAAACTTTCCTACAGGAGTTGAGTATCATGTCCAAAATCACATTGTAATAATTTATTATTCAAATCAAATCAATACCCATTGAGTAGGAACATAAGTATGAAAAATATCATCTTTTTAGTAAAAATGGCCTCACTTTCAATATAGGCATTTAATTTTTGCAACATTTAGCAAAAAATTATTTTCCTGAATTCACAGAAGCATCCTACCCATTAAGTGAGCTGTAAGCAATATCACTGAGGTCACTCTGAAGAGCTATAGTAAAGCCATGTCTGGTGCATTCATGAGAGCTGGAGAAGGAAGCTGGGGTATGCAAGAGGTGTAGAAGGCCCAACCTCTCCTTAAACGTCCTATTTTCTAATGCCCCCAGCCCCTTAAAAGAACTATCTCCTCTGGGTCTACTTTACCCTCCTGATAGTAGTGAAAGTAGTGATAGTAGTAGTAGTAGTGATAGTAGCGATAGCAGAGGGGCGGCTGAAAGGCAGGCAACTGTCTTTGTGGCTTCTTCCGTGTTTCCACAATTAGGAAATGCTGACTGAGGCGTGTTTCTCTCTCAGGGGCCTCAAGCACCTCTGGGTCATTTAGGTGTGTAAGTCAGGGAAGTCCAGATAGTTTCCCAAGTGTCTTCCAGGTAGCTGAATCAGCTGCCACATAGGACTAGGCAGAAGCCTGCAAGGTATTAGTATTAGCTAATTAGTTTTCATTCTCTGTGCCCCTTGATGGGATTCAGAATGCACCTTGTGCCACTGGCCCCATGCTCAAGTTGCTCAAGAAAGGCAACATGAACTGAAGGAATTCACCGTCTTTGCCAGATGAAGTGTTTATTTATAAATTGAAGGATTCTTCTAACAAAGGGAGGCAGATGTTCACCATCTTGATTCATTTCAAATGTGCTCAGACTAATTCAACAAGCTTCACACAGGGGATCAGAGGGCAAGCCCTGTTTTCCTGACATCCTTCAGGGTCACATTAAACCCATGTTGTGTTTTCTGAGAGATTAGAAACAGACTGCAAAGTGGACTCAACAGATTTTGAGAGACAACTTTTCTGCACTGAATATAAAACCCCTCAGTCTTGTTTTCATGTGTATGATGTAGGAGTTGTTATTCATGCTAACTACCCTTTTATTCAAAATCTCAGACATGCAGGGAGGATTAGATGCTAATCATTTTATACTCTTTATTCTCTGTTTACTCATCATCAAGGGCCAAGCGACTCCAGTATGAGTAAGACTCAAGGGATGTTAAGAGAAACATTCTTAATTTCATAACAATAAAAATATATGTTTTTCAAACCGAAAAGACAGCACTGTATGAGTAAGACTCCCTTGAGTCCAAGGGGTGATGTTTAACTTTGTTTGAGAAGTTTATTCTTGCCTCAAGTAAAATGAAACTAGTAAATATCAAGTCCCAATGCAGATTGACTGATTAACAAACTGCTTTAATGCAAATGGAGAGGCCAAATATTTTGACTTAACCATTTTTTCACTGAAGTTTTTCACTAAACCTAACCACAGCTGTCCTTGAGGCCAGATGTTAGCTGTAAAAATCAGTGCATTTAATACACCGTGCAACCTCTCTGCCTTTTTAGATGGGCTGAAGCCCACAGCGTCTGTGTGTATTAGCAGTACATGACTCCGATCACTGTGTTGAGATGCCTATTATCCTCATGTGGCTTGGCGGTAGCTCAGATTTCCTCTAAGCTTGTTCTCAGTCACTTCACTTAGAAGCTATCTGCTTCTATTGAGGTAAAGGAACCTCACAAATGCACTTGATACTGCCTGTTCCTGAAAGTATTTGGACAAAGTCAAATACCTTCGCCTTTTATCATTGTTAAGTTGCCCAAGTCCAGTTAACTGTGGCCTCACCAAATGCATTTTCCTAGAAGGTTGCACCATCTGGCCTGGCACTCCTCTCAGGGGAATGAGTAGTTTGTAGAGTTGTCCAGGGTTGTCCAGGGTCCTCTGCTTCCCACATGAAGCAGTGCATTTTCTGCTTTGTTAATTAGAGGCTCAGGACTGTGCAAATGCCTGTCTGTAACTCCTCAGGGCAAATTTGCAAAGCCTAGGGAACAGTGATGCAATGGAAAGAGCATGGGTTTCAGAACTGGAAAGACCTGGGCTTAAATCAAGCAACACCATTGAATTTCCTGAATACCCATTGATTCCAGTCTAAGCCCTACTTCTGACTTAAGGCAGTGCAGTAATTTCCAAGTCAGACTGAAGACTGCTTCAGGGTCTGCAAATGTTTGAGTGACTTCTTAAAAACCACAATTAAAACTTTTTAAAAATAGTAATTAGAAAGCACATACACTCAAGTGTGTTAGGTACTACAATTTGTTGTTCCCCAAATAGCCTCTTTGTTCTTATTGATTACCTTACAAGTATGAAATTATAAATTAAACTTTTATTCAGAAAGGCCTATTTTAATCTGTATTGTAAGATGGAATTACAGTTGTGGTTTCATGTGGAAAAAAAAAAGGGGGGCCTACTGTTAAAAATGTTTGAAAACCACTGCTTAAGAATGTGATTCCAACTCTTCCAAAATGTTCTTTCCTTGAGATATTCAGTGTTTCCTATCAGCTCATGAAATGCTGCAGTATGAAGGTGCTTAACTTTCAAATGTCTCTGTCATCATTTCTTGTAAGGTTGTCTCAGCTACTTAGGAGGCCGAGGCAGGAGGATTGCTTGAGCCTTGGAGTTTCAGGCTATGCTACACTATGATTGTGCCTGTGAAGAGCCACTGCATTCCAGCCTGAGTAACATAGTGACACCCCATCTCTTATTTTTAAAAATGGTTTGAAAACTGACATGTATTTTTAAAGAGTGCCATGACAGGGACGCAGGGTGGGTTTGATGACTCAGATCCTCTATGTTGGCTAAAGGATAGGGTCAAACCACCCAGTGAGCATTCCATTAGAAGAGTCTTAACACACAGCTTTATCACTCTCAGGCAAGGTGGGGCAGAGGGAGCAATACTGGCAAAGGAGTAAGATAGTAGTGCCCGTGAAAGTTGGAGGTTTTTCAATATGACAGGAGCGTGAAAAAGAAAGGCTGATGAATACACATAGAAGAGTAAGCCCAGAGCAAATGGTGCAGATTTTATATATCTTGCAAACCTATTTGGAATTTATCCAGCAAGAAACACTGGAAGTCTTTTAAAAAGCAGAGACATTGGAAAACTTCTGCATAGATCTTCTGTATTTCCCCAGAGGCAGTCTGACTCTTCCCCTTTTTAGCTCATGTGATTGAGTTATAAACTTCTTTTGGGGATCATATAGGTCAAATAGAGCTGTTTAGGTTTTGTATAGTCTTTTCCATTTACTAGTGTGACTTTAGCCAAGTTCTTAAATATTTGAATCAGGTCTGGTACCATATTCTCTAAAGTAGATTTTAATTGCCTATAAGAGAAAACCTCATGTACACAGGCTCTTTCTTCCAAAAATACTCTTTTGACTTCTTTTCAACCAGAAGTTCTCTTTTCTTAGCACGGATGTCACTTCCCTGGGGACACCACCTTTGGATACTCAGACTGAATCAGGGCTCTCAGGATACCTTCCAACAGCACCCTGCACTAGTCTACAGAGTCACCAACACGGAATGATTCGTAATTATTTACTTCTTTGTTTAAAAAGTATCACCGATGCTGTATGCTCTGGGTTCTTACATACGAGATAAAGTCTGTCAATGGCCTTTTTAAAATCACTAGGTAAATAAAATAAAATGATATGGCAATGGAGAAACCTGAGGTTAGCTTGATTTTTTTTTCTTTGTATTTGGTTTTTGTGCTTACATGGCTGAGTGACTCATTTTTAGAGCTTTATTGAGGTATAATTCACACACAATGAATTGCACATATTATAGTATACAATCTGATGTTTTAAAATGTGTGTGTATGTATATATTCCCATGAAATAGTCTCCACCATGAAGATAATGAGCACACCCACCACTCCCAAATGTGATCTTGTGCCTTTTTTTTTTCTTCTTTTTTGAGACAGAGTCTCACTCTGTCACTCAGGCTGGAGTGCAGTGGTGCAATCTCAGCTCACTGCAACCTCCACCTCCCAAGTTCAAGTGATTCTCCTGCCTCAGCCTCCCTAGTAGCTGAAATTACAGGTGTGCACCACCACACCCTCCTAATTTTTTGTATTTTAGTAGAGATAGGGTTTCACCAAGTTGACCAGGCTGGTCTCAAACTCCTGACTTCAGGAGATCTGCCTGTTTCTCCCTCCCAAAGTGCTGGGATTACAGGCATGACCCAGCACGCCAGGCCCTTGTGCTTCTTTGTAATCGTTTTGTCCTCCCCATCCCAACTCTCTCATTCCCCACTCTTCAGCCAACCACTGATCTGCTTTTACTCACTGCCCGTTAGCTTTTATTTTCTAGAGCCATATGTAAATGAAACCACACAGTATATACTCTTCTGGAGGAGGGTTGAGGGTTTGGTTTCTTTCACTAAGCACAATTATTTTGAGATGCACTCACATTTTTGCATAAGGGAATATTTATATCACTGAGTAGTATTCCATTGTATGAATATACCAAGATTTATTTATTTATTTACTCGTTGATAGCATTTGCATTGTTCCTAGCTTTTTGCTAATACTAATAAAGCTGCTATGAACATTTGTGTGTATATATTAATAAATTGAAATTTAATGAGAATTTTTGCCCTTTGAAAGACATTATTTGGAGAATGAAAATACAAAACCATACATTGGAACAAAGTATTTGCAAGCCACGTATCTGATAAAGACCTTCAACACTCAATAATAAAAAACAAAAACCCAACCGAAAAAATAGGCAAAAGATTTGATCAGACACATTCCAAGGGTTTCAGGTCTTGCTTCTAAACTTTGTCAGGCTGGACTGAGCAGCATTGTGTCTAGAGCTAATTCTTTCCTACAACAAAAGTATCTTGCTACTCTACTCCATGTCCCATGAGTTATGGGGTTTCCCAATCTGGCTTTTGGGAACAGGAACAGTTTCTGACTTTGTGTGAACCTCAGAAGTTATTTTCTCTTATTCTTTCAGGTGATTCTCTCCCTGGCCTCAGGTAGCTTCCTTACAAGCACATGTTGATCTCTACTCAGCTGAAGACTGAAGGGACCTTCTGCAAATCTTCAGGTCTTACTGTCTCTGCAGCTCTCTCTTCTTCAGTCCTTTGCCCTGAGCCTTCATGGACTTCCATCTCTATCAACTCAACTCTGGGAAACCACTGGGCTCTGTCTGGAGTCCCCCTACCTGCATTATGGCCTGGAAACTCTCCCCAGGCAAAAAAATGTGGCAACAACAGAACTCACCTCACTTCTTACTAGTGTCTCAGGAATCCTTATGGTTTGTTGTCTGATATTTAATGTCTTAAAATCCTTAGTTTCGTACGGTTGGCCCAATTTTCTAATTTCAGGTGGGAGAGTAAATCCAGTCTCTGTTACTCCACGTCGGCCAGAGTGAAACTCTGAATGCTGTAACAGGTACCTAACAGTTATTGAACATACTTATTGATAGTTGTTTAATCTGCGTGACAACCCTATCAGTGGTGTATTACGTCCACCCCCAGAGAGGTAACAGAGATTGCCTGGGAGGACACAGACGGTAACTGGAAAGACTGTGATCTGAACTTGGGCAGTTTGAATCTCAGCCCCATTTGTTTACATCATGTACTACACAGCCTATTTTTTGAAATGTAATATCTTAATAAGCATTTATCTCATACTTAAATTTTATATATGTATGTATGTGTAAATATATAAAAATATAAATATATATATCTGTTTTTGAAACAGAGTATAACTTATTCCATGGATATCTTTCTCTTACAATTTTGAATACACCTTCAAAAATCTGTTCTTTTAATTTTTATTCAGGCTCATTATTTTTATGTTGGATTACCTTTGAAACAAATATTTATCAATGGGGCAATGACTCAATGCTGTATTTTCTTACTAAACTATAGTAGTCACGACTCAATGCTGTATTTTCTTACTAAACTATAGTAGTCACAATTAAATGATGTCATGTTATTATGTTGCCATTATCGAGATATTTAATGAAGAAAACACAGATATCAATAACTCCGAGTTGAAAAGTGATTCAGAACAATTGGATACCATGTGAAGAACTAGCACTGTCTTAACTAATTTATTATATTTACAGTATCCTTTTTTGTTGCACCAAAATGCTGTGTGTACAAAATAATCTATGTTTAAGATTAAAGATTAAATAAGCTCCTTTGGTAAATATAACAATTCTAAGAAATAATACAGCATTACATTATAGTGTAATTGTAGCACTTTTCCTGTTTCAGCGGTACATAGAATGATAGCATGACTTACAAATAATGGCACCTTTGATTTAATGAAATATGGCATAATTTATTTAAATGTTTTAATTTTTTATATTTATCCTCTGCACTAATGCTTATGCCTTATTTTAATAATTAAATTTCAGGCATAGTGTTCTCTTTATTATAGTTTCTGACATAGGTGTTCTTAATATTGTTGTTTTGTTCCCTATTTTATTTCTTTAACACCGTGTGTTTGTCCATTCTCACATTGCTATAAAGAACTACCTGATATTAGGTGATTTATAAAGAAAATAAGTTTAATTGACTCACAATTCCATAGGCTGTATAGGAGCCATGGCTGGAGAAGCCTCAGGAAACTTACAATCATGGCAGAAGGTGAAAGGGAAGCCAGCACATCTTCACATGGCAACAGGAGAGACAGAGTGTGAAGGGGGAAGTGCCACGCACTTTCAGATCTCGTGAGAAGTCACTCAATATCACAAGAACAGCAAGGGGTAAATCCACCTCCATGATTAAATCACCACCCACCAGGTTCCTACCACAACACTGGAAATTACAATTCAACATGAGATTTGGGTGGGAATACAGAGTCAAACCATATCACATCGCAATCTCATTTTTTCCCCCTTAATTCATTCCTTTGGTATTACTATTCTTTTTTTAAGCTTTCTTTGAAAATGAGTTTTTATTAAGTACTATGGTTGTAAGGGAATTATTTTCTTTTTGTTATACTGGTTTGTTGCCTATAGAATTAATTTTCCAAAAGAACTTTCTCACTTTACCTTTTCTATTTAAGCTCCAGACAATTTGCCCCATAGTTTTCTGTTCCCTACTTCAGTAGTGCCCTGCCCTGTCCTGCTCTGCAGTTCAGTTTGTCACATCCCCATCAATCCCTCAAAGTCTATCTCAAAAACTCTTTATTTAATATGATTTTCACAATTTTATAAGATTGGTACGACTTCTTCCCCTTTAAACTTCAAAAGATGCTATGAGGATAGCACTGTTTCCATATCTTGTAGATTCTATAGATTCTCCCTTGAAGTTTAATTACTTATGTAATTGTGTAATAGGTTTGTTTGTTTGATTTTTTAGCATGTCTTGGTATTCCCCCAATTAAAGCAAAGTGACTTATACATAACAGATACTTCATAAATACTGGCAGAATTGAATTAAGTTGATATATCTAGGTTATGAAAAACTCAGATATATGAACAATTAACTTTCTGGGTTTTCTGTTGTTTTGGTTTGTTTTTGGAACAGGGTCTCACTCTGTCACCCAGGCTGGAGTTCAGTTGTGTGACCATGGCTCAGTGCATTATCAATCTCCTGGGCCCAAGTGATCCTCCTCACCTCAGCCTCCTGAGTACCTGGGACCATAGGCAAGCACCACCACACTCAGCTAATTCTTAATTTTTTGTACAGACAGGGACTTGCCATGTTGCCCATGCTCAGTTAATTTCCTCACATGATTTTTAAAATTATTGAGGAGATATTAATGCATCTTTAGATGGTGGTTCTCTGCCTTTAGGGCATATCAGAATTATCCTTGTAAGGTTTCTTTGTTTTTGTTTTAGTAGCAATTCTTGGTTCAACCCCAAATCTACTGAAACTATAATTGCTGAGAATGGGGCCCAGGAAATTGTTTGTAAAAGCTCTACAGAGTATTATGATGTTTGTGGAAGTTTAAACATGCTGGTTTTAGGAAGTAATATGATAATTTTCTTCTGAGCTCTATGCAGATTTTGGAACATTTCTTAGTTCTCCTAATAACTGGACATGTGTCTTAAGCAAAATGGTGAGTGTGCTAGAATAGCCAAAATTTTTTTTCTCAGGAAGGGAAAATATAGCACAAATTAAATATGGGGCTTACTTTAAGCCATTTCTTCACATACTCAATACAAGATTCTATGCAGAAATAATCTAGTCCTGACAATATTCTCCTTCCTTGAATATGATCATTCTTTGTCCTGCCCCACCCCAGTAGCATAGGCTGCTATAAAAGGATATACATTCTCACAACTAAGAGTAACTCATTTTTTTTTTTTTTGGCAGTGTCAGCTTAATTTTGTGTAAATAGTCTGGAAACATGATTTTCATCACAGCAAGCAAAGCTTGTATAGACATGTTTGTAAGAGCATATTTATACACCACCCCAGGTAAGTCGTTAATCAGATAATGTGCACAGTTTCCTACGTACTGAATAACCCAGTGTTAATCATCCTGAAGCATTCGTGTATTTATTAATAATTTGTGTGATTAAGTTAGTGTCTATACAGATTTCAGAATAGCCTGTAGGGTCTCTGTCCTCCAGAAATTTGGAATCTAAGATGAGTGAAACAATGTGGATATGACTGCATTTGTTTAAATGACAGAAGAGATAGAATAAATCTCTTACCCCATTGGCTATAAATAGGCATGTCTTTGTGGATCCAAGACTACTAATGAATTTGCATAAACTGTGGGGCAGAAAAATGATGAATTTTCGATAAAGACACAGACACTTGAAGTGCCAAGTTTTGGAAAACCAGAATTACAGTGTCTGAGTTTTAGGAAAGATAATAAGCCTGGACTTAAGCTATGCATATCTTCTGTTATGCCATCAGGTACCTGACCACTCTGACATAAATTTGTGGCTTACCTATGAGGTATCTACAGTTGACCAATGTTTACATAGATAGAGAATGCATTTTGAGTTAGTTGAGTCATAAGAACATGAGACTTATGATCCTCCATTTAGTTACTTTGAGCTCCCCAAACACACACTTTTTGGCATCAGTCTGGGGGAGGTGTTTTTGTGTGATTGCTAAGTGGGATGTAAGGTTCTAAAGGACAGAAATTTTCTTTGTGACTGTTGTGCCTAGAATTATGTTGGGGATATAGAAGCTTTTCAATGAATGTTTGTTAATTTAACATTTATTATTCAATTGGAAAAATCAATGCAATACTTTCAATTTAAAACTTGTGGTTTTATTTTAATAACCTGGCTCCTATTTATAAAAGCAAATAGATATACTATAGAAAATTGGGAAAAATTTTAAAACCTTCAGAAGAAAATATAAATTTTTGTAATAATATTAATTAGAGAAAATCATCATAAATATTTTAACATAAACAGTTCATCTGTGAGTGTTTTTATAAACATGATTTAGTGCATGTGTGTGTGAGGACGATTTGGGTGTCCACATAGAAAATACTTGGAATTGTGTACATTAAGTTTGAACTTGATATATCATGAGCATTTTCTCATATAATTAAATGCTTTGAAACTATACTTGTTAGTGGCTACATAATTTTCAATTAAATGGATGTACCAAAGTTTGTTGGGCATATTTGGAGCTATTAAGGTTGCTTTTGTTTAGTTATTTTTGGTAAAAATAAATAACACAATCATGAATGTCCTTACGTGTTAGTCTTCTAACATTACTAATTATTCCCATAGGATAATGCCTTTCTGAAACGGCCATAGAAATTTGTATATAAACTAAAGATTTTCAAGAATGTCTCTTTTATTTCATTCTTGACAACAGTGATAATCATGCTTTCAAGTTTCTTTCTAATTATGTAAAAGATAACATCTCATTAACTGTATATTTGCACTTAATTTATTAGTTGTGCATAGCAACATGTTTTCATAAGTGGATGTTTAATTAAATAATTACTAGTATAGGTGATGTATTTTTTGCTGTCTTTTTCTTGGTGATTTGTAAAAGCTCTGTATATATTACAGATAGGAAGCATTTATATAGTGCATACATGTTTCCCTGTTTGCTATTTCACTTTAAATTTCACATTACTTTTTGATATACAGAATATTTACATTTTTGTACATGTCAAAATGTTGATTTATGATTTCTTGTACAATCTTTGTCTCTAAGATGTTGTTTAACTGACATCACCTGCATTTAGTCCATTTCAGTTCTTTTATGACCTTATGTTTTCAGTAGGTTACATTTTAAAATTCATCTGTAATTTATTGCCATATAAGGTAGGAGTCAAATTGAATTTCCTAATAATATCTTATTATAATTTATTCAAGAATTGTTCCTATCCTCAATTATTTTGTATACAAATTCAATTATTATTAAATTATGTTCCTGATTCCCTCTGTTTAATTAAAATAACTTCCTTTTCACATTTGTACAAGTGTTAAAATGAAATAACATCTTATATGTGGTAAAGTAAGTCTCTCTTCTTTTTAAAATGTCAAGACAATTCTCATCAGCTTTAAAATTGTAAGTAACCTTTAGAATTCTATTAAATACAAAATGGAGAAAGATGATACTTCTATTGAAATTAAATAATTTGCCTAAATTTAAAAAAGTAATGTGGGATGAATTAATATGTTTACAATATTGAGTTTTCCAACACATTATCCATACACACGGCACAAAATTCTGTTTACATAAATACACATCCCTTTTTTCATCTTTTTCTAGGTCTCTCATCAAAGCTGTAACATTTTCTTCAAATAGAACAAGTGTATTTCATATTAGCGTCTATCTTAATGGTTTTCTTGGGATTTTAAAAACAGTTGGAAATATGGGTTTTAATTTTTTGGTTATTGTGAAGAATGCTTCTATAAACATTCATGTACAAGTTTTTGTGAAGACACATGTTTTCATTTATCTTGGGTAGATACATAGAAGGAGAATTGCTGGATCATATGGGAACTCTATATTTAACCATTGAATCACTTCCAGACTGTCTCCAGCTACATATTTTGCATTCCCACCAGCAATGTATGAGAGTTCAAATTTCTCCACATCCTCATCAACACTTGTAATTATCTGGCCCTTTGATTCCAGCCATCCTACTAGGTGAAAAGTGGTATCTCACGGTGCTTTTAAAATGAGAGTTTTATGATATGTTTAAATGAGTTATTGTTGCTATCAAATAAAGCTATCGTAACTCTTGTAACTGATTTCTCCATGTCCTCCTATGTCTCTGTCACACACATTGATGCCTCCTGCACAATGAATACTCCTGGCAGATGGGTTGCTCTCCAGCATCTACACAGGGTGCCGTGAGTCAGGGTAATGCACTACTTAAGAACACAGGTTCTAAGAAAAATAGGAAAAACAATAGCATTGAAGTGTCCTTTGTGAATAGCCCAAAAAGTGAAATGTGTCAGTTAGTGAGACCAGACCCAATTCCGATTTTCAGAGATTAAAATTTTATAATATTAACATATGTTGCTAAAATTTAACCTTATTATTTAATTACAAGGAACTAGGGAGTAACTGAATTCTAACTTGAGTTTTCTTTGAACTTCTCTGGGATCAGGTATCCTAAAATGTTAGTAGAGTCAAGAGAATCCAATGGGAAAAAAACATAGTAAAGCTCCGAATATAACCTTATGGACTAAATACTGTTGTTGATTGTTGAATGCCTAATAAATAAAAAGCAGCATTCTTAACATAAAAAGAAGAATACAGATTCTGTCTTCATACTACCTGGGGTCAAATCTCAGCTCTAAAACTTACCTGCTTGTGCAAACTTGGGCAAGTTACACAGATGAGGTTGCAGATGTCCTCAAAGTCTTGCATTAATTAATGTAATTTACACAAGAAATACCCAGTGGAATTTTAATGAGTGCACACGCGGTAAAAGAAATGGCCTCCTAAATTTGCAAATTGTCATAAATATTTACTTTAAGTTGAAAGCATGTATTTCAGGTATATGTATAAGTTTTAATGATTCTCGCCTTTAATAGTTTCTCAATTAACAAATCAAATCCTACTATCAATTTTATTAAATAAAATATTCCCATAAGTTTTTTATATTTATTTTATATACAGTTAATTTTTCAGTTATTTCTAATTGATTTTTAAGAAATATCATAAACAGTGATGTGCTGGTAAATGTTTAATAACTGGCTCTGGAAAAACATGTGTGTGTGCGTGTGTGTGTGTGTATATGAGAAGACACACACAGATTTATTAAAAATTTTGCCTACATAAAGGATTGTAGCACACCATTTACAAAAAATGTAGTAAAATAATAATTTTTATCGGGAGTTTAATATAAACAATTGATAATTACAGAACATTTGCATTAATTTTTTCCAAACTCTCGTATTTGTAGCCAACCTATAGTTGCAATTCAACCATGGATTTAAAAGTAGAGTTACAACTCTACTCACTCTTCTCAATAAATGTATTGTCATCAAATTGGGTGCATGATCTATGGTTAAACTCTTTCTTATCCTTGATCAAGAGCAGGCCAAGGACATTAATCCATGTTATCCAGATTTTCACCACTGCCAAGATTCTGCTGCTCAGGAGGTTGTCCAGAGAATTCTTCCTGTAGTAGGAGTACATTAGTCACTTCTGTTCCTTCTGTTGCAGAATCAGTTGTTGAGTCCTATAACTGGACAGTAACTTTTTTTTTTTGAGACAGAGTCTCACTCTGTCACCCAGGCTGGAGTGCAGTGGCATGATCTCAGCTCACTACAACTTCCGATTCCAGTGATTCTCTTGCCTCAGCCTCCCAAGTAGCTGGGATTACAGGCACGCACCACCATGCATGGCTAATTTTTTAAAATTTTTAGTGGAGAGACAGAGTTTCACCATGTTGGTCAGGCTGGTCTTGAACTCCTGACCTCAGATGATCCGCCTGCTTTGGTCTTCCCAAAGAGCTGGGATTACAGGCGTGAGCCATTGTGCTCAGGCAGGATGGTAACTTTTTATTTTATTTTATTTTATTTTATTTTTTTATTTTTTATTATTATTATACTTTAAGTTCTAGGGTACATGTGCATAACGTGCAGATTTGTTACATATGTATACTTGTGCCATGTTGCTGTGCTGCACCCATCAACTCGTCAGCACCCATCAACTCGTCATTTACATCAGGTATAACTCCCAATGCAATCCTTCCTCCGTTCCCCCCCAATGATAGGCCCCAGTCTGTGATGTTCCCCTTCCCGAGTCCAAGTGATCTCATTGTTCAGTTCCCACCTATGAGTGAGAACATGCGGTGTTTGGTTTTCTGTTCTTGTGATAGTTTGCTAAGAATGATGGTTTCCAGCTGCATCCATGTCCCTACAAAGGACACAAACTCATCCTTTTTTATGGCTGCATAGTATTTCCATGGCGATATGTGCCACATATTTTCTTAATCCAGTCTGTCAATGATGGACATTTGCTGATTCCAAGTCTTGCTATTGTGAATAGTGCCGCACAAACATATATGTGTGCATGTGTCTTTATAGCAGCATGATTTATAACTTTTGGGCTATCCCCAGTAATGGGATGGTTGGGTCATATGGTACATCTAGTTCTAGATCCTTGAGGAATCGCCATATTGTTTTCCATAATGGTTGAACTAGCTTTACAATCCCACCAACAGTGTAAAAGTGTTCTATTTCTCCACATCCTCTCCAGCACCTGTTGCTCTCGACTTTAATGATCGCCATTCTAACTGGTGTGAGATGGTATCTCATTGTGGTTTTGATTTGCATTTCTCTGATGGCCATGATGATGAGCATTTTTCATGTGTCTGTTGGCTGTATGAATGTCTTTGAGAAATGTCTGTTCACATCCTTTGCCCAATTTTTGATGGGTTGTTTGTTTTTTCTCTTTGTAAATTTGTTTGAGTTCTTTGTAGGTTCTGGATATTAGCCCTTTGTCAGATGAGAAGATTGCAAAAGCTTTCCCCATTTTGTAGGTTGCCTGTTCACTCTGATGGTAGTTTCCTTTTGCTGTGCAGAAGCTCCTTGGTTTAATGTGGGAGAGATCCCATTTTGTCAATTTTGGCTTTTGTTGTCGTTGCTTTTGGTGTTTAGACATGAAGTCTTGCCCATGCCTATGACCTGAATGGTACTACTTAGGTTTTCCTCAAGGGTTTTATGGTATTAGGTCTGTAATATTTAAGTTCTCTAATCCATCTTGAATTAATTTCATAGAAGGAGTAAGGAAAAGGATCCAGTTTCAGCTTTCTACTCTATGGCTAGCCAATTTTCCCATGTTCATTTATTAAATAGGGAATCCTTTCCCATTTCTGTTTCCCAGGTTTATCAGATCAGATGGGTTGTAGATGTGTGGTATTATTTCTGAGGACTCTGCTCTGTTCCATTGGTCTACATCTCTCGTTTTGTACCAGTACCATGCTGTTTTGGTTACTGTAGCCTTGTAGTATAGTTTGAAGTCAGGTGGTGCAGGATGCCCCAGCTTGTTCTTTGACTTAGGATTGTCTTGAGATGCGTAATTTTTGGTTCCATATGAACTTTAAAGCAGTTTTTCCACTTCTGTGAAGAACCTATTGTAGCTTGATGGGATAGCATTGAATCTATAAATAACCTTTAAGTAGTATGGCCATTTTCAATGTTGATTCTTCCATCCATGAGCATGGTATGTTCTTCCATTTGTTTGTGTCCTCTTTATTTCACTGAGCAGTGGTTTGTAGTTCCCTCCTTGAAGAGGTCCTTACATCCCTTGTAAGTTGGATTCCTAGGTATTTTATTCTCTTTAGCCAATTGTGAATGGAAGTTCATTCATGGTTTGGCTCTCTGTTTGTCTGTTACTGGTGTATAAGAATGCTTGTGATTTTTGCACATTAATATTGTATCCTGAGACTTTGCTGAAGCTGCTTTATCAGCTTAAGGAGATTTTGGGCTGAGTAATGGGGTTTTCTAAATATACAATCATGTCATCTGCAAAGAAGGACACTTGATTCTTCTTTTCCTAACTGAATACCCTTGATTTCTTTCTCTCTTGCCTGATTGCCCTAGCTAGAACTTCCAACACCAGTGTTGAATAGGAAGGCAGAGAGGGCATCCCTAATTTGTGCCAGTTTTCAAAGGGAATTTTTCCAGTTTTTGCCCATTCAGTATGGTATTGGCTGTGGGTTTGTCATAAATAGCTCTTATTATTTGAGGTAAGTTCCATCAATAATCAAATTTTATTGAGATGCTTTTAGCATGAAGGGCTGTTGAATTTTGTCAAAAGCCTTTCTGAATCTATTGAGATAATCTCCTATGTGGTTCTTTGTCTTGTTCTGTTTATATGCTGGATTATGCTTATTGGATTTGCTATCAGAACCAGGCTTGCATCCCAGGGATGAAGCCCACTTGATCATGGTGAATAAGCTTTTGATGTGCTGCTGAATCCGCTTGCCAGTATTTTATTGAGGATTTTTGCATCGTATGTTCATCAGGGATATTGGTCTACAATTCTCTTTTTGCTGTGTCTCTGCTAGGCTTTGGGTATCAGGATGATGTTGGCCTCTATAAAATGAGTTAAGGAGGATCTCTTTCTATTGATTGGAACAGTTTCAGAAGGAATGGTACCAGCTCCTCCGTGGTACCTCTCTGGTAGAATCTAGCCAGAATCCATCTGGTCCTGGACTTTTTTTGGGTTGGTAGGCTATTAATTATTGCCTCACTTTCAGAGCCTGCTATTGGTCTATTCAGGGATTCAACTTCTTCCTGGTTTAGTCTTGAGGAGTGCAAGTGTCCAGGAATTATCCATTTCTTCTAGATTTTCTAGTTTATTTTATGTGAGACGTGTTTATAGTATTCTCTGATGGTAGTTTATATTTCTGTGGGCTCTGTGGTGATATCCCTTTATCATTTTTTATTAAGGCCTATTTGATTCTCTTTTTCTCTTTTCTTCTATTAGTCTTCATAGCAGTCTGTCAATTTTGTTGATCTTTTTTTCAAAAAAACCAACTCCTGGATTCATTTCTTTTGATTTTGGAGGGTTTTTTGTGTCTCTATCTCCTCTGCCTCTGCCTGATCTTAGTTATTTCTTGCCTCTGCTAGCTTTGAATGTTTGCTCTGCTTCTCTAGTTCTTTTTAATTGTGATGTTAGGGTGTCGATTTTAGATCTTTTCCTGCTTTCTCTTGTGGCATTTATAAACTTCCCCACACACTGCTTAAATGTATCCCAGAGATTCTGGTATTGTTGCATCTTTGTTCTCATTGGTTTCAAAGAACATCTGTATTTCTTACTTTCATTTCTCATATGTACCCAGTAGTCATCTCAGAGCAGGCTGTTCAGCTTCCATGTGTAGTTGAGCCGTTTTGATTGAGTTTTTGGTCCTGAGTTCTAGCTTGATTGCACTGTGGTCTGAGAAACAGTTTGTTAAGTAATTTTGTTCTTGTACATTTGCTGAGGGAGTGCTTACTTCCAATTATGTGGTCAATTTTGGAATAAGTGCAATGTGGTGCTGAGAAGAATGTATATTCTGTTGATTTGGGGTGGAGAGTTCCCTATAGGATGCTCCATAGGGTCTGCTTGCTGCAGAGATGAGTTCACCCTGGATATCCTTGTTTACTTTCTGTCTCATTGATCTGTCTAATGTTGACAGTGAGTGCTGAAGCCCCATTATTATTGCATGGGAGTCTAAGTCTCTTTGTAGTCTCTAAGGACTTGCTTATGAATCTGGGTGCTCCTGTATTGGGTGCATATATATTTAGGATAGTTAGCTCTTCCTGTTGAATTGATCCCTTTACCATTATGTAATGGCCTTCTTTGTCTCTTTTGATCTTTGATGGTTTAAAGTCTGTTTTATCAGAGATTAGTATTGCAACTCTGCTTTTTTTTGTTCTCCATTTGCTTGGTAAATCTTCCTCCATCCCTTTATTTTGAGCCTATGTATGTCTCTGTGTGTGAGATGGTCTCCCTGAATACAGCAAACTGATGGGCTTTGACTTTATCCAGTTTTGCCAGTTCAGTCTTTTAATTGGAGCATTTCTTATCTCATTTACATTTAAGGTTAATATTGTTATGTGTGAACTTGATCCTACAAGGATATTAACTGGTTATTTTGCTCAATAGTTGATGCAGTTTCTTCCTAGCCTCGATGGTCTTTACATTTTGGCATGTTTTTGCAAATGGCTGGTACCGTTTTTCCTTTCCATGTTTAGGCTTCCTTCAGGGTCTCTGTAAGGCAGGCCTAGGAGACAAAATTCTAAGCATTTGCTTGTCTGTAAAGGATTTTGAGCTCTCCTTCACTTATGAAACTTAGTTTGGCTGGGATATGAAATTTGGGTTTAAAATTTTCTTTAAGAATGCTGGAATATTGGCCCCCACTCTCTCTGGCTTGTAGAGCTTCTGCCGCAGAGGTCTGCTGTTGGGTCTGATGGGCTCTTTGTGTAACCCCACCTTTCTCTCTGGCTGCCCTTAGATTTTTCCTTCATTTCAACTTTGGTGAATCTTGGCAATTATGTGTCTTGGAGTTGCTCTTCCTCGAGGAGTATCTTTGTGGTGTTCTCTGTATTTCCTGGATTTGAAATGTTGGTCAGTTCTTACTAGGCAGGTTGGGGAAGTTCTCCTGATGATATCCTGCAGAGTGTTTTCCAACTTGGTTCCATTTTCCCCCACTTTTCAGGCACCCCAATCTGAGGTAGATTTGGTCTTTACATAATCCCATACTTCTTTGTGGTGGCTTTGTTCATTTCTTCTTCTTTTTCTTTTTGGTTTCTTGCTTCATTTCGCTCATTTGATCCTCAATCGCTGATACCTTTTCTTCCAGCTGATCTGAGTCAGTTACTGGCTTTCAGCATTTGTCACGCATTTCGCGGTCATGGTTTCATCTCTCTTTCATTTCGCTTTGTGACCTTCTTGCATTAATTACTTTAGCCATCAATTCTTCCATGCACTTTTTTTCAAGATTTTAGTTTCTTTATGCCAAGTACATAATTCCTCCTTAGCTCTGAGAAGTTTGATGGACTGAAGCCTTCTTTCTCATCTCACAGTTACCCGCTGCTTTGATCCGTTGTTACGCATGAGCCAGCTCCTTGCCGGGAGATACGCGCCTTATTTTTGAATTTCCAGCTTTTCTGCCCTGCTTTTCCCCATCTTTGTGGTTTTATCTGCCTCTCTAAGGTCTTTGCTGATGATGGTGGACGACTGATGGGGTTTGGGTGTAGGTGTCCTTCCTACTTGATAGTTTTCCTTCTAACAGTCAGGACCCTCAGCTGTAGGTCTGTTGGAGATTGCTTTGGAGGTCCACTCCAAATTCTGTTTGCCTGGGTGTCAGCAGCAGAGGCTGCAGAAGAATATTGCTGAAACAGCTGCAGTGTACCTGTCTGATTCTGCTTTGAGGCTTCCCTCTGGGTGTACTCCCACCTCAGGAGGTGTGGGTGTCAGACTGTCTCAGTGGGGATGTCTCCCAGTTGGCTACAACAGTCAGGGACCACTTGAGCAGGTCTGTCCCTTCTCAGATCTCAACCTCCGCGGCTGGGGAGATCCACTGCTCTCTTCAAAGCCGTCAGACAGAGTCGCTATGCCTGCAGAGGTTTCATGTTTTAGTTGTTGTTTAGCTGTGCCCTGTCCCCAGAGGTGAGCCCAGAGACAGGCAGGTTTCTGGAGCTGTGAGCTCCACCCAGTTCAAGCTCCCAGCCGCTTTGTTGCCTACTCTAAGCCTCAAAGCAATGGTGGGCTCTCCCAGCCTCGGGCTAAGCTGCCTTGGCGGTTAGGATCGCAGACTGCTGTGTTAGGCAATGAGGAGGCCCGTATGGACCCTCCCAGCCAGGTGTGGGATATAATCTCCTGGTGTGCCTGTTTGCTTAAAGCGCAGTATTGGGGTGTGAGTTACCCAATTTTCCAGGTGTTGTGTGTCTCAGTTCCCCTGGCTAGGAAAAGGGATTCCCTTTCCCCTTGTGCTTCCCAGGTGAGGCGATGCCTTGCCCTGCTTCAGCTCTCGCTGGTCGGGCTGCAGCAGCTGACCAGCACCGATTGTCCGGCACTCCCTAGTGAGATGAACCCAGTACCTCAGTTGAAAATGCAGAAATCACCGGTCTTCTGTGTCGCTTGCGCTGGGAGTTGGAGACTGGAGCTGTTCCTATTCTGCCATTTTGCTCTGCCCCCCAGGATGGTAACTTTTAAGACAGTTTTCAGATATATCAACCAACTGTAGGCAAGTAGGAAAAATGATCTTTCATTTTTTACTTTCCTCTTTTTATCTTTTCCATATAACCTTTAAATTTCTCATGTGTCTACTATTTTTCCAATGTGATTTTTACAAAAACTCATCTATCATACTCCACCTGTATTGTTTATAATCCCTCATCCAGACAATATATATTTTTATTCTTTCTGAGCTATATTAATAAATGCTGGAACTTGATTCAAAGATGAAATGTCCTCTTCAATCATTTATAATTGAAAATGAGAAATTCTCTAAACTTTCCTTCCAGTTGACATGTAATATTTTTGCATAAAGTTATTTTTCATTTGTTCATCATTATATATTAGTTTATAGTTAAACATTAGTCATACTTATTTCAAGGGATAAGCACTGTATTAGTCTGTTCACACAGTGTTAATAAAGAGATACCAAGGCTAGGTAATTTATAAAGAAAAAGAGGCTTAATGAACTCACAATTCCACATGGCTGGGGAGGCCTCACAACCATGGTGGAAGGAGAATGAGGAGCAAAGTCAGATCTTACATGGCGGGAGACAAGAGAGCACGTGCAGGGGAAATGCCCTTTACAAAACCAACATATCTCCTTGAGACTTATTCACTATCACAAGAACAGTATGGAAAAGACCCACCCCTATCATTCAATTACCCCACACCGAGTCCTTCCAATGACAGATAGGAATTATGGGAGTTATAATTCAAGATGAGATTTGGGAGGGAACACAGGCAAACTATATCAAGCATCTTCCTGAAATTCTTAAATTCAGAATTAAAAAAAAAAGATGACATTTACTGTACTTTTTTATTAGCTTATAGAGACCCAGCAAACCTAGGGAAGTAAGTAGGTAGGTGGTTAATTTATAATCTCAGAGTACTTTGATATTTCTTCCCTGTGTTTAAAAAAACACAAAGGTGGACACAAGCTGTCCTGATATTTAGCTTTCTCTTTAGCATAACCCAACCTCCAGGAATAGGCCATTGCTGGAGACCATGCTTCTTTCCTGTTCTCATCACCCCATCACCTGTGGCCTACAGGAGCACCCAGCGACTTCCAGGTGGCAGAGGGCTCCACATGCCCCATGGTCTTCCCTTACCCTGGCTCTCATTCTCTGAATTAGGAGATCGTAGAAGGATTTGATTACCATCTTCTCTGATTACTTCCCAGGCAGCTGCTCCTTCTCAGGAAAGGAATCTGATTTATATTACTTCCTGCTAACTCTATTCCCTGAGGTTTCCAATATGTGGATGGCATTCCCAACGCTCAGGAAGGTTTATCTCCATTTTCACTTCTGTTCATCATTTAAATAAAAATTTGAGAGTCGAAGATATTATGTATTTGTGGTTTTGCTATTCTTCTCTGGAAGTCTGTATTTTAAAATACTCATTAAAGAAGGAAAAGAAGTATTCAACTAGAAAAACTATTTTAATTAGGAGTCACTTTGAGGCCAATTTGACCTGTTTCCTAATTAGCTGAAGAAAGTTTCACAGGTAGTCTTTACCTTTGATCCTTTAGGTAAATTTGAAACAATCTAAATGAATTTTAATACTACTTGAATAAAAACATTTCATCTCTAGCTTTTGAGGGAAGGTCAAGCAACATAAGGAAGAAATACAGAAAGAGGGAATATTCTACTCAAATTAGAGAAACAGAAAAAATAAAAAGTAGGACTGAAGTTCCAGCTAGCCTAAGAGCTTTCACAAAACGATCTTTCTTTTTCTCTCCCACTCTCCCGGCCCTTCCCCCTGCTCCGCCACTAATGCGACTTCAGTCTAGGCAAATTTGTTGTGATGCATATGGTTCTCCTTCGTACAGACTCTACCTGCAAGTCTTGGTGTATTCATTTTCTATGATGCTGTAGCAAATTACTACAAATTTACTGGCTTAAAACTAAATGAATTAATTATTTTATAGTTCTGGTGTTAGGAAGTCCAAAATGGGTGTTAAGAGACTAAAATCAAGGGTTATGTTTCTTCTAGAAGCTACAGGGGAGAACACTCTTTGTTTTTTCCATCTCCTTTAGGCAGCCTGCATTCCTTGGCTGTGGCCATGGCTATACCACTCCAGCTTTGCTCCTGTCATCACATCCGCCTCTCTAACTCTCCTGCCTCCCTCTTTCCCTTATGAGGCACCTTGTGATGACACTGGGCCTATCTGGATATTCCAGGATAATGTTCTCAAGAACCTTAACTTAGTCACACCTGCAGAGTGCCTTTTGTCATGTAAGGTAACATATTCACAAGTTGCCAGCAGTAGGATGAAGACATCTTGGGCAAGGGGAGGGTGGCGGGGGGTGGCACATCACCCTGCCTACCACACTTGTTGTCTGTCATGTGTAACTTATCGTGCCCCGTTTTTACAAACAGGGTTACCATATTTAAAAAAAAAAAGACTTCTGAATTCTGCATTGATGTTGTATATATGTGAAATAATTTATGGGATAAATTTTGAATATGGAAATTTATTCATCTGCTTACCACAATGTAAATAGTGTCAAGAAAATCCAAGCAATCAAATATCTTCAGCATAAAAAACAATCTGACATCACACTTACGAGTACAGACAGCATTTTATTTTGGGCTAAGACAATACAAAAGCTATCCTGACACTCGTGAAACCAGTAGATTTCTCCAAACACCCCAGAATTATCCGACTTGTTCTCCGGACTTTCTCATGAATGCCTCAGGGCTTTTAATTAGCTCTAAAAGCTGACTTCATCAGCTCCTAAAATTAGGACTTTTCCTCTTATTAATAGAGCCCATACTTTGCCTCACTATTCAGTGTTCTGTTAAATTTGTGTCAAAATTTAACAAGAGCACTAATATTTTTATTACGCAGGGTAAGAGCCCCAGACTTGGCACTCAGTAATATCTACAGGCCACTACAGGACAATTTCATTTCCTCAATCCTGACTGAGATACTCCTCCATTATCTGTGTCCTTTGTCAGCAGGAAGCAACCAGAGTGGTCACTGTCTGATTCCTTCCTGCCTCAAGATTGAGGAAATGAACAAGTCAAGGGGGAATTGAAATCACCATCATGGGGCTAGGTAGACTTACACACTAGGCTATAGGCAGAATTATAGTTAGGCATTGACCAGGGTGCACTGGTGCACTTCGACTGACTTTTCTGCAGCTGCTACCTGAGAGTCATGTAGCACAGTGACCACCTGCTCCTCCACTGTTCCTATAGATAGAATCTCTGATGATAGACCATTTTACCCAAGAATTGTGTAAGGTATTTTCCAGATCCTGAATTCCAGCAGGACAGCTAATGCCAACTGGTCTGAAGACCCTCCCCAAGGAACCTACTCAGCACAGAAATGTAGTTTCTTCATCTCCCTGTCCCATGACTTCACCCCTCACTTCTTGACCCATCAGTGGGCACCACCCTTTAGCCCATCATCTGTTCAGATCCCTTAAAAACTCTATAGTTGCAATTCAACTATGGATTTAAAAGTAGAGTTACAACCCTATTCACTCTTCTCAATAAATGTATTGTCATCAAATTGGGTCCCGAAACCTCTTGAGAGGCAAATTTGAGGTTTCCTCTCATCTTGTCATTTGGCCAACCTACAGTTATTATATTCATTCTCTGCTGCAGCTCCTGCTGTTTCATGTACTGGCTCATTACTGTGCAATGGGCAATCAAACCTGGTGGTCATATAGCATTTCCTTGGTAGGAGCATGGGAAACAGCTCAAAAATCTCAGATATAAAATGGGACATTTATTATGTTTAGCAGAAGGGTTCTGAAGTATATGGATTAGTGATTGTTTCACATAATAATTTAGGGACTTCTTGTGAAGGATAATCTGCTAGTGGCTCTACTCTTCCATTTTACAGTATCAGAAGACACATTTCAGGTTATTAGTGGCTCCTCTGACCAGTCTCTACCCATTCTTTGTAATACAGACTATGAGTCCCATCCTAAGAATACAGGACCTCCTACTGACCACATCTTACTGTGGGCCTCTTTGGAAAATGTAGCCACCTCCTCCTTTTTTACTTTTCATTCAACCTGGTCCTATGTAAAGAGCTTACCATCATATCCAAAGAGATCTTTTAAATAAAGATGCCATTTCTCTTTGGATATAATGGTACAATAAGATCATCTAGGTGAATGATATTTTCTAGAAGTTCTTTATGTCCTGAGCTAATTGTAAATCCAGAAAATCTTGATGCTGAATCAGCTGGTATGGTAGTTCTTAAAGGTTAGCAAAGAAAAAAAATTGTAATTTCAGTTAGAGTTAAAATTCATCAAAGGTTTTAGACTGAACATCACTTGACCAGGTTCAACACAGAGCACAACAGCCTTATATTGTGATAAAATAGAGAAAATGTTCTCATAAGAGACTACAATGTAGGCATATCAGGTCATACTATGAGGATAAAATATTCAAAATATCACTTCATAATGATAATAGGACTAGGGCCACCAAAAACTGAGGCATATTTGAGATGTTTCCTTCATTACCAAAGTTTAACTATAAAAATTACCTTGTCCTTGAGGTTCTGGTTCCTGGCTAGATGGCATAAACACACTCTATCCTATGACTCTTTCTCTTTGAATACAACAATAAGCTCTAGATAGAATGCAGGAAGCCCCTAACTAAGTACTCCAAAAGTCAATGATAGCCAGCAGCTTAACAAAAGAGAACAAAATTTGATATAATACAATACTGGCAGTGAGTTTCTCATTTTTCCCCACTCCAGAATCATTCTGCCTGGACTCAAAAGCAGGCAAAACCCAGAAGTAAACAGCAGATAGAGGTGGAAAAAGCTCCAAAAGAATTTCTCTCCTACAGATTTAAGAGGAGAAAATGAGACTCCTGAGTGTCATAAGGAATGTGTGTATGTGGGATATCCTCTTTTTTTCTGTTCTTTCCTATCCAGCCCCAAGACAATAACATGATGGTATTGTAGAGGTGAAGATGATGGGAGTAGTGGCTCTAGGGACCTCTCTCTGTGAAGAGAATACATTCTGACCAGGGGAGCTGTACTCACGAAAGTGACTTTATTATTAAAGTGCTGAGAAAAAGAGAGCAATTCCTAGTTGTGTTTTTCTCTCTGACCTTATGCTTCTTGGTACTGATATAGATGTAGACATGGGAACTGTGAAGCAGAACAGAAAAAACAAAATCTGATTTTCTGACTATAGTATTAAAAAAGGGAGAGTGGAGCCTGGAATCACAAAGAAAACTTCAGACAGATGGGAAAAAAAACAAAGGGAGAATGAGAGATCAGTTGCATCATATTGTTTATGAACTCCTAGGCTCATCTGAGAGCTGTTCATGAGTGTATCTAGTCTTGACAGTGTATTATTGTCTTTGAGAACTTCATTAAATTATAGGCCACTGGCCAGGCCTCAGACTGGCCACTGGGGCTACGCATATGGAACAGACCTAAGTAGCTCTGAAAGTAACAGAGAAATGAGTAGATATTGGAACTATGGCTGGAAGAGAGTGGGTTAGAAGTTTTAGACTGACAGGCCAAGAGCCAAATCATGAATAAACTCCCTTTCATAATTGCCACAAAGAGAATAAAATATCTAGGAATACAGCTAACAAGAGAAATGAAGGACATCCAGAAGGAGAACTACAAATCACTGCTCAAAGAAATCAGAGAGGACACAAACAAATTGAAAAACATTCCATGCTCATAAATAGGAAAAATCAATATCATGAAAATAGCCATACTGCTCAAAGCAATTTATAGATTTAATGCTATTCCCATCAAACTACCAATGACATTATTCATGGAACTTGAAAAATATACTTTAAAATTCATATGGAACCAAAACAAAACAAAACAAAAAAAAAGAGCTTGTATAGACAATGCAATCCTAAGCAAAAAGAACAAAGCTGGAGGCATCACACTACCGAACTTCAAACTATACTACAAGGCTACTGTAACCAAAACAGCACAGCACTGGTATAAGAACAGATACGTGGACCCATGGAACAGATTAGAGAACCCAGAAATAAGACCACACAACTACAACTATCTGATCTTTGACAGACCTGACAAAAACAAGCAATGGTGAAAGGATTCCCTGTTTAATTAATGATGTTGGGAGAACTGGTTAGCCACATGCAGAAAATTGAAATTGGACCCCTTCCTTACACCACATACAAAAATCAACCAAAGATGGATTAAAGACTTAAATGTAAAACCCAAAACTATAAACGCCCTGGAAGACAACCTTGGTAATGCCATTCACGGCATTGGCAAAGATTTCATGATGAAAGCGCCAAAAGCAATTGCAACAAAAGAAAAAATTGACAAATGGGATCTAGTTAAACTAAAGAACTTCTGCACAGAAAAAGAAGCTATTATCAGAGTAAACAGACAACCCACCAAATGGGAGAAAATTTTGAAACTATGCATCTGACAAAGGTCTAATATCCAGCATTTATAAGGAACTTAAACAAATTTACAAGATTAAAAAAAAAAAAAACCATTAGAAAGGTGTGAGCAAGGGACATGAACAAACACTTCTCAAAAGAAAACATACATGTGGCCAACAGGTATATAAAAAAAGCTCAACATGACTGACCATTAGAGAAATTTAAATCAAAACCACAATGAGATACCATTCATGCCAGTCAGAATGGTGATTATTAAGAAGTCAAGAAACAACAGATTTTGGCAAAGTTGCAGAGAAACTGTTGGTGAGAGCGTAAATTAGTTAAACCACTGTGGAAGACAGTGTGGCGATTCCTCAAAGATCTAGAGAAAGAAATATCATTTGACCCAGCAATCCCATTACAGGGTATATACCCAAAGGAATAAAATTATTCTATTATAAAGATATACGCACACATGTGTTCATTACAGCACTATTCACAATAGCAAAGACATGGAATCAACCTAAATGTCCATCAGGGATAGATTGGATAAAGAAAACGTGGTATATATACACCATGGAATACCATGCAGCCATAAAAAAGAATGAGATTATATGCTTTGCAGGGACCTGGATAGAGCTGGAGGCTGTTATCCTTGGCAAACTAATGCAGGAAAAGAAAACCAAACACTGCATGTTCTCACTTGTAAGTGGAAGCTAAATGATCAGAACACATGGACACATAGAGAGGAACAATGCACACTGGGGCCTACCAGAGACTGAGGAGGTGGGAGGAGGGAGAGTTTCAGGGAAAGTAACTGATGAGTACTAGGCTTAATACCTGGATGACGAAATACTCTGTAGAGCAAACCCCTATGACACACGTTTACCTATGTAACAAACCTGCACATCCTGCACATGTACCACTGACCTTAAAAATTATAAAATGATTAATATGTGATTTTTGAAAAATAAAAATTTATTTTAAACGTGAAAAAGAAATGTAGACTGAAACTAACCAGATATCTTGCCTGTTAAAAAAAAAAACGAAAGAAGAAAAACTCAACTATCTCCTTAAGATTTAAACAAGATCCACAATCTCATAATATAATATTTCAAATGTCCATGATACAATCCAAAATTTCCTCAGCTAGCGAAAGATTGATAAATCTCAACTCACGGTGGAAAAGGCAATCAAAAGCTGCCATTATGATTATGCTCCAGGGAGTAAGGCAGACCATCCTTGAAACAAACAGAAAAATCAAAATTGTCAGCAAAGAAATAGATAACATAAAGAAGAACTAAATGGAAATTTGGGAACTAAAAAAATGGACATAACTAATTCAGACAGTGGGGTCAATATTAGAATGAGAAAGACAAATGAAAGTAAATTTGAAGAGAGAAATTATACAACCTTAATGACAGATAAAAAAAAGGATTGATAAAAATGAACAAAGACTAAGAGAACTCTGGAAAAAGGAAAAGACATTTATGTCATCAGAGTTCCAAAAAAAGAGTGTGTCACAGAAAATTTGTTTGAGAAACAATAGCTGAAAATTTCCAAATTTGGCAAAAGACATTAACTTGCAGATTACAGACGTACAGTGTCTTAGTCCATTTGTACGGCTATAAAGGAACACCTGAGACTGAGCAGTTTATAAAGAAAAGAAGTTCAATTGGCTCATGGTTCTTCAGGCTGTACCAGAAGCATGGCAGCAGCATCTGCTTCTGGGGAGAGCTTCAGGCCACTTCCACTCAAGGTGGAAGGTGAAGGGGAGCTGCCATGTGCAGAGATCATATGGTGAGAGAGAAAACAAGAGAATAGAGGGGAGTTCCCAGGCTTTTTTTAGTAACCAGCTCTTATGGGAACTAGTAGAGCAAGAATTCACTCACCACTGTGTGAATGGCACCAAGTCTTTCACGAGGGATCCACTCCCACGACCAAAACACCTCCCATCAGGCCCCATTTCCAACGCTGGGGATCAAATTTCAGCATGAGATTTGGAGGAGTCAAACAAACCAAGCCATAGTATGCAGCAAACCTCCAAAAGGATAAACTCAAAGAAATCCATACCCAGAAACATTATAATCTAACAACCATAAATTTATGAAATGAAAAATATTTGAAAGCAGCTAGAGGAAAACAATGCATTACCAAAGGGAAACAGTGACTGCTTATTTCTTATTGGAAACTATGGAGGTAAAAATGTAGCATAAATACATTATTAAAGTGTTAAAGAAAAAGAACTATCAATTGTGAATAGTATGTTCAGCAAAAACATTCTTTAGAAATAAAGATGTAATAGGCCAGGCACAGTGGCTCATGCCTGTAATCCCAGCCCTCTGGGAGGTCAAGGTGGATAGATCACCTGAGGTCAGGGGTTCGAGACTAGCTTGGCCAATATGGTGAAACGCCGTCTCTACTAAAAATACAAAAATTAGCCAGGCGTGGTGGCGGGCACCTGTAATCCCAGTTACTCGGGAGGCTGAGGCAGGAGAACTGCTGGAACCTGGGAGGAGGAGGTTGCAGTGAGCCAAGATCACACCATTGCACTCCAGCCTGGGTGACAACAACAGCAAAACTTTGTCTGGGAAAAAAAAAAAAAAGATATAAAGATATTTTCAGATAAAGAAAAACTAAGGGTATAAGGGTATATCTCATTAGAAGACCTGTTATGAAAGAAGTACTAAAGTAAGTTCTTCTGGCAGAAGGAAAATGATACCAGAAAGAAACTTACAGCAATGAAGGAAGAGTAAAAGAAATGCTATACATTTATAGATAGATAAATATAATAGACTATTTTTCTCTTATGTTCAAATTTATGCAGTTAAAAGAAAATGGTATAGCATGGTCTGAAGTGGCTTTAAAGTATGTAGATGTAATATATGAGAACTACAACACAGGATAGGGGAGAATAAAGAGATCCATATGGCAGAAAGATTTCAACATTCCATGTGAAGTAGTAAAATATCAACCCTAAGTAGACTGTGAAAAATTAAGTTTGTATATTATAATTTGCAATAAAACCACTTTAAAAACCTATACAAAAAAATATAGTCTAAATGGAACAGAAAAATTAAAATGAAATGCTCAAAAATCCAAACAATTAAGGAGAAAAAGAGGAATAAAAAGCAGAGGAAGCAAACAATACAAAAAATGGTAGATCTAAATCCAAATATAAAAATAATTACATGGAATATAAATGATCTAAACACACCAATTGAAAGATTTAGATAGTTATAATAAATAAAAATAAAATCAAAACCATAAAAACAAGCCCATTTTAAAATAATGATATGGATGAACTAGGCATAGTGGCACATGTAATCTCCACTACTTGGAAGGCTGAGGTGTGAGGACCACTTGAGCCTAGGAGTTTGAGTCCAGCCTGGGCAACAAAATGAGACCTCTTCTCTAAAATAAATAAATAAATAAACAAACGGTTAGGATAAAGACAAAATAATAGAGAAGGTATCTGCAAACAGTAATGGAGAAAAAGCTTATGTGGCTATATAAACACCAAATAAAGTACACTTCAGGGCAAGTAAAATTACTAGGGATAAAGAGAGACATTACATAATGATAAAATCACAAGTAAACATAATAGCCTAAGCACTTATATACCTAACAACATAACGTCAAAATAAAGGTAACAGAAATAGAAGGAGAAATTATAGTTAAAGACTGACATCTTTTTCAGTAATCAGTAAAAAGTTAGAAATAAAAACAGCAAGGAAAAAGAGGAACAAATATAATACCACAGCCAAATGGATTTAACTGATACTTACAAAATGTCCTGTCCAATAATAACAGAATACACATACCTTTCAAGAACACATGGATATTTATCAAGATAGACTATATCCTTGGTCCTAAAATAAACTTAGCAACTTAAAAGAAATAAAATCAAACAAAGCATATTTTCCAACCGTAATTAAATTAAATTAGAAATCAATAACAGGAAGACAATAGTAAAATCTCCAAATTGTTGAAAATTAAACAACATACATCTAAAAAGTCAGAGAGGAAATCCAAAGGGAAATTAGAAAAATAGAACAAAAATTATCAAGATTTGTGGGATGCAGTTAAAGCAGTGTGCAGAGGGAGATTCATAGTATTAAATAGCCATGCTAGGATAGAGATGTCCAGAAACCAGTTTCTACTTAAGGGATTGCTCTATCAAATGGAGGGGGAGCAAACACATGAAAGAACTCAAGTTGTATATTCAGGCTTTGTCAGATTACAGGGAACAAGAGCAAGCATAGGGAACCTCACTTAGTGAGAGTCTGCATGGAGAATAAAAAAAAAATTAAAAAAAGTTAGAAACACGTAGCGCTCCTTCACTGGAATCTAGTCTTTGTTCACCACCATCCAGGGTGTAACAAATGCATGAGCTTTGAATTCAGGCATATTTCGGTTCTGATCCAGGATCTGCACTTACTAGTTAGATGATCAGAGGCCATATACTTGAGTCTTTGGCATACAGGAAGTCCTTAATAAACTCCCAATAATAGGGGTGGTGGTAGTAGTAGCAGTAGTAGGCAATAGCTTTAGAGATGCAGCAGCAGCCCCAGTAGTCTGTGTGTTATTGATTCGGCTCCTACATTTCTGCCTTTCACTGCTTCCTTCTCTCATTTATTTTTCCTCCCCTTAGACCTGGTTTTGGGGTCCTTCAGGATTCTGTTTAAAGGATGAGCCAGGGTTCTGTGGTTTAGCAGCACTAACAGCACAGGGAGACAGTGCTCCACACTAAGCATTTATTAGCCCATTTGGTTCCTACCAGGACCCCACCAGGTAAATGGTTTTATCTCAGTCTTACCAGTGATGAACAGAGCTTCAATTTGTAAGAGAATGAAGTTGACCAACGTCAATCCTGTGCCATCTTTCTTACACCACACTGTTTCTGGGGAGACTTCAAATAGATGGCATTCCCTTTACTGTGTTTATTAAGTAGGCTCTTGTCCTTCTGAGTTTTAGGAGGCCACTTCCTATAGCAGAGCTGCTAACCTATAGAAAAACTGACTTGAGTTTTTCTCTCCAGTTTCTATCTACCAGTACTTGGTGGAAGTGCTAAAAAGCAGTGAAATGATTAAAAGTAGGTAGAAAAAAGAAGCGAAGGGTCATGGAAATCCACCAACTGGAACATCCCTTATTAAATACTTGAGAGTAGACTGCTTGCATGTATGCTCTAATTTGGATTGTTAGGGAGTTCCCAGGGGAGCCGTCAGAGGATTATTTAAACCTAACAGACTCTGTTTGCCTCATTCCCTCAAGTCCTGGATGTTTTGGCAATCCACGTATTAGAAACTGTTCCACATCTGCTTCCTTGGATGGAGTTTGCAGAGATACCAGGGACTATCTCAGGGAAGCAAGAAGAGCTTTGATTGCAATGGGCCCCACCCCAGGAGACAGCTCCCTCTGGCCTTCCTCAGCCTCTCGTGATAATCCATTTTAGTGTCTGCATCTCAATACTTTCTTGGCAGAAGGATCTCCTTACGATAACCTGCATCCCCTGTATTGCCACTTAAGCCCACATCCTCTGGGAGAGGGAGAACAGCTGGTTACCCTTTTCTGCATAACTATCCCTCAGGAAATCAAGCACTTGCTGCTGGTATTTTAAATACATGTTGAGATTACTGATGCTGCCAAGATTCTTGTTGAAGGGTGTTATATCTCTTTGCTTTCTATATCCCAAGATGACACTGCTGGTGAGTTGTTTTCCACATGTGTCAGAAGGACTGAAATAACAGAAAATGTCTATATTTTGGAAGATGTCTGTATGCATATTGTCCGTAGCCCGATGGTAGAATACGTTGCCACCTAGGGCCCTGCCTCCAGACCTTGCAAGATTACCTAATGCCTTTGCTCAAACGTTCTTCTGTTCTGTGCCTTGCCCCCTTCCAAATGTCTCTACGACTGCAGTTGCAGGAGCCTCTCTCTTCTTCAGTTCCTGAGTGTTGCTCGGTTATACCACATCCTTTGAAAGGGCTTCCCTCATCGTCATCACATTTCATTAACCTTCCTGGCTTGAGTTCTTCTGCTACAGCTGCTTTCAAATCCTGGGGTCAGTTTCCATTCTGTCCCAATTAATGGACTGTTCTTGAATTGTGGTGGCTGCCTACACTGTTGAAATTTAGCTGCCAGCCTTACCTTAAACATTTTGCTCTTTTCAAACAGTGGTCCTTAAACTTAAATACACAGTTAAATTACTTCTGGAGCTCTGGTAAAATACAGATGAACAAGCACCATCCCAGGCCTGTTGAATCAAAATGAACAGAGAAGAGATCCTCATGCAGATTTTGAAGAGAAAGCTTCCATCTGAGGTTCCGAAGTTACCAACAGTTAAGTGATTCTGAACTATCTCTAAATAGCAGTGGTTCTTAGCTTTAGCATACTTCAGTATCACCTAGAGGGCTTGAGAAAACACATTACTGTGTCCCACCCTGAAGATTTGCTTTAGTAGGTCTGGGTGGCATCCAACTGTTTGCCTTTCTAACAAGTTTCCAGCTGGTATTGATGCTGTTGCTGTAGGATCACACTTTGCAAATGACTCTTTTAGAGAATCTTTACTCTCTGGTTTACAGAGTTAATAGTTTGTACCAGATAAAGAAGAACATAGCTGTCACAGACATGCTTCATTCCAAGTGAATTTACTTGACCAAAGATAATAACTGTGACATGGGATTAATAAGTTAAAAGCCTAAGCAGGGAGGCACCCCACCAGACATGATGTATGCATGAACTGACCGAGTGGACACTGGTTGATTTCTTACCTGCCTGACATCTCTTCGTTTATCTTCCATCAAAAATTAAAATATTTCTCTTATCAATAACATATTCCATATAGATAGAATGGAAATAACTCCTTCTTCACTTCCGTCATGGGGTGGACACATGTCTTCGACCTAACCCATCATAATTCTGCATTTCCATGTCACAGTTTTTGGATGAGGGGAGGATCCATCACCAAAAGTTAGACAGTGAGTGCTCTTTCTGAATTTTGCTGAGATTCTCAGAAAAGAAGCCTTTTTTCCTTCCACCTTGTAGAAAGAGCCTATCTGGGGGAGACAATAAAACAAAACCAAAATAACAAAACCAAATCAAACAAAAACAAAACCAGAGCAAAGCAGAGCTGAAAGATGGAAGGGGAATGAGAAGACTGAGGGGGCATGTGAGGCAAGCGTTCTGCTTGAGCCCTGCTCAGTCACACACCCCAGCTTCTCAGCAACATAAGCAGAGCATTTTGTTTTCACTTAAGCTATTTTGCATTGAATTTATATCACCTTCAGCCCTAAGAGTTCTGTCTAATACAATGTATACTCTCAGATTTCTACCATCCTAAGCAAATTCCTGTCCCATAATAAATTGAGGTTTTAAAACATGCAAAGAATGAATGTACTTTGTGTAACATTATGGTATACAAAAGGGTCCCAGTGGTCAAATACATTTAGATAATATTTCAAATTATATCACTCACATAAAACTACATTTCATATATTGGTATATTTAAGAACCTTAGAAGTTCTGAAGTAAATAAACCATTTTTTTTTTTTTCCAAATTCAGCATTTTCCTAATATATTTGACCATAAAGACTCTTTTTGTGGGGCTGGCTATCCATCAACCCTAGCTTTCATTTTACTTCTGTGATGAATTTGAGAAAATTTTATAATGGTCTATAGTGAAATATCATTCTTACATATAAGCCATTCCTCCAGAAAGCATATTACACCCGTTGTAGGAGAAATACTTCTTGAAAATAAAAGGCATAGGGCCCCTTTCCTGGAAGAATCTCTCTATAAATAGTATTACTTTTTAAACTCAGACTATGAAAGATTAAGTGACATGATCAAAGTTAGGGAAAGATTGTCTTTCTTTGATTTGGAAAGAGACCTGTATTTTCTCAGCAGCTGGTCTTTCTTTCCCATACGGTTTTGGAGCTTGGCCTCAAAATCTCTCCGGTGTGGTGAAGGGACTTTTGCTCTGGCTCCTTGCAAACCTGTAAAGATAAGCATGTGGGCCTAAAGGTCATTACTTCTTGGGGAAGAAAAAAACCTGTGGCTTGAGGTTAGGAGGAAGAGCTAACTGGAGGCACATTCTCTTTTCCTTATATTCCTGCTGGCACAAAAGCAATTCTCTGATTCATATCTACTCTGATTCCCTCAGCTACTTTTAAACAAATGGAAAAATAATTCTGATAAGAACAAAATATTTATTTATTTTACTCCAGTGTGGTCAGGGGTAACTCAGAAAGTTGGCTGAAGCTTGAGTGCTGAGTGATGGTCTCTAAGCATCATCCAGCTCTACCAAGTCCCTAGCCCTTGCAGCCACTCTGCTGGAGCTGAGGTTTCCTCTGCACTTCTTATACTGCTGCTCAAGCTCCAAGGGCCAGTGCTTCTTTCTGTTCAAACTTTCTATTCAGCCAAGCGTCACTAAGTAGGCACGCTGCCCTTTATTGCCATCCACAATCTTGGTCACCACATTCCTTGATACCAAAACCTCACCAGAGTCAACACATTGCCAGAATTGCATGACACTTATTGCATGGCACTGAAGGAAGAGATGCCTCTTTCCCTTTCATTTTTGTGTGTTTATGCCCCTACAAAGGGATTGCGAAGCAGCACTGAGTATTACTGATTTCTTAAAGATACTTCTGCGAAATAACTCAGAATAATTTTGTATCCTGATTTCATCAGGATGAAAAGGTAAGTTTGATGAAGTTGTGATTGGAAAACAAATTTCAATGACTGAAACTGAGCTGTACTCAGAAATGCCCCTTGGTGGCAGCCAACACTCTGTTACTGAGGTGAGCCCTGTGTTCCTGACTTGGTCTTGCCCCAAATGAAGTTCCCCAAAGATGCTGCTCAGTCCCCATGAAAACGGGCTTCTAGAGCTCTCACTTCCCCTGCCTAGATATACCTGAGTCCTATATTTAAGCCAGAATGCCCAATACGAGGTCACCAAATGAAACAGCAAAGATAGCAAAGGTAATATGAAGAGAAAAACCATTGGTATTTTACACATGTGGAGTGACTGGTAGTCATAGAGGTACATGCATACAGTTTCCATTTACCTTCTTCTATGTCAGGGGCTGGAAAAACATTTTCTTTAAAGGAGCAGACAGTAAATATTTTAGACTTTGCAAGCCATCTGGTCTGTGTCTGAATTACTTAACTCTGCTAGTGTAGCTCAAAAGCAGCCATAGACAATATGCAAATGAACGGGCATGTTTGTGTTCCAATAAAGCTTTATTTACTAAAACAGGTGGCAGGCCAGATTTATCTGTAGGTTGTAGTTTGCCAACCTCTGTTTCATGTGGTTGAGGTATTTCAATATCTTCTATCTTTGAAGTGTGAAAGAAATGCTTATAATTCATTTTGCTGATCTACATATTGAAAAAAAGCATTTGATTGATATTTTCTTTTGTTGTTGTTGTTCTTGGTCTTCCATTTAAATGTTCAGTGCTTTATAATTATGAACTGTTGAAACATGCCTTTAAGGTCTCGAATTGCAGTTAACTTGGGAGCTTGAGATATGAACAGTCTGGGAAATGTTTATTTAACTCAGTCATATTGCCAGAGCTAAGTAGGTATTTCTCAACCGCTTTCCCAAATACAGAAGTTAAGCATGGCCTTAATGCTACCTCATGTGCACATGAAAAGACAGCAGAGGTACCTGATTCTTCTAAAACTTCTATCAGCTTTTTCTCTCCAACCTATTCCCGAGTAGTTTTAAGGGCAAGATTATTTTACATCCACTTTCTGTAGCTGAGCCAAGACCATGCTATACACTTGATCTTAGCCAAAAGACTGAGAAGCAATCAAGACTACACTGTAAAAACTTTCTCCTACTTTGTTTTCTGCCCTCTCTCCTTTGCTTTTCCATCCCTAGTTCCACCCTTTTGCAATTATGCCTTCAATGAGTGTCTAAAAATCGGCATATGCAAAATTAACATCAGGATGAAGAAAAAGATATGAAGAAATAAATACAGATGCACTATAGTTCCATGTAAGAGGATCTCAAAGTTGGAAAAATATTTCACTTTCCATTTCAAGAGTGAGTTAAATATTCTTGCTTTTATTCACAAATAAGCACGGAACATCCAGTATGTGCCTGACACTGTGCCTTACATTTTGCACGGGTGGTCTCATTTAGACACTAATAGATTGTGCTACCTAGTGACCCACTCCAAAACCTAGTAAATTCAAACAAGAAATAGCATTTTCATGATTATATTCACTACTAAAAGGCAAAAATGGGCTTATATGCAAATATATCTCATTGGTTACTCTGCTCATGAAACCACAAGAAGATTTAGAAGTGAAGTCTATCAACAAGAAATTGAGAATGTAATTTCACTGAGAAATGATACTAAATCGTATTTTTAAAATATCCATTTAAAGGAAGGGAAAGCTGAAAGGGCACAAAACGCCCCTGAGAGCTCATGTCACAATTCTGCAGGTACCACTTGTCTGGGACCTCATATGGTATGGCTGCTCAGCCCTCACCACCAGGTTCTCACCCTGAAGCCCACCATCCTGGGCTTGTCACCTAGTTGCAGAAGGCTACTGACAGCAAGACAGCAAGCACCAATGTGCAAGCACTTTCAACCCTCTGTTTGGATTGCTTTTGCCCTTGTTGCTTCTGAAAGAAGAGATTCACCTTAAGGCACTATTGGTCCCTAAGAAGAATGTTAATTTTTTGACCTTAGAATAGAAAGGGAACAAGGAGAAGAAGAGATTAGAGCCAAAGAGAAGAGAAAAGGGAGAAAGAATAGCAAAAGGACTCATTGTATACAATAGGATTGAAGAAGGGAGATATTTAGAGTAAAGGGGGTAAGTGAGAAGGCAAGGAATGAGTGAGTGACAGAGAGGAAGAGACAGAGAGACAGAGAGAGCACTCCACAGGGACCCTATTTAAAAGTCAGATGCACTAGAGAGAGTTTATAAACATTTCTTAGACTGGTAGTAATGAGAAGGAGGAGCTTTGATTCTGAAACTTATTTTCCTTCATTAGTTAGTTTATCTTAGTTGAAATCAAACCCCAGAAGCAAATTCCCTGTAGACCGCAGCATAACAAATAGGTTTTTGAGGTCTTTTCTGCAAGCCGCTGAATGAGTATCCTCCGATCCTTTTATTATTTCCTCCTAAAAGAGAATTAGAAAAGGGTGCTGCCGGCGCACAAGCCATAATATGACCACCGATGCTGGCAAACAGGAAGACCAGCAGCTTCCTTTCCAGGGTATGGGTGCTGTAACCCTGGGGCCTCACAGAATGGTTCTGCCGATTTTACTGGGGTGGAATCATGGCTTTCTACCTTGTATACCTGTTCCACTGGAAAAACAGTGAACAAAAAGTAATAGGAAAAAAAAAAAAAAAACTCTCCCTGCACTTACTGTGGGCCCCAGAATGATCCTGTATTTAAGAACTGAACCCCTTATTTGGAGAATGTCTCTTCTTCCTTTTAGGCTCTGATTGTAATAGAAGAAAAAGTTACCCTCCTCGGGTGCCCCAGTGAACATCAGGACACCACATAGTCCTAAACACTTGGCAGGAATTTTCAAACGTACATAGAAGGTAATGCCATGAACATAAAGTCATTATTCCTCAGTATATTTCCAACAGGCATGTTGGATCCTACAGAACTGAAGAGCCAAGAAAGGAATGAGATATGCATTGCCTCTGATACGGGGAGTAGATGGCGATTGTATTGCAGGAACTGAGCAATGTAGCCAGGAAACAATGAACTCACGAGGACTAAAATCTAGTGGCTGTTTTCATTATAATGAAAACTTTCAGGCTGCTTCTGAAACTCTGAATTTTAACTTTTTGTGGGAACCAGACCTTCCAGTTAGGTTTCTAGCACTTCTTGCTCCCAGTTAGTATAAGTGTGAGACCACAAAACAAAACAAAATAAATAACTGTCTTCAGAGTTTGGAGGAGAGGAGGGAGTGGGAGAGGTGCTCCGAGTATGGATCTCTTTGCCAGTCATGGTCCAGTCATGGTCCATCCAGGAAAGAAGATGCTACTTTTAATCTTTCACATAGAGAGGATTTAATTGATGGAATTGGTTACATAAGTGATAGAAAAGCCGAAAGACCACAAGAGGAAGATGATGCAATCGGAGATTATCAATAGCAAGAAGCTGCTCACATCCTGAGTAGCCAAGGCCAGCTGCCGAGAACATGCTTTGGAACCTAGAATCCCAGGAGGCCCTGCAGTGGGAGCTGGAGCCACCCAGATGCTTCTGGTGGAGATGAAGTTGGAGTGTTGTACCCTTTCATTTGGGGGCATATTATTCTTTAGTTCACTAACTGTGTTTCTTACAGTCTTCTGAAGATTCTCCTTTCTCTGACTACCTCCTAGGGACCCCTCCGTGGTCTCCTGGTCACCTCACTCTTCATACTCTTCCTGGGCAATGAGCTCCACACAAGAGGCTTTGCTTTCTACTCAAAAGTTGTTGATTCAGAAATATCTCCATCCCAAAACTCTCCTGAGCTTTGGACTCCAATAGTTAAACTACTGCTATATATTTTCACTCAGATTTCCTCAAAATGTATCAAGCTTAAAAACTACAAGCAAAACAACCTCCTACTCCTTCCTGTGTACCACTGCTCTCCTGTCCAGGTCAATGGCACCTTGGTGTATCCAGCTGCCTACACAGAAACCTGGATGTCAGCGTTGAGACTCCCACCACCTGAGGGAGAAAAGCACCATTCATCTTCTTCATATCACACTTGGAATTTTCCCACATCTCTCCATCTCATGGCTTGCAACTTTTGGTTCAAGCCATCATCATTCTGTGCCTAGATTGTTCCTACAGTTTTCTGATCCATGTGCCTGTATTTGGTATGGATCCTTTTCAGCCCTTCTCCACACTTCAACCAATGCAATCTTTCTAAAAGTTAAGTCCTCTTAATACCTTTCAGTGCCCCCTCACTGCCCTTAAGACAAAGCCAAAAGTCCTAGAAATTATCCTAACATGACCTCACTTAACTCTTCATCCCAGTCCTCAACTTTTTTTCACTTCCACTCCTAACTCTCTTCTCTTCTCTTTCCTTTTTCTTCTCCTCATCCTCCTCTCCCTTCTCTTCCCTCCTTCGCCCAACTCCCAACTCAGGTTAAGTGTAAACAATTGCAGTTTTCTTTTCTTTTTTTTTCTTTTGAGAAGGAGTCTCAGTCTGTCGCCCAGGCTGGAGTGCAGTGGCGTGATCTCGGCTCACTGCAAACCTCTGCCGCCCAGGTTCAAGCAATTCTCCTGCCTCAGCCTCCCGAGTAGCTGGGATTACAGGCACCTGCCCCCACACCCAGCTAATTTTTGTATTTTTAGTAGAGATGGGGTTTCACCATCTTGGCCAGGCTGGTCTTGAACTCCTGACCTGGTGACCCACCCGCCTCGGCCCCTCAAAGAACAATTGCAGTTTTCTGAACATACCATTTCTCTCATTTGCAAACTATCCCAATAACCTGTCTTTTTGGAAGACCTCTTCCACACCATTAAGTTCTGCCCAATGCAAGAATACAATGGCCACCTTCATCAGGCTAAGTCCTAACCACCCTTCCTTTACCTCTCTTCCTTACTTCTATGACTTGTTTAGACAGATTTCCTCTTTCCCTGCAGAACTGCACTTTTTCTTTTGTAGCACTTAACATGATGTACTCTAATATCTTCGTCCTGTTATCCTATCTTTTTCTCCAAAAATAGCTCCTTGAGGATGAAGCTATGTCTTTTTCCTCACTGCATCTCCAAGACAAAGCACAGAGCTTGGCAGAAAGAATATCTATTTACTGAATAAATAAATAAGCTCTTCTGCTTTAAATTTGTGAAATATTTGCCTATAACAACTAGGACTATTTTTGCTCATGAATTCACACTCTTGAAGATATTTATTACCTTTAAAATGACTATATTTTAAAAGGCATTTCAGTTTTGTGGTTGTACTCCTGCATACCAAGCCTAAGGATGTTTGAAAAAACTGTCCAGTTATGTTCAATATATGAAAAGTATAATTTACGAGAAAGAAAATCTGATGGATAAAAAAGACTCAAAACTATACTAATGTCTTTTTAGCCAAGGAGCAATTCAAAAATTTTTAACATTTGTCTTTATAAAGACATGAAATTGTCTATAAAACAAAGGCATAGAGGTAAGACCAATGAATGGAAAGTATAAACAAAGCAGAGCTTCCTGAGGGTGAAGCTTACCCTCTGAAGGCGTGGAATGAGATGTGTCCCCCCATCACTAAGTAATCCAAGTGTGGATCAGATCAAATTATCAGATGGAGGTCGACTCCTCACCTGGTAGTGAAGGTTCTTTCTAATCCAGCAGTATGGTTTTGATTCTGATGATTTATAAATTTACCTGTGATACACATACAATTTTAGACCTGGAAAATATCTTAGAAGTTAACACAGAGTCTCAGGGTAGAAACCTTAAAGAAAGTTATTGCATGAGCCTTTGAGTATGCCTGTTTGATCAAATAGCTAGAATTTCTATTATTTTAAGAGAAAGTCCGTTTTTAAAACTGAGATTAAGTTGTTTTCCATTTAGGATATTTTTAAATGATTATCTTTGAATGACAAACCTCTAACATATTAAATGAAGTTTGAAGTAGAATTCCACAAACATCAGTTTTGCCTCGCAGCTGTTGACTGAGTATTCAGTGGGCAACTGGCAGTGTGTACATTTGGGTTGTTATCCAGGCATCACAAAACCATCATGTTGCAAAGTTGACCTTTGTTGTCAGTTGGTCCCCCTTTTCTGCCCAAGTCCTACACCTACCTTATCTCTCAGGGCTTTACAGCTTTCTCCATGATTCCCAGATTCTTCCCTCTGTGATACCTAATCTGTAACCACTCATCCAGTTAGTGTGCCACAAACCTGTGGGCACATACCAAGCCACCTCAGTTTCTCCAGTAGACTGGTCTTTGGAGACAGATTTTAGACCACATAAGTGTGGAGTCACATTTGGGTACAAGCATGCACTTCTGAACAGGGCTGCCACATTCAGCATTCCAAGAGTACAGTTCTTGACCATCTATTTCTTTTGCATTACAATTCATAAGGCTTAGACTCTAGGAAATAATCCCAGGACCTTTGTAATTCCTCCTGGGCTATCCATTCCTGGTTTTTTGCTCCATGGTGTTCTAACTTTTGGCCTATCCCATGATTTGTTGGTTAGATAAGAGTGTGTAAACATAAAAAGAAACAGAAAAGCCTGGGACAATTTACCAAAGACACATCAGTAAGTAAATTAATTCTATATCAAGTAGAAATCCTTGCTTACAGCATTAGTACTCCAGAATTTGTGCAACACTTCTCTCTTAACTACGTGTTTATTTCTCATTTCCTCAGGGCTCTGCTAAATGAATCATTATCTGATCTCTGAAAAATCATTTCATTAGATTATTAATGCTCAGCATTATTTATTATCTTCTCCCAGAAAATATTTGCATTTTGAGAGGTTCCCTCAGTGTCCTAATCAAAATATTGATCAATATGTTAATTTTAGGCATCATTCTGGACATTTAGGAGACATATTAAATCTTAGAGAAAGCCACCTATGCTTAGTGCTATTCTAATTTGTGGTTCTGGTCATTAGGAAGTTTTTGAACCCATGCCCGAGAAAATGTTCCAAATGTTGTTAGTGAGGGACCTGCCTTAGATCCAGTGACCACAGTTCAGCTTCCAGACTTTATACCGCATGGCATTGTAACCCTGGACATATATACTGGCCCGCTCTCTAAATGATTGTTGCCATGGCAAGAAACATCATTAGAATTTGCCGTAAGTCATTTGTTACAGATTGGAAATGCCCCCCTGAGAAACCCTTTAAATATGAAATATTTATTTACGAAGAAATGCCTGCATTTTTCAACTACTCATTACAATGGGATTTAGAAAAGTCATCCTGTTGTTGAGGACAAAGGAAGTGACACACAGAACGGGTGTGGATAAATACCAGCAAGGGCTTTGCTCTCTCGGAGCTGGCATAGTGTTGTTATTTGGCAAGCTTTCTTTTTTTCCCTAGCTGGTTTATTCATCTTCTGTTTACAGAATCTTGAGCCTCTATTTATACTTTAAAGGCAACAGAACTTTACTTAGTTTCTAAGGCAGCATTGCCTTAGGAAGATTGTAGAACATATCCTGAGTGTGGCATTCGACCTTTAAAGATGGATTTGTTGTTCAACCCCAGAGGTAGACCTCTGCAACATATTATTTTAAAGAGGGCAGTGTAGTCCACTTCACCACAACCTAGAAAATAGCAAGCTATTTGCTCTCCAGCAGTGACCATTTTTTCCTAAACAAATGGAGATAATTGTCTATTTAATTTATGACTTGGGGCAAGTCACTTATTGCCTGAAAATATTCATTGGAAAAGCCTGGCATTTTCAGATTAAAATATGCTATAATTTGGGCCACAGTTGGTTATTTATTTTAATCTAATCATCTTCTTTTATTTTTGTATCAACAATATTGATTAAAGATATATATTTTTTAAAAACAGCTTCTTCCTCTTTCTACTAAATTACCTATTAAAGGCCCAGAAAAACATAAACACTCATAACAACAGAGAACACTCTAACTTACAAACAGCCCATTGCCAGAATATGGGGTAAATTTCTACTAATTACAAGGATGAAATAACTAGTCTGAAGTAAAAGGACCTTGATTAGGCCACAAGCCAAGTGGTGAGTGTCAGAGATTAGGTTTCATGAGTCTGTAAGTAAGAAAAAAAAAGGGTCCCACCTAAAGCAGTACAGAACATCAAAAAATGGAGAAGCATTTTAAGTTAGAGACTTTTAAGGAAAAACAAAGCTTATGCAGTCGCGACAACAGGTTTGGAATAACAAGAGCATTCACCAGATAGTTGGTAAAATTTTTAACAGATGAATCTATTAGCCAGTCATTGCTAAAAATATCTGGTTTTTGTCCTGCTTTACCTGAGGAAAGTTAATGAAATTGATCTGAAAGAAGATTAAGAGTCTCTGAGAGATACCCTCTACTCATCCTGTCAACAGTGCAGTTCTTACTGCAACTTACTATTGCAGTAAGAAAATACAAAAGCATTCCTGAAAACGGAAATACATATATTCCTTAGGTTGAAAGATTGCTAAGAAGAATCTAACAGCATTTTCTTAATATATGTAATAGTTTGGAATATTTTCCATTTTTACTCTAATTAACATTTATGACATTGACGGATTAGAATAAAAAGTTCTAAGGGTTCTCCTTCAAAAATCATGTCCTAAACTTCAAGTTTAAAATTGACCCTGTTGGTAGTCCATGACAAAGCCTCTCCAAAATGCCTACAAAATACCCCCAAAGAGGAATTCCACTGAGAGTGATAGCAATATAGGTTGTTCCAGATCAACAATCAGCCAGAATACAAGTTGAAAAATGGACAAAATACTTTTAAAAATCTGCTTGAAAGTATCAGAAATCTGGCAAGGTAATGATAGTTGCGAGATCAAGATTTGAAAGAAGAGGGAAGTCAACTAACTTCCAGTTTCAAAACAAAAAGCTGCATGTGAATGGCCGAGAGGCTGAGCAGGTTTTTGGCAAATACAAAGAGATAGAAAAACAAAAGTTGGAGTTTAGAGCCCATGAAGGAAAGACCCTGGTAAAAAATGCCAGCTTTTCACTTACTATCCTAAAGGCTACATCTTAGAAGTAATGGTAAAATGGAAAGAAAAGTCCTCACAAGGACTGAAATCAAAATTTGAGTCTTCTAAGTTTCTAATAGATTAATATAATGTGACTCTAGTTTAGTTGCCTACCTGAAGCAAAAGTGAATCTTATTATTATTAATGGAACATCATATAACACCTTAAAACTGCATTTTGTTTTCTACAACACAATGTCTATACACAAACAAAAATAATCAGGCATAAAAGAAGATAATAACCAAAGCACAACGGAAAAATATAAAATAGAAATAAATCAGTAGGAAATTATGATATTGGATTTATCAGACATGAACATTTAAGTAACTATGCACATATACCATGTTCGTGAAATGGTAAACTGAATATACTCATTGCCCAAAATTGATAAATAGATTGAAAAACATACCAATCAAAATATCAGTGGGCTTTTTGAGTGGAAATTCATAAGCTAACATAAAATATGGTATGGAAATGCAAAGGATCTAGTATAGTCAAAATAATTCTGAAAAAGAAAAAATATTGGAGGACTTATACTACATAAACAGAATAGAGTATAGAAATATACCCATACTTTGGGGCCACACTCATTTGACAATGTGCCAAAGAAACTCAATAAGGGAAAGAAAGTATTTCCAATAAAAGGTTCTGGAGCAATTAGATATCCACATGGAGAAGATCAACTTCAGTCCCTATCTCACACCATATACAAATCTATTATTTATTTATTTGTTTGCTTGTTTGTTTTTCTTTTATTTCAATAGGTTTTTGGGAAATAGGTGGTATTTGGTTAAATGTGTAAGTTCTTTAGTGGTGATTTCTGAGATTTTTGTGCACCAATGACCCGAGAAGTGCACACTGCCCCCAATGTGTAGGCTTTCATCCCTCACCACCTTCCCACCCTTTCCCCCGGGTCCCCAAAGTTCATTGTATCATTCTTTATGTTCTCATAGCTTAGCTTCCACTTATAAGTGAGAACATGCAATGTTTGGTTTTCCATTCCTGAGTTACTTCATTTAGAATAACGGCCTCCATCTCCATCCAGATTGCAGTCAATGCCATTATTTTGTTCCTTTTTATGGTCGAGTAGCATTCCATAGAATACATGTACTGCATTTTCTTTTTTTAAAATTTTAATAGGTTTTTGAGGAACAGGTGGTGTTTGATTACATGAATAAGTTCTTTAGTGGTGATTTCTGAGATTTTGGTGCACCCATCACCTGAGCAGTATACACTGTACCCAATGTGCAGTCTTTTATCCCTCATCTCCCTCCCATCCTTTCCCCTAAGTCCCAAAAGTTCACTGTATCATTCTTACGCCTGTCCGTCCACATAGCTTAGCTCCCACTTATGAGTGAGAACATATGATGTTTCATTTTCTAATCGAGTTCACTTAGAATAATGGTCTCCAGTTCCATCCAGGTTGCTGCAAATGCCGTTATTTTGCTCTTTTTTAAGGCTGAGTAGTATTTCATTATATATATATATACACACACACACACACACACACATAAAATTAACCAAAGCACAGCAGAATTTTATATATATATAATATATGTAATTAACCAAAGCGCGCATATATATATATATATATCACATTTTGTTTATCCACTTGTTGATTGATGGGCATTTGGGCTGGTTCCATATTTTTGCAATTGTGAATTGTGCTGCTATAAACATGTGTGTGCAAGTATCTTTTTCGTATAATGACTTCTTTTCCACTGGGTAGATAACCCAGGAGTGGGACTGCTGGATCAAATGGTAGATTTATTAATACTTTTAGTTCTTTAAGGAATTTCCACACTGTTGTCCACAGTGTTTGTACTAGTTTACATTCCCACCAACAGTGTAAAACTGTTCTCTTTTCCCCAAATCCACACCAACATCTATTTTTTTTAATTTTTTGATTATGGCCATTCTTGCAGGAGTAAGGTGGTATCACATTGTGGTTTTGATTTGCATTTCCTTAATCATTAATGGTGGTGTATTTTCAGGTTTTTTTTTTGAAGATTTAGGACTCTTTTTAGCAGTTCTTATAGTGCTGGCTTGGTAGTGATGAATTCTCTCAGCATTTGTTCATCTGAAAAAGATTTTTTTTTTTTTTTTCATTTATGAAGGTTAGTTTCGCTGGATACAAAATTCCTGGCTGATAATTATTTTGTTTAAGAAGGCTAAAGATAAGACCCCAATTCCTTCTAGCTTATAAGGTTTCTGCTGAGAAACCTGCTGTTAATCTAGGTTTTACTTTATAGGTTACCTAATGCTTTTGCTTCACACTTCTTAAGATTCTTTCCTTCATTTTGACTTTAGATAACCTGATGACAATGAACCTACATGATAATCTTTTTGTGACAAATTTCCCAGGTGTTCTTTGAGCTTCTTGTATTTGGATGTCTAGATCTTTAGCAAGGTCAGGGAAGTTTTCCTCAATTGTCTCCTCAAATAAGTTTTCCAAACTTTTAGATTTCTCTTCTTCCTCAGGAATACCAATTTTTCTTAAGTTTAGTAGTTTAACATAACCCTAAGCTCCCTGAAGTCTTTGTTCTTTTTTATTATTATTCTTATTTCTTTATCTTTGTCAGATTAAGTTAATTTGAAAGCCTTATCTGCAAGCTCTGAAGTTCTTTCTTCTACTTGTTAGATTCTATTATTGAAACTTTCCACTGTGTTTTTTTCACTTCTCCAAGTGTGTCTTTGATTTCCAGAAGTTGCAAGTGTTTTTTATTTATGCTATCTGTTCCTCTGGAGATTTTTTCATCCATAACCTGTATTATTTTTTAAAGTTCTTTAAGTTGGTTTTCACCTTTTTCTGGTGCCTCCTTAAGTAGCCCACTAATCGGCCTTCTGAATTCTTTTTCTGGCAATTAAGAGATTTCTTCTTGGTTTGGATCCACTGCTGGTTAGCTAGTGTGATCTTTTGGGGGCATTATAGAACCTTGTTTTGTCATATTACCATAATTATTTTTCTGGTTCCTATTCATTTGGTCAGACTATGTCAGAGGAGAGATCTGGGACTCAAGGGCTGCTGTTCAGATTCTTTTTGTCCAGTGGGATCATCCCTTGATATGGTGCTCTCCCCTTTCCCCTAGGGATAGGGCTTCCTGAGAGCCAGACTGCAGTGATTGTTATTGCTCTTCTGGGTCTAGCCACCCAGCGGAGCTACTGGGCTCTAGGTTGGTAGTGGGGAGTGTCTACAAAGAGTCTTGTGATATTTGATCCATCTTCACGTCTCTCAGCCATGGGTACCAGCACCTGCTCCAGTGTGAATAACAGGGGAGTGAAGTGGACTCTCTGAGAGTCCTTGGTTGTAGTTTTGGTTAGTGGGCTGGTTTTCTTGAACGCTAGTTATGCTAGCATTGAAGTTGTAACATTAACAGACTCAGGACCTCTGGTTAGCCAAGAAGCTACAGGTGGAGGAATTAGCTGTTGTTTTCTCCTTCCTTGGAGCAGGGTTTTTCTGTTATGAGTTGCTGTAATGGCTTGAGTTGGTTGGCCTCCAGCCAGGTGGTGCTTTCAAGAAAGCCTGAGCTATGGTAATATAGGTGGGATACAAACTTGCCTTAAGGCCACCTGAATAAGTATTTTGGTTTCTCAGATGATGGGTGGTGCCATAGAGCTCCCATGGGTTTATGTCTTTTGCCTTTGGCTACCAGGGTGGGTAGAGAAAAGCCATCAGTTGGGGGCAGGGTTAAGCGTGTCAGAGCTCAGACTTTCCTTGGGCAGGGCTTGCTGTAGCCACAGTGGGGTATGGAGTGTGGTTCTCAGGCCAATGGAGTTATGTTCCAAGGGGGATTATGGCTGCCTCAGCCGCTTCATACAGGTCGCCAGGGAAGTGGAGGATAACTGGTAGTGATAGACCTCACCCAGCTCCCATGTAGTCAGCAAGACTAGTCTCACTCCTGCCATGCTCCCCCAACAGGCAACAGAGCCAAATTAATATCCAGGCCTCCAGTGCACAGGGCTGAGATCTTGCCCCAGGCTATAAGCCTCCCCACTGAGAAAGTAAGAAGGGCTTTCAGACCTCAGCCCTCAGCCCTCCCTGCCTGCCATGGCTTCTGTGCTCATATCTGTACTTCCTGTTCACCCCCCACTCTCCCTACATCTCTAGATTCTGAGCAAGAAAATTCCTGCTCAGTGAAAATTATTACAAAGATAAGCTGGAAGTGTTCTTCTCCAGTTGAACCTTCCCCAACTCCACAAGCTGCCTTTTCCAAGGACCCCCATGAGATAAAGTCAGAAATGGCTTCCCTGGGCTTCCCTGGGGACTGTGAATGCCTCAATGCTAAACATTGGGTACACATGGACACAAAGATGGACACATAATAGACACTGGGGCCTACCTGAGGGTGGAGGTGGTGGTTGGAAGGAGAGTAAGGATTGAAAAACTACTTATTGGGTACTATGCTCACTACCTGACTGATGAAATAAACCCCAGTGACACACAATTTACCCATGTAGCAAGTCTTCACATGAACCCCCTGAACCTAAAATAAATATTGGAAGGATATACTTTTAAAGAGACAAAAATAGAAATGTCAACATAGGTAAGATAAATGCAAACATAATCACAGTTGGGACATCTTGCATGACTGCAGGCAAGACAGAGCTTGTGTAGGGGAACTTCCCTTTATAAAACCATCAGATCTTGTGAGACTTATTCACTATAATGAGAAAAAGCACAGGAAAGACCCACCCCCATGATTCAATTACCTCCCATCAGGTCCCTCCCACAACATGTGGGAATTATGGGAGCTACAATTCAAGATGAGATTGGGGGTGGGGACACAGTCAAACCATATCATTCCCCCCGGCCCCTCCCAAATCTCATGTCCTCATATTTCAAAACCAATCATGCCTTCCCAAGAGTCCCCCAAAGTCTTAACTTATTTCAGCATTAACTCAAAAGCAAAGTACAAAGTTTTGTCTGAGACAAGGCATGTAGCTTCTATGAGCCTGTAAAATCAAAAGCAAGTTAGTTACTTCCTAGATACAATGGGAGAACAGGTATTGGATAAATACACCTGTTCTAAGTGGGAGAAATTGACCCAAACATAGGGGCTACAGGGCCCAAGTCCAAAACCCAGTGGGGCAGCCAAATCTTAAAGCTCCACAATGATCTCCTTTGTCTCCATGTCTCACATCCAGGTCACACTGATGTAAGAGGTGGGCTCCCACAGCCTTGGGCAGCTACACCCTTGTGGCTTTTCAGGGTGTAGCCCCCCTCCTGGCTACTTTCATGGGCTGACTTCGTCTGTAGCTTTTCCAGGCACATGGTACAAGTTATTGGTGGATCTACCATTCTGGGGCCTGGAGGGCAGTGGCCCTCTTCTCATTACTGCACTAAGCAATGCCCCAGTGGAGACTTTGTGTGGGGGCTCACGCCCTACATTTCCCTTCCACACTGCCCTAGCAGAGGTTCTCCATGAGGGCTCCACTCCGACAGCACACCTCTGCCTGGATATCCAGGCATTTTCATACATCCTCTGAAACCTAGGTGGAGGTTCCCAAATTCTTGACTTCTGTGGACCCACAGGCCCAACACCAAATGGGAGCTGCCAAGGCTTGCAACTTGCACTCTCTGTGGCAAAGACCTGAGCTGTACATTGGCCCATTTTAGCCATGGCTGGGATGCAGGTGACCAAGTCTGTAGAGTGTACAAAGCAGAAAGGCCCTGGGCCTGGCCTACAAGACCACCTTTTCCTTCTAGGCCTCTGGGCTTGTGATGGAAGGGGCTGCTGTGAAGACCTCTGACATGCCCTGGAGACCTTTTCCCCATTGTCTTGGCAATTAACATTTGGCTCCTCATTACTTTTGAAAATTTCTGTAGCCAACTTGAATTTCTCCTCAGAAATCACATCATCAGGCTGCAAATTTTCTCAACTTTTATATTCTACTTCCCTTTTAAACATAAGTTTCAACTCCAAGCCATATCTTTGTGAATGAATAAAAGTGAATGCTTTTATAATAATAATTTTATAATAATAATAATGCTTTTATTTTAACAGTACCCAAGTCACCTCTTTAATGATTTGCTGCTTAGAAATTTCTTCTGGCAGATCCCCTAAATCATTTCTCTCAAGTTCAAAGCCCCACAAATCTCTAGGGCAGGGGCAAAATGCTACCAGTCTCTTTGCTAAAGAATAACAAGAGTCACCTTTGCTCCAATTCCCAACAAGTTCCTCATCTCCATGTGTAACCAACTCAATCTGGACTTCATTGTCCATATCACTATCAACATTTTTGTCAAAACAAGAAGTCTCTTGGAAGTTCCAAACTTTCCCAGATTTTCCTGTCTTCTTCTGAGCCCTCCAAACTGTTCCAGCCTCTGCTTATTACCCAGTTCCAAAGTCACTTTCACATTTTTGGATATCTTAACAGCAGCACCCCACTCCTGGTAACAATTTACTGTATTAGTTTATTCTCAAACTGCTAATAAAGATATATACGTAACTGGATAATTTACAAAGGAAAGAGTTTTAATTGACTCACAGTTCCACATGGCTGGGGAGGCCTCACAATCGTGGTGGAAAAGCAAGCATCATCTTGCATGGTCACAGGCAAGAGAGAGCTTGTGTAGGGGAACTCCCTTTATAAAACCATCAAACCTTGTGAGACTTATTCACTATCATGAGAAAAAGCATGGGGAAAACCCAACCCAATGATTCAATTACCTCCCAACGGGTCACTCTCATAACACGTGGGAATTACGGGAGCTACAATTCAAGATGAGATTTGAGTGGGGACACACACAAATCATATCAGAACTTAAATAGTTTTGGCCAGTTGCCATGGCTCATGCCTGTAATCCCAGCACTTTGGGAGGCCAAGGAATGCAAATCATTTGAGGTAAGGAGTTTGAGACCAGCCTGGCCAACATGACAAAAACCTGTCTCTACTGAAAATACAAAAAATAGCTGAGTGTGGTGGCACACACTTGTAATCTCAGCTTCTGCAGAGGCTGATGCAGGAAAATCACTTGAACCTGAGAGACAGAGGTTGCAGTAAGCTGAGATCACACTACTGCACTCCACCCTGGGCTACAGAGTGAGACTCTGTCTCAAAAAATAAAAATAAATACAAAACAAGAACTTACATGGTTTTAACGATTGGTCTTTAAAAAAATATTAAGACCCACTGATATCACCATGAAACATTTTTTTCTTTCTTAAAAGAAAGAGATGAAATTTATAGAGTATAACTATTGCTTCAAGCTGTTATACCTATATCTGTATGTTTTCCCTCCAGAATATTAGCTACAGGTTGCAACAAAGTAGAGAAGAATAAAAGGGAACACGTATAATGCTTGCAATATTCCTGTTAAAAGTTCATCTTTTTTTTTTCATTTGCCAGTTTCTTTCATGTATTTTTTAGAGAAAAAAGATAATCCTCTCCTTTAGTGCCTCAAATGGAATAAAAGCATCATGATTGCATGTTCCCATTGAACTTTCCCAAAGCATAATTTTAAACAAGGTGGTCAGGAAAAACTCACTAGTAAGATTACATTGAATGAAGACTTAAGAGAGTAAGCCATGCCAATGGCTGGTGAAAGTGCTGCAGGCAGAGGAAAGGTCAAGTTCAAAGGCACTAAGATAGGCCAGGGAGGGAGGGGTGTACAGTTCATGTTGGGCTTTATAGTTCATTTGGTCTTTACTATGAGTGAGATGGGCACTTACTGAAAGTTTCTGAGCAAAGTAAATGATCTCCTTTATCTTTTAAAGGAATTACTCTGGATGTTGTATGGAAAATAACCTTGAGACAGGGTGTAGGTGGAGTAAGAGTGGACGAAGGAAGCTCAGTTATGAGGCCACTACCATAATCAAGGTGAGAGATATTGATGGCTTGGCCCAAGATGATGTTCTGTAGAATGATGAAAAGTGCTTAGGTTCTGTATATATTGGGAAGGCAGAATCAACAGAATTCAGACAGGTTGAATACTAAGAATTAGAAAAAGAGGAATAAAGCTTATTAACTTTACTACTTTTCAACTTACCAAAATCAACAATACAGTGATCCCACCACCTTTTAAAACTGTCTTTTGTCTCCATTCATGGGCACATTTTCCTTTTGGCATAACAGCAACTTTGTGCCTACAATTATAAATGCTCCTTTGTATATACTTCATCTGCCATGTATCACGCCCCCTCCATTGAACTCACATGGAACTCACTTGCCTTGTTAATTCAACTCTTGGCCTAATGTGTACTTGAATCTAGAGCTGGCATAGCTAGAGAAAAGCGTGAGTTCAAGCTTACTGATCTCACTTTAAACTTATTACCGACAACCTCAAGCTAGACTTTAGAGTTGCCGGCAATCTTACAATACCCTAATCCAGTTTTACTTCCCATATTTTCTAGATGCCACAACTTCTCTTTCTCAAAATTCCATCAACCCCTTTCCTGTTATCTTTCCATTGATGGCCTTGCTTCTTAAATTCCTGAGAAAATAGAAGTGATCAATAGAGAATTTCCACAAGCTGCAACTAACCCAACCACTCTCCCATCTATATCAATATCCATATTCTCTGCCTTACTTCCTATTACTACAAATAAACAGTCCAATTCCTTATTAAAAGCCAACCCATCCTCTTGAACCCTGATTCCCATCTTCTCTTTTATATTCAAAGACATGTCTTGGTCTTTTTTCCTACATTATCAAGTTTCCCTGTGTATCAGACCATCCCCATCAATATTCAAATAGATATTGCATAATATTTCCTCTTTTACTAACATTCCATTTCTCTGCTTCCCTTTACAGCAAATCTCTTCCAAAAAGTATGTTTCTTTATTGGTTCAATTTCTTCTTTTTCCATTTCTCTTGAATAGATTCCAATCAAGTGTTTCTTTGCATCACTTCATCACAGTAACCCTTCTCAAGATCCTCCTTCTCCTCCACATTGTCTAGTCCAGTGGCGAGATGCCAGTCCAAATCCTAATCCTACTTGACCTATCGGTGGCATTTGATGGCACTGAACACTCTTTCCTTAAAATAGTTTTTCATACAATTTTGGGAACTTTTTTTGTGTGTGTGTGAGGGGGCTCTCCTCTCCCTTCACTGGCAGTACATTCTTTATTTTTTTTGTTGGATCCTCATTTCCCTGAACTCTAAATGTCAGATGACCAGCACTCAGTCCTTAGATGTCTTCTCTGTCTACATTCACTTCCTTTGTGATCTCATCTAGTTTCATAGCAATAAATAATACTTATATTCTGATGCCTCCAAATTTATATCTGAGATCTTTTACCAGAACTTTATATTTGTATATCCAACTGTATAACTGTGTATTGCTATTTGGTTTGGGTGTCTAGTTGGAATCTCAAAGTTAACATGGCCACACTCAAATTGCTCATATGCCCTGTGCCACAAAACCTGCTCCTCTCACATTGTTGTCCATCTCAATGAATGAAAATACCATTCTTCTAGTTGCTATGACAAGACAGTCTGAGTCCACCTTAAATTTTCTCTATGTTTCATACCCCACATCCCTGGGAAAACTCTATCAGCTCTATCCTTAAATTACATTCAAAATTTGGCAAATTTCTACCAACTCCCCAGATACCACAATAATTTTAGTCACCAATTCTTGAAGTAGCCCCTGGACTGGTCTTCCCCATTCTGTCCAGGCCCCCTTCTGACTATTCATCACACAAAGAGCTAGAGTGATTCTTTTAAAATGTAAGTAATCTTCAGTTCCTTCAAAAATCTCATTTCCAATAAATGCCAAGTCCTTAAATAGTGGCCTAAAAGACCCTACACATTTTGGCCTCCTTAGTCCTTCTTGAATTTCCTTTATTTCACCCTCTTTCTCACCAAAACAGCCAAACACTTAATCACTTCCCCACTGCATTAGTCAGTGTCCTCTAGATAAACAAAACCAGTAAGATGATAGATTGATTGATCAATTTATTATAAGTAATTGGGTCACAATTATGGAGGCTGGAAATTCCAATGTCTCAATTCAAGTTCAAAAACTGGGAAGATGCTATAGACCATGAAGAGTCTATATCCCAGGTCAAAGGCTATAAGGCAGGATAATTTTCTCTTACTTGATAGAGGGTCAGCTTTCTGTTCTTCAGTTGGTTGGATGAGGCCCATCCACAGGGAAGGCAGTCTGTTTCACTCAGTCTTCCGATTTAAATGTTAATCTCATCTAAATACACCCTCACAGAATCACCTAGAATAATGTTTGACCAAATATCTGGGTACCTCATGGCCCAGTCAAGTTGACATAAAATTAACCATCACACCTACGAAAGACTTTGGCGTTTTCTGTTCCTTCTTAGAACATTCTTTTCCTAGATATCCACGTGACTCTCTCCTTTACTTCCTTCAGGTCTCCTCTGAAATGTTGTACTATCAGAGCGGTGTGCACTCTGACCCCCACTGAATCACATTGTCACTTCCTGGTGCCCCTTCCTACTGCTATTTTTTCCCTTAGCACATGCCACCACTTGTTGTAGTGTGTATTTATTTATTTACTGACTGTCTTTCCTTCCTCTACCCCTACTTGCATGTGAGCCATACGAAGGCAGGGATTTTCTTTTGTTTTGTTTTTTTTTGAGACAGACTCTCGCTCTGTCACACAGGCTGGAGTGCAGTGGCACGATCTCAGCTCACTGCAAGCTCCGCCTCCAGGGTTCACACCATTCTCCTGCCTCAGCCTCCCGAGTAACTGGGACTACAGGCGCCCACCACCATGCTCAGCTAATTTTTTGTATTTTTAGTAGAGACAGGGTTTCACTGTGTTAGCCAGGATGGTCTCAATCTCCTGACTTCGTGATCCACCCACCTCAGCCTCCCAAAGTGCTGGGATTACAGGCGTGAGCCACCGCACCTGGCCTTGTCTATTATATTCACTGCAAGTACCCAGAGTCTGGCATAGGGTAGTCACTTAGTGAATATGTGTTGAATGAGCTAATACTTGATTACAGCCATAAAAATGACCTCGCCAATACAATGCAGAGAAAAGAGGGAGAATGAATGCAATTTACACTTGCCGAAATGATGATGTGATATCCTCTTGAGTTTTAGTATTCTGAAGAATTTTCCTCTTTTTCCTCTAGTTACTTGCAAAAACTGAATATATATTCAGTTTTTGTATATAATATATATTTATATATAAATGTAATATATGTATATTTTATATAATATATATTTATATGTATGCATGTGTGTGTGCATTTAAGGGTCCTGCCCATGTATACCCTGTTATGTTCTTGATTCTGCCTGTGTCTGAACTGCAAAGAAAATAACATTTTAATCTGAATTCAATTTTGTTCCTCAAATCTTAAAAAAAAAATGCAGTAGAAAGAAATACTGGTTCATGGGGCACATTAGCATCATTAATTCTAGTTGCTTTAGTTGCACAGTTGGTCAGTCCATGGCAGATTCAACACAGGCACTCTCAAAAAGTTGTCACTATGTTATAAAGCAGGGTTTGACAAACTATGGACTACAGGCAAATCTGTTTCATTGCCTATTTTTACTAAAAAAAGTTTTCTTGGAACACAGTCACTTTCATTTATTCATGTATGGTCCATGGTTGCTTGCTCTATAATGGTAAAACTGTAACAGAGACCGTATCACCCACAAACAAATATTTAGTATTTTGTTCTTTACAGAAAATGTTTTCTGACCCCTGCTCTAAAGAATATGGCATAACATAAAGCAGCGGTCCCCAAACCCCAGGCCACGTACTGGTCTGTGACCCATTAGACCAATACTAGTCGAACACAGCAGGAGGTGAGAAGTGGGTGAGGCAGTGAAGCTTCATCTGTATTTATAGCCTCTCCGCATCTCTCACATTACCACCTGGGCTTTGCCTCCTATCAGATCAGCAGTGGCTTAGATTCTCATAGGAGTGTAAACCCTATTGTGAACTGCGCATGCAAGGGATCTAGGTTGCACACTCCTTATGAAAATCTAATGCCTGATGATCTGTCACTGCTTTCCATCACCCCCAGATATGACCATCCAGTTGCAGGAAAACAACCTCAGGGCTCTCACTGATTCTACATTATGGTATATATGTATGCATATATACATATATATACATATGGTATATATGTATATATGATTCTACATATGGTATATGGTATATGTATAATTATTTCATTATATATTACAGTGTAATAACAATAGAAATAAAGTGCACAATAAATATAATGTGCTTGATCATCTCTAAACCGTCCCCCCACACTTGTCCATGCAAAAATTGTCTTCCACAAAACCAGTCCCTGGTACCAAAAAGGTTGGTACCAGGGGACCACTGACATAAAGGATTGACAATAGGACAGATATATGAAAGGAGTTAGGAGGAATGGAAGGGAGGCCTTGCATAATCGACTAGGCAATGTGGGATAAGGGAAGTAAGATCATGGTCATAGAGAAAACTGGTCAAATGTATGGAAAAAGATAAATATTGGCAAAAGAGTGTTCCTCTGCAGGGAATAATATCACCAAAGAGCAGCAACTGCAATGTTGCAAATAATCTGTGCCAGTTGGACTGGAGTTCGTTGAAACAAACTGCTTATAAATCATGTGTAAATCCTTGACAGAAAGAGACCTGCAACAGAACAAGAATGATATCATAGCTCAATAAAAATGTTTAGCAGAAGAGAAAAATGGAAATGCCTCATCTTTTTAGGCTTGGGAAGAAAAACAGGTTGTTAGTAGCACAGTAAAGGGAGGAGAAAGACCTGACGGGTCAGCACAGCTGCTTCTTTTTCTGCCAGATCTTGTTACTGCTTATTCCATCTACACCTCAAAGCAAACACACATGTTCATACTGGTCTTTTGTGAAGCTGATTCTTTTGAGGATTACCTATTGGGAAAAGACTTATGTTGGAGCAAAGAGAGGTGATATTAACCATAGCCGTCTCAGTTATAGGTGGGCAGAACTGAGCAGGTGTTGGTACGAGAGGGAATTAGAGCATTCAAACAGTAGTTCCCACAGGACTGGGGACAGAAGAGAAAGAGGTGAAGCCACTGAGGCATTAGGAGCCAGTACCCCTTTAGACCTCATGCATAACTGCACAAAGCCCAAACTCCAGCTGCCTTTGTCTGCTTAGTTCAAGGGCACAGAGAGCTGGAAGTTCTGGAAAATACCAACACCACTGCCGCTCTGTCCCACCTCCCACTCACCAGCAGCCCTCCACAAATGACTAAAGGGAATGGGCAATAAATGCCCCAAATCTTATATCTCGTCAGGGATAATTCTGAGGCAGGTGCCCTATATTGTTTTCCTGGAGTCCTCCTGTGGGACTGTGCTGCTATCAGCCACAGTGACAGGTGACTCGAGAACATACCCCTTCCTGTCTCACTCCCCCGTTCTCTCCTTCCACCCTGGGAGCACTTAGAATCATTGTCTCCAGATCTTCTTTTAGAGGAATCCAAAAAAATCTGTCTACAATGAGGGGAGAGGTGGCATGAGAAAACTTACATGAGGGTATGTCCAAATTGGTTTTGGATCATAATCCCTAAAGACACAATTCCAACTGTTGGAATTCCTAAAGATCAAAATCCCTAAAGTCTAAAATTCCAAATGTCTAAAATCTCAAAAATTACAATCACAGGATCACTGTGTCTTATTAGATGGAACTACTACCTTGTTACTGTCTTTTTACTGAAGAAAATTGATTTCAATGGAACCCCCAAACCATAATGACAGATTTGGAATTAGGATCCATTGAGGATACTACAAGTGAATTTCAAGGTATTACCCATAAAGTTGTACTTTTCCGTTCAGTCCAATGCATTTGGCAGAAAATTCAAGTGAGTGGATTGGCCATATGACATGGTAATTATGAAAACTTTAGTTTAATAATGAGTCATTTGTCTACATTGCATTCCTTCCAGCTGATGACATCCCAGGATCTTTTAATGAATTAAAGCTGCATTTGCTTGAAGAAGCCAGTTAAGTTACCAAATGGTTAAAAAATAATTATATGCATGGTACTATAAGAAAATATTTATGAAACAGTGGTGTTGTTCCATCATCAGTATTGTTTCTACCAAATTTATGGTCTGTATATTATCATATGTGGAATTGATTTCCAAATACCCAGAACAACATGGAAGCATCACACAGAAGATGGGAAAACTTAATAGGAAATTCTCATGTTGCTGTATATTGAATCATAGAAAAATTTCAAAAAGGACAGCACCATGTGGAAAATGAATGTGAAATATTCTCCCAGGAGAGCCACATTTTAAAATTTAAAAAAGGCAGCTACTCATTCTGATGCAAGACTTCAAAATATAGCTAATGAGTGCAAAAGTCAGTCAGCTCTTATGGACTATCTCTGTGTAATTACCCATAATCTATCCCTGTAATACACTTTTTCATATATAGAAATTTCCTTTTAAGATTTTTCTTTTCTTTTTTTTCAGCTTTCCCCCCACTATTTGAAATTGACAAAATTATTTTTTACAATGTGCTATGCTGTGCATTTCATCTTCACATCATTTTCAATACTGGAGGTATAAATTGGATGAAAACTTTTAGAGAGTTGTCATTTGTTTTATGCATTTTTTTTGCACATGTGACCACATGAAAGTGTGTTATCACTATGCTGACTTCGTGTATAAGTATTGTGCATATATTTGTAAACATTGAAACTTTCTCAGTAAGTAAAGAGATGTCCTTTATGTACATCTGCATTTGTGAAAGATAAAATTTCTTGAGATGTTTGTTCTTGGGAAATCAGATTCTCACAGACATGAAGAAATCAAATGTACATATCTCTATTGTAGTATTCATTCCAAAAATATTTAATCTAAATGTAGTTATGAGACAACAATTAGTCAAATCCAGATTATGACACAACCTGGGCTCCTCGAAAATGTCAATGCTATGAAAAACAAAAAACAAGGATAACTCTTCTAGAGTAAAGAGGACTAAAAGGACATGACAACCCAAAGCAGGGACAGTCCTGAGTGCATCCAGGATTAAAAAAAAAAAAAAAAAAAAAAAACCAGCCTAGAAATGTCTGACTCATTTTCCCTTGAGATGACTTTTGCCTGCGGCTCACAAGCCAGGAAAGGTACCAGTCTTTCTTTCCAAAACACCATTTCCACACTCAATTATACATTTATACACCATTTCCACACTCAATTATACATTTATACACCATTTCCACACTCAATTATACATTTAAGGGGTGGGGGTATTTCTGATAACCAGACTTCTACGTAAATATTTCTCAGTCTTAATTCTTTTACTATTTTCTATTTGTTCTTTTATTAGAACAGAGGGTTATACATTTTTTTCAGCAATTTGTATTTAAAACAGCATTAGTTTAAATTATTTCAATTAGAATTTTCCCCATAATCTCAGACCCACACAGTCTTACCTTAGCAATAGTCCTAACATAACGTTTTCATTTGTTTAGGCTTTGAGAAAGCATAGGTAAGAATTCATTTAAATGGAATCATTGAAGCTTTAAAAGAAATAGCCAGCCTTGAATAGAATATTGGACAGTATGGAATATGTTTTATAACTATCCTGGATTTTGAGTTTTTTGTTCCCTTGCTTTTTTTTTTTAACTAAAATACATTGAGGTATAATTTATATGCAATAAAATTCACTCATTTTAAGTGTGTGGTTTGATAAATTTTGATGAATGTGTAGTGTCATTTAACTACCACCAAAATCAAGATAAAGAACATTTCCACCACTACAAAAAGGTCCCTCTTGAGTCATGACCCTTTGTAGACATTCCCTTCTCTCCACTCCTAGTCCCTGGCAATCACTGATTTACTTTCTATCTCTATAGTTTTACATTTTGAAGAATGTCACATAAATGGAATCATACAGTATATAAATTTGTGTGTCTGGATTCTTTCACTTAGCATATTTGAGATTCATCCACGTTTTAACATGTATCACTGGTTTGTTCATTTATTTTACTGAATACCATTTCATTTTGTGGATGGACCACATTTTGTTTATCCATTGATTGTTCAGCTAATGGATAGTTAGATTGTTTCTAGATTTTTTGATATTATGTAAAAGCTGCTATAAACAGTCACATGCAGGTCTTTGTGTGGACATATGTTTTTATTTCTCTTGGACAAATACCTAGAGCAGAATGGCTGTCAGATGGTAAGTATATATTTAATTTTATGAGAAAATGACAAACTGTTTTGCAAAGTGGTTATAACATTTTGCATTTCCACCAGCAATATATAGATTTTTCAGATGCTCCATTTCCTTACCAAAACTCTGCATTATCAGTTGTATTAATCATATTCATTCTGGTGAGTGAGGAGTCGTACATCATTATAGTTTCATTTGCATTTCTCTAATGTCAGTTTTTAACATTATCACATGTGCTTGTTTGACACCAATTTATACAAAATAGAATGCAAAGATTTTTATCGTGATTATGTTGAATTTACAGATTATTTGGGGACAGAATTGATATCTAAGTCATACAGAGGCTCTCAAGCATGGGACCAGCGTCTCCTTGGGTTCTGGTGAGACCTCAGGAGGCTCTTAGTTGTGGTGAAAGGGAAGGGTTTCAGATGCATCACACAGTGAGAGAGTAAGTAAGAGAGTTGAAGGTGCCAGGCTCTTCTAAACAATTAGATCTCACATTAATTCATTACCAAACTGAGCCATTTGTGAGGGGTCTGGCCCCATAACTCAAATACCTCCTACTAGGCCCCCCTTCTAAAAATGGAAACTACATTTCAACATGAGATTTGGAAGGGACAAACATGCAAACTATATCAATATATTTACATAACATTTTGTTGATGTGATGAATTACAGTGACTTATTTTTTAGTGTTAAACCAAATTCACATTCCTTTACCAAACCCTATTTTGTGATGATTTACTAACTTTTCTGTATGATACTGGATTCAATTTGTTAATATTTGGCTAAGAATTTTTGCTTCTATGTTTGTGAGGGATATTGGTCAGCAGCTTTCTTTTCTTAAAATGTCTTTGTCTAGTTTGGTTATCAGCATAAAACTGGTTTCATAAAATAATTTGGGAAAAGTTGCATCCTCATCAATTGCCTGGAAAAAAATGTGTTCAATTGATATTATTTTTTCTGTAAATGTTTTGTAGAAACCACCAGAATAGTTCTCTCAGGCCAAATTTTTATCTATCTATCTATCATCTATCAATCATTAATTTTTTTGTGGAAAAGTTTTAAACTATATATTCCATTACTTTAATAAATATAATACTGTTAAGATTATAATTTCTTTTTGAGTGGGCTTTGGTACATTGTGTCTGTCAAGAAATTTATATTTTGGGGGCATGCTTCCTCAGGACCTTTTGAGACTGTTCCTCAGGCCATGGTCACTCATATTGGGTCAGAATAAACCTCTTTAAATATTTTACAAAGTTTGTTTTAACTGGTACCCAATATAGGGGCCTTGGAGAAACTCAGGACCCCCTGAAGGAGGCACCCAAACTCAGAGCTAAGGTATTCGGTTGATGCAAAAGTAACTTCAGTTTTGCCATTTTGCAATTACATTTGCACCAACCTAATACAAACATGGGCCCATTGAAAGCCCTCTGACTTTGAGTTTCTCCTTAGATAGAACTGGTAAGTCCTCCTGAGCCCCAGGCTTCATGCTTGGTTGATGTTCCTTTGGTTTATTCTTAGCTGGTTATTTTCCTAGGAAGTTATTGTTTGGGATCTTAACTCTGATTCAGAAGTGCATTCTAAAGGGTCTTCTGTGTTGTCTTTTTCTCCCAAAATTAATCTAAATTGGCACCTCTGTACATTTGCTCAAGAAACCCAACTGTACTTTATGTAGATGAATGAGAGACTGAGCTTCTCAACCCCACTACACTGAACCCCAGACTACAGTTCAGTTCCTGCCTTTAAAAAAGGAAATGAATCCTCTAAGAATGAGAAAGGCAAGGAGAAAGACCCCCTTTGGGCACCCTGGTTGGTTTTATGGTGCCTCTGCTTGCAAGTATTTGTGCAAACGGGAAAATTCAAAGCCATGTTAGGTTTTCTAGGACTCCAGTTGGTTACATATTATGGTCTGTTCTTGTACACATTTTTAAACAGATGGGCAAATTACATCAGGAAAAATTCAGAGTGTAACAGTCGACTTGCAACTATAGAGTTAAATATAGTTTCTTAAGTTCTCTGTCTTTATTTTCTTCTATGCCTGCCTCAAATCCACTGTTACTTTTCTACCAGCATTGAGATAAAAGCCACTGTTTATGACATTACTAATTCAAGGCTATTTGGGAGATTTTGTTTTTCTTACACAGTTCAGCCGGTTCTAGCTAAAATGTAAGCATTGAGAATTTAACCCCAAATTTACTTTAAAAAAAGAATAAAAGAGGTTTTAAAATCAAATTTCTATGGAAAATTTTTTACCTAAAATTTTGGTCCACAGCCTTTATTGCATTATCAGTCAGGGCAACTAAAGTTTAGCTATATGAACAGGTCCCAATCTTGCCAGAAATAATTTGAATCCAGTCATCTTTTGTAAACCAGTAAGTTCATATGCTATCTCATGGCTAGGGTCCCAAAGTAAAAGTCTCTCTCTCTCTCTCTCTCTCCCCATCACCCCCTCCCAACCCTGTGTGTGTGAGAGTTTGTGTTTAGGTGTGTTTCTATGGATGTTCCTGTATTATGTTATGTCTACCTGGTTCCAAATTGGCTTATAAATAAAGAAGTACTCATAAATTAAGTAAATAAGCCCAAGCGCCTTTCAAGTTCATGTAACTTAAGTAGATCATTAATAAATAAGCTGGCTTTAAAATTATTGGTAAAATAAAACTAGACATATATTCAGAATTGTCAGCATACATTTTTTTTGCCTGAGTTTATTGCTTATATAGTTTTTGTATTTATATTTTAAGGTGTCATGATTTGGCACAAAGGTTATAAAACTGTAAATCCAGGCTAAAACAGAATGATTTTTGTTTGTGAACTTTTGATAAATAAGACTAGTTTAATGTTGTTGATTTAATGAAAACAACTAAATCCTCTGGATTATCAGCAAAAAAAATATTTATATGTTTAACTTTAAGGTTCCGATTTAGGTGAACACCTGATATTCACAGGCTATAAAACTGGTTGACAAGGAAGTAACTTTAAATGATGACTAGCTTTGTGTAATGCCTCAGTTCTCATAAGTAATCTAGGTAAACTGCTGAAAATGAAGAAATTGAGTAAACGTAAATGGGATAAATGCTTATAGGTGAATTTTTATGTAGTTTAAAATCTCAAAATTATTTCAGATTAAGTAACAGGTACTCATTAATTGTCTGGGTCATTTCCAATTAGGAAAGAGTTATAGTTGAAGAACCACATTTCTAAAAATTATAGATTGGTTTCATCTATAAAAAGCTAACAATTGTTAGACAGTTTGGGATTTCTTGCTTCCTAGGTTTTCACTAAAATTCAATGCTACCAAAAATAAAAATTCTAGTTGGCATATAATTCTATGTATAAAGTGTGCCAAAGAAGATGTGTTTTTAAGAAAATAAGTAAATTATAACAAAGACATAAAGTTGTATTCTTATTGAGAAAAAGAGTAATTTTGTGCAATTCAGAAGTTATTGAAAGGTTATTTATGAAAACAGTGAAAAGGAACCGATAAATAGGAGAGAGAGAGTGAAATGATGAAAGTTACAGATGTGAAGATGTATTTTTGGTAAGAAAGATTAAGAAGAAAAGAGAATAGTTTTATTTGAGAAAGAATCTTGTACAGCAAATTTTTGTCCTAAAGTAAAACGGCTGATTATTTTTAAAACAAGGACATTTAAGACAAAACAGAAAGTCCAAGCATGTTTTAACTGGTCTGTGTAAGTTGTGATAAGGTTCATAAAAATAGAAGTTATGAAAGAAAATTTTGTATGCGATTAAGTTGGCTATAACTGAAAGGAAAGTATTTATAATATTCTTCCTAGATATTGAACTTTGATACTAAAAACACTAATACAAAACTTAGCAACAAGATTAGAACAAGTTTTTCTTAAAGTATTGATTTGCTTTTAAGGAAATTGTAAAATACTTTGATTTTTAAATTCTATAATCTGTTTCTTTTAGAAACTTCTCAGATTGATACATCAGAAGCTCAATTTCTGCTGTATCTTGCTGCTTTCAGCTTTTTCTCCCTTCAAGAAGGCCTGAGATGGAAACTCTCTCTTTCAACTTTTTGTCGGCCCCTGTAACTTTTTTTCCTCCAGTTCTAAATCTGTTGTTATGGCCTGGTGCTGAAATATTTTATCTGAAGGTTTAAAAGGGCAATGGTTTTCTCCAGTATAACTTAATTCTACACTGTTGGCTTTTCTTAATATGTTTAGGGGTCAGGAGCCCTCTAAAGTTTTGCTGAAAAATCAACTCACAAAACACAGATTGCTTAAAGAGAAGGCATGCAGATTTGTTTGGTGTGCATATGCAAGCGTCTTCAGAAATGAAGAACTAAGATACAAAGAGAATTGTCCACTTTTATGCCTAGATTCAACAGAGTATGGACATTATATAAAAATATGATTGAACAAAAAGTCATAATCTAATGCTAGTAGACGAAGTGGGGAAACCCTGCAAGGCTGATCTGTCTAGATTCCTCTTAACTTTTCTGAGATGCCTTCTTTTCTTCTTTCTGGGTATGGGGTTCTTATGGTCTACAGTCAAACAAGGTAGGTCAGATATTAATAATTTCATTATGGCCAGTTCTTGCACAGAAAGGAGCAGTAAACATTGGGGTAATATTTTTAGGCTTTATGGCTGTCTTTGAGAAAAAGGGGTTCTGTGTTTTAGGACCTGCCTTGAGGAAGATAGATTCTAGTTTCTATGACCAGCCTTGAGGGAAAATGGGACTGAGAGACAGAAGGACAGGAGACAGAGAAAGAAAAACTTTTACTTCTGAGGCTGCTTGTGAGACTTTCATTTTGGTGTATTGTTTTCAGAGCCCCAACATATGACCAAAGTGTTCAACAAGGCCAGGTCAGTCACGCTGTGACTAAGAACCACATATCCCCTTGCTCAAGGTACTAGTTTTCCAGTTTCCTCTAAAATACAGTGTTCACACAGGAACCTGGACACACTCTTCCCGTGTCCTACTGATTTAAGTACCCTGTTCATCAGGGTTGACTCTCAGGTTATCCAAATCCACTTCCCTTAAGGGTGAACAGTCCCATTGCAAAAGGTTCTTCTTCACCTTTTTGATAACTAGCCTGAGAAACAAAGGTTTTAACATAAGTCCTGTATTGTTTAATTAGGTTTTCTGATTATTTAGGAAAATGGAACATTAAAAGATTTAAGCTTTTTACACACATGTAAAGTTTTCATTGCTTTTGAAGTCTTGATTACCACTCTGGTGAAATGAATAACTATTATTTTACAGTGACCTGTGATTCTGTATTAATCAAATGTTTTGAACCTTTTTTTTTTCGAGATGGGGTCTCACTCTGTTGCCCAGGCTGGAGTGCAGTGGCATGATCTCTGCTCACTGCAACTTCCGCCTCCCGGGTTCAAGCAATTCTCTGATCTCACCCTCTTGAATAGCTGGGACTTCAGGCACTCACCACCACATCCAGTTACTTTTTGTATTTTCAGTAGAGATGGGGTTTCATCACATTGGTCAGGCTTATCTCGAACTCCTGACCTCAGGTCATCTGCCTACTTCGGCCTCCCAAAGTGCTGGGATTACAGGGGCATTTACCTTTGTTAAATGGTTTTAACAAAAAACTTATGTTTTACACATTGTAGTTGCTACAAATCTGTAACTAAAACCAAGATTAGAGTAACTTAAGGCATAAGACATAAGTCAGTTTTGTAACCTTGCCTTTCTGCTTTTTGTTTTTGGTTCTTCTATTGCTTGAAAGGTTTTAAGGGTTGATGAATGCCTGCTCACCTCCATTCCTGTCTGACCTAAAACATTTAATTGGTTATAAACCTTTGGCTTGAAGTCACTTGGCCATAGGGGTCCCACTGAGGGACAGGATAGACCTAGTGTAAGCAGCCACACCATACCAGCAAGGATATGGGACAGACAAAATAAAATTTGTCTATCAATGCTGCCTCTAGCAAATCTTAGCCAGAAAGGAGAGAATGTAATCTGAAAATAAAATCCTAAGCCCCAAGAACTGACTGAATGGAACATCTCCTGGCTAAGAGGACTCCAGAGAAACATGAAAAACTTAATTCCCAGACATGATATGAAGGGAGAATGGACACGCCTTGTTACACCCTTTCCCTTTTGGAGCTTAGACACAGCTAATCAGCATCAACATTAAAATAGAGACCATACGATTGACAAAACAGACAGACAGTAGACTCTGTGGCAATAAAATACTAATTTTTTGGGTTTTTTTTATTTTGAGAGAGGATCTCACTTTGTTGCCCAGACTGGAATGCAGTGGTGCAATCATGGCTCACTGCAGCCTCAAATTCCCAAGCTAAAGTGACTCAACCACTTCAGCCTCCCAAGTAGCTGGGACCACAGATATACACCACTATGCCTAGCTAATTTTTGAAGATACCAAATTTCAAACTGACGCTGGCATAGCATCACATGACAGGTAGCAGACCCCGAAGGAAATAAATATATTTTATCCCAAAATATATTTTTTGAATTTTTTATTTTTGATACAGAGTCTTGCTCTGTTGCCCAGGCTGGAGTGCAATGGCACAATAGCTCACTGCAAGCTCTGCCTCCCAGGTTCACATCATTCTCCTGCCTCAGCCTCCTGAGTAGCTGGGACTATAGGCACCCACCACCACGTCCAGCTAATTTTTTGTATTTTTAGTAGAGATGGGGTTTCACCGTGTTAGCCAGGATGGTCTTGATCTCCTGACCTCATGACCTGCCCACCTGGTCCTTCCAAAGTGCTGGGATTACAGGTATGAGCCACCACACCTGGCCTTTTGAATATTTTTAAATGGCCCTACAAAGCTCTCTTTTGTGGGAGAAATTTGTATCTGTAGAGAATCTCTATTAATGGACCCATGCCTTTCCTTTCCGGCTGTCCTTGGATCTAGGAGAGATTAAGAGTCTGGCACCTTTTGAGGTTCAAAAGGAGAAATTTACCACATATTCTTTCTGAAACCTGCTACCTAAGAGGCTTCATCTACATAACAAGAACCTTGGCATCCACAACCCCCATCATCTTAACTCAAGCATTTCTTTCAGCTGACTTCCAGTTTTTCTTCAACCAATTGCCAATCAGAAATCTTTGAATCCACCTATGACCTACAAGACCCTGCTTCAAGATGTCCCATCTTTTTTGGGCTGAGCCAATGTACACCTTACATGTATTGATTTATGTCTTTGCTCATAACTCCTGTCTTCCTAAAATGTATAAAACCAAACTGTAAGTTGACTGCCTTAGGCACAATTTCTCAGGACCTCATGAGACTCTTCCCTGGGTCATGGTCACCCATACTGCCTCAGAATAACCCCCTTAAACATTTTTTTAGAGAAGAAAGAAATTTTATGTCAGTTAAATTATATTTATTGGCAAAATATTATTCATAATATTTCATTAATATCCTTTTATAGTCTGTGGCATCTGTAGTGAGGGCTAAGCTCTGATTTTTTCCTCATCCTGTCCAAATTCCTATCTAAGGGGTCTAGGGAGTCATGCCCTACAAACCATAAATTCTCATCAGATGGGTTTATTTAACCCAATATATCGTGACTTACTTTTCAATCTGACTCTGGCATAACGTTACATGACAAAAAAGAAAATAAAAATATTTTACCCCAAAACATGTTTCTTTGCCATATTTTGAAGTGGCCCTGCAAAGCTGTCCTTTGTGGGGGAAAATTTGCATCTGTAAAGAATCTCTATTAACATAGCTAGGTGTTTTTCTTCCAGGTCTTCCTAGTCCTAAAGATATTGAGAGTCTAGCACCTTTTAAAGGTCTGAATAGGAAACATTTGTCTCTCTTGTCTCTAAGGGCAGCCACTATGAGACTTCAAAAGAACCTTAGTCTCCACAATCTTTTATCTTAACCTGAATATTTCCTTTTTATTGACCCCAGGTCTTTAGACAAACTCAACCTAATTGTCAACCAGAAAATGTTTAAATTTACCTATAGCCTGGCAGCCCCTGCTTTGAGTTGTCCCACGTTTCTGGACTAAACCAATGTATTTCTTAAATGTATTTGATTGATGTCTCATGCCTCCCTAAAACGTATAAAACCAAGCTGCACCCCGACCACCTTGGGCACATATTCTCAGGACCTCTTGAGGGCTATGTCATGGGCCATGGTAGCTGATATTTGGCTCAGATAAATATCTTCAAATATTTTACAGACCTTACCACTTTTCGTTGACAGTAGTGATGTTCCCTTTCTTATTTCTAATATTAGTAATTTCTCTTTCTTAATCAATCTGGCTAGAAATTTAGCAATTTTCTTGATATCTTTAAAAAAACAGATTTTCCTTTGGTTAATTTTCTTTATTGTGTTTTTGTTTTAATTTTATCTCTATCTGGGATTATTTTTATTGTTTTCTTCCCACTGCATGTTTGTATTAATCTGCTCTTCTTTTTTAAGAGTATCATAGATTTGAGCCCTTATTTCTTTTTTTTAATGCACTAAGAGCTATGAATATCTCTCTAAGCACTACTTTCACTGAATCCCACACATTTTGATATGTTGTGGAGTTTTTTTTCATTCAATTTAAAACATTTTCTAATTTATATTGTTAATTTTTTAACCTATATATTCTTATGGCAGGCAGAAAAATGACCCTTTAAAGACATTCACTTTTTTTTTTCTTTGAGACGGAGTCTTGTTCTGTTGCCCAGGCTGCAGCGCAGTGCGTGATCTCAGCTCATTGCAAGCTCTGCCTTCAGGGTTCACTCCATTCTCTTGCCTCAGCCTTCTGAGTAGCTGGGACTACAGGTGCACGCCACTGCGCCTAGCTAATTTTTTGTATTTTTAGTAGAGATGGGGTTTCACTGTGTTAGCCAGGATGGTCTTGATCTGCTGACCTCAGATCAGCAGGGTCTTGATCTGCCCGCCTCAGCCTCCCAAAGTGCTAGGATTACAGGCATGAGCCACTGGGCCTGGCCAACATTCACATTTTAATCAGTGGAACTTGTGCATATGTTACCCACCGTGACAAAAGGGACTTTGTCGATGTAATTAAATTAGGTGTTTTGAGATAGGAAGATTATCCTGGATTAGCATGGTATCACTACAGTGATTGAAAGGAAAAGAGGTATGCAGAGGAATCGGAGAAGATGTGATGACAGAAGCAGAGATTGGAGAAGTGCAGCCATGAGCCAAGAAATGCAGGCAGCCTCTAGAAGATGGAAAAGACAAGGAATGGCTCTCTCCATAGGACTCCAGAAGAAATGCAGCCCTGTGGCTCCTTGCTTTTAACTTGCTGAACTGTTTTGGACTTTTGACCTCTAGCACTGTAAGATAGTAAATTAGTATTGTTTCAAACCACTGAGGTTGTGGTAGTTTGTTACAACAGTAATAGAAAACTAACACAATTAAATGGAATTATTTTCAAATAAATATGTAGACTAACAAGATGATTATTTTAAAAGATCTCTCTCTCTTACCCTCTCCCTCTCTCCCACACATACACAAACACATACACATGCACATGTCATGAATTTGCATTATACCCATGTAACCCCCACCCATATCAAGACACAGAACACACCCTTTTAAGCAGTAGGGTTTAGTGTATCTTATAATGTCATTACTGTCAGCATTTATTTAAACAAATACCTTGAAGAGATTGCAGGTTTAGTTCTAGGCCACTGCAACAAAGAAAATATCACAATAAAGCAAGTCACAGAAATTTTTTGGTTTCCCAGTGCATATCAAAGTTATGTTTTTATATTATACTATACTCTATAAGTGCTCAATAGCATTATGCCAGAAAAAGCAATGTAAATACCTTAATTTAAAAATGCTTTATTTCACTTTATTGCTAAAATATGCTAATGATCATCTGAGCCTTTAGTGAGTCACAATATTTTTGCTGGTGGAGGGTCTTGCTCCATTGTTGATGGCTGCTGACAGATCAGGGTCATGGTTGCTGAACCTTGGGCTGGCTGTGGCAATTAAGACAACAATGAAGTTTGCTGCATCCATTGACTTTTCATTTTATGAGCGTTCTCTGTAGCATATGATGCCATTTGATATCATTTTACCCACAGTAGAACTTCTTTCAATCTTGCAGTCAGTCCTCCTGAACCCTGCTGCTGCTTCTTTAACTAATGTTTATTATGTAATTTTACATTAAAATTACGTTATTTTCTAAATCCTTTGTTGTGATTTCAACAATGTTCACAGCATCTTCATCAAGAGTAGATTCCATCTCAAGAAACCACTTTCTTTGCTCGTCCATAGTAAGCAACTCCTCCTGTGTTCAAGTTTTATTATAAGATTGCAGCGATTCAATCGCATCTTCAGGCTTCACATCTAATTCTAGTTCTCTTGTTATTTCCACTACACTTGAATTTATATTCTCCACTGATCTTGAACCTTTCAAAGTAATCCAATGAGGATTGGAATCAACATATTCCAAACTCCTGTTCATGTTGATATTTTGACTTCTTCTCGTGAATCAAGAATGTTTCTAATGGCATTCGTAATTGTAAATCTTTCCTGAATAGTTTTCAATTAACTTTTCCCAGATCCATCAGAGGAATCACTCTATCACATCTATAACTTTGTGAAATATATTTCTTAAGTAATAAGACTTGAAAGTCAAAATTGCTCCTTGATCAATGGGTTACAGAATGGATGCTGTGTTAGCAGGCATGAAAAAAACAGGTATATTCTTGCACATTTCCATCGAAGCTTTCAAGTGACCAGGCACATTGTCAATGAGCAGTAATTCTGAAAGTAATCTTTTCTTCTGAGGAGTAGGTCTCAACAATGGGCTTAAGATATTCGGTAAACCACGCTGTAAACAGATGTGCTATAACCCAGGTTTTCTTGTTCCATGTATACAGTTCAGGTAGGGTAGATTTTGCATAATTCTTTAGGACACTAGGATTTTCAGAATGGAAAGTGAGCATTGGCTTCAACATAAAGTCCCCAGCTGCATTAACCCCTAACAACAGAGTCAGCCTGTCCTTTGAAACTTACAAGTCAGGTATTGACTTCTCTCTAGTTATGAAAGGTTTAGATGGCATTTTATTCCAAGAGGGGCTGTTTAATCCACATTGAAAATCTGTTGTTTAGTGTAGCCACCTTCATCAAAGATCTTGCCTAGATCTTCCCAATAACTCGCTGCAGCTTTTCCATCTGTATTTGCTGCTTCACCTTACACTTTTATGTTATGAAGATGGCTGCTTTCTCTAAACCTCATGTACCAACCTCTACAAGCTTCCAACTTTTTTTCTGCATCTTCCTTGCCTCTCTCTGCCTTTCCACAATTTGTAGAAGAGTGTTCGGGCCTTGCTCTGGATTAGGCTTTGTCTTTAGGAGATGTTGTAGCTGGATCTACCTTCTATCCAGACCACTAAAATTTTCTCCATATCAGCAATAAGTCTGTTTCGCTTTCCTATCATTCACATACTCCCTAAAGCTGCACTTTTAATTCTCTTCAGGTACTTTTCCTTTGCATTCACAACTTATCTAACTGGTGCAAGAAGCCTACCTACCTTTTGGCCTATTTTGGCTTTTGATATACTTTCCTCACTGAGCTGAATTATTACTAGATTTCGATTTAAAGTGAGAGACATGGGCTGTTCCTTTAATTTGAACATTTAGAGGCCATTGTAAAGTTATTAATTGGCCTTATTTCAATATTGGTGTGTCTCATGAGATAGAGAGGCCTGAGGAGGAGAGAGATGGGGAAACGGCCAGTTGGTAGAGCAGTGAGAACACACAAAACATTTATTGATTAAGGTTCCATCTTACATGGTTCATGGCACCTCAAAACAATTGTAATAGTAACTTCAAAAATCACTGATCACAGATCAATATAAAAGATCTGATAAGGCTGGGTGCAGTGGCTCATGCTGGAAGTCGCAACACTTTGGGAGGCTGACATGGGAGGATTGCTTGAGGCCAGGAGGCTGAGATGAGAGGATCACTTGAGCCCAGAAGTTTGAAGCTGCAATGAGCTATGATTATGCCACTGCACTCCAGCCAGGGTAGTAGAGGTGAGACACTGCCCCCACCAAAAGAACAAAAGATCTAATAATGAGATACTAACAATAAAAAGATTTGAGGCTGGGCGCAGTGGCTCACGCCTGTAATCCCAGCACTTTGGGAGGCTGAGGCAGGCGGATCACGAGGTCAGGAGTTGAAGACCAGCCTTACCAACATGGTGAAACCCTGTCTCTACTAAAAATACAAAAATTAGCAGGGTGTGGTGGCATGTGCCTGTAATCCCAGCTACTGGGGAGACTGAGGCAGGAGAATCACTTGAACCTGGGAGGCAGAGGCTGCAGTGAGTTGAGATCGTGCCACTACACTCCAGCCTGGGTGACAGAGTGAGATTCCATCTCAAAAAAAAAAAAAAAAGATTCGAAATATTGTGCAAATTACCAAAATGTGATACAGAGGCACAAAGTGAACACATGCTATTAGAAGATTGATGCCAATTGATTCATTCTGTGTAAGGTTGCCACAAACCTTCAATTTGTAAAATCAATCAATCAATCACAGTATCTGCAAAGCATAATAAAGCGAAGAACAATAAAATGAGAGGTGCTTGTATGTATCTGTATGTATCTGTGCACAAAACAGATTTATGGATAGATAATATTTAGGAGAAAGGTCACTAAACGGCAAGATGGCCGAATAGGAACAGCTCCAGTCTCCAACTCCCAGCGCGAGCGACACAGAAGATCGGTGATTTCTGCATTTTCAACTGAGGTCCTGGGTTCATCTCACTAGGGAGTGCCGGACAATCGGTGCTGGTCAGCTGCTGCAGCCCGACCAGCGAAAGCTGAAGCAGGGCGAGGCATCGCCTCACCTGGGAAGCGCAAGGGGAAAGGGAATCTCTTTTCCTAGCCAGGGGAACTGAGACACACAACACCTGGAAAATCGGGTAACTCCCACCCCAATACTGCGCTTTAAGCAAACAGGCACACCAGGAGATTATATCCCACACCTGGCCGGGAGGGTCCCACGCCCACAGAGCCTCCCTCATTGCTAGCACAGCAGTCTGCGATCTAACCACAAGGCAGCAGCGAGGCTGGGGGAGGGGCGCCCACCATTGCTGAGGCTTAAGTAGGTAAACAAAGCCGCTGGGAAGCTTGAACTGGGTGGAGCTCACAGCAGCTCCAGGAAACCTGCCTGTCTCTGTAGACTCCACCTCTGGGGACAGGGCACAGCTAAACAACAACTAAAGCAGCAGAAACCTCTGCAGACGCAAACGACTCTGTCTGACAGCTTTGAAGAGAGCAGTGGATCTCCCAACACGGAGGTTGAGATCTGAGAAGGGACAGACTGCCTGCTCAAGTGGGTCCCTGACCCCTGAGTAGCCTAACTGGGAGACATCCACCACTAGGGGCAGTCTGACACCCCACACCTCACAGGGTGGAGTACACCCCTGAGAGGAAGCCTCCAAAGCAAGAATCAGACAGGTACACTCGTTGTTCAGCAATATTCTATCTTCTGCAGCCTCTGCTGCTGACACCCAGGCAAACAGGGTCTGGAGTGGACCTCAAGCAATCTCCAACAGACCTACAGCTGAGGGTCCTGACTGTTAGAAGGAAAACTATCAAACAGGAAGGACACCTACACCAAAACCCCATCAGTACATCACCATCATCATCAAAGACCAGAGGCAGATAAAACCACAAAGATGGAGAAAAAGCAGGGCAGAAAAGCTGGAAATTCAAAAAATAAGAGTGCATCTCCCCCGGCAAAGGAGCGCAGCTCATCGCCAGCAACAGATCAAAGCTTGACGGAGAATGACTTTGACGAGATGAGAGAAGAAGGCTTCAGTCCATCAAACTTCTCAGAGCTAAAGGAGGAATTACATACCCAGCGCAAAGAAACTAAAAATCTTGAAAAAAAAAAAGTGGAAGAATTGATGGCTAGAGTAATTAATGCAGAGAAGGTCCTAAACGAAATGAAAGAGATGAAAACCATGACACGAGAAATACGTGACAAATGCACAAGCTTCAGTAACCGACTCGATCAACTGGAAGAAAGAGTATCAGCGATTGAGGATCAAATGAACGAAATGAAGTGAGAAGAGAAACCAAAAGAAAAAAGAAGAAAAAGAAATGAACAAAGCCTGCAAGAAGTATGGGATTATGTAAAACGACCAAATCTACGTCTGATTGGGGTGCCTGAAAGTGAGGGGGGAAATGGAACCAAGTTGGAAAACACTCTGCAGGATATCATCCAGGAGAACTTCCCCAACCTAGTAGGGCAGGCCAACATTCAAATCCAGGAAATACAGAGAACACCACAAAGATACTCCTCGAGAAGAGCAACTCCAAGACACATAATTGCCAGATTCACCAAAGTTGAAATGAAGGAAAAAATCTTAAGGGCAGCCAGAGAGAAAGGTCAGGTTACCCACAAAGGGAAGTCCATCAGACTAACAGCAGACCTCTCGGCAGAAACTCTACAAGCCAAAAGAGAGTGAGGGCCAATATTCAACATTCTTAAAGAAAAGAATTTTAAACCCAGAATTTCATATCCAGCCAAACTAAGTTTCATAAGTGAAGGAGAAATAAAATCCTTTACAGATAAGCAAATGCTTAGAGATTTTGTCACCACCAGGCCTGCCTTACAAGAGACACTGAAGGAAGCACTAAACATGGAAAGGAACAACCAGTACCAGCCATTGCAAAAACATGCCAAAATGTAAAGACCATCGAGGCTAGGAAGAAACTGCATCAACTAATGAGCAAAATAACCAGTTAATATCATAATGGCAGGATCAAGTTCACACATAACAATATTAACCTTAAATGTAAATGGACTAAATGCTCCAATTAAAAGACACAGACTGGCAAACTGGATAAAGAGTCAAGACCCATCAGTCTGCTGTATTCAGGAGACTCATCTCACACGCAGAGACATACATAGGCTCAAAATAAAGGGATGGAGGAAGATTTACCAAGCAAATGGAGAAAAAAAAAAGCAGGGATTGCAATCCTAGTCTCTGATAAAACAGACTTCAAACCATCAAAGATCAAAAGAGACAAAGAAGGCCATTACATAATGGTAAAGGGATCAATTCAACAGGAAGAGCTAACTATCCTAAATATATATGCACCCAATACAGGAGCACCCAGATTCATAAAGCAAGTCCTTAGAGACTTACAAAGAGACTTAGACTCCCATACAATAATAATGGGAGACTTCAACACTCCACTGTCAACATTAGACAGATCAATGAGACAGAAAGTAAACAAGGATATCCAGGAATTGAACTCATCTCTGCAGCAAGCAGACCTAATAGACATCTATAGTACTCTCCACCCCAAATCAACAGAATATACATTCTTCTCAGCACCACATTGCACTTATTCCAAAATTGACCACATAATTGGAAGTAAAGCACTCCTCAGCAAATGTACAAGAACAGAAATTATAACAAACTGTTTCTCAGACCACAGTGCAATCAAACTAGAACTCAGGACCAAGAAACTCAATCAAAACCGCTCAACTACATGGAAACTGAACAACCTGCTCCTGAATGACTACTGGGTACATAACGAAATGAAGGCAGAAATACAGATGTTCTTTGAAACCAATGAGAACAAAGATACAACATACCAGAATCTCTGGGATACATTTAAAGCAGTGTGTAGAGGGAAGTTTATAAATGCCCACAAGAGAAAGCAGGAAAGATCTAAAATCGACACCCTAACATCACAATTAAAAGAACTAGAGAAGCAAGAGCAAACACATTCAAAAGCTAGCAGAAGGCAAGAAATAACTAAGATCAGAGCAGAACTGAAGGAGATAGAGACACAAAAAACCCTCCAAAAAATCAATGAATCCAGGAGTTGGTTTTTTGAAAAGATCAACAAAATTGACAGACTGCTAGCAAGACTAATAAAGAAGAAAAGAGAGAAGAATCAAATAGACGCAATAAAAAATGATAAAGGGGATATCACCACCGACCCCACAGAAATACAAACTACCATCAGAGAATACTATAAACACCTCTACGCAAATAAACTAGAAAATCTAGAAGAAATGGATAATTTCCTGGACACTTGCACTCTTCCAAGACTAAACCAGGAAGAAGTTGAATCCCTGAATAGACCAATAGCAGGCTCTGAAATTGAGGCAATAATTAATAGCCTACCAACCCAAAAAAGCCCAGGACCAGATGGATTCACAGCTGAATTCTACCAGAGGTACAAGGAGGAGCTGGTACCATTCCTTCTGAAACTATTCCAATCAACAGAAAAAGAGGGAATCCTCCCTAACTCATTTTATGAGGCCAACATCATCCTGATACCAAAGCCTGGCAGAGACACAACAAAAAAAGAGAATTTTAGACCAATATCCCTGATGAAAATCGATGCAAAAATCCTCAATAAAATACTGGCAAACTGGATTCAGCAGCACATCAAAAAGCTTATCCACCATGATCAAGTGGGCTTCATCCCTGGGATGCAAGGCTGGTTCAACATTTGCAAATCAATAAACATAATCCAGCATATAAACAGAACCAAAGACAAGAACCACATGATTATCTCAATAGATGCAGAAAAGACTTTTGACAAAATTCAACAGCCCTTCATGCTAAAAACGCTCAATAAATTTGATATTGATGGAACGTACCTCAAAATAATAAGAGCTATTTATGACAAACCCACAGCCAATATCATACTGAATGGGCAAAAACTGGAAAAATTCCCTTTGAAAACTGGCACAAGACAGGGATGCCCTCTCTCACCACTCCTATTCAACATAGTGTTGGAAGTTCTGGCTAGGGCAATCAGGCAAGAGAAAGAAATCAAGGGTATTCAGCTAGGAAAAGAAGAAGTCAAATTGTCCCTCTTTGCAGATGACATGATTGTATATTTAGAAAACCCCATTGTCTCAGCCCAAAATCTCCTTAAGCTGATAAGCAACTTCAGCAAAGTCTCAGGATACAAAATTAATGTGCAAAAATCACAAGCATTCTTATACACCAGTAACAGACAAACAGAGAGCCAAACCATGAATGAACTTCCATTCACAATTGCTTCAAAGAGAATAAAATTCCTAGGAATCCAACTTACAAGGGATGTAAAGGACCTCTTCAAGGAGAACTACAAACCACTGCTCAGTGAAATAAAAGAGGACACAAACAAATGGAAGAACATACCATGCTCATGGATAGGAAGAATCAACATCGTGAAAATGGCCATACTGCCCAAGGTTATTTATAGATTCAATGCTATCCCCATCAAGCTACCAATGAGTTTCTTCACAGAATTGGAAAAAACTGCTTTAAAGTTCATATGGAACCAAAAAAGAGCTCGCATCTCCAAGACAATCCTAAGTCAAAAGAACAAAGCTGGAGGCATCACGCTACCTGACTTCAAACTATACTACAAGGCTACAGTAACCAAAACAGCATGGTACTGGTACCAAAACAGAGATATAGACCAATGGAACGGAACAGAGTCCTCAGAAATAATACCACACATCTACAGCCATCTGATCTTTGATAAACCTGAGAGAAACAAGAAATGGGGAAAGGATTCCCTATTTAATAAATGGTGCTGGGAAAATTGGCTAGCCATAAGTAGAAAGCTGAAACTGGATCCTTTCCTTACTCCTTCTATGAAAATTAATTCAAGATGGATTAGAGACTTAAATGTTAGACCTAATACCATAAAAACCCTAGAGGAAAGCCTAGGTAGTACCATTCAGGACATAGGCATGGGCAAAGACTTCATGTCTAAAACATCAAAAGCAACGGCAGCAAAAGCCAAAATTGACAAATGGGATCTCATTAAACTAAAGAGCTTCTGCACAGCAAAAGAAACTACCATCAGAGTGAACAGGCAACCTACAGAATGGGAGAAAATTTTTGCAATCTACTCATCTGACAAAGGGCTAATATCCAGAACCTACAAAGAACTCAAACAAATTTACAAGAAAAAAACAAACAACCCCATCAAAAAGTGGGCAAAGGATATGAACAGACATTTCTCAAAAGAGGACATTCATACAGCCAACAGACATATGAAAAAATGCTCATCATCACTGGCCATCAGAGAAATGCAAATCAAAACCACAATGAGATACCATCTCACACCAGTTAGAATGGCGATCATTAAAAAGTCAGGAAACAACAGGTGCTGGAGAGGATGTGGAGAAATAGAAACACTTTTACACTGTTGGTGGGATTGTAAACTAGTTCAACCATTACGGAAAACAGTATGGCGATTCCTCAAGGATCTAGAACTAGAAGTACCATATGACCCAGCCATCCCATTACTGGGTATATACCCAAAGGATTATAAATCATGCTGCTATAAAGACACATGCACACGTATGTTTATTGCGGCACTATTCACAATAGCAAAGACTTGGAATCAACCCAAATGTCCATCAGTGACAGACTGGATTAAGAAAATGTGGCACATACACACCATGGAATACTATGCAGCCATAAAAAAGGATGAGTTTGTGTCCTTTGTAGGGACATGGATGCAGCTGGAAACCATCATTCTTAGCAAACTATCACAAGAACAGAAAACCAAACACCACATGTTCTCACTCATAGGTGGGAACTGAACAATGAGATCACTTGGACTCGGGAAGGGGAACATCACACACCGGGGCCTATCATGGGGAGAGGGGAGGGATTGCATTGGGAGTTATACCTGATGTAAATGACGAGTTGATGGGTGCTGACGAGCTGATGGGTGCAGCACAGCAACATGGCACAAGTATACATATGTAAAAAACCTGCACGTTATGCACATGTACCCTAGAACTTAAAGTATAATAATAATAAAAAATAAATAAATAATAATAAATAATAAATAAATAAATAAATAAATAAATAAAATAACCATAATTTAAAAAATATGAAATTATACTAGGGTAATTATATAATTAGGTTATATTCTGTATTATAAATTGCATTTTAATTCACTTAAATGCAAATTTCTATGACTGTTTTCATTAACATTTGGAAAAATATAAATAGATTTTATGAATATTGCAGGTTTTAATTCACCAAGAAATTAATAAACTGTATTTCTGGTTTACTTAAAAAAAAAAAAAAAGAAAGGTCACTAAATTTATTAGTATTCAACACTATAGTGAGAAATAAGTTGATTTCACTCTCACCTTTTCACTTTCAGGTATTGTTAGAATAATTCCAATGAACTCGAATATGAATATTAATCTAAAGCTTTGAGTACTGACCAGGCCTGGTGGGTCATGCCTGTAATCCCAGCACCTTGGGAGGCCAAGATGGGCGGATTACTTGAGGGTCAGGAGTTCAAGATCAGCCTGGCCAATATGGTGGAACCCCGTCTCTACTAAAAACACAAAAATCAGCTGGGCATAGTGGCACGTGCCTGTAATCCCAGCTATTCAGGAAGCTGAGGCAGGAGAATCACTTGAACCTGGGAGGTGAAGGTTGCAGTGAGTTGAGATTGTGCCACAACATTCCATCCTGGGCAACAGAGTGAGGCTCTGTCTCAGAAAAATGAAATAAATAAAATAGTAAAGATTTGAGTACTTTATTGTATGGAAATAACATAACATTAATTAATTTATTTTATTTACCTTAAAAATTGTCTTTAACCAGAGGCTTGAGGAGAGGGAGGGAGAGATAAATAAGTAGCCCACAGGGGAGTTTTAGGGCAGCGACACTATTCTATATGACACTGTAATGGTAGAGACATATTACTATGCTTTTGTTTAAAGCCACAGAATGTACAACACAAACAGCCAACCCTAATGTAAACTATTGACTTTAATTAATAATAATGTATCAATATTAACTCACAACGTGTAATAAATGTGCCACATGAATGCACAATGTTAATAATAGGGGAAACTAAAAAAGATTGGTAAGGGGACGTAAAAGAACTCCACTTTCCACTCAACTTCTGTGTAAACCTAAAACTTCTCAAGAAAATAGTTTATCAATTTATAAAAGTTGTCTTTAGTTAATTTGTGTAAAGGATCCTTATAAATTGAAACATGTTTTACCAACATAAATCTGTATTATGATTGTTACAATTATTTATGGTCAAGAGGCATTTCAAATTGGGAGACTTCAGTGCAGCCATACTTGGTGGGAAACACTAGCATTTGAGCTTTCTTTCTATTTTAAAAAGTTTTTATTTAATGTTTTTTCTAATAGCTGAGGCCTCAATTTTTTTTTCTGGGAAAATTTTCTGACTATTTTCTTAACTTTGAAGGTCTAATGTATGGACAATTCTGGCAGCATATACTAGGGAGAACATTATTGAAGCCTGGAAAGACGTAGATTCACAATAAACATTGACAAAAATGCTTATAAAATATTTCCTATTATAACTTAGATGGCAGAGTATGCAGTATGTACCTACTTAGTTTATATTCTAATATAATAGGTAGGAAACAGGATGTGAATAGTGTGCTGCTACTGATTTTTTTTTCTTCAACTTTTATTTTAAATACAGGGGTATATGTGAAGGATGTGCACATTTGCTACATAGGTAAATGCATGCTGTGGTAGTTTTCTACACAGATCATGCCATCACCTAGGTATTAAGCCCAGCATCTGTTAGCAATTCTTCCCAAAGCCCTCCCTACCCCAAAAGCCCTCACCTCTGACAGGCTCTGGTGTGTGTCGTTCCCCTGCTCATGTGTCCATGTGTTCTCATCATTCAACTCCCAGGTATATGTGAGATCATGCAGTGTTTGATCTTCTGTTCCTGTGCTGGTTTGCTGAAGATAATGGCTTCTAACTCCATCTATGTCCCCACAAAGGACAGAATAGCATTCCGTTTTCACAGCTGCATAGTATTCCATGGTGTATTTGTACCATATTTTCTTTATCCAGCCCATCATTTATGAGCATTTAGGTTGATTCCATGTTTTGCTATTGTGAATAACGCTGCAATAAAGACACACGTGCATGTATGTTTATAACAGAATGATTTATATTCCTTTGGGTATATATCCAGTAATGAGACTGCTGGGTCAAATGGTATTTCTACCTCTAGGTGTTTGAGGAATTGCTACAATCTTCCACAGTGGAACTAATTTACATTCCCACCAACAGTGTAAAAACGTTCCTTTTTCTCTGCAACTTCACCAGCATCTGTTGTTTTTTGACTTTTTAATAACTGCCTTTCTGATTGGTGTGAGATGGTATCTCATCGTGGTTTTGATTTGCATTTCTCTAATGATCAGTGATGTTGAGATTTTTTTTCTTTTTCTTCTTTTTTTTCTCGGAGATGGAGTTTTGCTTGTGTTGCCCAGGCTGGAGTGCAATAGTGTGATCTCGGATCACTGCAATCTCTGCCTCCCAGGTTTAAGGGATTCTCCTGCCTCAGCCTCCCAAGTAGCTGGGATTACAGGTACCTGCCACCACACCTGGCTAATTTTTTTGTATTTTTATTAGAAGCAGGGTTTCTCCATGTTGGTCAGACTGGTCTTGCACTACTGACCTCAGATGATCCACCCACCTTGGCCTTCCAGAGTGCTGGGATTACAGGCATGAGCCATTGCGCCTTGCCTGTGATTTTTTTTCATGTTTGTTGGCTGCATGTAGGTCTTCTTTTGAGAAGTGTCTGTTCATGTCCTTTGCCCACTTTTTAATAGGGTTGTTTGCTTTCTTCTTGTAAATTTCCTTAAGTTCCTTGTAGACTCTGGATATTAGACCTTTGTCAGATGGATAGATTGCAAAATTTTCTCCCATTCTGTAGGTTGTGTGTTCACTCTGATGATAGTTTCTGTTGCTGTGCAGAAGCTTGTTAGTTTAATTAGATCCCATTTAGATGATCTCATTTATCAATTTTGCTTTTGTTGCAATTGGTTTTTGTGTTTTTGTCATGAAATATTTACCCATGCCTATGTCCTGAATGGTATTGTCTACTTTTTCTTCTAGGGATTTTACAGTTTTGGGTTTTACATTTAAGTCTTTAATTCACTTTGAGTTGATTTGTGTATATGGAGCAAGAAAGAGGTCATTTCAGTTTTCTGCATATGGCTAGCCAATTATCTCAGCACAATTTATTAAACAGGGAATCCTTTCCTCGTTGCTTATTTTTGTCAGATATGTTGAAGAGCAGATGGTTGTAGGTGTGCACTCTTATTTCTGAGTTCTCTATCCTGTTCCATTGGTCTATGTGTCTGTTCTTGTACCAGTACTATACTGTTTTGGTTACTGTAGCCTTGTATTATAGTTTGAAGTCAGGTAGCATGATGCCTCTGGCATTGTTCTTTTTGCTTAGGATTGTCTTGACTATTCAGGCTCTTTTTTGGTTTCTCATGAATTTTAAAACAGTTTTTTGTAATTCAGAGAAGAATGTAAATGGTAGATTAATGGAAATAGCATTAAATCTATAAATTGCTTTGGGCAGTGTGGATATTTTCATGATACTGATTCTTCCTATCCATGAACATGGAATGTTTTTCTCTTTGTGTCTACTCTGATTTCTTTAATCAGTGCTTTGTAGTTCTCCTTGAAGAGGTCCTTTACTTTCTTTGTTAGATGTATTCCTAGGTATTTTATTCTTTCTGTAGCAATTGTGAATGGGAGTTCATTCATGATTTGGCTCTCTGCCTGTCTGTTGTTGGTGTATAGGAATGCTACCGATTTTTGCACATTGATTTTCTCTTCTGAGACTTTGCTGAAGTTGCTCATCAGCTTAAGAAGTCTTTAGGCTGAGACAATGGGCTGTTCTAGACATAGAATCATGTTATCTACAAACAAAGATAATTTGACTTCTTCTCTTCCTATTTGAATATCCTTTATTTCTTTCTCTTGCTTGATTGGCCTGGCCAGACCTCCGCTATTATGTTGAATACAAGTGGTGAGAGAGGGCATTCTTGTCTTGTGCCAGTTTTCAAGGGGAATGCTTCCAGCTTTTGCCCATTCAGTATGATATTGGCTGTGGGTTTGTTGTATATGGCTCTGATTATTTTGAGGTATGTTCCTTCAATACCTAGCTTACTGAGAGTTTTTACCATTAAGGGATGTTGAATTTTATTGAAGGCCTTTTCTGCATCTATTGAGATAATCATGTGGTTTTTGTCTTTAGATCTGTTTATGTGATGAATCACATTTGTTGATTTGTGTATGTTGAACCAAACTTGCATCCTGGGGATGAAGCTAACTTGATCATGGTGGATAAACCTTTTAATATGCTGTTGCATTCAGTTTGACAGTATTTTATTGAGGATTTTTGCATCGATGTTCATCAAGGGTATTGGCCTAAAGTTTTCTCTTTTTTGTTGTATCTCTTCCAAGTTTTGGTCTCAGGATGACACTAGCCTCATAGAATGAGTTAAGGAGGAGTCCCTCCTTTTCAGTTTTTTTTAATGGTTTCAGTAGAAATGATACCAGGTCTTCTTTGTACCTATGATAGAATTCAGCTCTGAGTCCATCTGGTCCTGGGCTTTTTTTTCTTTTCTTTTTTTTTTTTGGTTGATAGGCTATTTATTACTGCCTCAATTTCAGAACTCATTTTTGGTCTATTCAGGGATTCAATTTCTTCCTGGGTCCATCTTGGAAGGGTGTATGTGGCTAGGAATTTATCCATTTCTTCTAGATTTTCTAGTTTATGTGCATAAAGGTGTTTATAGTATTCTCTGATGGTTGTTTGTATTTCTGTGGGGTCAAGAGTGATATCCCCCTTATTATGTCTGATTGAGTCTGTTTGATTCCTCTCCTTTTTCTTCTTTATTAGTCTACCTAGTGATCTATTTTATTACTTTTTTCAAAAACCAGTTCCTGGATTTATTGATTTTTTTGAAGAATTTTTCATGCCTCTATCTCCTTCACTTCAGTTCTGATCTTGGTTATTTCTTGTCTTCTGCTAGCTTTGGGGTTTGTTTGCTCTTGGTTCTCTAGTTCTTTTAGATGAGATGTTAGGTTGTTAAATGGAGATCTTTCTAGCTTTTTGATGTGGGCATTTAATGCTATAAATTTCTTTCTTAACACTGCTTTAGCTGAGTCCCAGAGATTCTGGTATGTTATGTCTTTGTTCTCATTAGTTTCAAATAACTTCTTGATCTCTGACTTAATTTCATTATTTACCCAAGAGTCATTCAGGACCAGGTTGTTCAATTTCCATGTAGTTGTGTTGTTTTGAGTACATTTCTTAATCTTGAGTTCTAATTTGATTATGCTGTGATCTGAAAGATTGTTATGACTTCAGTTCTTTTGCATTTGCTGAGGATTGTTTTGCTTGAAATTATGTGATCAATTTCAGAGTAAGTGTTGTGTGGTAATGACAAGAATGTATGTTCTGTTGTTTTGGGGTGGAGAGTTCTGTAAATATCTATCAGATCCACTTGATTCAGAGCTGAATATCTTGGTTAATTTTCTGTCTTGATGATCTGTCTAATATTGTCAGTGGGGTGTTAAAGTCTCTAACTATTATTGTATGGGAATCTAAGTCTGTTCACAGGTCTCTAAGAACTTGTTTTATGAATCTGGGTGATCCTGTATTGGGTGCATGTATATTTAGGATAATTAACTCTTCTTCTTGAATTGAATCTTTTGCCATTATGTAATGCCCTTCTTTGTCTTTTTTATTTTTGTTACAGTCTGTCTTGTCAGAAACTGGAATTGTTGTCCCTGCTTTTTATCTGTTTTCCATTTACTTGGTAAATTTTTCTCCATCCCTTTTCTTTGTGCCTATGAGTGTCTTTGCATGTGAGATGGGTCTCTTGAAGACAGCATATAGATGAGTTTTAGCGCTTTATCTGACTTCCCATTCTGTGTCTTTTAATTAAGGCATTTAGCCCACATGCATTTAAGATTAGTATTGTTATATGTGAATTTGATTCTGTCATCATGATGCTAGTTGGTTATTTTGCAGACTTGTTTATGTGGTTCTTTCATAGTGTCACTGGTCTGTATACTTCAGTGTGTTTTTATGGTAGCTGGTAATGTTTTTCCTTTCCATATTTACTACTTCTTTCAGGAGCTTGTGAAAGGCAGGCCTGGTGGTGATGAATTCCCTCAGCATTTGCTTGTCTGAAAATGATCTTATTTCTCCCTCACTTATGAAGCTTAGTTTGGCTGGCTATGAAATTCTGGGTTGAAAATTCTTTTCTTGAAGAATGTTGGATATTGGCCCCCAGTGTCTTCTGGCTAGTAGGGTTTCCACTGAGAGGTCCACTGTTAGTCTGATGGGCTTCCCTTTGTAGGTGATCAGACCTTTCTCTCTGGCTGCCCTTAACATTTTTTTTTTTTTTTCATTTCAACCTTGGATTATCTGATGATTGGGGTTGATTTTCTCATGGAGTATCTTACTGGGATTCTCTGCATTTCCTGAATTTGAATGTTGACCTGTCTTGCTAGGTGGGGGAAGATTTCCTGGATGATATCCTGATGTATGTTTTCCCATTTGATTCTATCCTCCCCATCTTTTTTAGGTACCCCAATCAGTGGTAGGTTTAGTCTCTTTACATAATTTCATATTTCTCAGAGGTTTTGTCCATTCCTTTTCATTCTATTTTCTCTATTCTTGTCTGTCTCTCTTATTTCAGACAGATAGTCTTCATGCTCTGAGATTCTTTCCTTTGCTTGGTCTATTCTGCTATTGATATTTGTGATTACGTTGTGGAATTCTCATGTTGTCCTTTTCAGCTCCATCAGGTAGGTTATGCTCCTCTCTAAACTGGCTATTCTTGCTATCAGTTCCTGTATTGTTTTATGGTAATTCTTAACATCTTTGTATTGGGTTACAACATGCTCCTTTAGCTCAGCAAAGTTTATTATTACCCACCTTCTGAAGCCTACTTCTGTCAGTACAGCCATCTCAGCCTCAGCCCAGTTCTGTGCCCTTGCTGGAGAAGTGTTGAGGTCATTTGGAGGAGAACAGGCACACAGGATTTTGAGTTTTTAGCATTTTTGCATTGATTCTTTCTCATCTATGAGGCCTTATCTACCTTCGATTTTTGAGGTTGCTGACCTTTGAATGGGGTTTTTGTGGGGTCTTTTTTGTTGATGTTGTTGTTTTCTGTTTATTTTATTTTTCTTTTAACAGTCAAGCCACTCTTCCATAGGGCTGCTGTGGTTTGCTGCGGGTCTGCCGTAGACCCTAGTTGCCTCAGTTTTTCCCATACCTGGGGGTGTCATCAGAGAAGTCTGTGAAACAGCAAAGATAACAGCCTGCTCCTTCCTCTTGAAGCTGCATCCTGTGAGTTACTGACCTGTTGGCTGGCCTGAACGTGTCTGTGGAAGGGGGCTGGAGACCCCTGTTGGTTGGTCTCACCCAGTCAGGAGAAATGGGATCAGGGATCTGCTTAAATAAGCAGTCTGGTTGCATTTTGGTAGAGCAGGTTTGCTGCATTGTAGGGGACTGTTTCTCATCTGGACCTTTTGTATTCTCCAAAGCCAGCAGGCTGGAATGGCTGAGTCTACAGAACCACAGAGATGGTGGCCACCCCTTCTTCCAGGAGCTCCATCCCAAGGAGAGATCAGAGCTTTGTCCATAGAACCCTGGCTGGAGTGGCTGAAGCCCTGCAGGGAGGTCCTGCTCTGCTCAGTGAGTAGGAATGGATTGGGGTTCCACTTAAAGAAGTAGTCTGACCACAATCAGGTAAGGCATATGCATTGTGGGGGACCCTTCCTTGTCTAGATCATTTGTATTCTCCAACACCAACAGGCTGGAATAGCTGAGTCAACTGAACCACAGAAGTAGCAGCTGCCCCTGCCCCCAGGAGCTCCATCCCAGGGAGAGATGACAGCTCTGTCTGTAGAACCCTGCCTGGAGTGGCTGAAGCCCCCACAGGGCAGTCACACCCAATGAGGAGGAATGGATAAGGGGCCTGCTTAAAGAAACAGTCTGGTCATGACCTGCACTAAGGGGACCCTTCCTTATCTGGGCCATTTGGACTCTCCAAAACCAGCAGGCTGGAAATACTAAGTTGACCAAAATACAGAGATGGCAGCTGCCCCACCCCCTGGAACTCCATTCCATATCAGGCAGACTCCAGCCTGTTGCCATTGGCTGACAGAAATTCCAAGGAAGTGTGTCTTAACTTGTGAGGTGCTATGGAAGTGAGGCCTGTGGAACAATGCTGCTTGGATCCCTGGATTCAATCCCCTTCCTAGGGATATGTATGGTCTGATCTCCCCCCTTGCTGGGGATCCCAAGCCCGGAGTATGTAAATCCTTGGTCTCTGTGTGTGCCTGACAGCCTGCTTTGCTGAGACTCCACACAGCTCTGTGGATCAGACCCAAGGCTCTGGTGACGTGGGCACTCAAGGGGATATCCTGATCCATGGGTTGCAAACATCCATGGGAGAATTGTGGAATTGATAGAGCAAAGACATAAAGTGGATTTGAGGACTATGTCCTAAAAAATGGTAGGTGTAGGCTGGTCACGGTGGCTCACACCTGTAAATCCCAGAATTTGGGAGGCCAAGGCAGGTGGATCACCTGAGTCCAGGAGTTCAAGATAAGCCTGACTAACGTGGTAAAACCCCATCTCTACAAAAATACAAAAATTAGCCAGGCATGGTGGCAGATGCCTGTAATCCCAGCTACTCGGGAGGCTGAGGCAGGAAAATCACTTGAACTCAGGAGGCAGAGGTTGCAGTGAGCCAAGATTATGCCACTGCACTGCAGCCTGGGCAACAGAGTGAGACTCCATCGCCCTCCCCCAGACAAAAAAAATGGTAGGTGTAGTTATTAGCATATGAAACTGACCAGATGCAAACAGGTCAGAACCTTTCTAAATTTTTGAGGGAATTGGATTGTCAAGTATACCACAGGACTAGATTAGGAATGCCTTTTACTGTTTGAGTTTTATATTAACCCTTGTCCTTGTCTCCTCCCTCTTCCAATCTCCCATAAATAGGCAGCTTCAAGGTTTACAAATCTTCTAAGGAGGGCTACACAATCCCTACCTAGATATGGTTAAAAAACAAAACAAAACAAAACAAAACAAAACAAAACCTGAAAAGGCAGAAGTCTCCCTAAAGATGGAAGAAGGGCCCATGGAGAACTATCGATAAAGTAGTTCCTCCCAGGAAGCAGATTCTGGGTTTCATCAAAGAATCCCCGCATTCCACTGTGGTCAGCCTTCACTCTATCTGACAGAGGAATTTCAGAATTGCTATGGGCCAGTGACTACCATGGATCTATCATCCTTCACTTTGAATACTGAAATATAAAACAACTCCAATTAATTTTGTTTAAAACAACAAAAAAAGGTTACTTTTTTTCTCTTTTGTATATCTCAGCAGGGGAACTCTGCCCCCTGTAATCACTTCAAGGTCAGGTATAGGAACACTCCACTGTCATATGATACTGCCATCTCAATACTTATCTTTGGTGTTCATCATGAAAGGGAAACAAAACATTGAGCATCTCTCATAGCCTCTTAAGTGTGAAAATCATTTCTGCTCATGTGGTCATGTCTCAATCTAAGGAGAAGATGACCAAAAGGAAAGGAGAAGCAAAAATCCTTGTGAGCACTAGGAAGATGTAGCATAGTTGTCTGACTTTGAAATTTTAGTTTTCAAATTCAACTTTTGTGGACATTCTTTCTGTACCCTCATCCCTCTTTCCGTCTCTCATCTTCTGTCCTATTAATCACTCTGTATATAAAACATTTTTTTCCTAAACCTATTCTCCTGAAGCACTAAGATAAGATCCAATATTATATTTGCAGCTAGTGGAAATTATTCCATAGAAATATTGCAGACAGTAGCACTGAGTCGGTGGTTGCCTTGACACATGTCTGGATTTCACCATTAATTCTGTGTGATAAAGAGTCTGACTCCATTATTTTTTGTTCAGCTGCTGATGGCTTGTAAGTTTTACCCCTCCCTCTTCCCCTTTCTCCCCACATCTGAGCAATCTAGTGAGAAAGCCCAAGTGCTCCCTCCTTTGATGCTGGCAGGAGGTTTGAAACATGCAAGTCCCTGCCCACACACTGGAATGCTTGCCCCGGCCCCATACTCTACCCATCAAAAAAGCCCAAAGCCTGTCTCCTTTCTTTGCTCTCTCAAATCATGAAGGGTCTTGGAAAATTTGTGCAGATTTTCAGGCTTAGCCTGCAGGCCGTGAGAAGTCATTGTAGGATTTTAGGCAGGTGAGTGGCTTGATCTGAATGACAGGTTAGGAAAATTTCCCTTGGCTGTAGAACAGCCATGGGATTGAAGTGGGAAGAACTCGAAGCAAGGATTGCAGCTTGGGGTGTGTGGCTATTATCTAGGTAAGAGGTGAGCATTGACTGTACTTGGGAGGAGGCAGTGGAAATAGTGGTGGCTGGAATAATTCAAAAGCCATTTAGGAAGAAGTAACAGAACTTGTGAACTGATTATACTCCTGAGGTGGGAAAGAAGGAGAAATCAAACAGTGATGAACAAGTTGTAGATATTAAATAATTGGGTAAATCATGATGCCATTCATTGAGAAATAAAATGTAGGAGAAGCTTGCCCTATTGACAAATTTTATAGGGGCGATGAGAGACAAAAATTGTCATTTTACTTTAATGATGTCACAAATTGTGTACATCCCACAGACTGGTTACAGACAGAAAGAAGGGGGAAGAGTAAAGATGTCACACAGCAAAGGACTGAGATGCATCCAACCAAGTTTGTCCTTCATAAATTCTTTTCAGTGGCCAGCATGGTGGCTCACACCACTTATCCCAGAGCTATGGGAGGCCAAGGTGGAAGGATTGCTTGAGGAGTTCAAGGTCAGCCTGGGCAACATAGTAAGACTCTGTCTCTATGCAAAATTTTAAAAAAATAGCCAGGTACAGTAGCTCACACTTGTAATTCCAGAGCTTTGGGAGGTTGAGGTGGGAGGATCACTGAGCCCAGAAGTCTGAGGCTGCAGTGAGCCATGATTGAGACACTATACTCCAGCCTAGGCAAAAGAGCAAGAATCTGTCTCAAAATAAATAAATAAATAAATAAATGTTTTTAGAAGTTCCATCAAATGAATTTCACTTACATTTCATTAGCGAGAACTGGTTATCATCCCCTTTCCTGAGAAGGAATCTGAGAAAGTATTTTGAAAATATTGTCACCTTGACCAAAACTGAGGTCTTAATAATTAGGAATATTGTGTAGACAATTAGCAGCCTCTGCCAGAAATTATCTGTGAAATATCCAAAAATAGGAGACTAATACTTTGAATATACAGATAGAGCTCCAGATGAGATCTGGACTGGAAGTAAAGATTTGAGAAGTCTTAGTATTTAGATGGTAATTTAACCCATGGGCATGGATGCAATCAGAGCTGCTAAGGGACTAAAATAAACATGGTAAGAAAAGAGAGGAAATTCACAGAGTTAGGAGTTTAATTGACTATACTTGGTGATTATCTGGAAAAGGGGCAGAAGTAGGAGTCTAGAATAATTCTCATCTCTTCTAGGTCAGCTGGATGCATGCAATGCCGTCATGATGATAAGTGGTACCTAAGTAGGAATAGGCTTGCGGGGAAAATGACCGGAAGGATTTGAAAATGTTGAATTTGAACTATTTGTGGAAAACTCAGGTGTGATTTCCTGGAGAGAATTCAAAATAAATGTTTGTATGTCAAAAGGAAATTTGGGGACGGAGACAGTGATATAGGAGACATCCATGGGTACATGTGAGATTCTCCAAAGAGTGTGGGTAAATGAGTAAACAAAAAGACCAAGGACAGAGCCTTGAACTACATTAAAATGTAAGAGGAAATTCTATCAGCCTGTCCATTTTCTTAATAGTTCCATGTTTAGACTCATTTTCCCTAAATAAATTGTTATCCCTTTGAGGAATAAACAAAACAAAACAAAACACCCGCCCCCAAAAGACCAGTTTTGTCTCAGAGAGCCTAATAGTTTATTTGACACCTAATAGATGCTAAAAGTTCAGGTCAGAAGACAGAATACATACACAGAAATGAGTTCATTCAGGACAGAACTTTTAAAAAGCACATAATAAATTGAAATAAAATGGATAATTAGACTCAAAAATTATAAAAACTGGGATCTCTCCAAATCTACAAGTTATAAAATAACTAGTATTTACATCGCTCATTTTCAATTTGGCTGAGAAACGCAATGTGGATGAGAAATGGACCTTGATTTTAATCAAGTTTATTGAAACTCTTACTTTCACAAAACTTCAGTTTTAACAAATTATTGTGCGGTCCTGCTTCTAAAATAGGTTGTTATGCTTTTAAAGATTATACTATCATATACGAATCACTTGGGAATCAATCATTTTAATTGACTATCCTCTGTCCTCAGTCTGTCGAACCTTGGGGTTCAGTATTCCGAGTCCTTCGTGTGTGTAGCTGTTTTCCTCTACCCAGGAAATGCCACCTGGCTCTCGTGGGTCCTCTGGACAGAGGTACCCTAAAATTTCCCAGATTCCTCTGCCGATTCAGCCACCACCTGGGCTTCATTTCTTTCAAACACACCACCAGACCTAGAAAAGATTTGTCAGCACGATTCGTGGGAGTTAAGGGTTATTTTTTTCTTAGATAAGAGGTCAAGCAAACAAAGTAGAACATATTTGCTCCTTTTGAAACTAAGGACAAAAGGTTCAGAGAAAATGGTTTTGCAGCTCCGTTTAGCCATTCTGTTTTGTTATGAGAAAGTTGTTTTAAGCCTGCCTCTGCTCCAACCAAATCCCTGTTTAGATATCAGAGTCATAGCTCCCTGATCCGACTACCCGAAGCCTGCATTAGCTTCACCCTCCGCTAGTGCCTTGTGGTTGGGAAATGAATCACTCAGACCCATGCCAGTCTGACAGAGAGCTTAAAGGCAGCTCAGCCAGGCAGAGTCGAAGGGGGCGTGTGAGGGCGCCCCGGGTCCGCCACGCTACACTCAGGCCTGTGCAGCTGAGCTGCTTAATTGGGTTCTTGCTCCTCACAAGCCTCCAAATAGCTATTCGAGTCCCGGAGTTGGTGGTGGAATTTTTTTTTTTTTTTTTTTTTTTTTTTTTTCATCTGGCTAATAAGATTTTCCAAGTCACCAAAGCCAGAGGGGTTTGGAAAGAAAGCCTTCTTTGTTAAACAAAGCAAGTTCTATGGGACTTTCTGCGTTTGAATTTAGGGAAACCGACCCAATTAAGTTGTGAAATGATTGTGAATATTGAGGCATCTTAGTGGAAAAGGCAGCCTCTGACCCTGATGAGCATGGGCTAGGAATATTGGTTTTAGTGCAAATCCCTCCTTTGAAAGAGACGGAGGCTGGGACTTTGTTCCAAAGAATCTAGAGAAACATCATAGAGTCAGAGGCAGCAATAGACTCTCCAAAGAGTCTGAGAATTTAAATGTGTTTGTGCTTCCAGTCATCATGCTACAGATTTATTTTTTATATAAACTCAGGAAGTAACCAGCATTGGCAGATAAGTAGAAGTCAGTGAAATTTCTTTTAAAGCTGAGTGAAATATTCCATTAGGTATTAGTTAAGGCTTCTAAGCCAAGGTACAGGTCTAGAATAATATATTCTATGTAAATTTACAGGAAGCTTGATTTCCTTCTAATATATCCATATTTAACACTATAATATACTCTATTAGCAATAGATATCAAACAGTAGGAAATGGTCTCCATTCCAAATGTTATAGCAAAGGAGGCCTTTCAAATCAAGGCAGCAAGAGAGGGATAATCCTAAATGATTAGTTGTGTAACCCAAAAATACTTCCAATAGGCTTTGAAATTTGAATTTGAGTGTGTCTGATTTCTTGAGCATGAAGGGAGCTGGAAGGAGAGGCAGAAGGGAGGGAAGGATGTGCCTGTCTAAAGGGGGCAGCAGCTTTCTGTCTCCAGCAGACGGCTGCCAGGTGGCAAAGATGCCCAGCAATGTCAGTTATTCTGATTTTTCAAAAGAAGCTGGAAATCCAGATTTATGTGTGAAATTTTCTGATACAAGAACATGGTGGCATCTAATTTAAAACATGTAAACAACTTGTGTTTGGCAGGGCTAAAATTATGTCTTAGCATACAAAGATCTCAGATGGCACGAAAAGACATCTCTTATTGAAACAATAGGTGTCTAAGATTGATACAGTCTACACCTGTGTATTTCTAGGGACGTGATTCTCAAGCTGTAGTTGCAAAACTAGCAGTATCATGACCTCACCTAGGAACTGGTTAAAATGCACATCCCTGGGCCTCACCCCAGACCTACAGAATTAGGAAATCTAGAACTACTGCCCAGAAACCTGTGTTTTAACAAGTCCTCCAGTGATTCTGATGCAGCTGAAGTTGGAAACCTTTGTTTTTGGATATTGTCTGTTGAGTTTCAAGATTTCAACATTTTTGTTTTGTTTATTTTCCAAATGTTTTAAGGAGAGCAAACTTTTTTTTCACATTTTATTTGAAATATTAGTAGATACAATGCAAACCAGAGCTTCCATAGGGGAAGTGGAGGTGGGGAGTTTCCAGTCCCAGTCCATTACACTTCCTCTTCTCTCCTCTCCACTGAGGTTCCCACACCACCCGTGACCCAAGTAGCTTGGTAGAGTAGTCAGCTAACCATTTGTCAAATATGCTTCATCTTTCTTTTTCCAGAAAAGAGTTGAAACATTGAAATGAAATAACTCCTTATCTAAGAGGAGACATTTGCTGAGAGTGAGAACTTATGATTTGTCAATTTAGCAAAATGTTAGTCAAAGATTTGAGGCATAATATAAAAGAGCACCCAATATAAGTATAACTTAAAAACTCATCAATAAATGAACACTGACCTCTCTTAACAGCAAAGCACTGAAAATTCTAATACAAACAAAAGGATGTCACACTGGGGAAGGCAAATGAAGGAGCCAGAAGGACTTAAATGCTCGTTCTGACTTTTCCAGGGCTTACTTGTTAGAAACATGGATATGACATCATTGGTAAAGTCTTCTTAAAACACAGCCTAAGATGAGCTGACTTTATCACTCTTCATATGTCCCTCTCTTGGGGAAACCCAAAGTTTGACTTAAAGTTCTATTGGATACCAGGGTTTTTGGGGAAGCATATGTAAGCAAAAGATAATTAATTTCTTCAAGACATGTTTTCACCACCTATTCCACTTACAACCTGAAAGGTATGCCATCTTTTGATTATGCCAGCCCTTAATAAATGTTTTTGGAATAAATGAATCAATATCCAACTCTCAGCTGAATAATCCTTTCATGAGCTCTTTGGTGCTGTTATCTTTAAGAATACTTTCATAGCAGATGAGGAAGGGTTGGCTAGAGCCACTCCCAGTCTTGATCTGGCTTCTTTATCCATTAACTCTTGTTCAAATTCAGAATGTGTAATGTTTTGAAGGGAACTGCAGCTTGGTTTTGAAAAGTAGAAACACAGGGAAGGGGCAGAGGGTGAGAGATGGCAGTTATTCTCCATCTGAGATCACGTATCTCTCATCACAGGTACCAATTCCAATGTACCTGCCTGAAACCATGCATAGGAAGTCAGTTTTAGGCAGAGCACATCAGAATCACTGAAGATGCTGATTGAATAAATCTAGAATGAAGCCTGAGAAACTTTGCTTTTTCAAAGTCTCCACAAGGGATTCTAATGTCCAGCCTGAGGTAACAGTCATGGCTATAAGCACATGTCCAGATTCCAGGAAGGAGTGCTGAAATCTGAAATCTGAAATTAGTGATGTCTGCCTGGGGTGTCAGAATGTAAAGTAAAAGTATGGGCCTCCCATATTTTCTGACCTGGCTTTATAGTTTACTTATTTTCCTGCAAGACACAGTCATTTAAGCCTTTACTATTACTAATCTATGAGAAAGAATCTTAGGGGAGAGAAAGAAACCATAAAAAGAAAAGGATGCTAACAGGGAAGAAAGAACCACAAAAACCAAGGCTCTCTAATCTTTGTATTTCTTAAGAACTTACACTTTTCTACAAAGTAAAGTCACTGAGCCACCAAAAATTATCTCATATATCCAAAGATTTCTATTTCTAAAGAATCAATCAAAATTGGTTAGACCTAAAGGGAACTCATAGTGTGAAAATCAAGACGTCCCCAAATCAAAGACAAGCCCAACAACAACAAAAAAATTGGTATTAGTAAGTTTTTGTAGACAAACTCATATACGCATCTCTCATTTCCTTAATATTTCTATCACATAAGAATCAGAAAGACGCTATTATACCTTGTAGCCTAAAACAATCAAGTCTGAAGGGATATCAGAGTCATCTAGGTTAATCCCTGACCTTCCAAATAAGGAAATTAAGGCCCAGCTGGGATGAATGACTGTTCTGATGCACTTCCAAATTTTTCCTCAGTAATTCTCACTTTACCTACTCCTCATACTCGTAGTGACTTTGAATCTAAGCTCTCTACCTTCTCTATATCCATCAATTCTCTCTCTTATACTCATTTCTTTCACCATTCAATTTACATTCCATGTCTTTCACTTCAATTTCTCCCTTGCCAACATCCTCAGCTTCTACTAATCACTGGACTTCCTTGAGCTCTCTTTAAAACTTCAACCCAAGATCTTTTTAACTGTCCACATTCTTCTAGCTGGGCTGTCCTGTCTGGCCAGATAAAATAATGTAGAAATGCAATAGAAATTCATTTATTTCTCAACTCACTGCCCTCTGGCTTCTGCCCAACTATTCCATGAAAATTATTTTCACAGGCCATCAATGGCAGTCTTGCTGCTAAACTGAGGTCCACTCTTTGGATTCATTTCTATTGCTCTCCTAGCTGCATTTGCTGTTAGTGATCACATCTTTCTTACTGAAACACTTTTTCTCTTTGCTTCTGTGTTTTTCTCTACTTCTCTGACCATTCCTCAGACTCTTTTATGGGGATTTCTTTCTCCTCTTGGTCTTTAAATGATGTGCTTCAGTGTTCCAACTTTAGACCTTCTTCCTCTCATTTCTATAGTCATCCATTCTCATGGATGAGGTACCATCCATGTCAGTGGCTCTCACCGGGGGGTTATTTTGTCCCCCGGGGATATTTGGCAATGTCTGGAGACATGTTTCATTGTCATGACTTGGACATGCTACTGGACCTAGTGAGCAGAGACTGGGGATGCTGCTGCACATCCCACTGTGCCCCGGACAGCCTCACACCAAAGCTGTATCTGCCCCCAAGTGTTACCAGTGCCAAGGCTGAGAAACACTCCTCTGTGGGACAATGAATCTCAAAACTGTTTCTTTCCTGGGGCCTCCTCAGAGTCAGAGCCACATTTCTAACCATCCACTGGGTCTTTCCACTTGATGTTCCTCAGGCATGACAAACTCAAAATGTGTCATCTTCCTCAGAAAACCTTGCCCCCTCTGGTGTTCATTGTTAATATTAATAGCAGCACCCTTCACCCCCTCACTCATGCCAGAGCTCAGAGTGCCATCTTTCATTCATTCTTCCCCTCACCATTGAAATACTATCTTCCATAAAATGCTGATGATCTACCTCTTGAATATCTCTGAAATCCATCTACCACTCCTCTTTGTTGGACTTCTACTTCTTCAGTCTTCTTGACATTCATCCCCCAGCTCTATCCTGTAACAAACATGTTGGAAACCTTCTCTATTTTAATTTACTGAATACAGTACAGCTGGTGTGTGACGTGCTGCTATTGGCCACAGAAGCCAGCATATTCCATTCTCTCTGTCTGCAACAGTTTGCATTTGTCTGAGATCTCTTTCTCCATGACTATGCATATGTGCATGCTCTCTCTCTCTTTCTCTCTCTCTCTCTCTCTCTCTCTCTCACAGACACACACACACGTTATCTGATGAATTCATTCAGATCTCAGAGTTGGATGTCATTTCCTCAAGGAAGCTTGCTATAAGACTTAGAGCCTGCATGTCCCCCTTCTACTGTCCCATGGCACCCCATTCTTTCTTAACATAATACAGCAACACTGCTTGGATAACTTGCCAACTCGACTGGAATTTCTATTTTCTTTTTATGTTACTGATGCTTATCACATTCCCTGCACATTGTGGGCACTGGATAAATGTCCAGTAAGTGAATGAGTAAGTGAATAATCCACTGTTCATTTATCTAGTTAGTAACAAATTTAGGTCCCCCTGAATGCTCTTTCTCAAACAACTGTTAATAAAAATTTGGCCACCTTAAAAATATTTTTTTTTGGTTAAGAGCAATTTAAGACAAAAGAAATTAGAAATTATATCACACTTATATATATTTGGTGATTTATAGATGGATAATAGGCAAATATTTTGTGAAGAATTGAGCTTCTACATAAAATTGTATCAATACAATTGATACTTTCATACCTTTAGGGACAATTTATAGAACATATACATGCTCTCAACTGACTACAAAGTGTTGGATAATAAAACAGAAAAGTTAACAACATACTTTTATTTGATCTTTTAACTCAAGTAAGGAGCACAAACTGTTTACCGGCACCTGCATTTGATCCTCATTTCTTAAATGTTCAACACTGCTTACACTTAGCTTCCCAAACAGGATCATTCTAAAGCCACCCCACTGAGCTTTCTTTGCAACTGTGCTTAAGGGTGATATCTACACACAAGTGCTAAGTCTAAGTCACTTCTATGGATGGAAAAAATCCCAAGAAAGATAAAAATGAAGACCAAGGTGAATCCCCAATACTGCCTCCATACTTTTTGGATCTTAGATACTGCACCATTCTTGCCACACAAAAGCAGAGATTATTGATGAGTTTCAGCCTCCTACTGTGTTAGGTTACACTGTGTAAAACAAATCTACTGCCAGGATGTGAACAGAGGGGATGCAGGAAATGACATTCCACCATGTTTGGGCAACTCTATGGATTAAACTTAATTCTTCATCCTGGGGATAAGTGAGCTTAGACCTTAGTCATTATTCAAACCTTTGTGAAATGAAAATCCCTTCATCACGGTGTAATATACAGTGAAAATGAACTTCTTCCTGGAAGATAAAAAAAAGTAAAATACTTTTTGCTGATGTTCTTTCATAAATTCTATACAGTAACAGCAAAAATCAAATAACTTACTCTCTTAGGCTTAATACATTTTCAAACCCATAGACTGTTTTGTGGACTTTCTGCTACCTGGCCTTCTGTCAAACTGTAACTTATCTGTGACACCATTAGAAACTCATATGAAAATGGAAGCTGTAGAACTCAGTTGACTGATACCATCATGCCCTTCCCTTCACTGGAAAATGGCTCAAAATGTTTCATCTCTGCAGTCCTTTAAGGTAAGGAAAAAATTCCATGAAGAGGAGTAGTCCTCATTAATGAATTCCTCCTATGGCATTCTTCTGGATTCTTTGTGAGCCATCTCACAATTGAAATAAAATCATTCATTCAAAGAATTTAACTACCCATACTGAAGGTCAGTCAGCCTCTACAAACTTTGGGTACATCATACCTGAATAAAATAATTCAAAGCTTAGTAGGGAAAGCAGGCAATAAAAATAATTATAGCAAAATATGATAAACACTGAATTAAAAGTTATTGGGTCCTTGTCACTTACCAAATGCTATTCTAAATGCATGATATGGATAAACCCATTTAATCCCTTTAATGGCCCTATAAGGTAGGTTTTATTGTTACATCTTCCCCCAACCCATAATAAATGTGATGAACTTTTAACATGCCAATTTTTCTAGGCTATAGTCTCCAGTTATCTAGATAATAATCTGGGTGTTGCCATGGTTGTACCTAATAGATGCAATTAAAGTCCATAATCAGTTGATTTTATGTAAAGGGGATTATCCTAGAAAATCTGGGTGGATATAGTTTCATCAGTTGAAAGGCCTTAAGAGCAGAGTTAAGGCTTCCCTAAAGAAGAAGAAATTCCGTCTTGCACAATAGTTTTTACCTGTGCCCCAGAGTTCCAACCTGTCTTTTCTGACAGCCTGTCCAGTGGGTTTTGGACTTTGACAGCCCTCACAATTGTATAAACCAGTTTCTTTCAATAAATTCCTTAATATATATCTCCTACTGGCTCTGCTTCTCTAGTAGAACCCTGACTTATACAATAGGTGAACTAACAAAACCAAGGAGGCTAAGTAACTTGTCCAAGGTGATAGGGCTAATATGTGGTAGAGGACAATTTAAACTCCTTGAATCTGAGGGCAAAGCCCTTGGGTTGACACAACTATATTTTTGTTTCTGATAGAAAAACAGGTTCAAAAGAGGCCCAAGCAAGAGATCCTTACTTCTAATTGATAGGATTGGTGGTGGTGAAGAAAGGTCTCTTCTAGGCAGATTTAAGGTGGAGGAAGTGCTTGAACTGGGTTTTCAGGGATAAGTTGAGCGTTGCAAGGTGACTAGGATATGAAGACACATCAGATGAGGATGTTAGAAAAGCTCTGTGTGTGGTGCAATGAGACATGGAAACACACACATGCGGGAATCATGCGTTTCATGTTACTGCCTGGGATCTTAGTCTCCAGTCTCTCACTCTTGAAAAGCTGGAGTAGGTGGCCTCTAAAGCTTACTGTAAAGAATAAATAGACAACCTGTGTAAAGAATCTCACAAGCTCCCTGACACAGATAGGTGTCTATAAAATCACTTCCCTTCTCCATCACACTAATGCCTCCCTCCCCTCCAAAGTTTCCTCCAAGTGTCACATGTTCTGATCCTGATGATAAATTAATATGACAGACATGCCATTATATTCCACCCCTTTCTCTGTAGAACTAAACAGAATATACCCACTGTGTGCCAAGAGCTGGCTTGGCCATGGGAGATGTCATAATAAAGAAAACAGGTTTGATCTCTAACCCCAAATTGCTTGCAATCTAGTCTGAATGGCATAATTTTAAAGGGTCTATGATAACTGATATGAAGAGAAAAATATATCAGGCTAAGACAGCAAACAGGAAGGGGCCTTAACTCAGACTGGGGTTGTCAAGGAAGACTTCCTGGAGGAAGGCACATCTCAACTGAAACTTGAAAAGTGAATAGGAGTCAGCTAAATGGCTGTTGTTAATTAGTAGGAAGAGTCCACGTGAAGTCCTGGTTCATAGCTGAAGAAGTGAGTGGCATGGGGAATTCCCAAAGCACCCCTTACCCACTCTGCTTAAAGATCATCTGTGAACCGACAAGTTACTGTGGTCAGCCTTTTGGCTGGCAGTGCTCAGACAGTGAGAAGGACCCTTATATGAATCTCTTTCCATCCCATACAAGCCAGATGTGAAAATAAACATGCCTGAATTCAAGTTCACTCCATTGCACATTTTCCTGTACTTCTATTGAAGGTTAGAATGCTAACTCACTTGGCATTTCAACCAGACTCCAGCTTCTGCTTAGCTGGCTGGCTTCCAATGCTAATTCAATGTCCTGTGGTGTGACAACAAAAATTTAACTTCTGTAGTAAAATGGAAGGTAATAATTTGAGTGGGAGGGGAAAGCGTAGCCATTTTCCTGTGGCATTACAGAAACTTTTCTAGCCATATTTTATCAATTTTAATCTTATTTTTTCCTTATAGGTCTTCTACTTTTTTCTTGTTATGCAAAAAGAAACATTTTCTGAGAAAAGTCACAGGATTTATAAGTTCTCTGAACTAGAGTTGTCCTAGAAATTTATGTGAAATCCTCCTATGTGTGGACTCTTGGGACAAGATCATGAATAAACAGTCCTGACGGAACTCGGTATACCAGTCATTCAGAGAAAAGGGCAGAGAGGGGTCATAATCAGACACCTGAGGCTCATTTAAATAGGAAGCCCAGACCTCAGGAAGAGCTACAGCAAATGCTTGCTATTAAAAGAGGGTTCCAAGGACTTCAGCTACTTGGCATAGGCCTGCATCCCACTCCACACACACAGGGGAATGGCATTTCCCAGGAGGGAGCCTTTTTCTCAGTTCTCACTTGGAGAGCTGAAAGTCAATATGGTGGGGCACTCTCAGAGGTCTCAGTGGCATGGAACATTGCGTCACTCTGGGTGACCATGTGCAAGTAGTGGCCTAAAGTTATTTGACTGAAGGAATCCCTGCTCCCCAGTGAAGTCCAGTCACCACAGAGACAAGACTGCCCTGTACCAGTCTGGGGTAAATGAAAGGCATCAGCAAAGCTGGAGGTTGTAGGTCAGCAGCAAGTCCCAGGAAAACGTGCCTGGAAGTCACAGAATATCAGCAAGGTCAAAGGGAAGCAGGAGCTGGGCCTGAGCAGAGCAGTGCAGAACTAGAGTGGCTTCAGAAGATGCAAAAGCAAAGACACAAGAGGACATCAGTATGCGCCCCACTGGTGGAAATGGGATGACAACTTCATTTGTGTGCAGTGAAAAGGCCCTGGTCCTGCATGCATGCACCTGGGTGCACATTGTGTGTCTTGTGGTTGAGGGGTTGTGGAGAACATTTATTCTCCCCCTGTTTTAACAAAGACAAGGAGGTGGAGGAGGCCCCATCCCAGTTCAGAATCGAGAGCCTGTGGATCAAGTCTCAGAGGAAGGCACGAGGGGAAGAATGTTTTCTGTGCTTTGTCAGAATTCACACTCACTCCTTGGTCATCTTGAGCCTGAACTATTGTGGAATAAAATGCCCGGCAAATGACAGAAGAGATTTTGCCCAAGGTTAAGGGGACATGCCTTCTCTGAGCATATCTGGCCATGGAGGGAATGCCTATGAAACTAAGAGGAAAATGACTGCTTAGAAAAGGAGAAACAGAGACAGCGAAAGTGAGAGAAAGAGAGAAGGGATAGGATCCTTCTTTTAGATAAACCAGAATTACTAGGACAGACTTATATGAATTTCTAAATCTCAGTAGCTCTTCTATTCTTGCCTTAATTGAGTCTTTTCTTGTTACAAAGAACAAAGAGAAACTTCAATGACACTTCAGTTGAACAAAAATGAGATATGCAAGCTAGAACATAAATAAAGGCAACACATTTAGAACTGGGGTTCACAGAGAAATACATGAACCTGCATTTGGAAATCAGGCCTTCTAGAGAAGTAGAATATCATGAAATATTTACCAAGTCCCAGTAACCTGGATATCCAGTGATCTCTTTAGCAGCTGTCAATCATTGATGCTGCATACTCTCCCTTTCAGGCTCTCAGCTACTTGCTGGCCAGCACACATGGACTGATTGCTACTCACCTTAGGGCTTCTGCCAACTGTGGTTTCCACCTATTCTCTTCTCTCTGCTTCTCACTTTCTGTTCCTTAATTGTCTTCCAGATGTTCTTCCCCAACTGTCTTCCAGGTGCTTCGAGATGCTGCCAACAGATGTTGTTGCATCTAATCAAACTCCCTAAAGTGCAGATCTGAACACTCAATGGCAAAGTTTGGAGCCATCACCAACTCATCCTGCTCATTCACTGGGGACCAGCCAGAACAGCAGGGTTATAGCATTTCTAGAGCTGTTTGCAGTTGCTTGCTGGATCAGCAGGGGCCTGGGCATGTCAGACACTCAGTCCATGGTCTCTGCATTAGGAAGACAGCATGATGCATGGGAATGTAGATATCATGGAAAATAAGCAGATCAGTGTCACACACTCAGAAAACACTATTACAGTAAGAGAGAGTATCATCCTCCCATTAGAAAGAAAACACACACACATACACACAGTTGATAGTAGAAGGAGATATTCCAAGGATCTTTGTGTGGATAGAATTGCTGTGCACACCACAGAGAGGAGAAACTTTCTGGTTCCTTCAAAGATGGAGGAGAAGGAAAAGAAGGAGGAGTAGAAGTCGTGAGTAATATTACCAGACTCACAAAATGTTTAGTGTGAGTACTCTGTGAAACTGGTGAAGGCTTTGAGTTCACTTGAGTTCACACTTCATTTGATGAGAAGAAGCACATACAGACGCAGAAATAGAGACAAAGAGAAAGTATTTTGAACAAACAGTGTTATACTTAACAATTTGACAAAGTAGAAGGCTCCGTAAGACAGAATATTTTACTGAACATATACTGATCACTCATTAAGCATACAATCCTCTAAGAAATACCTTATACTCCTTGTCATAGGTAATTCTCTTAACCCCATAAGATACAGATCCTGAATTTACAGAAGAATCTGAGGCTCAGAGCAGTTATATAACTTGCATGAGGTCACATAGCTGTAAGTGTTGGTGCTCTGTCTTTATTTGTGTCATTAAAGTTCTTTGGCATATGGACTCACTTTATATGTCTTTTGCTCTTTTGCCTTTTTAATGATATAAAATTTATGGCTCAGGTGCGGTGGCTCATACCTGTAATACCAGCACTTTGAGAGGCCGAGGCAGGCAGACTGCCTGAGCTCAGGAGTTCGAGACCAGCTCGGACAACATGACAAAACCCAGTCTCTACAAAATATACAAAAATTACCCTGGCATGGTGGTGTGCACCTGTGGTCTCAGATACTTGCTGAGGCATGAAGATCGATTGAGCCCAGGAGGTGGAGGTTGCAGTAAGCCCAGATCGGGTCACTGTACTCCAGCTTGGGTGACAGAGGGAGACTCTGTATCTCAAAAATAAATAAATAAATAAATAAATAAATAAATAAATAAATAAAATGTACTTTGAGTGAAATATGCAGATATCAAGTGAATGATGTGGCAAGCTTTGATAAATGTGTCAACCTTTGCATCCACCACCACAAACAAGATGTCGAACATTCCCATCACCTGAGAAGGTTTCCTTCTGTCCTTGCCAGGGCTCCTCACTTCCCACAGGCAGCCCTAGCTCTGTGTCTATCCCGCTGGATTAGTTTTGCCTATGTTTGACCTTAATTGACCTTAATGGAATTGTACATTATATGTCTCGTGTGCCTGGTCTCTTTCAGTCCATGGTATGTGAGGTTTCTATGCCCTGCATATATCAGTAGCTCATTCCTCTTTATTGCTCAATAGTATTCCACTGTAAGAATAAACCACAAATTGTTTACCCACTTTTCTACTGAGACACATTTGCATTGTTTCCAGTTAGGGACTATTATAGACAAATCCTACATAAACATTCATGTAAGTGTTTATTGTGGACATATGTTTTCACTTATCTTTGGTAAATACTTAGGAGTGGGATTGCTGCCTCTTATGTAGGTGGATGTTTAACTTTATAAGAATAGCCAAACAGCTTTCCAAAGTGACTGTACCACTTAACACTCCCCACAGCAATGTATGAAACTGCTGGTTGCTCCATAATCTTACCGCATTTTGCGTAGTCAGTCTTTTTGATTTTAGTCATTTCATGGACGCAAAGGAATATTTCCTTATGGTTTTTATTTGCATTTCTGATAATAAATGATGTTGATCAACTTCTCCTGTGCTCATTTGCTATTCCTGTATCTTCTTTGGTGAGTATCCAAGTTTTTGCCCTTTTAATTGAGGTGTTTGTGTTTTATTATTAATTTCTAAGAGTTCTTTATAGAGTCTCCATTTAAGACTGCTTTTGGATATATGTATTGTAAATATTTTCTCTCAGATGTGACTTGCCTGTTCATCTTCTTTTTTCTTTTCTGATACAGGGTCTCACTGTCACCTAGGCTGGCGTGCAGTGGCACAATCATGGCTCACTGTAGCCTTGACATCCCAGGCCCAAGTGATCTTCATATCTCAGCCTCTCAAATAGCTGGGACTACTTGGCTACTAGTAGACATTAGCCACCATGCTTGGCTAATTAAAAAAATTTTTTTAGAGACGGGGTCTTGCTGTGTTGCCCAGGCTGGTCTTCAATTTCTGGCCCCAAGAGATCCTCATGCCTTGGCCTCTCAAAGTGTTGGGATTGCAGGTATGAGCCACCACAGCAGGCCTGTGTTCATCTTCTTAATTCTGTATTTTGCTGAGCAGAAAGTTTTTATTTTCATGAAGTCCAATTTATCAAAATTTTAAATGTTTACTGCAGTTTGTGTCCTTTAAAAAATATATTTGCCTTCCTCAAAACCGTTGACTTATCTTCTTGTTTTCTTTCAGGAGCTTTATAATTTTAGATTTTACATATAGGTTTATGATCCACCGTGAATGGACTTTTGTGTGAGCTATGTTTCAAGTTCATTTTTGTCCACTACATTTATCTAATTGCTCTAATACCGATTATTGTAAAGACATTCCTTACCACATTGGAATGCCTTCATAACTTGCCAATCATTACAAGTATCTATATTGTTCTATTTCTGTATTCCCTATTCTTGTGCCATTGATCTATCTTTGTATGTTTAATTTATTAGCACGCTATCTTTTTTCTTAGCTTTACATTAGGTTTTGAAAACAAATCAGGTAAATGAATCCTCTAATTTTGAAATTATTTATCAAGCTTATTTTGGAAATTGTAGTCACTTTGCATTTCCAACTTTTAAAAACTGTGCTGAGACTTTTATTGCTACTGCATTAAATCTATAGATTAATTAGAGGATAGATGACTAGCTGTAACATTTCCACTATAATTCTTACTAGAGATCAAGGGCAGTTCAGAATAAATAAGAGAGGAGATAGTGGAAAGACCGAGGTTGATATAAAATCACTGACAGAAGAGAAAGTGCACCCTAAGTTGTTCAGATTGAAAAAGAATCCTGATGAATGAGTACAAATTACAGGGAAAGAGGCTTAAAAGACTCAAGGAAGCAGTCTTGCAAAGGCAATACTTCAGAAGAGAAAAGAGTAAAATGAAAGCAATAGCAACCCTTTCAAAACTGTGCAGTAAAGAGAAAAAGAGGCAAGAAACATATTTAGGATCTTTCTAAACGAAATAATGTCAAGTATCCAAGGACATAAGACCATCCCGCATTTTCACTACAGAAGCCATTAGATAAATAAACTGTACATTGCTCTTCTGGCAAGACAGTGATTGTGAACTAGCAATCTTATAGACCACTCTATACTAACAGATCTGAACTCAAAATGCAGGCATAGGTACAAGTAATATTCATTTATTACAAAACTAATATAAAAATGAAAAATCAAACTGGAAATCAAATATAATAGATATGAAAATCAAAACTTCTCAATTGGCAAACACTTTCCCTCACATACACACAGAAACAATAACAAAGCAGAAGAAAACTATGACACAACACTTCAGATTTAATTAAGTACTCTCCCATAAGCATTTGGGAGTATAAAAAAAATCCCACCTTGAATCAGAAATCTAAAAACCAAAAAAAATAGATATATACAAAAAGCAGCACAAAAGAAAATTATATTTGATTAAACTTCTGAAAGATACAGAAGAAAAATCCAAAATCATATGAAATAAAGAAGAAATTACAATGTTCCCAAGAAAGAATGAATTCCAATGAAAATGTAATAAAGGGTATAGGAACAAAACAGAAACATAACCAAGAGATGAACATAGAATAGAGAAAGAAGAAAAGATTCTTTCTTTCTACATGTTTATGTAGAAAGTGTTTGAAGTAGAAGACAAAGAAACAGGATCCAACTTATGTATAATTTGAATCTCTAAAGACAAAAAACAAAGCCATAAAAAGAAGTAATATGTAAAACTATAATCCAAAAGCATATTATAAAAATAAAAGAAAAAATTACCAAAATATTGAAAGGACTCGCCAGGTACCTGGGAAAATTGGCCCACAAAAGTCAATCCATAGATATGTCCCAGTAGACAGTTAGATCTTAAATAGAATAAATCCTCAAAGCTTCCTCTTCATAAAAATAACACATATGCAAGGCAGCAGTAAAATGCATTTTTAAAAACTCAAGGAAACAGGTATGAAGCAATAATTTTATATCCAGTCAAGGTGTATTCTAAGTATCAAGGCTATAGATAAGTAGTTTTAAATATGCAAAGAATTAGGAAATTCTATAACCACAAGCCCTTTATGAACAATTTGCTAGAGTATGAGCTTCCTCTAACCAAGAGATCACTGGGAACACTGCAACAAAAAGACCAATAGTGAGCATTTAATATATATAGTCATAGATCTAAAATTAAAATAAAAGCAAGGATAAAAGTAAAGTTATAATGTTCTATGTTCTATATTATGTGTTATATGCTGTAGTTTTGTCATATTAACAAATTACAATGGCATTTACTCAATTAATTAAAAAATATTTACAAAATGACTCACAGAATATAACCCAAATATTATATAATGTATACATGTTACTCATTTAAACAAAGAATTTCAGAAAGACTAAAACCAAAGGGATGAGCTGTTGCCACTGCCACCTGTCACTAAGGCTAGCAACACAGAGCTCCTCACAATTAGGGGCATGGGGAAGTTGTCCAAGAACCAATTAATGGGCTACCTCACCAATGCTCAGAGAAAAAGACGAGGTAACACAAAATGAAACTGGCATTTCTTCAAGGCAAGGTGAAATATGTGCACTGCATCCTGTCTCTCACAATAAATGCAGCTCTAAAACCTAGATCAGCAGTGAGTTTCACAGTTTTTTTTTTTTTCACCAATATTCCACAACCTGATCTCAATATAAACCAAAACTTGAAAGTGTGTCCTAGACACAAATGGACATCTCCAGGAGAAGCCCTCTGGAACTCCTCTGCTTTGAGGAGCAGAAAAATAACTACTAATACATAGAGAGTGTGGGGAAAAACACTGTTTTTCTCTCAAGTTTCCTTTTATGGCAATGGTGGCAGCAACAGAAGTAGCATTGGAAGCCATAGTCCTTATAAGAGGAGGAGCCTTCCTCTGTGATCCAAGGAGTTGTGGTTCCAAGAGAGTCATGCAAACTCATTGCTCCTTCTCCTTCTAATCACCTGCTGCCTGGTTTTGCATATGGATGCAGTTAAAGTACATGCATATCAAAATGGTGAAACTAAAATTCAAGACTTTTGGCTGGAAGACTATAAAAGGGAGCTCCAGGGAAGCAGAAGTTACCAGGAACAGAGTGGAGAGACAGCACCTCAGAAATATGACCCCATGAAGTTGGTGCTGAATTCTTGGGGTCACCCCAGAACTGTATGTGTGTGGATCTGATACTAAACAGTATGCCAAACACTTTAAGAACCGCACTAAAAAATAGAGCAAACACAGGTCCCCCACTGGCCAATGAGTGGCACACATGGGACAAATTTGAACTTAAGGCTTTAAAAACTGAGTGGATATTAAAACCACAATCCACAGGAGACTGGTAATAACTTGCAGCCTAAACCAAATAAGGTTGGTTGTCTGCAAAAGCAAAAAGTAACATTCTCTATAGGATCTGAATAAAATTCAGGGCATCATAATGCAATATTCAAAGTAGGCAAGACACAATTAAAAATTATGCATCATAAAAACCATCAGGAAAATATCACTCATATGGCAAAAGATAATCAACAGATTCCAAAGTGGAAGGACACAGGTGTTGGTATTATTTGACAAAGACTTTACAAAGCTATTACCAAAAAAAATGGTCAAGAAGTAATGAAATGAATGGAGATATTTTTAAAGTCTCAGCAAAAACCACTAGATATAAAGAAGAACCAAAGGAAATATTAGAACTTAAAAAACAGGTAATCAAAATTTAAAACTCTGTATAGGTTTAAATAGGATCAATACCAGAATGGAAATGATGGAATAAAGAATTAGTGAACCTCAAGACAGATTAATGGAAATTATCCAATATAAATGGCACAGAGGAAAAAGCAAAAAGAAACCTTCCCAGGAAGCTGTGGGAAAATACCAAAGGGTCCACCTTTGTGTCATCGGAGTTACAGAAAGAGAGGAGGGAGAAGACAATGCAGAAAAACGCTTAAAGAAATGATACCATAAAATTTCCCCAATTTGTCAAAAGACATAAATTCAAAGACTTCAGAAGTTGACTGCACTCCAAACAGGGTAAACCCTGTGTGCATGTGCGCATCCACACACACACATACACACACACACTCACACACGCACACACAAATAATGCCCAGACATAACATAATCAAATCAGTGTAAACAAAACAAAACAGCCAAAGAAAAATGATATATTACTTATAAGATAACAATGTTTGAAAAACTGTGCTTTCTTTTATTCACAATAGCAAAGACTTGGAACCAACCCAAATGTCCATCAATGATAGACTGGATTAAGAAAATGTGGCACATATACACTATGGAATACTATGCAGCCACAAAAAGGATGAGTTCATGTCCTTTGTAGGGACATGGGTGAAGCTGGAAGCCATCATTCTCAGCAAACTATCGCAAGGACAGAAAACCAAACACCACATGTTCTCACTCATAGGTGGGAATTGAACAATGAGAACACTTGGACACAGGGTGCGGAACATCACACACTAGGACCTGTCCTGGGGTGGGGGAAGGAGGAGGGATAACATTAGGAGAAATACCTAACGTAAATGATGAGTTGATGGGTGCAGCACACCAACATGGCACATCTATACATATGTAACAAACCTGCACGTTGTGCACATGTACCCTAGAACTTAAAGTATAATAAAAAATAAAATAAAATAACTAACCAAATAAAAAAAGAAAGAAAAACTGTGCTTTCTTGTAAGAAACCATTTATTCTAGAGGAATTGAGAATATTTTTGAAGTATTTAAAGAACAGAATTATTGACCCAGAATTCTATATCCACCAAAAGTGTTTTTCAGAAATGAAAGTGAAATAAAGATATTCTAAGACAGTCTCGGCTAACAAAAACTATAAAAATTCATTGCCAGCAAATTTGTTCTAAAAGAATTACAAAAGGAATTTCTTTAGACAGAAGAAATTACACCAGAACATCAGTAATGAAGGAAAAGGAACAGAAATAGTAAATACCTAGGTAAATATGACTGACTATGCCTTTCTTCTAAGATTCCTTAAAATATGTTTGAATTATGAGAGTAAAAATTGACATTATCTGATAAAGTTTTTGATATACGTAAATGTAATATATAAGACAACTAAAACATAAAATGGGGAGGGTATAGGGATCTATATGCTTGTCAAAATTTCTACATCATATTTGACATGGTAAAAATTGATTCTAAGTAGACTTGGAAAAGTTAAATATGTATGTTGTAATCCCTATAACAAATACTAAAAATTATACAAAGAAATAGAGTACTATACAGATTTTTTTTTAAATGGAATACTGAAAATACTTCAGCGGAGTACTTAAAACCATTCAAAGGAAGATAGAAAAAGAAAACAATGCAACAAAAAAGAGAGGGAACAAACAAAAAATAAATATTAAGACAGTAGACATTAATCAAAACATAATAATTACGTTAAATATAAATGATCCTACACACCATTTAAAAGACAGATGGTCAGGATAACGATATATTCTCTATAAGAAACTCACTTGAAATACAGCAAACTAGGTAGGTTAAAAGGTAAAGGATGGGTATAGGTGTGCCTTGCACACACTAATCAAAACTGGAGTGGCAATATTAATATGAGACAATTAAATTTCAGAGCAAAGAAAATTACCAGAAATGAAGAAAGACCTTACATATTTGTAAAAGGTTCAATTTACCAAGAAGACTTCAAAATCCTAAAAGTATTTGTAGTAAAAAGAGAGCTTTTAAAAATGAAAGAAAAAGCTAAAATAAATGGAAAAACCCATGGTTATTGTTGGAAACTTCAAAACTCCTCTTTCGCTAATTGATAGAACTAAAAGGCAGAAAATCAACAAAGATATAGAAGATAAGAAAAATGCCACTAACAAACTGGATTTATTTGATGTTTATAGAACACTCCAACCAACAATAGCAGGATATATATTCTTTTAAGTGCACATGTAACATTTATCAAGGTAAATGACACAGTGGATCATAGAACAAACCTTAACACATTTTTAAAAACTTTAATCATATAAAGTATGTTATCTGACTTTAAAATATTTAAACCAGATATCAATAACAGAAAAACAAAAGGGAAATCTTCAAATATATAGAAATAAAACAACACTTCTAAATAAGCTATTGGTCAAAGAGAAGATCGCAAAGGAAATTTGAAAATATTTTGAAGTGGACAAAAATAAAATACGACATATCAATTTCTGTGGGATGCAGGTAACCGATGCTTAGAAGAAAATTTACAACATTAAATGCTTATATTTGATAACCTAAATAGTAGATATACTGCTATATGAAGTGCTTCTGAAAAGCGTTATAGTCCTCTAATGAAAAAGGTGAAAGGAATTAACATTTATTGATACCTTATCTTGATCCAGACATTGTATTAAGTATTTACCCATTCTTTCTTATTTCACTATCATGATAAACTGGAAGGTAAATATTCTCATTATATTCATTTCACAAATGAGGAAACTGTAGCTTAAAAAGGCTAACGTCCCCAAAGTCACACAAATCCATTGTCAAGGCTGATTTAGTTGCTCAGTAAAATAGTGGCTAAATCATTAAAACACTAAACAGAAAGGCAATGCATGAATGGAGGAATGGAGGGATGGAGGGACACATTGATAGATGAAGGGATAAATAGAAATACATAGATAAATTTTGTTTCACACGGTACAGCCATGACTCAAATGTACTGTATGTAAATAAAACCCGTGGGAGAAAACAGTCTTTCCACTATAAAGGTATTTCCAAAATTTAGTACATCATAACCATTATCTAGAATGCTTGTTAGAGCTACAGATGCTCAACCTCTTAGGAGAGCCCAGCTGCGTGGGTCTATGAAGGAAAACAGGAATCTGTGTTTTTATCAAGCTCCTCAGGTAAGTATGCCAAGACAAATGGTGGAGATGCTGTAATATACCGAATTCCTAATAAAGATGCAGATGATGTAAGGAACTGCCTCAGTCTTCTGAGGGATTATATCAGATCACATCAACATAGAAAAATGCACCAAAGCCCATACAGTGGGAATTTTATTATATAATTAACATAGCAGCACCTCATATAAATGGAGATGGGTTCAGTAATCAGGGGATGAACTGTGCTAGTCTGTGAAGATGTGAATCACTGCCAAGGTCATGAATCAACTACGAGAAGGAAGAGGTCAGGATAAGGTCATCTGTTTGTGTGTCTCAGGGCCTGTGTTTCTGAGTCTGGTAGAAGGCCTTTGGGACACCTTTCATCATTTTATTCAAAAAATATTTTTGGAAATGTAATAACTTAAATTTTCCTGAAGGATTTGAAGATTTTTGGTGGGTGCATAGAATAAGTATTAAAGGAACCCAGCCAACCATCAGGAATTTGCCTTTCTTCACTCTTTATTACCCACAACATGAATTTTGTGTAAAAATACTAATTTTGTGCCATGATGTAACCCATCCCCTGAGAGAAATTTCATCATCAACGTCAAAATATGGCTTACTCATATTTTTAAAATATGAGCAAGAAGCCCCAAGAAGTATATTTTAGAAACAAACCCAAAGATTTTATATTTAACAACAAACCCAAATAATTATATATTTCCAAATCACAAATGTCTGTATTTGTGAAAGATCCTGGGTTCTATCCCTTGGGAGTATTGAAGGTCTGTAGACTATACCTCTTTTCTGCATAACTTTACACTTAAAACTATGAATTACAATAGATGCGTGTTGGAAATATCAACCAGATTTTGAGGGACAAGCCATGATTATTTAATATATAAAATTAAGCTTTTGAAAGCTTAATTATTAAGACAGCATTAGTTTCATTAGTTTTATGTGAATAAAATAAAACTTTGAATACAATGATCTAGCTTCAGACTAAGAGCATAATAAGTATTATGTTCATTGGAGAAAATATGCTCTGATAAAAAAAAATGGAAAGAGTTAATCTGCAGGCTCAAGGGATGATGAGCAACTGCTTTGCAGTATGTTCTTTGGTAAGCGTGCTGACAATGGAGAGGGTCATTCTTCACTCATGTATTAATGGTGAAATTCCTACAACATAGAATAGGTCTCTCAGATGTACATTAACTAATTCAACAAGGTCTCATGGATTCAAAACTGATGATACGCTTTCACATACTAAGAGAGAAAATAATAGATCATGTCATAGTTCCTTGGAATTTGGTAGTGGCATACTTTAAATTCAGGATGATACATATTTTGCATGTTTCGCAGTGTTTTTCCTTTTGAGCTGATGAAAGACATCATTATCAATTATAGCTCTCTAATACTCAGTTCAGGAAGCCACTGCCAAAATTCAAGAAAATCTTGATAGAAGAACCCCATTTGCTAAACCTGCTAAGAAGCTGCTTAATTCTTTTGGAAAGAACTAAGTCCAAGGAGGAAGAGTCATGGTATGGACCAAGTGCAAAAGAGAAAGAATACAACCACTAGAATGTTTAAAATTTTAAAGGCAATACCAATGTTGGCAAATAAATGAAGCAGCTGGAACTCATTCATTGCTGGTTGAAGTGGACTTCTTCTCCCACTTTGGAAAACTGTTTGGCATTAAGAAAAATATATACCTACTTTTTGCCCCAATTGAATTGGGTGGAATTGAGTGGAATTGTCAACAATTCCATTCCTAGGTATATACAAGATAAATTATTGCATATGTCTAAAAACTTGACTTGTACATGAGTACTCAGAACAACTTTATTGATAGTAGCCAATGTACAATTATATAAGAACAGATAAATCAACTGTAGTCTTTCATATAATAAAATATTGCATACCCCACCAGATAGAACAAACTACTTACATATTTAGCAACATGGATGAAATATCAAAAGGTTGAATACTACTGGAATACGCTTATATGAAGTTCAGGGAACTTTCTGGGGTGATGATAATTTTCTAAATCCTTATCTGGCTGGTGATGACAGATCTGTTATACATAGGTAAAAATTCACTAAGTTGTACCCATAAGATTATTGTACTTTATATAAGTTATTCCTCAATAGAAAATAAAAGAACATAAAGAAAGAGTACGATGTGTTTATGGCTTGGAGATTACTGTAGGAAGCTAAAAAATGTAACAATCTTCCTCCCCTCTTGGTTCCTATCGTTGGCTTTTGTTGCTCACTTCTGTAGCTCCTATGTAGCTGTGTGTTAAGGGAATGATCCTCTTTCTTGTAGAAAGCATTCCCTGTGTTTAGAAGTTCCAACGGGACTATTCTGGGGCAGGAAAATGGAAGACTAAAGCAGGTTTGTCAATCAGCTTCTCAAAGTACAAAAGTAGCCCAACCTAAGTAATAAGTGAAGAATACCCTTTGGGCATGCATGACCAATGCTTTGATTTTTATTGGGTATTCCTGGAGTTCCTGGAGAACTCTCTTCAGAATGTCTCAGGGATCTAGTGGGGAAAATATAACCATAAGCAGCAACTGGTAAGGATTTGGGGATTTGGGGTTCTAATAATCTGTTTTCTTAAGCAAACACTCAATCTTCTCAAGGTTTTTAATTGTATTTTTTTGTGTGTGTGTGTGGGTTTTTTTTTTTTTTTTTGGTAATATTTTGGTTACAAGGAATAGAAGTATACATAAGCTAACTCAAGTAAGAAGGAAGATTATTAAACCAATGAAAATGAATCTCACAGAATCGAAACATAAAGTATAGCAGGACACTGCAGGAAATAAAGTGGGAACTGGAAAACAAATCAGAAACAGAAACAGAGGTGCCTTTTCTACTCCTTTCTCTCTGTGCCTTGTCTCCCCATGTCCATTATTCTCCTACCACAGAGCTGCCTTGTCAGCATACAAATCTGTTGCTCAACATACTGTGCTAACATGGGTGACAACATGGCAACTTCAATCCCTAAGTGTGGCTTTCCATATGTAAAAAGTTTACTCTCTGTCATTGTAGGTTCAGTTAGTTAAGTCCCATGAAAACCTTTTAAGCTTTCAAGATCTGTTCGTTGGGCTAATTCTCAGGAGCTTCTGAATCAAAATGCAATATTAAACACAGGATAAAATTTTACAAACTCATACAAATGCTATAAAGGCAAATACATGTCTATGTACATTTTAAAAGTATGCATACACACAAAAACCCAAACACAGATAGTTGCAGCAGTTTTATTTATAATTGCCCCAAACTGGAAGGAACAAAGACGGCCTTCAATAGGTGAATGGAAAACAAACTATGGTACATCTATCCAGTGGATCATCATACTGTAATAGAAAGGAATTAGCTCTCAAGCTACACAAAAGTATGCATGAATCTTGAACACATATTACTAAGGACAATAAACCGGTCCAGGAAGGCTATATACTGCATGATTCCTTTTATGTGACATTCTGGGAAAATATAGAAATAGCTAACACAGCAGTGATTGCCTGCAGCTTGGGAAAGGGAAAAGGTTGAATAGGTGAGGCACAGAGGACTTTTTAGGATGTTAAAACTATTTTGTATGACACTATAACGGTGGATGCATGGATCTATGAATTTTTCAAATCCTATAGAACTTTACAGCACAAGGAGTAAACCTTGAAATTAAGAGTGGACTTTAAGTGTTCTCACTACCAAAAAAGACAAGCATGTGAGAGAATACATATGCTAATTAGTTTGTTGTAGCCATTTAATAACGTATACATATATCAAAACATCATGTTGCGTACCATAGTATATATAGCTTTTATTTGGCATTTTAAAATAATTGTAAAAGCAAAGGAAAAGAGAAAACAGTGAGCCTTCAGGTATACAATTTTTAAAAAGTCATTTAGAAGGTCTAGGATCCCAGGTCTGGGATGCAAACTGTGACAGAAGAATCTAACCGTGCTACCTATGAGGATATAAAATAATGTCATTGAAGACGATGGGAGAAAATGTGCTGACCTTAGTAACTTTGAAAATGAGTAGAGACTGTAAGACTGAAGGCAAAGAAACTGCACATATGCTCTGTATTGTAGTTGATAAAGTTATTTTCCATGGATACATGGGTTAACAATTCTAAAACTACACTATACATGTTTACTGAAACTATACAATTAAGTAAATACATGGTGGATGGTAGGCGCCAGGTAGCAGGTACAGACATGCAAGAGGATGCTAGAATGATCCATGTAGCAATGGATTGGAGTTGGAGGCATTCAGTATGAACTTATGTTAGTGTAACATAGAGATACATAAATATAGAAATAGTTATACGTAGATACATGTATATTCATGGATTAATATACACACTTTTTCTGCAAGCTAAGGTGGCTTAGAGGCAACAAACTCCATTAGCAACAGGCACATCTAGCACCCCAGATCTTGCTTTCTACTACTATTATCCAATAATAGGAACAATCTACATTTGGAGAAATGGTTGATTCTAGGACTAAGAGAATATGCAACACGAGTCTGAAGCATCTCGTGTTGCAGAATGTAAGTAAGTGCTCAAAAACAACAATAAAAAAGTATATGCACACAACGATGGGGGTATGTCAAAGAGACACAGGAGCCAATTGAAAGTGCTCCCAATAGCCAAAATTGTAGTGTTTTAACAATAAAATAAGCAATGGAGTATTCAATGATAATCTAAAGTATAAAATAAATATCCATGAATCTATACTGATATGATTGAATTAAGAAATTAATAAACAGGGAAGAACAGACAAAATTTTCTGTGCAGAAAAATTCCAAATAATTTATGTAGATTCTTTCCCTCAAGGAGATGGAGCACAGCTCTCCTTTCCTTAAGTGTGAGCTCCACTTAGTGACTTTCTTCTCAAGTAAACCCGAGGATATTTCTCACTTTCCATATCCCTTTTTGAGATACGCTACCTCTGTCTCTCTGATCTTCTTTCCAAAAACTCATGACCTCAGTTTAATTATGAGAAAAATATCAGGCAAATTCCCAGCTGAAAGACATTCTATAAAAATATCTGACTAGTAGTCCTCAAAATTGTTAAGGTAGCTGGGCATGGCGGCACAACTGTAGTCCCAGCTAGTTGGGAGACTGAGGTGGGAGGATCAGTTGAGCCTAGGAGTTCAAGATTGCAGTGAGCCGTGATCTTGCCATTGCACTGCAGCCTGGGTAACAGAGCAAGACTTTGTCTCAAAAAAAAATTTTGTTTAAAGTTTTTTAAATTAAAAATCCGTTAAGGTCATCAAAAATAAGAAAAGCCCAGAAAAGCATCACAGCCAAGAGAAGCCTAAGGAGACATGACTATATTTGACATGATGCCTGATATTTTTCTCGTAATTAAACTGAGGTCATGAGTTTTTGGAAAGAAGACCAGAGAGATAGAGGTAGCATTAAGAAAAGCCCAGAAAATCATCACCGCCAAGAGAAGCCTAAGGAGACATGATGACTAAATGTCCCAGTGCAGAAAAAGATCATGGATAAAAACTAAGAAAATCAGAATAAAATATGGATTTTAGCTAATAATTACGTGTCAATATTAATTCATTAGATGTAACAAATGTAGTATACTAACATAAAATATTTACAACAGGGGAAAACAGGCATAGGGTATATAGAACTCTGTACTATCTTTGCAATTTTTGTAAATCTGAAGCTATCTAAAAGAAAATTTTATTGAGAAAATACATGTACTAGCTTAAGAGTACCAAAGGGATATTTCCAACTAAGAGAAATGAAGGGGAAATCTATACAGCACACAGAAGCGAAAGATGTGTGGCCAAGGTGAGTGGTGCAGAATATAAGTAAGTATTCAAAAAAGAAATATTAATAAAACACACACACACACAATGATAGGGGTATGTGATGGGCCCAGGACTTGGACATAGGGATGCCCAATGACAAATACCAGTCAAGGAGCCAGAATTGGGCTCCCCACATGAACTGGGTAATATATTGTGAGTTCACAAATAGAAATCCAGACATCCTTACCCTCCAGATTGGAAATTAGCCTTCTGCCCTAGGTAACGACTGTGAAACGTGTCTCTTGCTTGAGCTCAGAATACCAAGCCTGTGTGTGGCTAGATACAGACTCTGAGTCGGAGCTGAATGTGTAGTATAAACATTAAGAAGATGCACTTACATAAAACATTACTGGGAGCCAATGAAATCCACAGGACCAGGCACAGGCAAGTGTGAAAGCAGCCCAGTAAGAGGTCCTTATAACCCGAGGCACAAGATGCAAGATGAATTCATAGTCAAAAATTACAAAGATTTTGAGGAAGTTCAACATCATAACAGTCTACAGACTCAACTAATGAGGGAATTTACATTTAAGGAGTTAGAGATAATGGAACACTCTAAAAAACAATATATACTGGTTTGAAATGTCCTATGGAAGAAATAGTATGATTAAAATAAAAACAGCATTTATGAAAGAAGAGCCAATGGATTTTTTTTTTTCCCAGTAGAAATGCTGAAAAATACAGTCACTGAGAAAAAATTCTAATTCTAATCAACGGTTTTTAACCTTGGTTACACATCATAGTTATTGATATCCATACTCTGACCCAGACCGATTAAACCAGAAACTCTAGAGGTGGGACGAGGCATTTATATTCTGTTAATCTGCCAGGTGATTCTAAGCTACCGCCCCTACGTGAAGTATTCTGTTAACATATTAGACATAACTGAAGAGAGAAGTATTAATAACAGCAACAACAACAAAACTAGACATAGCTTGAGACAGAAAAGAGGAGAAAAAAGAGAATGACAAGATGATAAGCAAACAAGAGGAATTAAGAAACATGAAGGATGTATTAAGAAAAGTCTGATGCATACACCTCATACGCATTCCAGAAGGAGAGAATAGAGAGAATTGTGGAGGAGAATTAGCCAAACAGAAAACGGTTATATCTTTTCCAAAAATGATGCAATATATCAAAAGCTCTGTTGGATGCTGAGTAGATAAATAAAAATAATCCAGACCTAGACACATGACAGGGAAATGTAAAGAGGAAATGCTGGAAGAAGGTGTGAGTGGAGGGCAATGAGGCATCTCTAATACTATACTGATGTAATTGTTGCAAGAAAACTTTTAAAATGTAGTTATAGTGTCGGAGCCTATTTTAATCTACACTCATGCTCAAAGCAATGCAAGGTTGCTTAGTGAATACTGACTACATGCCATGTGCTGTCCTAGGAACTGGCAGACAAAAAGATAAATAAGACACGGTGAAAGAACTCCAGGGAAGAGGAGAAAGGCATGTATACAACCATGGTGGATCATATTAATAGCACCAATACTTCAAACCTCCCTGTGTCCCGTGATTTTGTTTTGTGACTTTACAGTTCTTTCCAGAGTTTATTCTCCCATTGCCTTAAAAATGGGCTGACGTTGAACTTTCTTTAGACTATAGAATTCGCTGGACTTGATGGTGTGTTAATTCTGAGACTAGGTCTCAAGAGACCGTGAGTATTTCTGCTGTGCTTCTGCTTTACTGTGATGACATGCCCAGGCTAGCCTGCTGGAGGATGAGAGGCGTGGGAAGCGGAGATCAGTCACCCCAGTCACCCCAGCCAATGGCCAGCCATGAATGTAGGTGATCTCAGACAAGAAGAGTAGAGCCAACCCATCCTACATGTATGATGAACAAGTGGCTATTACTGCAGACCATACAGATGCCACTGATAGACCAGCTCCCCATAATTCAAGAGACGGAGCACACAAAAACAATCAGCAGGAAAATAACTCCAAATTTAAAATGTTTTCTTCCTAAACCATATTACACTTGTTTCCTTAGTTTCACAAAATTCCAGCTTGTTCTATCTGCTAAATGTGTTGGTGGCAAAAGCTGTGAGACATGGTGGCAGGTGAAATCTCTTGCCCTTAAATAGCTGTCATTTCAAAACTATAAACAGTAAATACTGTGAAGCCTGTCTTAAACCGCAGCCCAAGGGAGCCGCAGAAATTGGATGCCTCATAGAAATGATCTTTAAGTAAAGGTTGAATACAGTAGCCTTGGGGATATGTTCAAATGGTGGCTGCAGACAGAGTTGTCTGACGGGAAGCGTTCGCCAGCCTGGGCTTCCTGGAGTTTGCCTGCTCTGAGACACATAATGAAAACGAGAGCTTAAGGGTTCATCAGGGGGATGGCATAGAGGCTAGGAAAATCCTAAGTATTTTGTAATGTCCAGGTAAAGGCTCTACTTGTGGATTCATTAATTAGACTTTCAAAGATAAGAGGCCAAACACAAAGCTGAACTTTTTCTCAAAGCCTGCCTTCATCTCACTGAGCAACATGCAAAATGCCCCTCACAATAAATCATTTCTCCTTCTCAGGTAGAGCCACCTGCATTTGGTGTGTGTGATTTGGGGTGTTGAAAGCTAGCCAAAGCAAGCAGGAATGAGAGGGCTGGCTAGCAGCTCTGCTCCGCAGTGTGGGAAATGGTTAGGCTGCAGAGGGAGGCACCCTAATGCACGCCTTTTGAGATCAGAGCAGCTTAAGCCCTTGAGAGGGGATGAAGGGACCTTGGGGCCCCAAGGGGAAAGATCTTGCGGCCCTAATAAGAATGGTTGCCTGGCAAGGCTAAGCTGGAATGGGAATCTCCAGTCGTGGAGAGCGTCCACTCTTGCTGTGGTCAGAACCAGAAGAGAGAATGCGGAGCATGAGACAGAGGCTTTCCGTAAACATGGCTCATTCTCAGAGCACTTTAGGGCTGGGCTCCCAGAGGGCGGACATTCCTAGAAATGGTGCAGATGCACAGCCCCTCCTTCCAGGGCACCGCCCCCGCAGCCCGGCAGAGCAACCGCAGACATATATTTTCCTTCTCCGAATAACACCGCCGCGCCGGGTGGAAACGAACCCGAGAGCCCACAGTTGGCCAGCGGCCGTGGGGAGCGGGCGCCAGCAGTAGGTCCCTGCTGGGGCTGTCGTTCAGCTTCTCCCTGCGGACCTCGGACACAGCCCCCACCAAGCTGCATGCGTCCCGGCCTCCTCCCTCCCACTCCAAAATCCCGTTGCTCCTGCTGTCAGGCACCTGAGAGGGAGCTTCCCTTAGCCTTGGAATCGCTGCGAAGGGGTGGAGCGGACTTTTCAAATTCTCTCTCCCTCCCCGGAGCCCCCACCTTCACCTAGACGTTTGTAGGTCACGATTTGTTTATTTATAATTAATTTATTGATTGATTTTTAAAATTTAATAGGCATTAGAATCACATGACATCATGCTAACGGTTCCTGAAATGAAATGTGTCCATTTCAAGATGTTATATAAAATATTCCATTATGTGATTACATTTGTAATCTGTAGAGTCACTGCGTGTGTACAGTAGCAGCCTCAGCCGGGCGATGCAGACCCGGACTTCCTGTTGAAGAGAGGGAGGAAGCTTGCTCATAAAAGGCCAGACTCTCAGTGGGCTCCGTGTGAATCTGTCTCCACACTCACGGCTGTCTCCTGCTGCATGCCTCAGCGTTCTCATCTAAGAAGTGTGAATATTAGCAGTACCTATCTTATAGGATTTGTGCTATCAAAAACATAATCCGTATTAAGTAGATAACTCAATGCTTGGTACATAGTGAATACCTACTGTTAGTATTGTAATTGTTTCTGTAAATACGGCTGCTACTATTAAAATTTTTCAGAATCAGCTCTTAATTTGTTGATGACATGAAACCTTTTCAGAAGTAACTTAATGTATCTTATTACAAGGCAAATTCTTTTGGTTTTCGTATTTTTCTAATAAATACAAGAGAAGCTGACAAAAACAAAATGATAAAGCAAAGATAGAAAAGCGAAGGCAGGGAGATAAACTTTAATATCAAATAAAGCAAAGATATTGAGAGAGAGAGATTTTTGTGTTCATTGCAGTCAACATTCACACTGAAGATATAGCAGCAGAAAACAAACAGGCATACTAACAATTTTGTGCTTCTAACTTTGTACACTTTGTCTAAAAAGTGACTCCTCAAATTGTGTAAAATTCAGGCCCACAAATCTGAACTGCCCCTGAAAACATGTAAAGCAAAAACTGCTAGGAGTGTAAGAAAATTAACAACTTCCACATATTTGATTAGAAACAGTTGTAGAAGAATATTTAACAACACAGGAAGATGTTCATGATATATTATATACTAAAAGATTAATAAGAGTTTCATGTACATATGTCCTGAGGTCAAGGACAAGTTTGCCAAACACCCAGACCAGTTCCCCTTGGAGAGTCAGCTTTAAAGTCTTAATTAGCCTATTAAAGGCTCTGAGAAATCCAAACACCAAGTTTAACTCTTAAATATCGTGTTTTCTACCACTTTTATTTGAGAATGCAGAACTTTTTCACAATACTCATATTAAGTTTCTTTTGAACAATTTTTAATATACACCTTTTTGGGATATGCTATCCTAGAAGCATTTCCATTAAAATCAGGTTGAAAAACAAAGAAAAGTCAACTCTATCAGGTGTGAGTGTCTGTGTGTGTGTGTGTGTGTGTAATATAAATTGTATAACTATGTAAATATGATATAAAAGGCTACTGGAAAGGATACCTATTATCACTTTTACAGATGACATGATACAGTTTTCTCCTTAGACTACTCAAGATTGAAAAAATATTAGAACCATATTTTAGTGTATATACAAAACAAATATATTAGAAACTGATTTGACTTACTTTTTATCTGCTACCTATCTACACTGCTTGAGTTTTTGCTTTATCATGATATTATTTTTACAATTTAAAAAGTCTTCTTTAAACTCACGAGGGGTTAGGCTCTTAGAATGAAAGATACTGCCTCATTTCTTGATACAGAAATGCTAAAAAGTCACTTAAGGAATCAGCAGTATGAATGTCTGATAAAATAAGAATCTCTCAAAATTGGATGTATTGCTGTGAGCAGGGCTCACTCCAGTTGCCTGGGAATGAGCTGGCACTAGAGGTCCCATCTCCCAGGTCTCCCAGCGGCAGGGCTACACCCAGCTCAGTTTCCCTCAGGACCTGGATCTTCCACGTCTTCAGACTCTGGGCTGCTGGCGTTTCTCAGCATCCCTCTAGACAGCTGGCATCTGAACTCAGACTGCCCGATGCTTAAGCTCCAAGTGTTAATTCCTGCACACCGAGGTCACTGGCACCCTCGTTCCATTTAAATGAGTGAGCAGCAAGGGAAATGGGGTGCCTATTCTGACTAATAGCCCTGGGCACTTTGTCCCAAACTCTCATGGGCAAGACCTGCATGCCTGCTGGTTTTCTGCCCACAGTTCTAGCCTATCTTGGGATCTTGCCTGGTGTCCACCCCAAGCTGTGCCTCAACAGGTGCATGGGACAGGTCATTCACATGGAGTCTCATGGAGTGGGATGTGCAAATGAGTTAATTTTATCTCAGCAACAGTGATTGTGTGCTTTATGACACCATCACCTCAAAAATTAAACTTTATGTCTGATTGTAGGTACACTGAACTCAAGGCATTTGTTTTGTTTTGCTTTATTTTGTTTTGTTTTGTTAGGGTATGCATTTTGCACTAACTCAGTAATTCTCAACTGAGAATTTAAAAGGGACTTTCAAGGTGATGGAAATTGTATTGCCTTTATTTACGGGGGTGGAGAGAGGGGGAACAGATTGCCAACAGGGCACTGACTTAGACATTATTAGTTACTGAGCTGCGTGCCTCTGTTGTCCACTCCATATTCTCTCTTGTAATTTGTTTCATAGATGAACAAGGAGCAGAGCGTTGGAGTAGAGTCTTCCTTGATGGATCAGTGAGTGGAAAATAGTAAACCTTCTTTTTCCCAAAGCTAATGCCTTACATTCTTACCAAGAGCATTATCCTATAATAAATATGGAATTAAATTGTTTAAAAACTCAAGGTGAGCAACTCTCCCATTTGCAGCTATTTATTAGTTATATTTAAGGGATGAATAAATTCATTTTCACCACGAGTAGTTTGAAAACCAATCTACTCATTTGCGTGAATTCAGTGATTCCCTATGAACTTTCAGAATATATATAATATATAAAAATATATATAAATTAATATATAATATATATTATATATATTATATTTTATTATATATAATATAATATATATTATATTTTATTATATATAATATAATATATATTTATATATAAAATATATTATATATAAAATATAATATATAAATATATATATATATATTTAACAAGATCAGCTACTTCATCTGTGAAGGGTCACATATTGACCGAACAGCTCATTATTTTTAAGCTCTATCAATATCTCGCCTACCTGTTTACTCAAACTAAACCATGCGTTTCTTAGGAATATTGTGTGGGTTTGGTAATAGCTTGTCCAATGGATGCACAGAAGTTATTACAAGCAAGTTCAGTGAGATCAAAGTAAACAGTTATAGGGCTAAGCATAACAACAGGTGCAGCTGAAAGCACATGCCTGAAAGGAAAATGGTAATGAGGGGCGGAGTTAGGTACCTCCACCCTGTGGCTCAGACACATGTTTATCACAAAGCCACCCAGAGGAGTTTGGCAGGAAGATATTCAGGGCTTGGAGATATGCTGTTTGCTATCTCTAAGGGATGAGTCGATACAGATCTTGGGGTATTTGCTAGCTCCTCTCTCGCACATTTCCAGGGCACAATAATTGGCCCAATGGCTTGTAGAAAAAGCCCTTAAGAAAAGTTACAATTGACAAAGCATTTCAGACTAGTGGAAACCTGGATGGATTTTTCTTGTATGTTGCCTTATATTTTATATTACAGAAAAAACTAAGAGAATATGCTATTTATTGAAAGCCACTATTTAGCTCTTTCTAAGGCAAATAATTATCAAGAGACCATAGGCTTTTTATCATACTAAATCCAATGAAACAGATGCCCCCCACATGACCTCTGGAGGCTGCACCAGCTGAGGCTTGCAATGGCAAGGCAAGCAAATCCTCCCATTGTCATAACCCCTGCCCGTCCTTCAGCTCCTCTTCCAGGCCTGGGTCCTTACCTCCTGCACATACGCACACTCTCAAAACAACTTCTTAGCACAGCTCCAACCACTGAACAGGAAGCTTGTCCAAACTAAGAAACCAAGACCTTGTACTGCATTCCTTCCTAACAAAAAAGTTCCAAACCTTTTTTAGGAAGGCAAAACTTGTATCATATCCAGATGTATACACTAGTCTAGCTAGATGGATACCAGGCACCTACTACCCAATGACTTGCCAGGGATTTCTATAGTGTTTTTCCTTTTTATCTTTTTCATTTGGATCTGTATCTGATGAAAATGTTTTCATAATCCCTTAACGTTGCTACCAAATAAGTGTGTGAGAAATTAAGGATTTCTGAGATTACGTACTTCATATATACAGACATATATGTGTGGGTATTATATATACAAGCTTATATCTATATGTATATAAAGTTCAAATGCTATCTTAAAGCTTGAAAATGAACCATTGGAAATGTATTTTCGCTTGAGAAATGACTCATACAAGAGCCCACTTATACAGAGAACCCACCCAGCAGAATCACACAAGAACTGAGATGATGGAGTAAATGAAGACAAGGTTGACGTATAATTCCCATCCCAAGTATCCTCAGGACAACCTTCCTGTCCTCCATTCAGCCTCAGGCTGTCATTTGAAGAGACTTCAATAAAGGATCATCTTGTGGAGAATGTCAAAGTGTATAAGAGAAGGGACATCCCGTGGCTCTTGTATTATTGATTTTAAATGGTGGATTTGACTCTGGGGTTTCAAAAAGCAGCAAGAACAAGATAGCGTGTGTCACCATCATGATGGATAGGGTTCATGGTAGCAAACCAAGTGAGCAATCATTACAGTGGGATCCAAGGGCTCAAACCTAGGTCAGGCAAACCAGGAATGCAAGGAACCAGGAGGTACAGAAAGGCACGTCCTCAGGAACACCAAGAGTGGCTGCTCTGCCAAGTCCCAAGGCAAAGTGTGGATGCAGAGAAGCAACAAGACCAGGAACCCCAGGAAGCAAGGGCTGCAGAAGCAAAGCAGGTTGTGAGGTGAAAGGAGAAAGTTGAACACAGTAGCATGAAGGCACAGGAGTGTGAAGTCAAGTACTTATTTTGATTGACACCCAAAGCATGGTACTTGCATGGGTGGTTTGGGCTGGTTTAAACCACAGTGTCATGGCAAGCTGGTGATCTGTCAGCCTCTGCTTTGAGTTTGCATCTATTATTGCCCAATCCTTGCCAAATAGAAGGATGGAGTGCCTTTAGAATGCCTGGGACTACTTTGGAATGGTAAAGAGCAACCCACAGGAGACATGCACAAAGGAAGGTGAGAGGACTAGGGAGAACACCCAGACCAACAGGACAGGCACATGGCTAAGGTGCAGCTGCATTAGGCCTTGAGGATGAACAATGTAATTGCCCCTTCCCTACTACCATTGACTGCCCCTTCCTTTCAAAAACTTGTAAGTGAAAGGATACAAAATTTCAGTCAGAAGCAATAAGTTCAGGAGATCTATTTTACAGCTCCATGACTGTAGTTAATAAGAATATATTATATTTTGGCCAGGCGCGGTGGCTTATGACTGTAATCCCAGTACTTTGGGAGACCAAGGCAGGCAGATCACAAGGTCAGATCAAGGCCATCCTGTCCAACGTGGTGAAACCCCATCTCTACTAAAAATACAAAAATTAACTGGGTGTGGTGGCATGAGCCTGTAGTCCCAGCTACTCAGGAGGCTGAGGCAGAAGAATCTCTTGAACACGGGAAGCGGAGATTGCAGTGAGCCAAGATTGTGCCACTGCACTCCAGCTTGGGCAACGGAGTGAGACTCCGTCTCAAAAAAAAAAAAAGAAAAGAAAAAAAGAATATCTTATGTTCTTTAAAATCACTGATAGTGGATTTGAAGTGCTCTTACCATCAAAAAATGGTCAAGTATTTGAGGTAATGCATGCCACTTAGCTCAGTTTAACTATTCCACAACATACACATATTTCAAAAGATCACATTGTATACAAAAAACATACAGAATTTTTTTGTCAATTTAAAAATAACTGAATAAGGCTTGTTCTTTTGGTTAGCATATAATGCTACTCTCCCAGTCATGTAGCCTTTCGTGCATTCTCTCTCTTTACTTTATTGATTCCAATTTCCCTACCAAAGCCTTGTGTTTTAATTTTCTCCAGAGTGCAGTGCTAGGCCTGCTGCTCTTCTCACTCTATGTACTCTCACTACTTACTCAGTCAAACTTTTGAATGACTATATCACTCATGGGGTAAAATCTAAGCTCTTTTGCAACAAACCCGACTCTTCAAGATCCAGGTCGTACAATTTGCCTTACCTCATCAACTCTACACTTCCAGCTCCACCCCAACATGTAACTTAGTCAAATTACACAACTCAGTAGATTTTACATATCCCATTCTTCCACATTTCCATCTTTTACTACTCTGTTTGCTTAAGAAACTTTCACCCACTTCATTACCTGACAAACCTCTTGGCCAGGACCAGCTATTGTACATAATTTTGGGGGTCCAGTATAAAATGAAAATACAGGCCCCTTGTTTAAAAAGTATGAAGAATTTCAAGATAGCAAGAGTAGAGCACTGAGCCAAGCATGAGAGGCTGTAGAAGCTGGCTTTAGGTGACCTGTATGCCCATGAACCCAGCCCTGTCCTCAGCTCAATTTCTCCTTCCTTGTAAACTTTTCCCATTTCCTCCCTAAGAGATGTACATTTCTTCTCTATTCCCACTACACCCCACAAAGTTTCCATGTTAACATTTACCCTGTGCTATTTTTATTTTTGGTGTGCATGTTTCCTCACGAGGCTGTAAGTTCCTGAGGACAAAAGCTAGGCCTTGGTTAATGTTGTATAGTCAGCATCTAGCACAACACATGGTACACCGGAGGCCCTCAAGATGTGTCTGTTGAGTGAATGAATGAGCAACTGCAGCTTCTGTAACTTGTTTTCTGTGGGATGCTTCTGTTTTCTCATGGACATTTTATGTCATTGGAGAATCAGCTATTTTGTTTGAGAAACAGTTCTAGAAGATTACAAGTACCACAATGCCTCAGTAATAGAATTTCTAGAATACAATTTCTTTGTACATAAAAGGCCCTTATCCATCATGGAATGTTTTTTAAAATCATTTAAACATTGATGTTGATTGGCCAGACACAGTGGCTCATACCTGTAATCCCAGTCGTTTGGGAGGCCAAGGCAGGAGGATCGCTTGAGGTCAGGAGTTTGAGATCAGCCTGGGCAGTACAGTGAGACCTCATCTGTGCAAAAAGAATTAACTGAACATGGTGGCACGCATTTGTAACTCCAGAGACTCTGGAGGCTGAGGTGGGAGGATCTCTTGAACCCAGACCCCAACTCAAAAAGTAAAAAGAAAGAAAAAGGTGTTGAAAAGAAAATTAAATAATAAGTCATAAATCCTCTTATCACATATTTCTTTTTATGTATTTTGATACATGCATTAAAAGTTGTGTTTTTAGAGAGTTTGAAAATAGATTGTTCTTCAAACAAAGTCATGTGACTACAATAAAATTAAGAAAGCCGATAAACGTATTCAGCTTCTCTTCCACAAACCTATATTGAGATTGGTGCTTTTGAATTCCTCCCAACCCCTCCCCACCCAGCTCCCAAGTACAATTTCTTCAAAAGGTAGTTCATTCAGAGGACAAACATGTAGAAGGTAAATGCAGATTCCTCTCCTAGAAGCAGAGGTGGGATTGGGTCATGCAAAGCTTTTTCTTACCAGTCCGAGCTCCCCTCCCATCTCCTGCCACACAACTGGTCTTGAAGATGGAGGCGGCTATTTTATATGGATGTATATGTAAACACTTGTGATACATATTTTCACTTTAATAACAATCTGTTTAGGATCCAACATAGAAATCAAATTCATCTAACTCTTACTTGAGGTGAGCCAAGAATTCTCATCTAGTCAAAGTTTCTGAGTAGAAAATCATGCTATGACTGTGTGACATTTCCAAACCACAGAATTTGGTAGGGGTACAAACAGCCTTAGTCATTGGAGCATCTGACATCTTGGTCTCAGGATAGCTATCCAGCCATCCAGTGTTCATGGTAGTTGGTTAGATGCCATAGAGGACAAGCTGTTTAATCTCAACAGCCTCTAAGTTTTTTCGAAAAAAAAAAAAAAAAAAAAAGCCTTTAAATGGCCTTATAAATGCTAAAGTACACTCTTTCTCAAATCCATCTGAAAACAATCATTCAAAACATGGACTAAATGTCCATTACATAATTATTTATATTAGCCTAATATTGTAAACAAATGTTTAACACCATGGAATTATTGAGTATATTGTAAGTGACAAAATTCCATTTGGTAGACTGTGGTGCCATGATTAAAACTAATGTTTACAAAGAGTTCTTTAAAGCTTGAAAAGATGTTTATATTATGGTGCTAAGTAAGTTACGAGGCTTCAGCAATATACATCCCCTGTGATCTCAACTATTTCTCAACGTGTACAAAGAAATTAGGATAAAACAATACATTTTAACTGTGATTATTTTCCTCTAAGTATAGATGATGTTTTTCTTTTTATTCTTCTGCTGTCTCTTACTTTTTTTAATAAGCATATATGACTTTTATCCTAAGAACACTAAAAACGTTTCTTTGGAAGGTGACAGTCACAAGGCAGTACCTGACTTCACTGTGGTCCTTTGCACATGAGTTAACCTGACATTGAGAACAAAGGGACTCAGAGCTATCTTAACAAGCTATGTGGGCCAGCTAGGACCAGAGCTGAGAAAACTCACTGGGAAACTTGAAACAATGAAGCCAAATTTGCAGAAGAATGGCAAAATGGGGACTACAATTTGTGAAAAGCCAAAAAACTCATAATGAATTTCCAGTAACTATTTCGTTATGCTACTTTCTAGAAGCCTAGGAAGCACCACTTCTTCGTTTAACACAAAGAGGCAAGAAGAGTTCAGAGCCTAAATCTGTGATAAAATTCAGTGTTTGAATGTGGAAAAACAAATGACTGAGAAATAAAATAGAGTTAACTTTTATAGTTGCAAGTTTCAGAGACTCAAGTTAGTTCAATTAAAAGGGCTACTTATTAAGAATACATATAGAGTTAAGAAGGGAGATAAAATCTCATGGGGGTGCTAAGAAGAGGAGTAGGTGAAGCCAGGAGTTATAACTGGAATCAGCCTTGTGGACACTAGACTTGAAGGGTGACCTTGAGCCTAAGGATATCCTAAAGACTTCAGTAGCAACAATCCACACCTCTGCTCTACTGCTCTTATATTAATACAAGTGAAACATTCCAGGCATCGGTTTTTTCCTGTTCTGGTATCAACTGATTTCTATGTTTTCTACTCTGTTTTTTGTTTGTTTGTTTGTTTTGTTTGCTTGCTTGTTTGCTTTGCTTGTTTTTTACTGCATCTCTTTTTTTCTGTCCCTGGCCCACTTCAGTGCCTATGGCTCACTATGGCCACCCTAAATTCCCTCTATACATGACATCCTGTGAGTTTCAACTCTCATTGCCAACTGCCTCATTCTCTCTGTATTCCTAGTTCAAGAAGGAGTTGAAACGTCTCAGTGATTCTGTTTACAGTAAACCACTTTGTAAGCCCTTGATAAGCCTATGTAATAGCTGGTCTGGGTTCACATGTCCTCTTCTTGGTCATGAAACAAAACTTCTCCCTGTGACTGCTCACTGGGAAGGGTTCCTAGGCTAGGTGATTTCACTTAGAATAGAGGAGAAAAAAGTGAATAACGTAGGATGGCACAGGACACTTTATGACTAACATCTTGTGAACAGCTATTGATTGAGGAATAATTTTGGTTTCCTGATGAACATTTAGGGTAAAGAATCCTGGTTCTAGCATGTTGACATGTCTGCCTCCAGTTAAATCGACATCATCAAGCCCACAGAACTGGATGGCTGTATAAACTAGCTTGTGCTCATTTGCTAATAAATGTTCAATGAATGTTTTCAGGTACAGAAAAAAAGTATGTGGTTAACATATTTAGCTAGGAAACAGACTATATTCCTGATAATTTATTATGTTTCACATAGATACATCATTTCCTATGTTGGTCATGTTAACAAAGGGGGTGGTAAACATCCGGAATGCTGTATATTTCAAGCACAATTTTGCCTAAACACATGTTACATTAATTACTTAAGACATTGATGTCTATTTGTTCAGAATCCAACATAAAATAATGAGCATTCTCTTTCTCATTTTCACGACTTACAGGCAAAACTGTAAGCAAAAAAAGAGTGAAAATCTTGCCTTTGGTATCTATATGTTTGTAAAACTAAGAGCCCAGGATGAAAATAGTTGAAACAATGGCCTTAATGGTGGGGCAGTGCCAAAATGTGCCCTAATGGCTCTTCTATAGCAGAACTGACTGTCCTCAACGTCCGTCAGCCCCTATTAATCTATTATTTCCATAGATTGATAAGAAAATGTTCATATTGTCATTCGCTGCTTGAGGATTTCAGGGAAGAACTTTAATATTTATGGAGTGTATACTATACCAGGCACAGTACCAGGTGCCTCACACACACTCTTCATTTCAGCCTCACAAAAATGTTGGACATTAGGTATGATGTTTGCAATGTCTCAGAAAACTGAGGCTTGGAGGGTTAGCCTTTAAAAAGTCTCATCAGATGAGCTAGGATTACTCCTCTTTGTCTCCACCTTGATCGTTGTAGATTAATCCTTTTTTTTTTTTTTTTTTTTTTTTTTTTTTTGCTCTGTCGCCCAGGCTGGAGTGCAGTGGCCAGATCTCAGCTCACTGCAAGCTCCGCCTCCCGGGTTTACGCCATTCTCCTGCCTCAGCCTCCCGAGTAGCTGGGACTACAGGAGCCCACCACCTCGCCCGGCTAGTTTTTTGTATTTTTTAGTAGAGACGGGGTTTCACCATGTTAGCCAGGATAGTCTCAATCTCCTGACCTCGTGATCCGCCCGTCTCGGCCTCCCAAAGTGCTGGGATTACAGGCTTGAGCCACCGCGCCCAGCCTAGATTAATCCTAAATATTAAAATCATCTTGTCCTCCCAATAGAGGTGGCATCAAGCTGTTCAGAATGTGGCCTGTGCTAGCAGGGATTGGACCTACCTGGTGACAGGGAGCAAGACTGGAGCCTAATGAGAAGTGGAGAGGGGGGTATTCAACACCACAGGTGGTAAGATGGCAACACATTCACGCAGCAACAGGCTTCCTGTCTCACTGCCTTCAGTTGTGTAGGTCTTTAACTGCTTCTGTCCTTGGTTGCCAATTTTACTCAGTCATCAATGCCTGTTTGTTCAGAATTCCCAATAAAATAACAAGCATCCTAACATATTTGAGAAATGCATGAGCAATGGGGAATGTAGTTTTCTTACATTATGGTTGCTCTGTCAAATGAGAAAAAATTTTTGCTTAGAAAAATAAAGCCTTCTCTGCAGTTACATGGTAGAAAAGTCTTATAAATAACCTTGGTTTTAGGCAGGAAAGAGCTAACTTCAAGGTTGAATGCTATTAGACTTTCTCCCTTTTTTCAGAAATCCTATATTCAACAGTTGCTTCCTGTACTTGCAGTAAATGCCCCATGCCGGGAGAAGACAAGGTTAACATTTTCTTACTTCTTGCCTTGTTGGAATTTTGACGTTCATCGTTTCATAGCTCCTTACATGGAAAGTTCCTGCATTTGCACACCCACACGAGGGTCCATGGATCTCTTTCTGAAGTTTAGCCAGGTGGTTGCATAGTGTTTCACTGACCTTTTACGCAGGTGTCTTGCATTAGAAGTGAAGCCTGTTCATACCTTTATGGTAAAGTTCAAAATCACAGGCACTATGAATGACAATATTATAGATCATCAGGGCCACCAGGGAAGGAGTTACTGACGAGCGGTGCATAGAAATGAAAAATCCAGTTGAAGCCTTAGTAATGTGTAAGTTGAAGAAAACAGGCAAATTACTGAATCCAACAAGATACTTTAGGTCAGCATCTAATCACTTGGGCCAAGCAGAAGGAACACAGAGAAATGACCCCTCAGTAGATGAAAAGAAGCTAGTGAGACTCAAACTGAGCAAGAAAACACAAAGAGAAACAAACTTGTATACAAAGTACCTGGTATATCAAGGTTCAAACTGGGCAGAAACATCAGAGAGGAAGTTTCTCTAAAGGTCTCCATTGTCATGTAACATATGGGTTAGCAAGTGGTTCTCAGACTTGAGTGTGCATCAGAATCCTCAGAGAGCTCAGCACACACAAAGTGCTTGGCCTCTCTCCAGAGATTTGGATTCAGCAGGTCTGGGGTGAGACCTAAGAATTTGCATTTTTAACAAGTTCTCAGATGATGCAAATCTTCCTGACCTGAAAGCCATACTTTGAGAACCATGGGATTAGCAGGTGCACCAAGCAGCATGGTGGAGAATGCCTATTGTCCCTGGGCAGAAGCCGTGTGTCTTTTTACTGGAGCCCTCCTCCTGCTGTGCACACACTGTGCCTACAGGTGACCAAGGCAGCCCATAGCAAGATATCACACCTGCTGTGCATTTGGTGGAGTTGATTTCTCTAGTTGACCCTTGAGAAAAGTAAACCATATCCTATTATTGTTTTTGCTTTATTTCTTCTCTGCTTCCAATTTTAAAAAATGTAGGAAAGCATATAATAAATGATTCATATATTTAAAACTTAAAATGGAAAGAGGAGAAAACATGTAAAAAGAAAAGAAAGCAAACATGTCAACAAAAAACTAAGAGGCCAAAGAACATGCATTAGTTTTAGTCCTGATTTTTTTAAGCAACCAAGGTTAGAATGTGGAAAATAATGGGTCACATGGTTCTCAATTTATAGAAAACGTATGTAGAATTTTTCAGGAGAGACGAATATATGTGAAATTTGGAATAATAAGGAGGAGTGTAAAGCGCAATTGAGGAGGGTGGTATTCTATGCACAGTTTTTTAAAGATTGAAGGTGGAGTTAAGAAGGGCATATGTAGGGGACAGTATGGAGGCTGTTTGAGGATGAATGAGAGCTAATTTTGAGGATGAACGAGCAAGAGTCTCAACCTCCAGCAGACAGACACTCTGGTGGACAATGTTAGCTCTAGAAGATCTCAGGCCTTCAGACTTTTTGCAAAATCAGACCCTGACCTAAGCAGAAACAAAGACCCTTGAACTGTCCCTGGGCCACTAGGAAAGCCAAACCAACTTGAGCCCAGGCACCGGTCCATTCTACTCATAAAGGCAAGAACTCATTGATAACCTAACAGGGGAGCAGCCATGTCTGGAAAAAGGCCAGAAGGGATTCTCCGGGAACATGCGCAAGGTTACCTGCTATCAAACAAGCACCAAATCACGTAGAAAACGCCCAGGAAACACACACAAAACAAACTCAACCCCTTTCCTCTGCCCACAGGGTTTTGTAAGGTGTCTCGTGGCTCCAGTTCAAACTCCCGTTGTCGTATCGTCAGACTTTCCAGACTCCTAGGACATTTGGCTAAGGCAGGTGTTACATCTTCTGTCGAGGGACTCTCTCCTGCCAGAAAGGGTGGAGTGGCTGAAAGGGAATAATCCAGTCGGGTCTTTTCCATTCCCACTTCTGTGGTCTCCTTTTGACTCTCATCACATCATCACATGAATCAAAACAATCTTGACACACATAGCTATGCTAATGTCGGAGCATGCCTTTTGTCCCTAGTGGCATCTTTCTCAGGGAAAGAAAAAAAAAAAGACAGAAAAACAGAGTACCCTAAATAACCCCATTTGCTTGGGAATGATCAGGAAGGATCATGAAGGATCATTTGCACAGTCCTGTGGCACTTTGTTTATGCTCACCTATTAGGATAAGCATCTAAAGTAAAGGTATGTGAACCTCTTTTTCTAGCCTGGGCTTATTGTTTACTTTTGCCTTACTGTCAAATCCATCATAAGCTTCTCGTATTATCTTTCCCATAAATACACCAGACTCAGTGGAAAGGAGAACATTCCTCTGGGCTGCTTAACAAGCAAATTATTTTTCAACTGCTTCATCCCCTTCCTCCCCCACCCTTTGAATAAACATTTGGGAGACACAATCCTGTGGCCTGGCAATTTGCAAAGATACTCTTTGTCCTCGCAAAGGCAAAACAAGACCGACGAGGTTAATGGAGGATATGAGTTATCTTGGGTAATCAGTTGAAACAGCCACATCTCTAATTCAAGGCTTCCTTTGATTTATCAATGTCATATTTCACATTAAGGACCCCAACGTCCATTTTCTTCATTTCCTTTCTAATTATTGCTTCCTAACTCAATAATTTGCTGTTAAATAGTTTCTGAAGTCTTGCATCTAGTTTGTTCAGCATCTTGGAATGTGATGAGAAAAATGGTCTCTGTCTTGGAAAAACCATACGGACTTTTTGTTCTTTTCATTCGCGCTTCCTATCCTCTCCCACTTGTGAGTAAATAGATCCAGGCTAGTGGCTAATGATGCGGGAGAATAAGAGTAAATAGCTTTCACGAGATCTTTGGGGGAAGGGACGGCAGCATTTCTACTCAGTGGAGGATGGGATTCTATGAATAAGTGCCCAACCTCCTACTATTTGGTGGGACAATCCAGAGGTGAATTCTACATGGATCCTTAGAGGCCCCAAAGAAATTGAGCCCACTGGGCACAGCAGTGAGCAGCTTGTGGATGTGCCTTCTCTCCCCTATCTCACTCTTCCCTACTTACTTACTTCTGCGCTCTGGGATTGTCTTTCCAGTCTCAACGCTACATTCCTTTATGACATTTTAAGGTGGAAACCAAAAGGAAATATCCATGTCCCCTTTCAGTTTGATTAGCAGGGGAACCAGAAAAGGGTGCTCTGAATTCTTGAACTCAGACAAACATGTCACCTGCTCCCTTTCCCAACTATAGCTGTTTCTGAGAATAGACACCCAGGGATATTGCTTACTAACAGCAAATATGGGGGCAAAACTGAAAGCATGTGTCCCACAGGGTAAGCAGTATGGCTTTCTGAAATGATTCATGAAATTCCTTCCTGTTGTTAATTTCAGAACCGGACACTGTTATTCCCAAATCAGGTCGTGCTTCCCTTGGTTGAGTACAGCTTGCCGCCTCCGCTGGGGCCTGACACTTGGAGTTCTGCATTCACTCTGCAGACTATGAGGAGCTGGAAGAGATCAACCATTCCCCTGGGCATCTCAGAGACTCTGGAAGAAGAGGGAGGACACTGGCATAGGGCTTTGTCTGGAATAGGGCTTTTCTCTGAGAAGGGAATCTCCTTTAGGCTTTAACAGAGAATCAGGAGGATGACTCCGTGTATTGGTTTGCTAGGGCTGCCATAACAAAATTCCACAGATTGGGTGGTTCAAACAACATAGGTTTACTTTATCATAGTTCTAGAGGCTGAAAGGTTGAGACGAAAGTGTCAGCAGGTTTGGGTTTTCCTGAGGCTTGCCTTCCTAGCTTGCAGATGGCCACCCTCTCACTGTTTCCTTTCATGGTCTTGCTCTGAATGCAACATGTGTCTAGTGTCTGTCCACCATGTGCCCAAAGTTTCTCATATTTTAAAGACATCAGTTAAATTGGATTAGGGCCCACCACTGTGACCTCATATTACCTTAATTACTCTTTAAAGGCCTCATCTCTGGTGTGCCAAACCCCCATTAACCTCAGTGGGGAGGCACCAGGTTCAAGACGTCAAAGAAGAGACTCAGAGCCAGCAAAAGAGACATGGGGTTTTGTTAGTGGCTGACATACAAAGGAGAGAGGCCAGTGGTGGTGGGTTGGACAGGAGAACCCCCCTACATACAGAAATGGTCCAGCAGCTGTGGGCTGGGCAGGAAAATCACAACTGCTTGCAAACAGCAGGCAGTTTCTATAGCATTCTCACTTAACACCCTCCCACTAACAGCCTTCACCTGGCAACCCTCATTTAACCCCAAACTCATGGCCACAATCTCCTGTATGGCCCATGTTCCGTAGGATCAGCCTAGGCTCAGATGTTCCTCATAGACAAAGTAATGAATCTCTGGGTTGGCCACTTCCAGATTCCCTAGCTTGAAACAACATTCAGGTGCATCTGCCATGCAGCGTCATTCTAAGGGTGTGCTTAAGAATAATCTCCAAATATAGTTACAATCTGAGGAACTAGGGGTTAGGATTCCAGCATATGAATTTTGAAAGGATACAACCCAACCCATATCAGGTAGATAGAGATAATTGTTGAACTTGACATGGCATTGTCTGGCTCTCTCACTCACACCCAACCTTAGAGTCTGCCCCAAACTCAACGTTTTCCAGAAAGGTGTCTTAGGATCATGAGCATCCCTGGACAAGTCTTTCCACGACAGCATGGTGTCAGACACCCACTTTGTCTTCTGTCCTGATCTAGCACCCTTTGGCTGGTCTGGCCTCATGGGCTGGTACATAGGCATGTTTCCATTGTCCCCACTGCTGTCTCCTGTGGGCCACCCCTGACCTTTCTGTGTCCAACATGTATTAGGCCAAAGTCACTCTGCTGGAGTAGGTAGAGCCCTGTCCTTGCCCTGTGGTCCCCCATCCTGGTATACTGGTCCTGACACCTCACAGAGATGGTGAGTGACATCCGCCCTGCCATTACGGCTTCCGGCAGTGCTCTAAGACCCACTCACAGTCCTTGGAGTAGCTTCAGAGACAGGCGCCATGCTATCTTCAAAAACCCTTCCTTCAAGGGCACACGTGTCTTTTGTCACCAAAATCCTTCTCTTCTTCTCCCTCCTTCCCATCACCCACAAACCCCCCATGGTCTGTAATCAGCCTGCTTTGAAATTTCTCCTCACATGAAAGGGCCCTGAGTTGCAAGATCTGAATCAAGTAGTATTTCAAGAGTGACTCCTTTAGCAAACTTCCAAGTATAAACCTATTGAAAACTTTAAAAGATAATTAAATACTTCCTTAGATTTGTGTAGCATTTCAGAGTTTATTAAGATCTTTGATCTATTCATCACATTGATCTTTCAAGAGACCTAGAAAGAAGGCATTTCTTCATCTTCACTAGTAAATTGAGAGGCAGAAGTTGGCCTTCTGGGGCCATTCTCCACAAACCATGAATTAGAGCTTATATCTTCACATGCTCATTTCAATGTCCTTTCAAAATTCCTGTCATTCTCCCCAAGCCCCCCTTAGGATATTGTGCAAAACCCCTAGGTTAATCTTTATCCAAGATGAATGAGAAATACCCAGTGAAAGTGGACACCATGTGACAAGTAACTAAACAAATGCTTTTCACCTTCTTAAAATGTCAGTTGTTATGTTCCAACTGAGGTCCAAGGGGAGTTGGTGGGATGGCAGGTAGCTGGAAAAACCCTAGAGGAATCACAGACAGTTTTGACATGGCTTTTACTCTCTATCTCTCTGGGTATCAGAGAGCCATGGACACAAGCAAGCTGTGGGCACAAACCCAGGGTGTGAGCCTGGGTGCAAGCTGACCTGGGTGAGAGCCATATGTACAGCATCAGCAGGGTAATTATACCTTTTACAGGCAATAGTCATGCCGAACCAAGCATGAGCTCACATGAGCAGTTACTTAATGGGTCTCACAGGGTGTGGTTACATAATGTGAGGAATTGTACACCTGCACTCCAAACCCACTGAGTCATGCTGCACCAGAAAGCCACCTTGGCCTACTCCTGACTAAAGCACAGCCATCTCCCTTACACTAGCCATGCTGAACCAGTTTACTATTATGACAATCCAGGTGGCTGTTTTACAGCCCTGAAAGGTATTGCATGTTTTTCCTACGGCTGCTATAACCATGTACCACAAACTGAGTGACTTAAAATAACATAATTTATTTTGCTACAGTTTTGAAATCTAGGTGTCTGCAGGGCCATGCTTTCTCTGGAAGTTCTAGGGGAAAATTCTTCATTGCCTCTTTTAGCATCTGGTCCTTGTAGGCAATCCTTGGTGGCCCTTGGTTTGTAGACACACCACTCCAATCTCTTCTTCCATCTTCACGTGACTGCCTACCCTCTGTGTCTTGTCTCCCGTTCTTACAAGGTCACTAATCATTGGATTAAGGCCCATCCGAATCTACTATGACCTCATCTTAACTTGATTACATATGCAGTGACCCTATTTTCAAATAAGATTACATTCACAGGGATTGGTATTTGAACATGTCTGTTTGGGAGACACAATTCAATCCACACTTGTATAGAATGCTATCATATCATTATCGATATTCTATAGATGAGAACATTGTGAGGCTTAAAGCAGGTCAATCTCTCTAAGCAGGTTTCTCCAAGTTTGGTCCAACAAGAATCTATATCAGATCCACCTGTGGGATTGCTATATTGCAAACTCCTGGGCCTCACCACAGAGCTGCAGCATCAGAATCCAGAATCTATGCATTAAGTAAAGGCCACAGGTGGCTCCTAGGCACACCAGATTTGGGAAACCCCTTGATTAGTAAGAGCCACCAGGGACTTTGTGAATAAGTGGTAGAAACTGAATGCAAGCCCAAGCATTCAGACCACAGAACTTTATTTCCTTAATTGAGCACTTCATCTTTTATTTCCTAATCCAATAATCTGATTCTTTGCCCCCAACCTCTTGTGAATGTCACTCTTGCTTGCTTGGCATGTTGTCCTTCCCAGGCCTGTGAGCCATGTAGTACAGGTTGGCACTACACAGACACACATGGGAGCCCCAGCCTTTCACCAACACTTTGGTGCACCTCACCTTAGTCTTATTCTTTCCTTGTCACCTAACATTACTCTGATGTCGCACTCATGTGGAAGAAAGCTAGTCCATGCTTTGATGCTTACAGCGTCTTCATGTCTTCAGATTTTTACACCACATACCATTTCTTCCTACGGATTATGCCAGTTTTCTCTAAGAAATGATTTCAAACCATTGGGCAGTTTCATTTTAGACACTTCTTTCCAAGATATGATACTTATTTTGTCACGTTCATCCTCTGTTCCAGGAGAAAAAGGACTAGTAATTATTCTCCTCTGGAGGGATACAATTATTGTACCCATTTTATGCATGAGCCGAGTTGATCTTAAAACCAAGGTCAGAACCAGGATTTGAACCCAGATAATGTGCCTCCACCTTATATTAATCTTCCTAGGTAAGTCAGCTCAGCTCTTTGTCTTGCATTCCAGGTGCTCCAGGGTAAGGCTCCTCCTTCCCACCTGACACTGTTGGCCATCACCATCTTCTCTTCTTTATTAAGCCCCACCCCAACTACATCCTTCCACTCTCAAACACTGCTCATTTCCATGGCCTGATCTTCCAAATACATCCTATTTTGGCTATTAGCATGCAGTGTTTCATACTGTCATTATTTATAAGCAAGGACAAGGTTATGTTGTCATCACTCATCCTACTAGGAAGACAGTAGGCACCAATAACCACATCCTGAGGAACGAAGCCAGTCCATCCTGGGAGTGACACCTCCGCACACAGTGGAAACTCTGTTACTCCTTAGAATTATGTCTGGGTGTGTCAGTTCATCTCCCTGGCCTGTACAAAAAGGGTTGGGCTACGCAATTTCTAAAATTTCCATCAGGTCTAACACTCTCTAAATCTAAGTCCTACTTCCTCTATAAAGATATTCCTATAACTTCAGCTGATACTGATCATTTCAACTCTTAATCAAGTCCATATTTCATTCCAAAAATTCAAGACCCAATTTGACAGAAATATTTTGTACTACTTCTGGATATGAAAAGCAAAAATGCTGCTATCCCTGGGAGATTTTGGTAGAAACCAAGGGGCAGAATATTTACAAACAATGCCGTCCCTGAAAATACAGAAAGTGTGTTTAGTTCTCACAACATATACATTTTATATACATTTTTATTCCTCATTGAAGACCTTTTTTTTTTTTTTTTTTTGCACCTTTACATATACTTTTCTTTCTTCCTAGCTTCTCTACCAGATAAATTCCTTGAGACTACAACACCTATCTGGTGTTCTTTTTGTTTTTTCCACAACTGTTAGCCCCATTCAGCCTCCTAGTGAAAGTCCAATATATACATATATTCTTGAAAACAATAAAGCTAGAAATACAATATAAAGCATAAGGATTAAGCATTAAATACGTGATACAGATGGTTAGTAAGGTAGAACTCCAAGAAAGGGATAACTTTATTCTGGTAGAGTTTGGAAAGGAGTCAGTGAAAAGATAGGGCAAATGTGTCACCTTAGGTGTTCCATATGCATTCATTCACAGCCACTAAAAGCTTGCTGTGACTTTTAATACCTCATCAGATCTAAACCATAATTTTATATTCACTTCATTTTTTCCTTTCTTGATGGCCATAATCAACTTGTATCCAAACCTAAATGAATTAGGGGGTACAAGAAAATTACCTGTTTCTAACCATGGATTCACACAGACATAGAAGGCTCCTTGTGAAGAGATATTAAAGACTATCTGGTTCTAGAATTTGAGGATTAAAAGTATTCTTAGAAATTACCAAATTTACCTTCATTTTGTCTATGAGGGGAGTGTGCGCCAGGGTGAAAAAGCAAATTGTCTAAGGTCCCAAAGTAGATTAGAAGTTGAGGTAGAGAAGGAAATAAGCATCCTGACTTTTAGGCTGGTGTCTTTTTTACTGGATATATTGAGATTTCCTTTTAAATAGTATCATAAGAATATTTATTTAGCAGAAACTGTTTCTCACTATCACCTCCCCCCACCCCCTGATTGAGATTCCAATTATGGTTTAAGACCAAGGTAGAGGCCCCTAAAGAAAGATTAGTCTTTTATTCCAGAGTAGGGTGATCCCCACATCCTGGTTTTCCCAGGACTTTCCAGGTCTTTGCACTGATATTCTCACAGCTGGGGAACTTCCTCGGTCTCAGACAAACCAGGACATCGGGTGCCATACTCCGGAGAAAGCATGTATTCCACGCTGTGCAGTTTCCTATGCTGGTTTGCCAAAGAAAAACTGTCATCCATGAGTGGCAGCAGGAAGGTGTTGCAAGCCCCACTGTTCTGATCTGTTTAACACATGGGTTTCAAGTGTGTGGCTGTCACCTGCTCCACACATGAGAGGCTCAAATCCTGGTCCTGTCCTGAGTATTCAATTACCCTTTGCTTCAGGATATTTCCTTTAGGTCAGGGGTTGCATACTATTTGTGGACCAAATCCAGTCCTATCACCTGTTTTTCTTTGTAAATAAAGTTTCATTGAAACATGGACATACTAATTTGTTTACCTATATTGTATATGGCAGAATCAAGTAAATGTGACAGAGACTGCAGGGCTGGCAAAACCTAAAATATCTACTATCTGGCCACGTACAGAAGAAATTTGCCAACCCCTGAGCTAAATCACCATGATCGTGGATAAAATACTCATTATTAGTGGAATTTTCCATCACTATTATCAAATGTATTGATATGACTTTTTAATTTATAATTGTTGCTTTATTTTGAGACACACAGATGATAAAGAATGTCTAGCTTTTGACAAGTGAAGAAAATAAGTCAAGGGTCTAATAGAAAATGAGAAGCCAAGGGGAAACTGATATTCCTGCTTAGCACTTTTGTAAGAAGTACCTCCTCTTGGTCAGGATTGGATAAAGAAGTGACAGATCACAGCGAGGAAGAGTCACAGGGCTATTTTCTTTGTCATTGCATCCCTGGGAACATCCCTAGCTAGAGTACAATGATTAGGTTGGTTATGATCAAATGAACTCAATATCCCAGCAGATTACTAATTGATCACACATAGGCAACCAGATCTTTTAAAGGGGCCAATGGTATACTGAATAGAAAACAGCACATTAAAAAAATTCACATTATGAATTAAACAAGATAGATATTTGTTTACTTCATTCGCATGCAAAAACCCAAAGGAAGGACTGATTTGGTGAAACCACCGTCTTTAGGATCCCAGGATTCTGTGTTCTGCTTTGTCAGCCCAATATGTAGCTTCCAGCCATAACATCATCTCATGGCTCAAGGTAGATACTGCAGCTCCAGCCATTGTTTCCCACTTACAATCTAAAAGAAGGAAGAAAGTGACAAAAAGGGTATTTCCCAGCTGAGTCAACACACTTAAAGAAGCCTTCTAGGAAGTATCACCTAACACCTCAGCTTCTGTATTAGTCATGGTTCTCCAGAGGAACAGAACAAATAGGAGATGATAGATAGATAGATAGATAGATAGATAGATAGATAGATAGATAGATAGATAGACAGATAGACAGACAGACAGATAGATAGATAGATAGATAGATAGATAGATAGATAGATAGATAGATAGGTGATAGACAGATGATAGATCGATAGATGATCCATAGATGATAGATAGATAGATACATAGATAGATAGATAGATAGATAGATAGATAGATAGATAGATAGATAGATAGATAGATAAGGATATTTACTATGGGAATTGGCTCACATGATTGAGAAGTCCCACTATGGGCCATCTGCAACCTGGAGAACCAGGGAAGTCAGCACCATGGCTCAGTATAAGTCCAAAGGCCTGGCAACTAGGGAAGGTGATGGGGTAACTCTCAATTTGAGGCACAAGACCTGAGAAATTGAGGGGCCTTTGGTGCAAGTCTCAACGCCAAAGAACCTGAAGTTCTGATGTCCAAGAATGAGAGAAGATGGGTATCCCATTCCAGAAGAGAGAGAATTCACCTTCCTTCTGTCTTTTTCTTCTATCTGAGCCCTCAGTCAATTAGATGGTACCCACCCACACTGGGGGACGGTGGATCTTCCACAGTCAGTCCACTGATTCAAATGCCAATCTCTTCCCAAAACACCTTCATAGACATATCCAGAAATATAGTATAGGCCCCATACTCACAGTTTCACTTTCGTCTGTTTCAGTTACCCCCAGTCAACTACAGTCTGAAAATATTATATGACTTCTTACCGCTTTGGGGTCACTGTTAAGCAAAATAAGGATTACTTGAACACAAGCACTGCAATATTGCAACAGTTGATCTGATAACTGAGAAGACAACTAAGTGGCTGATGGCCATCCAGGTGGGACAGAGCAAGACTGCATGAGATTTCCTCACACTACTCAGAACATCACACCATTTAAGATGTATAAGTTTTTTATTTCTGGAATTATCCACTTATATTACAATGTTTACATCACTCATTTCACTCTCTCTCATCACATAGGCATTTTATAATCTCACATCATCACAAGAAGGATGTGAACAGTAGTATGTTATTTTGAGAGCAAGGGAATCACATTCACATAACTTTAATTAGAGTACATTCTTACGGTTGCTCTATTTTGTTATTAGTTATTGTTATTATCTTACTGTAACTAATTTATAAATTAAATCTTATCATAAACATGTATATATAGGAAAAAATATAGTGTATACAGAGTTTAGTACCATCCATGGTTTCAAGCATCCACTGGGGGGCCTTGGAAGGTATCCCCCATGAATAAAGGGGACTTATTCTGTAATGCTGTATCAGCTATCTAGGTTTCCCTTAATTCAGTCAAGTTGACATCTAAAATTAACCTCACAGCTTCCATCTCATTGGCCAAGACATAGTCATGTGGTCATACCTAGCTGCAAGTGGAGCTGGGAGCTGTAGTGTTTTTACCTGGGTATGTGGACTTCAGAATACAGGTGGAATTCTGTCATTGAGGAAGAGGTAGGGGGCAATTAGCAGTCTCTGCCTCCTGTTGGCACTTGGAAACTCCCAGGAAGAGGCTCACTTCCCTAGATTGACTTTCAAGAAGAATTTGCTCTGACTTTTGTGCTTTGTCCAGCAAGAATAAAATAGTTAAAAAATAATAGCATTTTCATTTTATGTTCCTCATTTCTCCACGTATTTTTTTTTTTCCTGGGAGACTACCACCTGAGGGAATGTGATCAAAGCGAGTGTCCATCGCTGAGAGAGGGGATTGTTCCCTGCCTTGTTTTCATGCTCCAGAGAAAGGAAAGTCTGAAAAAGTCAGAAGAACAAACATGTTGTGGGTTTGGACTCCTCCTGTCCATCATGCTTCAGTCTCATTTGAACTCGTTTCCCTCAAGGGAGAGGAAAATGAGTCTCTTGTCAGTGCCTGGGTATGTGGCTCTGCCTGAGTTGCTGCTGCACAAGGAGGAGCACAGGCTTCACGTCCTCCCCAGCCCTCCAAAATGCCACTGGATGGCACACAGTGGAGGGCGAGCACGGTTCTTGCCGAGTTACACTTGCTGTGTAAATATGGAGCTAAAATAGATCCTCAGCCAGGACAAGGGTGTTATGAGGTGAGGTGCCCTGAAAGGAGGGCTGTCTGTGAAGAAAGGAGAGACTAGCACTTCCTCAAATATCTGCATAGTATTCCAAGTGTGATTTCTAAGTCCCTTTCCCCTTCAAACTTCCCTATGCAGTCTTAAAAAGAAAGGAAGAAAGAAAACGGAATAAGAAAGTACAAGGCATTCAGGATAACAAGATGTTGGGGGAAGCCAGGACATTGGAGAGGACACAGAGGGGCTCATGGTGTGGTCAGGACAGACATGGCCACGTCGTGAGACGGTAGCCTCAGGGTCACTAACCAAGACTGTGACCTCCCACCCCCAGAGCCTGCTTCTTCAACTCACATTCAGCAGACTTAAGTCTGGCCTTTTGGAAAGAAGTGAATAGCAGCCCCTGCTGCAAAGGAGGGACCTGATTAACCCTGCAGAGCCAGGGGATTCCACTCCTGGCCAAAAGTCACTCCCATCTACTTCCCTGCAACACCTTAGCCACTGTGATGGTCTTGCTTTCTATCGCTGCACTTGTGATCTGGCTTTCCTGCCCACTTAAGAAGAATTAAAAGAAAATGGGAGAAAACTATATAACGTTTTCCCCAGCAATGTTAAAGGTCACTTTTCAGGGAAGCTGAGTGTTCTGCCCTGATGGGCTCCAGACTCCGTGACAACTGTCTCTTTTCCAGGTGGCCATGCACTATGTGTTGAGCATGCTTTTTCCCTAATTAGAGGCTGTGCTACAGTATGTTGACAGGAAATGCTGGATTGATGACCTATGGGTCCCCAGCCCAAAATCTTGCTGTATCTGAAGGCATTTTTCTGATGTGTCTCATCTTTTGCCAAATGGCCTGTGCCCCCAGCCTTGCTCCCACCCTGCAGAATCCACAGCACTGCTCTCCCAGGACACTTGTGTGCTGGCCTCTAGAGAGACACAGGCCTGGTCCTGACCACAGATGCACTGAGCCATATTCTCAGAGCGCTACACTGCACTCTCCAAGGCCCGATAGGTTTAGACTGAAGAAGCACAACGACCACATCTGCACCACGGGCCTCTTAACTGCAGGTTCCAGACCATTAGCAGGCAAGCCGTGTGAGGCTGTTCCCGGCTGGGCTGTTTTGTCCTAAAGGATGGGCCCTCACTTATAAGAGATGTCGAACCCTAAACAAGTTTCAACTGTGCTCCAATAATGTTGGCCACCAGGTGGTTAGCACAGAGAGCTTCCATTTGATGTTTGACTCCTCCTAAATATGAGCTAAGAACACGAATCCTACCAGTAAGTAAATTGCTGTGTTTGGATTATAATTGAACTGTTTTGCTGCCAGCATTGCACTTGGAAAATTACAGCTCTATCGCAATAACGAGCCAGAAAGGGTTAATTCACCTCCGAAGCAAGCATAGTTGGTTCACTCCTTCCTCTCCAGAAGGAGCAGATCAAGAGGTAATTATAAATGTCTGACAACCTTATTTATAGTTTTATTGAGCTGTAATTAAACATTAGAGTATTCATCCTCATTATTCTAGCAATTCTACTTTGGATGCATCCTCAGAAGAAGAATTTGGAAGTAATAGAGTAGAATCTTCTTATGAAGTTTAGCATCCTTTAAAGAATAAAGACTTCCATTACTAAGGGGTGAAAATTTGATCTAAATTAGCAAGACCTGTTCCCAGAGCCTAATGTCACTTCCAGTCACTGCTTACCCATCTCAAGTTACGAGGACCACAGAGAGTTTACACTGTCCCACAGGCTTTCCTCGGTGGCCGGGAACTAAAGACTCATTTGCAGGGCTCAAGAGCTGTTTTCAGATAGATATAAAAAAGCAGGTCTAGACCCTCAAGGAAAGAACATTTAAGTTCATGTTTAAGAACTTCTAAACAAGGAAGTTCTGTGAAAAATGTTGGCTATTCACTCACTAATACATAAAACAGACCTATAACCTGTCCTTGCCTAGCTCCCAGTTTGAGTAGGAAGAGGATAAGTGCATAAAAATCATGTTTTTTAACTATGGCAAGTGACACGATTGAAGGAACATGGCATAGGAATAGAGGATAAAGGGAGATGGGAACATGATTAGTAAAGGGAATCAGGTGCAGCTTCTTTGAAGCGGTGATCGACCTGGAGACTACAGGGAGAGGAGAGAGCCTGTGCGAAGGCCCAGGGTAGAACAAAGAGATTTGTCCCCTACTGATCCATCTGGGGAAGATGAGTTAAGAAGGAAAATCCCAGGAGTTAAGGCTGAATAGGTATGTTTCCTTTCATCTTCCTTTTTCTTTTCTTTTCTTTTCTTTTTTTTTTTTTTGAGATAGGGTCTCACTATGTTGCCCAGGGTGGTCTTAAACTCCTGGGCTCAAGCAATCCTCCCACCTTGGCCTTCCAAAGTGCTGGAATTACAGGCACAAGCCACTACACCTGGCCTGGAGAGACATGTTTTCAAGTAGCAACTGGTCAACCAGTTGTTGGAACTATTATATTGGAAATATGTATGTAGAGGTTAGAACTAAACTTTATAGACTTTTCCAGTTTGGAGATGCTTAATTTGCCATGTAACAGGGGCTTACATCATGGTAGGCCACATTCTGGCCCAAGTGGCAAGAGAACTAGCTAGGCTACCTCATGTATTTGCTTGGTGTTATGAGAACACAAACACATGTGCACACTCTGAGCCCAGCCTGAGCTTGTAGTTCTTGCCCTCAGATTCTACCTAGCTAAGCGGACCCCCACTTGTCTCCCAGCCATTCCTTTACCTCTCTAATTCATTCTCCACACTGCACTAGAAGTGGTCTTTCTAATGCCAGATTGGATTAGATCCTTTTAATAAATAATGACATTTACCATAATCGACACAATAAAGGACAAGCTAATGGTCAAATTCTTTCTTAGCTTCATCTCATGCTAATTTGTGCTCTAATGATCTGAACTACTCTCAATCTTCTAAACTCCGTTTCCCCAGCTCTGTTTCCTTCAACATTTTTTGCAGACTCCCTCATCTCCAAGTTGGACTTCGCTTTCTACAGAAGATGCCCACAGCCTGCATCTGACTGCCACTGAGAATCTTCCTTGGCTCTACCCGTCCTGCAAATGTGAGATGATAATAAGGCTTTCCTTTGCTTTCTTGGCCATTCTCCTCATAGGTAGATTCAGTTTCTCATGGCTGCATGGACCATGATTGCAAGCCCACTATATTTCCTTACAGGCCCACCCAGACTGGGCAGTGCCCTGGAGGATGGTAGGCAAATACTGATGCTCATTGTGAAGTTGGGGCTCTTTGCCTTTGCTGTTCCTTTTGCCTAGAACACCCATCCCACATTTCTTCACAAGTTATCATGTTTTGACCAGTTAGCAAGTAATTTAAAGTGTGTTGCCCTTAGGGGCCATCCATAAACAACAAGCCTTATCTAATTATCCCTCCTCTCTTCTCAGTATCTTATATATACCAAATGTATTCGAATTATTTGTTAGTGGGTGCATGTTCCGCATTGTAAATTGTGCTCCTTAAAGTTAGCTCTGTGTCTCATTCAATTCTCCGTATACCCTATTTCATCCTTCTCTGCCTGGCATTCAGTAGATGCTCACTAAATGCTTGTGAGGCTTTTGAACTGAACAAAGAAAATAACAAAATAGAGAGCCAGTTGTAAAACACAGTCCTTGACTCCCCAGTCCTACAGAGTGGCATGCACTGAAGACTTTCAAATTGCCAGCTTAGCCCATCTAATCCCTTAGCCAACCATAGCTTGCATGTGCATTAGGGGCCCAAAACTATTTAGTTTGGGGGCCTAAAAGTCGTCTAGGCTTGAACTTATTCTTAATTCTCATAGTTATTTATGTGAACTTCTTTGAGGGCACTTTCTGCTTTCTACCTCGACATATTCTTTTCTTTATAACTTTATAGCTCTTTATAGCTAAAGTATAAAATAATTAAAGGTTGTACCTAGCACCTAGTAGGTACTCAATACATCATTGGTGAATAAATGTCTTTTGCTGCATCCACATACTTTCTGTGTCCCTAATGATTTATATGTTGAAATCAAATTCAATATAAATTCCAACCTGTAATTATCTAACATGTAGCAAATGTCAGTATGTGCTAGCTGCTACTGAGGACACCAGTACAGATCCTAACTCTAATACTCAAATCATAAAAAAAAATGAAAGCCTAGGAAATACTCAGAAAATTTCTCAAACACATCAGAACTATATCATTTTAACATTGGGTTTGTGGTTATATTGGGTTAAATGTTTGCACATAGAGATACACTTTAGACCATTAATATTTATTTTTAAAATAATAAGACAGATTACATTCAAATAATTGATTTCAAATAAACAATGGCAATAAACACTCTCACACATACATAGAATAACCACTCTGAGACTCTGATCATGTAAGGATCTGTTCGGCCTAAAGGGATGATCTTAAGACACAAATAAGGGTAGAATGTATTATATATGAAATACTAACTGCACAATTTGTTTCACATCACAATAATATTAATGATGACTGACATTTTGACTTCCATAGAACTTTTTGTCTAACATGATTACATCATAGGTGCAAGTAACCATATAATTGCTCTAATGTGGGCTTAGTTTTAGTCACAAAACCAAGGTTTGATCTTGCACAATTCACCAGACCATTATCCAAAAGAGAACTTACAAAACGATAAATTCAACTGGTAGAACCCACTTTACTCTTGGTCATAGGCAATAAAAGTTGAGTTTCAGTTGATGAGACATGAAGAAGACTGGAAATCCTACTTTCAAGGAATTTCATATGCTTCATTTGTGGGGTGAAGAATATAGTGCATATCAAAGAAAATCATGGTCAGTCTTGATTTTTTGTAAGACAGTGCCAATTGAATGGGAAAAGATAACACTCATTATGTTGTAGTAATGGAACAGTTACCTTTAAAGCTTAAATATTTTCCAAGCATGCCCCTGAAAAGTTTTCTGATTCACAAGTTATCCACTTATTTTTATTTTTATTTAAAATTTTATCAATTTTTATTTTATTTTTTATTATGCATCCTATAATGATGCATAATTAAACATCCCATAGGATCCTATAATGATGCATAATTATGCATTCTATGATGATGCATGTCAGCGTGTGCCCATGTTTGAACTTAATCCATTTACACTTATTGTACTAACTAATAATGTGTAGTACTTCTTCTGTTATCTTGCTTTATGCTCTGTGTGTTTTATACTTCACAACTGCTCCCTTTATGGTTTTCAGTCTTTTGTTATGTAGGAACTGTTTTCTAACCTTTCTGCAACCTGATAATTTTGAAGATATGTATTCTGGTTATACTGATAGTTAACATAAACTTTAAAATGCTCCAGTGTACATTTTCTCCCAGGAAGGAAGCAGGGTGGTTGACCCTTTCACCCAAATAAATAAGTGGAAAAAATAAGCATTATTTTGCTGTCTTTCCTTTTTTCCTCCTTGCTAGTTTCCCTGGAATAGGAGCTTCTACTATTTACGATGATCTTTACAACATGGTCAGCCACACTATTTATATGTTCCCTCCATTTTTAAAGCATTTCCATGCAATGTTCTAATCACATTTACAACCACAATTATTGAGTCTTAGCATTATCTATCTGGCTTCCATAAAATGACTACATCTCTAGTTTTGGATGGTTTAATGTTAACTTGTTTATTGGTCAGTTACCACATGTCTTTGAGCATTTTTCAGAATGAGTATACAGGTGGTTTATTGGCGAGCTTCTCCTACAGTACAAGTAAATCTTTATTCAGAAATCCATCTTCTTTCTATATCTCAACATTAATGATACATTTCTTTTACTTTTCCATTGGCTCTATAGTTGACTTTTTTTTCCTGTTTACTCATGCTTGATTGATCACAAGATTCTTCATATGTGAAGCTTGCCAATATTTACAATGCAGGGAGTCACGTGATTCCTAGCAATGACCTTATGAACAGAATCTTCCTCTAAGATCCTGGAAGGCTGCCTCCTTTGCAGAGCCCCATCGAAATGCGTAGTCTTTAAAAATCAATTGTATATTACGGTACTTTTGAATTGATGACGGATCTGCTTCCCCCGTCTGATCATCTTATAGTGAGAAACACAATGTATTCATAAATGATTTGATAGTCTATGTTTTTATTTTTTAGATGCAGGCTTATGCTGCAATTTCCACAGCGTGCTCTTTTCACTATTTTCCTATCCCCTCCATTTATCATTGTCAGTATCCCATACCTGCATTCTGACTATTTCTGGCCTATTGCATTACCCAGACAGTACTCTCCAGACAGATATCAAAAGAAAAAAAAAAAGTGCCTGTGAAAGGATTTGGTTGGGTAAAATGACCTTAGCCAAGACAGAAAGCAGTTGCTTCACCATTTAATTGGTGAAGGCTCCAGATACTAGAATATATAACTCACTAAGATGGGATGGAAATTTCTTAACGTCTTTCTGCTTGATCCAGCTTGCCTATCTCAGGCACCATCCAAGCTTTAGTTGGTAGAAATTCCTCCTGGCATCCAGCAAATCATTAGACTGAATTCCTAGCTTTCAGTACCGTACAGGCTTTTATCTCTCATTCCATTTCCATAATTACTGCAACGAGAACTTGAGAAGGTATATAACATCCCCCTACCTAACTGCCATCTGACATGGGAAGTTCATCTTTTTAGGGAACTGGCAAAAGGAAGGTCAGTCTGACCCCATGTTGAAAGGAAGTTGTGCCCCCTTGATTTTTCTTTACAGTGGTGACAACCTATATAAAAGTGGAATACAAAAATAATCATAAGCAAAAACAGGCCAATGATTCTATGACCCTGCCTCTCTCCACTGACCATCAAAGTAGGCAAGGGTCAGTGCCTGAGGAAAACAAATATCTCACACCAGGGGCATTTCTCAACAAAGAAGAGTTAACCAAAGCAACAGCTGATCTAACAAACCAAGGCTGCTGAGGACAAAGCAGAGGGGGTTGCTGCAAGAGAGTCTTTGTCTGAGAAGGAATGCCAAGTGGGAATGCAAGGCTATGGAGTAGAGCTGAGGACACCAGCTCTGACCTCTGACTGCTTGCTTTCAAATCCTGGCTCTCCTGGCAGATTAACTGCAGGTCCATAGGCTAGGCAACAGGTCTATACTTCTGGTTCCTTAGATGGTACCTATCTTAAAGGGTAACTATAAGAAAAAATGACATTATACATGCAAAATGCTTGTAATATCATTATAAGCATTGCAAGCAATAGTACCTGGCCCATGATGAAGGCTCATTAATGTTGGTTATTATTATCATCCTCGCCACATGTCTTGAATACAGAGAGATCAGATATAGACAAGGCAGAGAACAGCTAGTAGATATGTCTTTGAGCAAAACATGCAGGTGATAGAAAGGGTTGTTCATTCCCCAAGATCCTGGTGGCTCTGGACGGAGAGCAGCGTGGACTTGGGAAAGGGGAACTATTGAGGCTATAAGGACAGGAAGCCCTGGGCAAGAAGTCAATGATGTACCTACTCCCTGAGGACATTAATGTTGCCATAGTTTCCTTGAAATCTCTATATTCTCTGTATCTAGCCTAGAGATGTGTATGTAACAGGCATTTACTAGTTCAACCATTATGGAAAACAGTATGGCAATTCCTCAAGGATCTAGAACTAGATGTACCATATGACCCAGCCGTCCCATTACTGGGTATATACCCAAAGGATTATAAATCATGCTGCTATAAAGACACATGCACACGTATGTTTATTGCGGCACTATTCACAATAGCAAAGACTTGGAATCAACCCAAATGTCCATCAGTGACAGACTGGATTAAGAAAATGTGGCACATATACACCATGGAATACTATGCAGCCATAAAAAAGGATGAGTTTGTGTCCTTTGTAGGGACATGGATGCAGCTGGAAACCATCATTCTTAGCAAACTATCACAAGAACAGAAAACCAAACACCGCATGTTCTCACTCATAGGTGGGAACTGAACAATGAGATCACTTGGACTCGGGAAGGGGGACATCACACACCGGGGCCTATCATGGGGAGGGGGGAGGGGGGAGGGATTGCATTGGGAGTTATACCTGATGTAAATGACGAGTTGATGGGTGCTGACGAGTTGATGGGTGCAGCACAGCAGCATGGCACAAGTATACATATGTAACAAACCTGCACGTTATGCACATGTACCCTAGAACTTAAAGTATAATAATAATAAAAAATAAATTAAAAAAAATTGTTAATTGAATGCAGCAGCACAAACCTGGACCAGAGAAGACCAGAAGCAGTGAAGGCCAAGACAAACCTTCAGTGGATAGTCACAATCTTAGCGTCCTGAGTGATAGCTTATGCTATTTATTCAGCACCTTCAATGGTCCCTGCAAGGCACTTTACATATATTACTTTGTTTTCAATTCATACCAAAAATTCCAATTTTTGAAATGAAGAAACCCAGCCTTTGGGAGCTAAGGAATTGATTCAATCTCTGTACACCAGGGTGTGTCCAAGCCACAGTGTGAACCCAGGCTGGCCTGAAATCAAATCTCACAATCTTTCCCCCAGCCACAGCCTTTCTCAAAGTCCTCAGGCAAGAGAGAAGCTTCAAGTCCCTGGGAAGGGAAGCCCAGCACAGAGAGTGCTGGGAGGCTCCACCAAACAAGTATCCCCCTCAGAATATGGCTTGAGATAGAGGGAGAGGAAGAGCACTGAGCTCACCTGCACCTGAAGATTCATCCCGGAGGCATAGAAAAGACAGATGGCAGCTTGAGACCCAGGGAATCCACGTGGGACCGCCAGCTGCACCAAGTCTCACACTGTTTTGATCAGATCTTAGCTGTTAGTAGGAATTGAAATAATTGAAAGAATAAAATATTCCAAATATTCCACTTTGTCTTTTTATTAGCCTAATGCAGCATCCAAAGGGCAATTCTCATGCCAGTCACAAGGAAAAACTATGCATTTGGAAATTGCTGGGCCACTGTAAGGAGGGAGATGATAGACAACCTGAATGTGACTATTATTATCATATGATTTGAATTCACTCCAAACAAAAGTCATATATTAAAAAAACTATGAATGTTGCAACAGAATAAGTACTATACATCCTAAATTACTAACCTCCTACTTTTTTACCTCCCAAATGACCATGATTATGAGTCTGACCTTTTCAGCTGATGACTCAAGAAAGAAAGGCCAACAACTCAGCTGCTACAGTTCTCTGTGAAGGGATTCTTATTTGCATTTTGAAGAAAGTCTTCTTGTAAAAACTGGGACAGCCCGGAAGTACTCTAAGACTTTCCATGAACAGAAAGGTGCCGACCTGCAGGACCCTCCCAGCCTTCCTTGCACTAGGCCTGCAGCACCATCGCTTTCCTGATGAACCCAGACTGGAAGCCCATGGGGAATCAGTTTTCCCCGAAAGTGATGCTTCTGCCATACCTCGGCCAGTGGGGTCTGCCATGCTCCAGGGCCACCAGAGGACCCACAATTGCCCCACAGAAGGAGAGACTTCCCAGTTGTAAAACATGTGCTGCCCACTGGTCAGAGTCCCTGCCCATTGTCAGAAGAGGAATGACGGTGGCCACCTTCATGTCAAGCCTGCAAGGCTGTCCAGCTGCCATTGTGGGAGAGATCTTGCCAGCTCACCAGAACTGGCCCCCAGCATGTCTCTCTGAAAGAGAATGTGGGGAAAAGTCAGCAATGTCTAGGCCAGAAAGCTGGATGGGGTAGTGCCTGCCTCCTCTTCTGTGAGTTGATAGATGGGTGTATTCCTTAGGTTAGAAGTCAGAAACAGCTAGAATCATCGTTGGGTGGTGGGCAAGAGACACAAGAGGAGGTTTGAGGAACTATAGACCCTAAACCACGTCCCCAAATCCACCACCTTTCACAGGACATGTGGGGACTGGAGCAACTTGGAAATAGGGTTTCACAACCACAACGTCTGAAGCCAGGAATTTTCACTTGGAGTAACAGAGGATGGCACAGGAAGACATTCAGAGTCCCATGATCCAGGCAACCAGATTCGAAGATGTCACATGTCAGAGGTGAAAGCATCCTCCTTATTAAGGTGGTCTCAGAGCAGGGATCAGGGAGATGAGGGTAAGTGTAAGCCCCCATAGGAGGAGGGGACCAGAACCAGGGGGCTGCAGCCTGCCCATGTTAAAGAGTTCAAGCCTCAGAAAATATCAAATTGTTGCCCAACTGTATAAGAAATACCTAAATTGACCAGGCATGGTCAGTTACCTAAATTGACAAGGCTCACACCCGTAATCTCAACACTTTGGGAGGATGAGGCCGAAGGATTTTTTGATTCCAGGAGTTCGAGGCCATAGTGAGCTACGATTGCGCCACCACACTCCAGCCTGGGAAACAGAGTAAGACCCTATCTCACAAAAAAGAATGACCTACATTACATGTTAAAAATGCAGATTCCTGTGTCCCACTCTAGGCCTGTGCAGCTGAGGCCCAAGGGTTTATCCTGGAGGTTAACCTGACTTGGAGGTTAGTGAGATTTGAAGGGAGAGGGCAAAAAAGGGAGGGAAGACTGATCTAAACCTATCTCAGCACAGGTTTCCTTTACTTTCCCAGCCTTTACCCAGGCCACCACCACTAAGTCTGGTCTCTAGGGCTTGAGCACACAGGACAAAGTAGCCCCAAAACTGAGACTTGACTTGGTTTCCTATAAGGTTCATTACCCCTTCGTGCTAATCCCCAGCCCCTCACCTGCTGTGCTAATGAGACTGGCATCATTAGTCTATTCCCCCAGGGCCACGAGCCCCAACTCACCATGAACACAAGAATCAGGGCTTAGAGCTTCAACTGAAGCCCAGAGCCAAAGCCCCACTGCATTCCCCCAGCCTTGTCTTTCCAGCTCCCTGGGGCCAGAGCTGCTGCACGGAGCCAACCTCTGGCTACATTTGGTACAGTCAGAAAAACAGTGACAGGCTCAGAACAGCTTCTGTCTTCAGCAGTTCCAAGAGGATCAAAAAACTACCTGCAGCCTCCACCTACTTTCTGGTGTGGTACAGAGTTAAATGATCCTGACGTTTACCTGGAATCTCCTGGCCATGGGGCCTATGATGGCAGGCATATTGCAAACACACAATAAAAAGTTATTTAATGCCTAAAAGTGTGCTACCCCAAGTCACAGACTACCTCCCTCCTCCCTGCTGTGGTGGCCCAATGCATGGGATGGGCATCTACTTTCCCCTTAGGTGTGACCTGCCCAGTTACCTTTTCTCAGGAATAGGTAATTTCCCCTAAACCGTAGGCTACTTCATTAAGGCCCTGATCAACTGTTTCTCTTCTCCTAGAAGCTGGTCTTACTCCATGTGCTCCCTAGACTACAGGTAGATTTGCATAAAGCAGGGATCAGCACACTTTTTCTGTAAAGGTCAGGTAGTAGATATCTCAGGCTCTGTAGACCACACAGTCCCTCTCATAATGACTCAACTCTGTTGTTGCAATGCCAAAGCAGCTATAGACAATCAGTAAACTACTGAGCATAGCTGTGTTCCAATAAAACACTAACTACAAAAACACACCATGCTCCAGATTTGGTCCATGGACCATAGTTTGCCAACCCCTGGCATAGAGGTGAAAAGGAAAAGCTCTAGAGATAGTTGGTTGGGTTCAATTTCAGGCTCCAACAGTTACTGAGCTGTGCAGCCTCAGTCAAATTAATTGACTTCTCTAAGAAACATCACTATTATCTATACCATGATCTTCCTACAAGGTTTAAGTGAGATTCATGCATATGAAGCATGTAAGAGGGTTTCCAAGCACATAGTAAACAATCAATAGCTGATCACTCTTTTACTCCTTCAGACAGTGACAATTCTGCCCAGCACTTCCTAGCAACTGGCTGCTGCCTCCCTCTGCTGCCTATGCGGTCCCCTGTGCTAGCCCTTGCCCTACCCATGCCTGAGTTTACTCCTCTCTGAGCATTGTTTTATTGATTGTTCAGCTGTCCTGGCTGCAGCCATCCTCTGTGAATGGATTGCACTCCATGGCCCACTCCCCTACACTACTGAGCAGGCCTCCTCTCAGCTCCCACGCCCTCTACCTGCCCAGTGCTGCCACTTGGTTCTAGTATTCCTAATGCAGAGCCCCTGGCTCTCTTAGCTCCCCTCACAGCTGGCAGGCCCACTGGGTGCCCAGAAGGCAGGGTAGACGCCTCAGCTAGCTCTGCAAAGTTGCAAATCCTCACAGAGAAAGAGGGATGACGTCATGGCTGCTGCTTCTGGGAGAGGCAACTTCTAAGAAGCTCTCTCCTGGTCTTCCTTTCCATCCTAAAATATGAGTGCAGACTCCCAGTCTCCTAGTTCCCAGCACCCTGCCCTCTCCTAGGCCACATTTGACCAGGTCTGTGGAGAATGACACATCCGTAGAGAACGACTTCCCTCTTCAAGGCACCTTCTTAAACCATCATAGCTAAATAAGCTATGACGTCACCTTCTCATATCAGTGCTTCCCAACAGTGTCCTGAGGAATAGTCATTCTGTGAAACATTAACAAGTGCTTGCAAAAGGGAAAAGTGTTCTGTGGCCAAATAAGTTTTGGGAACACAGGGAGAAAGACGGTTTGAAATATTTCTTTCTGGCCAGGCATGGTGGCTCACACCTGTAATCCCAGCACTTTGGGAGGCCGAGGCTGGCAGATCACGAGGTCAGGAGATCGAGACCATCCTGGCTAACATGATGAAACCCTGTCTTTACTAAAAATACAAAAAAATTAGCCGGGCATGGTGGCGGGCTCCTGTAGTCCCAGCTACTTGGGAGGCCAAGGCAGGAGAATTGCTCGAACCTGGGAGGTGGAGGTTGCAGTGAGCCAAGATCGCGCCACTGCACTCCAGCCTGGGCGACACAGCGAGACTCCGTCTCAAATATGTATATATATATTTCTTTCCTACAGGTCTTGTCAGGGCAGTTCATAAGTGAGTATGCACTGCTCATCTTCAGGAGAAGAATGAAAAACTCTGAAGCATTTTCAAAATTTATTTCAGTGTGGAACAATTTTCAAGGGCCATCACACATGGTCAGGATTCTGAGGAACACATTCTGGGGACTGCAACTGTGGACAAAGGGCCATGTATCTCTGCTCTCTGAGTTGATTGATGGCAAAGGTTAACAGAGTGTGCATGGTAGAGAAATCTTTAAAATCCTTCCTGTTCATTACACGTATGTTCATTTCTCATCACAACTTGCTCAGCACATTTGTACCACGGGCCCTGCTTGCCTGCCTCAGGGAGGTGGGCTTGCTCCCTTCTGTCAGCCAGACCAGCCAGATCTATAAAGAATTCCCTTAGTTAGTGAAATACAATGCCCTTTCCTTCCTGAAGCCACCCAGTCACCCCAGTCTGGATCTTTCCAAATGTTCTCCTCTTTGACTCTTAAAAGAAGTGCAAAGCAGCCCACAATTCATGTCAAATGAACTGGCCTGCAGTTTCCTAGTTTGTCCCCATGGGCTCCTTTATGAAACCATGACTTTATTGGTCTTAGTCATCCCATCTCCTTAGAGGCCTTTGCTGAACTCAGTGAACTTATTTAAACATCCCCGGGGCTTCTCCTATTTCCCTCAGCCCCCTTTCTGTGTGCCCGGAGCCTGGTGGTGCTGACCTAAGGAGGCATTGTGGAAATACTAAATCTTTCTAACAATTCCCAGATTGTAGGAAAAACTGCTGTTTGCATTCTTCGCCCTCCATCTGTGTTCATACAGTCACAGCCTCCATCTTTGTTGTCCAAGTGGAGTCTCACTTTGTCTCACAGGGAGATGGAGCTAAGACCCTTGTCCCAGAGGCGATCCCCGTTCCTCCCTCAGGGGTAACCCTGGTTCATTGACAAGTGACTTCTCTTTTCTTCTTTCTTTTTTTTATTGCAAATCTGTAGTAAAAGAACTTACAGTCAAACAATGTCTGGGAAGTACCTTGAAGTCTCCTGATGAAAGGTGCTACGGAGGTCCTACATATTATTATTTCTGCAAACAAGGGAAATAATAGCTTGTTGCTTCATCTAATTCCCTTGAGTAGGCTCGGGCTCTGTAATTACCTGGGTTATAGGCCACTTGCTCAGAAGGCTGCATCCAAAGACACAGGCAGCCAGATGGCCCCGACGGGGTTTCACAACATGCTCCCTGAGTGCTCACTCAGGCATATCTTCTGGGAGGCCGACTTGGGGATGAGAGAGTTAAGCCAGATTTTTAATATGTGGAAATTGACTTTAATAGGAGAATCTACAAACCCATGAGGCAAGTTAGTGCCAGTTCCTCCGTAGGTCCAAGCACCCATGCGGAGGGAACAGATGTCTGTCTGTCTCTAGTGGGGGCTGAGGCACTGAGATGATGGTCTGGGATGGCCTGAAGAGCTCTCACCAACTCAAGGTGGAAGGCGGCCTCTAACTCGGCTCTCTTCCTTTCTCCTTGGCAATCCTGCTTCGCTCCCCTCATTTTCAAAATGAGAGAGTTGATAAAGTCCACCGTTTCCAAAATGCTCCTCCCTGGCTCTGGTGATTCAGGGGACCCCCTGTGACCACTCCATGGCTCAGAAAGAACCCCACTGGGGTGAGCAGTCTTGGGCATCTGGCCCCCATTTCAATCAGATCTGCTCTACTATTCTCCAGTTATGGTTCCTCATGAGATTGTATTTGGGGAGGGAAAGGGTTCTTGCATGTGAAAATGATCAGGTTAAAACATCATCAAGGTCTTTTTAACTGATAATGTCCTTTGATCCCCGTTCTAAGCATCTCCTGCTCAGCTGCTCACCTCACAGCCCAGACTTTCACCCCCCATGTTTTCTCTCCTAGTCGCTCAACTGCAGTTGAAAATTATCAGGATGTATTTCTGGGAATAAATTAAAGGTATGTTTTGCTTTTGAAAATATCGAGTTACCTGGCAGAAACGGAATTCCATCTTTCAGCTTGGGAGTAGTCAGCAGTATTCAGGGGATTTTCCCCTTCCCTGTTGTTGGCGCAGTGCTTTCTGCAGTCCTTCCACTTTTACAGGTGCTCCCGCCAGCCCAGCAAGGATGTTGACGCCTTGCCCAGCATCAAGCTAGAAATCACTGGCCTCATAGAGCTTCCATCCCTCTTCTTACAGCTTATCCATGTTTCTGCTCTGCATCGGATTTTGCTTTTATCAAGGTTCTCTGCACACGTAGCCTGTGGCAAGGGGCCTTCCTTTTACACTTTCCCACTCTGGCAGTCTTGCTGGCAGAGAGACCTTGCACCAGCTCGGGGCTCACACATGTGTGCATACACGCCTGAGCGCCGCTTCTCAAAGAAAGCACAGAGGACCCATCTATGGCTCTCATTCATATGCTCTGGTGCCTAACCTCCACCTTGTGCCAGTGTCTCTGTGAGCTGTTCGCTAAGTGCTTCTATCTAAGTCTTAAAAAGTCAGAGCTGCCAACCTTTTTCTTCCTTCCCTGGAGCAGTTTGACCTGTTTACATCCATCAGAACTTTCAAAAGTATTGAATGGCCCCTCCCCAAGTGTCCATGAGAGTCAGTGGAGAACTTTGGAGATGCTGAACCCCATGGCACTCTTGAAAAGGACAGAAAAGAGGCTGAAGCTGGGCACCTCTTGCCTGGGTTTACCAAGGACTTTACCTGGCTCTCACCAACAGATAGTGCCATTGTTCTCTTTTTGTCTCTGACCTATGGAGTCTCTAGCTATGAAACCCTTAGCCTTTAACTCCTTCCACTGAGACCCCAAGGGTCCCATTCATCCCCTGTGGCTCTCTTAGCTCCCCTCACAGCTGGCAGGCCCACTGGGTGCCCAGCAGGCAGGGTAGATGCCTCAGCTAGCTCTGCAAAGTTGCAAATCCTCACAGAGAAAGAGGAATGACCTCATGGCTGCTGCTTCTGGGAGAGGCGACTTCTAAGAAGCTCTCTCTTGGTCTTCCTTCCCATCCTAAAATACAAGTGCAGCCTCCCAGTCTCCTACTTCCCAGCACCCTTCCCTCTGCTGGGCCACATTTGACCAGGCCTGTGGAGAATGGTGTATCCATTGAGAATGACACCCCTCTCCAAGATACCTTCTTAAACCTCATTTGGGCTGAGATCTCACTCAGTTCTTGGGCTCCTCCTTGCTAAGACCTGTACAACAAGGCCATTGGCTAAGATGTTTCAAAGCACAGTCTGACCCCATGTTTCCCTGACATGTCCTTGCTTTCTTCGTCTCCCAGCCCCAGGCCTCCCACAGGTAGGATTCTTATCAGAGCCGGGGGGCTGAGATCAGAGCTTTCCTCTCTGATCCCTTCCCTTTAACAGGGCCCACCATGGCCCATGGCAGCGCAGAGTCTGAGAAGCATCTGGCTTGGGCTGGTCTGTAGAGATCTGGAATCCAAACAGTCTTTAAAGAGTTATGACTCCAGGAACTGTGGATGGCAACGTTTTCTATTATTAACAGTTCCAACTTTCCCATCTGGCTGTTTTCAGAATGAAAGCTGGAGATTACTGTCAGCATTAATTACAATCAGGTGTACTTTTCTTCTACTCCATTTTGCCCCAGTGGTTTCTCACACAGCAAGAAATCCTTAAAATGCATGTCCTTTAAAATGTGGCACATAAATCCTTGCTGCTGGTGAGAGCGGCTGTCAGCCTGTTGGGCTCTTGCTGGATCTAGGGGAACCTCACGAAGTTCGTGGAAGCTTCCTTGGGTTTAGAAGCTCATCTGAGACCCTCGGACCTTCAGGACAGGAAATGTCAAGAGGATCTGCTTCCTTGCAAGATTTCTGGCACTTCCTGCTTCTAGTTTAACCATAGCTACTTCAGAAACAGTTGTGTGAAACGTCAGTGTTGAGGGCCCCAGCTAAATCAGAGGGTAAAGTTGCAAAGGAAGAAAACCAAGGAGGCTGAGCTGTGATCCACACAGTTCCTCCAATTCCCCACCCAAGTCTCTTTCCCACGTCATCTCTTTCACGCCCTCTCTCCCTACCCCTTGCCCTATTTTTAGTCAATGTTTGAACAAGTATTGTCTCATTCTGAAATATTTTGTCTCTCTCCATGTTTCTCCCTATATGCATATTTACATACATGCTACTTGTCCTATACTTTCTGGAAGTTACTTTCCATTACTCTCATTATTTTCCTCCATAGATGTCCCATATACATTAATCTTTAGAATTAATAAACATCAGGACCATCCTCCTTTTGTAAAGACATTTGAATTTAAACCAGGTAGGCCCTTCTAGCATTTGTATTATTCTTTCATAATAGTAATGCTATTTAAGCCACAGCACTACCATTACTATTTGAGGGACCCTGAGGAAGCTGCTTAGACCCCCTGAGTTTCTGTTTCTTCGCCTGCAGATTACAATACTATGTCTTTACAGGGAAGCTTAGGGGATTCAGGAAGACAATGACAGCTCCACACAGGTAAGCGGCAGGTGTTACCTGCTCATCTGGCGTGTGCTCCATGATTCCAGGCACTGGAAGAAGGAACAAGGAAATGACTCTTAAACATTCTTGAGAGGGCAGCTCTCATCTTCTTGGAGGGTGAGGGAAGGGTTGTTGATATAAGACTACAAATGTGTAAGTGACATAAAGCCCTCACTGTCACACCCCCATATTTTTCATGATAGAGCACAATCTTCATGAGTTTCACTTGTCACATGTGGCTCATTCCGTTTTCCAATAGAATGAACCATCTTACCTAGTCAGCCTGTGATTTCATTTTATCCCTGAGCAATTGCAGTCTAAAGTTCCAGTATTTGAAAAAGAAAACCATTAACCTAGAACTTTGTCCCATCCCTGCCTTCCCCAGACACACAACCCACAAACTAATAAACTTCGGGGGAAAGGGGAGGGGAGAGTGGATAACTTTTAAAGAGCTAAGCAGGGTAGGGCCCATTTCCTTAATAAAAACTGAATAGAGGAACTTACCACAACCACATTGGTTGTACTACTAAATCAGTCCTGGCCATAACTTGCCCTAATTCGCTGCTTCTGTCACTTGCCCCTTTGAGCTCCACAGTGGTGCTGGCTCTCCCTCATTCCATTCACCATTGGCTTCCTTCCTCAGCCGCCCCAGAGACCTTCTGCGGTGGGTATTTACCGCAACTCCCCTCTGAGTTCCTGCAGCCATCTTTCAGATTCATTCTCCAGCTGCATTTCATAATCTCAGTAGAATAAATGAAGTTTTTGACAGTTAATTTATTTCCTTGATATATTTCAGATGTCTCTTCAGACAAAGCTCTGGCTTAGTCATGTTGGTTGTCTAGAATCGGATATTAGGTGAGAACACTTCCTGGACACCCATTATTGAGATGTGCATTAATTGTATTTGCACACAGTCAGAGGGCTCAACGACCTTCCGAACTCCTAATTTTTCTACTTCATTAAACTCAATGGGTGTGCTGAGATTCATAAATGAGACAGTTATGAATGCCGTTGCAACTGCGTGGGTCTGCTTCAAATGGGTGTGCTCATCCCTGTACTTGTGAATGTACAGAAATCATCCATTACAAGCAAAATTAAGGGAAATATGTTATGTAGACAGATGGTATAGTCAAACACTCTGTTTTCCAGGTTTTAAATGTTTTTTACAAGTGGTTTTTTATTGTTAAAGTTGGCAAGTCCTATTTCTTTCTCTGTGCTATAAACTTCTGAAGGTAGCGTCTCCACTTCAGCCCCTTTCCCAGGCACAGGCTTTAGGAAATAGCAGGGTAAATTACAGATATCCTGGGGACAAAGGAAAGATTGTGGGTTGAGTGAACACGTAATTCTGGGTGTGGCTGTTAATTTCTGTTTCCCAAACCCATGACATAGGTAGCTCCTGCATGGGGAAAGCCACCATCATCAGTGGGACACTGCTGTCGTTGGGGAACCCCTGGAATACCCAAGCACATGGCACCTTCACTTCAGGCTGGTATCCCTGCACCGGTGATCAGAGTGTAAATTTCAATCTTGGCCCTGCTACTTACTAACTCTGGGATATCAGAATGCTGTCTAACCTCTGGGACCTTCATTACTTCATATGTGCAATGTATTTATAGCTATTTCAAGGATTCAGGAAGACAATGAATACAGAACTCTCAGTACAGTTCCGACGCCTGGCACAAAGAACATGCTTCATACATGCTAGCTTTATTATCATAGATCCAAACTGAAAAAGGGATATAACCCACATGGGATCCATGGATTTCCCTCTTGCCAAGGGTTACCTCTATCTACTCCAGTGTCTAGAATATCCCATTGTGTCAGTCTCTGTGCTGCCTAACAAATGACAAAAAGCTTAGTTGCATAAAATGACAAAAATGTACTCTCACAGTTATATGGGTTAGGAGTCTTGGCACAGCTTAACTGGATCCCCTGTTTAGGGTCTCACAAGGCAGTGATCAAGGTATCAGCTGACCTACATTCTCACTGGGAGACCAAACTGGAAATAAATTCACTTCCAAGCTCACTCAGGTGCTGGCAAATGAAAACTCCTTGCAGCTGTAAGGCTGGGGACCCCAGCTTTTTATTGTTTGTCAGCAACCAGAAGCCACTCTCAATTCCTGAGGCTGCCCACAGCTCCTTGTCATGTGGCCCTCTCCACACCTCCTCACCACCTGGCGATTTGCTCCATCAAAGACAGCAACAGAGGAAAGGAGTGAATCTTCCAGCAAGACAAAGTCTTGCATAACATCATCTTAGAAGCAACTTCTCATCACTTTTGCCATATTCTATTTGTTAGAAGCAAGATACAAGTCCCATCCACACTCAGATTATACAAGGGGACACTAGGAGGAGGAGATAATGGGAGTGACTGTAAGTCTATCTGCCACAGCTAGAAAAGGCTTCAGAGGGTAAGAGGTACAAGTAGGGTCTACATCCATGGTTCTCAGAGTACGATCCCCAACCAACAGCAGCATTGGCATCTAATAAGAAATGTCCAGTCTCAGGTGCCACTCCAGACTTCATGTATTAGTATTCTATTGCTGCTGTAACAAAGAACTAATAACTTCATGGGTGTTTAAAACCACAGTTTTATTATACTATGGTATTGGCAGGCTAAAGTCTGAAATGGATCTCACTGGATTAAAATCAAGGTGTTATCTTGGCTGCATTCCTTTTGGAGGCTCTAGGGGAAAATTCATTTTTTCCTGGCCCCTTGGAGCTTCTAGAAGCTTCCCTCTATCTTTGGCTCTTGGCCAAGTCACTCCATCTTCAAAGCCAGCAATAGTGAGTTGAGTTTTTCTCACATTACATTACTCTAATCTCCTCTTTTGCCTCCCTCTTCTACATTTAAGTATCCTTGTGATTATATCAGTTCTACTTGAATACTCCAGGATAATCTCTGTATTTTAAAGTCAGTTCATTAGCAACCTTAATCCCACCTGCAAACTTAATTCCCTCTTGCTATGTCAAGTAACAACATATCCACAGGTCATAGAGATTAGGATGTGGATATCTTTGGGGACCATTATTCTGCCCTCTACTGATACTGTGTCAGATGAGGGGGTACAGGTACCTCTGATTTAACAAGTGCTCTAGCTGACAATGATGTACACTCAGGTTTGACAGCACTGGTTGACACCAACATTATTTGAATCAACTAATTCATAGAATACAGATGCCAATACTTGGTCACTGGAGAGAGTTAAGAATCAGGGTATTGCTGTGATGGTTAAACTGTATTTTAAAAAAATACAAGAGTCCATCAGGAATAAGTGACAAGGGTTCTTTTTCTGCTTAGCGTTTCTGAAGTCTGTACTCTATCCATGAAATCTTAGGTGCAGTAAGCCCCCTGCCTTCGTGTCAATGAAGTGGAAAGAGAGCCCCAGAAGAGATGGCATTAGGAGATTAGGCGTAGCCACTGATGTCTTGCAAAGATGATGTACAAGAGGGAGAAACATCATATCATGCCATTGATGATGTAAACCATGAGGCACTACAAATAGTACACTTCAAAATTCTTTGTAGTTAGTAGTAAAAGCCCACAGGCAGACAAAGAGAAGATAATTGTAACAATGTGACTCTGAACAGGGTAGGGCACAAAACAGAGACCATAAACAAAGGATACTGCTGTGGAGAGAAATACTCGCCTCAGTGGTACCTGGCTGAGGTGTTGCTAAGTACCTTCTAGGAATGATTTGAAGTCAGTCATATTGGATACTGCATATTGTTTGTTGCATATTGTACGAATTAAGTGGCTAGGAAAATAATGAAGGTGTCTTTCTTTTTTCCTTTTTAATATTATTACTTTCTCACTAGCCCAGGATAGCCACTTGTTTGGGGGGATAAAAGAAGATGTAGAGAGGTTAGGATATGTTGCAGAATTAGCTCAAAATTTGATCTCTGGCCCTCAACATATAAAAATTATGCAAGATATGTTTTTCCTGCCCTTTTGATATATTAATGGTTAACCATTCATTTCTCTTTAAAAGGAAAAAAAATTACCAATTTTTTATTAAAGCCTAGCAGTGAATGACTAAGGAAGACAGAGGAAATGATCTCAGTCAATTGTTCTCAAACATTAACTGCATCAGAATCATCCAGATAATTTGATAACATAGATATCCCTAGGCCCTACCCCAGAGATTCTGGCTTAGGAGAGGGAAACGTGCCTTTTTTCCATCCTGGAGTGTTTGGGAAACAAGAAGTGCAGAGGTAGAAAATGATAGAGCTGCAGTATATGTCCCAATCTTCCTCTTTGCCAGGTTCGACCCAGAGAAGCTAAAATGAAATGAATTAGACAAATTAGGGCAAGTCAGAGCAGCTCATGATTTTCTAAGATCTGTGCTCAGAGCCCCATGTCAATACAGTGCATCCCAGCCTAGATAAGAGAGCACAACAGCAGGGTAGGGGAGGCAGATGCCCTAGTTGGTGCCTCATGCTTCCTGTAACCCCTGTAGTGGGGCTTCAGTGGGCGCGCATAGCACAGAGGGCTGAGGCCAACCATGGGGGACTACTGGGATTGGGACTGGATGGGGGTGTGGCAGAGACTTGGTATTCCACAGCCACCCGAAGACAGAGGAGACCCTTTAGCCATGAGAGCTGGTTGATGACGCCAACAGAGCTTCACTGGAGCCAAAACAGCAGACGACAGGTTTCCTAGTCACAGACTTCAGGTTTGGGTACCAACACTGCCAAGGCCACCCAAAGACAAAGCATGGGTGAACAGTGAATGGAGGGGCCTCCAAAGACCTAATTCCACACAGTCACACAAGCCGGCCCACCTCCCCCACATCATGGACACCCCACCAAATGCAGCCAGGGAAGGAAGGAAGGAGACAGAAGACTAAGAATCAAGAGTGTTTGAGTGTAAGGATGACTCAAATCACTGACTCATGCTGAGTTTAAAACACGTAGTCTACAAGTTCATTTATTAACAGTAATCAAGACTTTATTGTATATGCAAATGCCAGTAAAATGAATGGTCCAGCTTGTGTCAATGTCTAGACAGCAGTGACTGCCTGAAGATTTGAAAGTCTCTAGAGGGGTTGGTCACTTAGCACTGACCACCTGAGTAGGAGGGGCAGGGGACAGCCCCTGTGCTCCACAGTTGCCGTCCCTCGGATATGCTACATTTTCCTGTTTTACTTAATGAATGTAAGAACAAATTCACAAAAAATGGTCAAACAGTCATCTTTTCCCAGGACCTAGAAATGTGTGTTAATGATAGAGATAAAGTGAAACATCCAACTTTAATTTCGATCCTTAGCAATTTGGATCTATAATGACAATGTAATTGTCATTATCCTGTGGAGACTATGACTAAAGTGATGCACCCAATCTCTTTCTCTGCTTCAATGGACGTGAATAGCAGAGGAAGAAAGAGTTAGAAAATTTTCTACAAATTTGTGCTGAAGACCTTCATACTTGAAACTCCATGCCAGGTTCTATACGTAACACAAAACAAGTATGATGTGACATTCTCTAGGAAAAGTGCTGTTATTCTGACCAGCAAGCCTTTGAAATGTGGGCTGCTTATGTGTTTGTCAAACAGGTTAAAAAGGCAAGATCTGTGTCAAAATACCTTCTATTCCCCACTGTGATAGGAATCCAAAATCCCTGAGAGAAATGCATTCCCAGAGAAAAGCCAGTATGCAACATGATTGACTAGACGCAGCCAGAAAAAGCATCTCCCACTAAAAGACCAGACCATCAAGAAGACCAGTACACTCTGAGCAGATCTTCAGAAGGAGGGCATTGAGAGGAAACAGAAGGAGGAGAAAGATCCTGGGCTAAAAGAGTAGGAAGTTGGGAAACCTGCACCGGGCTGCCAACCACCAGGAATCATTTCTGGCCCCCAGCAGCTCCTGGGAAGAGGTGAGTTAAATAGGCAGGGAGTAGCCCACTACTACCATAGACCTCCAGAATTCTAGCTGCAGGAGACCCTATGCCTCCCACAGACATTTAAGCTGACAGGGAGAGCTTCCTGGAGGAGTGGTGTGAACAAGACTCCAGCCTGAATGATGCCTAGAGGATTTGGCATATGAATGGCTACAGTGGAGCACAGTCACAGACACCCATTCAAGGCTTGCTGTGCTCCTTGAAGTCGCTTTGGCCCTTGTTGACCATCAGACCTGAACATAGCAGGGCTGTCTTGAGATAGGGCCAGATTTATCTGAGAGCTCCTTGCTTGCCAGCCTCTCCTGGGGTCCCTGCCTGGTCACACCTGCTTGCAGAACAGCCTTGGATGCCCAACCAAGGCACTTCCAGACAGCCGCCACCATAGCTCCTTCACTGGCAGACCCCACCTAATGGCTGGAGAGCTTTAGCAGATCAATCCCCACAGCCTCCTCCCACCATTTTGCTGGTGCACACATGCAGACCTCATTGCTCCACTACCAGTTGTGCATGTGCATACAAACACTGCTGCATCACTGCCACCCTGCCATTGCCAGTGCACACATGCAAAACACAAATGTGATGAAGCACTTTTCCAGCATCCCCCATCAAAGTGCTGTTACCAGTGGACTGGAAAAACTTCAGCCCCTCCAGTGCAACAGGTGTTTAACCCCAAGGGGCCAGAGAACAAAGCTGTGGGTCTGGCCCCAGACTGGGCAGGATTAGAGAACCCAGCACTAGAGCGTTGAGCTGATCCTTGGCCCCTGAAATCATCCAGAAGTGAAACCAGTCAACTAAAGCCAACTTATATCACAGAGAAACTCTCAAGAGCATCAAAGAACATAAAAGCAAAAACCCCATCTAAAGGGCAGCAACTTCAAAGACTAAATGAACATCAGCCTACACAGATAAGAACGAACCAGTACAAGAGCTCTGGCAACTCAAAAAGCCAGAGTGTCTTCTTACCTCCAAACAACTGCGCTAACTTCCCAGCAACGGTTGTTAGCCAGGCTGAAACGGTGGAAAAGACACATAGAATTTAGAATCTGGATAGTAATGAAGATCATTGAGAATCAGGAGACAGTTTGACACCCAATCCAAGGAATCTAAGGAATCCAATAAAATGAGACAAGAGCTGAAAGATGACATAGCCATAAAAAAAGAACCAAACTGATTTGAAAGAGCTGAAAACCTCACTACAAGAATTTCATAGCACAATAGGAAGTAATAGCAGAATAGACCAACCTGAGGAAACAATATCAGATCTCAGAAACCAGTACTTTGAATCAACTCAGTCTGACAAAAATAAAGGAAAATAAATAAGAAAGAATGAACAAATCCTTTGAGAAATACGGGATTATGTAAAGAGACCAAACCTATGACTCACTGGAATTCCTGAAAGAGACCAAGCAACTTGGAAGACATATTTCAGGATATTGTTCATAAAAATTTCCCAAACCCTGTTAGGGAGATTCATATTCAAATTCAGGAAAATCAGAGAACCTCTGCAAGATACTATACAAGATCACCAGTCCCAAGACATATAGTTGTCAGATTCTCCTAGGAACATGCAAAAGAAAAAATATTAAAAGCAGCTAGAGAGAAGGGACAGGTCACCTACAAAGGGAACCCCATCAAGCTAACAGTGGATCTTTCAGCAGAAATCCTGCAAACCAGAAGAGACTGGGAGCCTATAGTCAGCATCATTAAAGAAATTTCAACCGAGAATTTCATATCCAGCCAAAGTAAGCTTCATAAGCAAAGGAGAAATAAAATCCTTTTCATTTTCAGACAAGCACATGCTAAAGGAATTTGTTACCACCAGATCTGCCTTACAAGATGTTCTTAAGGGAGTACAAAATGTGGAAACAAAAGACCATTATCGGCTATTAGAAAAACACACTTAAGTACGTAGACCGTTGATATTATAAAGCAACTGCACAATCAAGTCTGCATAAATAACCATCTGCACACATCAATAGTAACCTTCAACATAAACAGGCTAAAAGCCCCACTTACAAAGTACAGAGTGGCAAGTTGGGTAAAGAAACATGACCCATCCAACTGCTCTCTTCAGAAGAACCATCTCATATACAATGACAACCATGGATTTAAAGTAGAGCAATGGAGAAGAAAAATTTATCCAAGCAAATGAAAAACAATAAAGAGCAGGGGTTGCTATTCTAATTTCAGACAGAAAAGACTTTAACAATGATCAAAAAAGACAAAGGGCATTATATAATAATAAAGAGTTCAATTCAACAAGACAACTTAGCTATCCTAAATATAGATGTACCCAACACTGGAGCATCCAGATTCATAAATCAAGTTCTTAGAGACCTATGAAGAGACTTAGGTAACTTAATAATAGTAGGAGACTTAAACAGCCCACTGACAGTATTAAACAGATCATCGAGGCAGAAAAGTAACAAAGGTATTCAGGATCTAAACTTGATACTTGACCAATTGAACCTAACAGACATCTGCAGAACACTCCACCCAAACAACAACAGAATATACATTCTTCTCATATGTACATGGCACACACTCTAAAATTAACCACATGCAAGGCCATAAAACAATCCTCAATTAACTTGCAAAAACCAAAATCATACTCTCAGACCACAGCAGAATAAAAATAGAAAGCAATACTAAGAAGCTACCTCAAAGCCATACAATTACAAAAAAATTAAACAACCTGCTCCTGAATAACTTTGGGGTAAATAATGAAATTAGGCAGAAGTCAAGAGATTCTTTAAACTGATGAAAACAAAGATACAACATACCAGAATCTCTGGGACACAGCTAAAGCAGTGTTAAGATGAAAGCTTATAGCACTAATAACCTACATCAAAAAGTTAGATCTCAAATGAACAACCTAACGTCACACCTAGAGGAACTAGAAAAACAAGAGCAAAACAACTTCAAAGCCAGCAGAAGAAAAATATAACCAAAATCGGAGCGAAACTGAGATATAAAAGCCATACAAAACTACAAAACCAAAAGTTTGTTCTTTGAAATAATAAATAAGATTAATAGATCTCTGGCTAGACTAATACAGAAGAAAAGAGAAAAGATCCAAATAAACATATTGAGAAAGGACAAAGGGGACATTACCAACAACCCCACAAAAATACACAAATCTCTGAGACTATTATGAACATTTCTATGCACACAAACTAGAAAACCTAGAAGAATAAATAAATTTCTGGAAACATACAGCCTTCCAAGATTGCACCAAGAAATTGAATTCCTGAACAGACCAATAACAAATTCCAAAATTGAATCAGCAATAATAACAATAAAAATAAAACACCAACCAGAAAAAACCCTGGACCAGACAGATTCTATCGGATATATAAAGCAGAGTTGGTACCCATCCAATTAAAACTTTTTCAAAAAATTTACAAAGAGGGACTCCTCCATAACTCATTCTGTGAGGCCAGCATCTTTCTGATACTGGTATCTGGCACAACACCCAGTGAAAAAAGAAAACTTCAGGCCAGTATCCTTGAAAAACATAGAAACAAAAATCCTCAACGATAGATTAGCAAACCAAATCCAGCAGCCCATCAAAAAGCTAATCCACCATAATCAAGTAGGCTTTATTCCTGGGATGCAAGGTTGGTTTAACATACACAATTCAATCAGTGTGAGTCATTACATAAACAAAACCCAAAACAAAAACCACATGATCATCTCAGTAGATGCAGAAAAGACTTTTGATAAAATTTAACATACCTTCATATTTAAAAAACTCTCAAACTGGGCATATAAGAAATATACCTCAAAATAATAAGAAACATCTATGACAAAAGCATAGCCAACATTATACTGAAAGGGTAAAAGCTAGAAGCATTCCCTTGAGAACTGGAACAAGACAAGGATGCCCATTCTTACCATTTCTATTCAACATAGTACTGGAAATTCTAGCCAGAGCAATAAAGCAATAGAAAGAAATAAAAAACGTTCAAATAGGGAAAGAAGAAGCCAAACTATGTCTCTTTGCAGGCACTATGATTTTATACCTAGAAAACAGCATAGTCTTTGCCCAAGGGTTGCTAGATCTGATAAATAACTTCAGCAAAGTTTCAGAATACAAAATCAATGTACAAAAATCAGTAGCATTTCTATACACAAATAACACCAAAGCTGAGAGCCAAATCAGGAACACAATCTCATTCACAATAGCCATAAAAAGAATAAAATACCTAGTAAGACAGTTCTCAAGGAGATGAAAGATCTCTACAATGAGAATTGCAAAACATTGCCAAAAGAAATCAGAGATGACATAAACAAATGAAGAAACAGTCCATCCACACAGGTAGGAAGAATCAATATCTTATTAAAATGGCCATACTGCCCAAAGCCATTTATAGATTCAAATCTATTCCTATCAAACTATCAACAATATTTTTCACAGAATTAGAAAAAAACTATTCTAAAATTTCAATGGAACTCAAAAAGAGCCTGAATAGTCAAAGCAATCCTAAGCAGAAAGAAAAAATCTGGAGGTATCACATTACCCAATTTCAAACTATGTAACAAGGCTATGGCAACTAAAACAATATGATACTGGTGGAAAAAAAAAAAAAAAAAAAGATACATAGACCAATGGAACAGAATAGAGAGACCAGAAATAAGGCCACACACCTAAAACCATGTGATCATTGACACAGTCAACAAAAATAAGCAGTGGTGAAAGGACTCTCTATTCAAAAAATGGTATTAAGATAACTGGCTAGCCATATGCAGAAGATTGAAACTAGACACCTTATTTTCACCATATGCAAAAATCAACTCAAGATGGATTAAAAACTGAGATGTAAAACCAAAAACTATAAAAACCCTTGAATGAAACTTAGGAAATACCATTCTAGACATAGGCCATGGCAAAGATTTCATGATGAAGATACCAAAATCTGATGCAACAAAACCAAAAATTGACTTATGGGACCCAATAAAACTAAAGTGCTTCTGCACAGCAAAAGAAACTATCAAGAGAGTAAACACACAGTCTACAGAATGACAGAAAATATTTGCAATCTATGCCTTTAACAAAGGTCTTTAGACCTCCAGAGTCTTTAAGAAACTTAAAGAAATTAACAAGTGAAAAACACGCAACCCTATAGGCAAAGGACACGAGCAGACACTTCCCAAAAGAAGACATACATGGAGCCAACAGTCATATGAAGAAAAAAAGCTCATCATTAATCATTAGAGAAATGCAAATCAAAACCACAATGAGACATCATTTCGCACCACTCCCAATGGCTATTACTAAAAAGTAAAACAGCAACAACAACAAAAAAAACCAGATACTAGTGAGGTTGTATAGAAAAGAGAACACTTATACAGTGCTGGTGGGAATGTAAATTAGTTCAGCCACTGTGGAAAACAGTTTGGAGATTTCTCAAAGAACTTAAAACAGAACTACCATTTGACCCAGCAATCCCACTACTGGGTATATACCCATAGGAATATAAATTATTCCACCATAAGGAGACATGCACACATATGTTCATTGCAGCACTATTCACAATAGCAAAAACATGGAGTCAACCTAAATGCCCATCAACAGTGGACTGCATCAAGAAAATGTGATACATATACATCATGGAATACTATGCAGCTGTAAAAAGTAACAAAACTCTGTCCTTTGCAGCAATATTGATGCAGCCGGAGGCTATTATCCTAAGTGAACTAACACAGGTACAGAAAAACAAATACTGCATGTTCTCACTTATAAGTAGTAGCTAAACACTGAGTACAAAGGGACACAAAGAAGGGAACAATAGATCTTAGGACCTACTTGAGGGAGAAGGGTGAGAATCAAAAAACTACATATTGGGAGTTGAATTAAGATAGCAGATAGGAGGCAGGTCTAGCTTGCAGCTCCCACTCAGATGTAAAGAGCAGCAAGTGGAGACTCACACCATGAACTCTTTTTCTAAGAACTACTAAAACAAAACACTAAACAAAAACACAACAAAGGACCCTCACAGAGTCACATAACTCTCCTGCTACCTCCACCAGAGCAGGTACTGGTATCCACAGCCACAAGATCTGAAGATAGATCATATCACATCACAGGACTATTTGCAGACACTCCCTAGTACCAGCCCAGAACCCGGTAGCTCTGCAGGGTGGTTAGACCCAGAAGAGCAAAAATAATCACTACAGTTTGACTCTCAGGAAGCCCCACTCCTAGGGGAAGGAGAAGACATCAAGGGAGCACCCCACAGGACGAAAGAATCTGAACAGCAGCCCTCGAATCCCAGATCTTCCCTCTGACATAGTCTATTCAAATGGGAAGGAACCAGGAAAACAATTCCAGCAATATGACAGAATGAGTTTCTTTAACATCCCCAAAAGATTATATCAGCTCATCAGCAATGGATCCAAGGCAAGACAAAATCTCTGAATTACCAGAAAAAAGAATTTAGAAGGTGTATTATTAAGCTAATCAAGGAGGCACCAGAGAAAGGTAAAGTCCAACTTGAAGAAACAAAAAACATGATACAGGATATGAAGGGAAAACTCTTCAATGAAACAGACAGCATAAACAAAAAACAATCACAACTTCTGGAAATCAAGGACACACTTAGAGAAATGCAAAATGCTCTGGAAAGTCTCAGCAATAGAATCAAAAAAGCAGAAGAAAAAACTTCAGAGCTTGAAGATAATATTTTTTTAATTAACCCAGTTCATCAAAGATTAAAAAAAAGAATTTTGGAAAATGAACAAAGCCTCCAAGAATTGTCCAAACCTAAGAATAATTGGTGTTCCTGAGGAAGAAGAGAAAACTGTAAGTTTGGAAAACAAATTTGAGGAGATAATCAAGAAAAATTTCCCTGGCCTTGCTAGAGATCTAAACATCTAAATACAAGAAGATCAAAGAACACCTGGGAAATTCATTGCAAAAAAATCATCACCTAGGCACATAGCCATCAGGTTATCTAAAGTCAAGATGAAGGAAAAAATCTTAAGAGCTGTGAGGCAAAAGCATCAAGTAACCTATAAAGGAAAACCTATCAGATTAACAGCAGATTTCTCAGCAGAAACCCTACAAGCTAGAAGAGATTGGGGTCCTATTTTTAGCCCCCTTAAACAAAACAATTATCAAGACACAGTCTTCTCCAGACAAACAAATGCTGAATTTGCCACTACCAAGCCAACACTACAAGAACTGCTAAAAAGAGCTCTAAATCTTAAAACAAATATTTGAAATACACCAAAATAGAACTTTCTTAAAGCATAAATCTCACAGGACCTATATAAAAATAACACAATGAAAAAAAAAAAAAAAAAAAAAAATTAAACAAAAAAAAAACATAATAAAAAAAAAAATACCACCGCACATATAAAAAAAAAAAAAAAAAAAAAAAAAAAAAAAAACAAGGTATTCAGGCAACAAATAGCATAATGAATAGAATAGTACCTCACATCTCAATGCTAACATTGAAGGTAAATGGCCTAAATTATCCACCTATATATACAGATGGCAGAATGAATAAGAAACCAGCCAAGTTTCTGCTGTCTTCAGGAGACTCACCTAACAAATAAAGACCCACATTAACTTAAGGTAAAGGGATGGAAAAAGATTTTCCATGCAAATGGACACCAAAAGCCACCAGGAGTAGCTACTCTTATATCAGACAAAACAAACTTTAACACAATGGAATTTTACAAAGACAAAGAGGGACATTATATAATGATAAAAGGACTAGTCTAACAGGAAAATATCACAATTCTAAATTTATATACACCTAACACTGGAGCTTCCAAATTTATAAAACAATTACTATTAGGCCTAAGAAATGAGATAGACAGCAACACAATAATAGTGGGGGACTTTAATACTCCACTGATAGCACTAGACAGGTCATCAAAACAGAAAGTCAACAAAGAAACAATGGACTTAAACTAAACCCTACAACAAATGAACCTAATGGATATTTACAGAACATTCTACTCAACAACTGCAGAATATACATTCTATTCATCAGTATATGGAACATTGTCCAAGATAGATCATACGATAGGCCACAAAACAAGTCTCAGTACATTTAAGAAAATCAAAATTATATGAAGTACTATCTCAGACCACAGTGGCATAAAATTGGAAATCAACTCCAAAAGGAACCCTCAAAACCATGCAAATACATGGAAATTAAATAGCCTGCTTCTGAATTATCGTGAGGTCAACAATGAAATCAAGATGGAAATATAAAAATTCTTTGAACTGAATGATAATAGTGACACAACCTATCAAAACTTCTTGGACACAACAAAAGTGGTGCTAAGAGGAAAGTTCATAGCACTAAATGCCCACATCAAAAAGTCTTAAAGAGCACAAATAGACAATTGAAGGCCATACCTCATGAAGCTGGAGAAACAAGAACAATCCAAACTCAAACCCAGCAGAAGAAAACGATACCGAAGATCAGAGCAGAATTAAATGAAATGGAAATAAGCAAACAAAAAACAAAACAAAAGAAAAATGAAACAAAAAGCTGGCTCTTTAAAAATACAAATAAAATTGATAGACCATTAGTGAGATTAACCAAGAAAAGAAGAGAGAAGATCCAAATAAGTTCAACTAGAAACAAAATGGTATATATTACAACTGATACCACAGAAATATGAAAGATTATTCAAGGCTACTATGAAAACCTTTACATAAATAAACTAGAAAACCTAGAGAAGATGGATAAATTCCTGGAAACATGTAACCCTCCTAGATTAAATAAGGAAGATACAGAATCTCTGAACAGATCAATCACAAGCAATGTAATTGAAATGGTAATTTAAAAAATTGCCAACAAAAAAGTCCAGGACAAGTCAGATTGACAGCTGAATTTTATCAGATATTCAAAGAAGAATTGGTGTCAATCCTATTGACACTACTCTAAAAGACAGAGAAAGAGAGAATCCTCTCTAAATCATTCTTTGAAGCCAGTATCACCCTAATACCAAAACCAGGGAAGGACATAATAAAAATAAAAATAAAAATAAAACTACACACCAATATCCCTGATGAACATAGATGCAAAAATCCTTAGTAAAATATTAATGAAACAAATCCAACAGCATATAAAAAAGATAATCCACCATGATCAAGTGGGTTTCACACCAGGGATGCAGGGATGGTTTAACATACATAAGTCAATAAATGTGATACACCACATAAACAGAATTAAAAGCAAAAATCACATGATTATCCCAATAGACACAGAAAAAGCAAATCCAGCATCACTTTATGATTAAAACCCTCAGCAAAATCGGCATAGAAGTGATATACCTCAAGGTGATAAAAGCCATCTATGACAAACATACAGTCAACATTATACTGAATGGGGAAAAGTTGAAAGCATTCCCCCTGAGAACTAGGAGACAAACATGGCCACTTCTTTTCAACACAGTACTGGAAGTCCTAACCAGAGCAATCAGAAAAGAAACAGGTAAAGGGCATCAAAATTGGTCAAGAGGAAGTCAAACTGTTGCTGTTTACTGATGATATGATCACACACCTAGAAAACCCTCAAGACTCATCTAAAAAGCTCCTAGAACTGGTAAATGAATTCGGCAAAGTTTCAGAATACAAACTTAATGTACACAAATCAGTAGCTCTGCTATACACCAACAGCGAACAAGCTGAGAATCAAATCAAGAACTCAACCCCTTTCACAATAACTGCAAAAAATAAAAATAAAATACTTAGGAATATACCCTAACCAAGCATGTGAAAGACTGCTACAAAGAAAACTACAAAACACTGCTGAAAGAAATTACAGATGGCACAAGCAAATGGAAACACATCCCATGCTCATGGATGTGTAGAATCAATATTGTAAAATGACCATACAGCCCAAAGCAATGTACAAATTCAATGAAATTCCCATCAAAATACCACCATCATTCTTCATGGAACTAGAAAGAAAAACCCTAAAATTCATGTGGAACCAAAAAAGAGCCTGCATAGTCAAACCAAGACTAAACAAAAAACAAATATGGACATATCACATTACCTAAATTCAAACTATTCTGTAAGGCCATAGTCACCAACACGGCATGGTACTGATATAAAAATAGACACATAGACAAATGGAACAGAATAGAGAACTTAGATATAAAGCCAAATACTTACGGCCAAAGGATCTTTGGCAAAGCAAGCAAAAACGTAAAGTGGGGAAAGGAAACCTTACTCAACAAATGGTGCTGGTATAATTGGCAAGCCAAATGTAGAAGAATAAAACCGGATCCTCATCTCTCACCTATACAAGAATCAACTCAAGATGAATCAAAGACTTAAATCTAAGGCCTGAAGCCATGAAGATTATAGAAGGTAACACTGGAAAAACCCTTCTAGAAATTGGCTTAGGCAGACTTTATGACCCAGAACCCAAAAGCAAATGCAACAAAAACAAAGATAAATAGATGGGACTTAATTAAACTAAAAAGCTTCTGCACAGCAAAAGAAATAATTAGCAGAGATAACAGACAACCTACAGAGTGGGAGAAGATCTTCACAATTTATACATCTGACAAAGGACTAATATCCAGAATCTACAAGGAACTCAAACAAATCAGCAAGAAGAAAACAAACAATTCCATTGAAAAGTGGGCTAAGAACATGGATAGACAATTATCAAAAAAACATATACACATGGCCAACAAGCATATGGAAAAATGATCAACATCACTAACAGGGAAATGCAAATCATATAAATACACACACACACACACACACACCATGGAATACTTCTCAGCCACAAAGAGGAACAACATAATGGCATTTGCAGCAACCTGGGTGGAACTGGAGACCATTATTCTAAGTGAAGTAACTCAGGAATGGAAAACCAAACATCATACGTTCTCACTCGTATGTGGCAGCTAAGCTATGAGGACACAAAGGCATAAGAATGATACATTGGACTCTGGGGACTCAGGGGAAAGGGTGGGTGTAGTGAGGTATAAAAGCCTGTATATTGGGTACAGTGCACACTGCTTGGGTGATGGGTGCACTGAAATCTCAGAAATAACCACTAAAGGGGGCCGGGTGCGATGGCTCATGCCTGTAATCCCAGCACTTTGGGAGGCCAAGGAGGGCAGATCACAAGGTCAGGAGACCGAGACGATCCTGGCTAACATGGTGAAACCCTGTCTCTACTAAAAATACAAAAAAATTAGCCGGGTGTGGTGGCGGGTGCCTATAGTCCCAGCTACTCAGGAGGCTGAGGCAGGAGAATGGCATGAACCTGTGAGGCGGAACTTGCAGTGAGCCGAGATCTCACCACTACACTCCAGCCTGGGCAACAGAGCGAGACTGTCTCAAAAAAAAAAAAAAAAAAAAAAAGAAAGAAAGAAAGAAAGAAAAGAAAAGAAATAAGCACAAAAAACATATTCATGTAAGCAAACACCACCTGTTCCCCAAAAAACCTACTGAAATATAAATTGTTTTAAATTTTAAAAGGAAAAAACTACCTGTTGGGCATTATGCTTATCACTTTGACAAAGCGATCTGTACATCAAACCCCTGTGACGACCAATTTACCCATGTAAGAAACGTGCATATATACCATATACCACCTAAAACTAAAATAAAAGTTGGAAAAAAATAAAAACTAAGAACTACATCCCACTTGGGAATCAGAGCAATCACACCATAGGAATTTCAGGGGTACCGGGTTTCTTTGCCAAACACATCATGAAGTTTCAGCAAAGCTGCAGGGAAACATTTGTTTGGAAACAACAGTAGTTGTTTGTTTGCTTGCTTGTTTGTTCATCCCAGTGAAGAACAGAACCCCTAAGCACTGATGACTAGTAGAGTGGATAAGTGAAACCTTTTTCAGCTTATCATACCTGGTGCAAACATTGCACAATTGTCCTGCCAGTAGTTAACAATTGGGTGAAAATGTGTTTTTTCCTCTGTATTTCTTCCAGTTGTTAGATTACTTTTTCCATATTCCCTAGGTATCAGATGTTTTTTAAATTCCCTGAATGTATGCTTTTGCAAAATAAATGGTGTTTGCTGAAATGTGTATGGTCTAAGTGCACAGTTAAACTGTGGGTATCTAGAATAAAAAACAACTCCTTTAGGTCTGACCCATTTACAAAATGTATTCTTGGCCTATTTTTTTTCTTTTAGATCCACACCAAATCTGTTATTAAATCATGCTTGAGTTTTAGAGATTATTTACAAATAACTTCTGTTCATGCTATGGTTTAATTAAAAAAAATATATAACATTCATGTATATTAAACATTAGATAGAAAAATTGTGGTGATGAAACTTTAGTTTGTCTTGACCATTTTGAAGAAGCTGTTCTTTCTGAATATGGAGTTTGGCTCCATGTGATAATTTGCCTATTCTAGAGGATTCTATAAATGCTACATAATTATGATTTCATATTTAATGTACATGCACCAGAATCTAATGAATGTGCGGCACACCATCAATTAATCAAAGTGCTTGAGAGGAGGATATTCCTTCCAGATAATTGAATTTACTGGTAAATTCAGGCTTTAATGGCAAATCCTTTTACTGTTACCCTTGTTAAAAATCCACCTAAAATGTATTAGTTCATAGTACAATGTACCAAAGATTAACATTTGATATTCACAAAAAAATTGTCCTTTACGTGCCTCGTTTTTATCAGTCTAAACACCAATTCCCCTTACAGAGTACTGGAAATGCAGAGATGGCTGTTGCTTTGAGTCTGGGATGTATAATTTGCTTCTTTCTCCTTAACAATGAAGTAGAGCAAAATATCTCAGTTAATTGGAAGTCTTTATTAATTGGATCTCTCTTTATTGTCTTTGAGAGAATAGTTTTTGCAAGTTCCAAATTGTGTGATAGGGAGTTCTTTTTTTCAACAAAAAGGAAATTCCCAGGTAAAAGCATTGTGCCTAATGAACTTTCATACAGGTGCTTCTGTCAGGAGAGAGCCTCATTCTTGAAAGCTTTATGGCCCAGGCTAGAATTACAACCAGTGATAACAGGAGCCTCAGCCCAGGACAGGTGTTGTCATTCTTTTCAGATGCTTATTTTAACATGGAATAAAGTCGAGTCTATAAAACAGGGGTGGGAATTTCACTAGGGCAGATTTGGGCTGGATCATAAAATGCCAGTCCTGTGTCCACACTGCTTGTGTGTGAGCTCCCTAGAGAACCTTCTAGAAATGTGACCAAGAACCTCAATCTCCCATGTGTGTGTATGGCAGGGGGAGGGGATGTGCATTTTTAATGTACCATAATGGATTAAAATTTGTGAACATTAAGTGAAGACATATTTTATGTTTTCAACTCCACTATCAGAGGCCGAAGGGATCTGAAAGTAGTTACAAAAGTTAGTCCTTGTGCTCAGAAACATTAATCTTCCGGGTTAATAAAAATGGGCCAATGTAACATCACTAAGGAACATTTAATTACTGGAACTGTGTCTCTAGAAGAGGTATTCACAGATTTATCAACGCCAAGGCTGTTTTGGTTCATCATCTTTGTAGCTAACTAAGAAAAGCCATGTTTTAAAATACACATTGGAACACATAACTCCCCTATATTAAACCTTCTTCCATTTCAGACACATTTTGAATTCTATGGGGTTCTATGTGTCTGTCTGTCTATGGATCACAGAGTCAGACTCCTTTTGGGCCACCAGCCAATCTGTTTCCTAGCTCAGGTCACACTGGCTTTTTTAAAAGTTCTCCTGAACATATTGGATCCCACCCCACACCCTATTTAAGAACCTTCCCAATTGCTGTGTTCTGCACCTGTGACATCCTCACCCTGCTTGCCTTGCCAACTTTCCATTAGGTGTCACACAAAATGTCAGCTCCCACAGTCCTCCCTTGACAGCCCCCTTCATTCATCCATTGCGTGCCAATTTTCCTCTTAATGGTTTTTCTTCATTAAACTTCTCAGAAATTGCACCTAAATATATGTTTGAGTATTTAGGGTTTTTTGCTCCCATTAGCCTATCTATATAATCCATGAAAAGGGGAACCACATCATTATTGTTTACTTCTATGTTCTCAATCCCCAGCACAGTTACTAACATATGGGAAATATTTAATAAATATCTGTTGGATGAATAAAAGACTGAATCAATAAACAAAACACAAAATAATGTGAGATAATCAGACATAGACTGCATGTGCCCTTAAATTATGCTGTTAACAATAAACACCTTCATCAAGTGATTTCTATCACTTGTTAATTTATTCATTAAATATTTATTGAGTGCCTGCTATGTGCTGGATATTGTGCCAGGTATTGAGAATTCATCAGCAGAGTGAACAGAGCTCTGGTGCTAAAATCCTGGCCTTAAATCCTGGCTCCACCAATTACCAGTCACGTGACTTTGGTTACTTAATCTCTGAAGACCTAAGTTTTCTCATATGCAAAAGAGAATCATGTAATAATACATGACTTTGATGGTTGTTGTGAGATTTTAAAGAGTGAATACAAGTAAAGAAATTAGAACAGTGGATAGCACATATAAACGCTGTCTATGTGTCAGCTACTCTTGGGGAACAAAGTGATTGTCTACCAGACCAGCTGAAGATGCTGGAAGGAACAGTAGGCCAAAGGGCAGCAGGCTGATGCTTTCATTCTCATTTAGTCCTGTGCTAGGACTGGGTCTCAGTTTCCTCATTCGCAGATTGTAGAGCATAGTATCTGCCATCCACGAATGAGAGGGTCTCCAGGGAGATAATGTAAACTGCAAAACACAACACTGTTATAAACTAGCATTTTTTCATGGGTAACACCTTTATTTCACTTGGCTTCTCTTAAAAACTCAGGGTTTTCTATCACCATCCATTCTTTTTAAGTGCTCATTATACTTTATTTGCTGGTTTTAAATGTCAAATATCATACCAGGGCACTGCCCATCTTTTTCCAGTGTTTCTTTTTTCATTTCTATGAAAATCTAAATAAGAATTGATATCCTATCTGTAATATTAGGCATTACAATATTTTGAGTTTGAAACGGGAGCTCAGCTAGATTTTCGATAAAGTATGTGTGTTTTCTTGGCATCTTTTTATAAGTCTATTATTATTATTACTATTACTACTATAATAGCATTCTTCTCATCTAAAATTGTGAAAAGTGGGCATATTTTCAAACTCTTGGGCAGCATTTTTAAGGGAGTTAGTCACTGTTACCCATTGCTCAAGTAAATTAAAATGTAATAGTCTATGTTATCCCACATGGGTTATGGAGAAAATGCATAATTTCCCAGGAGTGTAAGGAAGGGTGGGAGTATTGGACTAAATAATCTTGTTTTCTAGATGTAATTTGATGCTTTCTCATTGGAGTTTATACAGTGCACCCCACCCCACCAGTAATACTCTGACCTCTTTTTCAGGTTTTGGTTGGTCTTTTTTATTTTGTTTTTATTTGTTTCTGCATTTTTCTCATATCACTATAATACCAGAAATTAAAAATTAAACAGCTCTGACTCACATCACTTATCACAGAGAGTAGCTCATAAATAGACATTTGATAAATTAATGTCACATTTATAAAACTTTCTACTCTTTTGGTATACAGAAGTTTTAGGTACTGAGAAACATCACACTCTTACTCATCATTTCTTACCTTGCTTTCTATGCAAAAAATACTGGGTGAGCTTTTAGGGAGTCTCACCTGTAAAGTAATTTTATGTGCCCAAAAAGTAAGAAATCTGTTGTTATATTATTATTGGCATCCTTGTCATTATTTATAATAATTATCTTAGGAAAGAACTTGCCATTTCTGGATGGTCTATAATCCCAAAATAATAATCATAGCAACCGCCATAATAATGAGCAATATAATAACCATTCATTTAGACAGTGATTCATAATCTTAACCATTATCACATTATGTTTAATTATGATGACAGTGGTGAAAATTACTATTTCCAGCTATTGAGAATGCAAGGAATTTCAGAACTCAAGGGAGGAAAGTAAAAATAAAAAAATTAATGAAGCTTTTTTTCTTAATAATCTCTAGAAGAAACGATTGAAAAATTAAGCTTGAAAATGCAAAATTTGTCTTGATTTAACCCATATTCACCTGTCTGATTTCTGATAGAGACACATGAAGTTTTCAGGTTGTTTAAAAACCTATTTGTGTGACTTTTCCTCCCAAATTTCCACCAAAGACATTTTGCTGTGTTCCAAACCAAAAATAATTAGGAACAATCCTGACAGGAGAATGCGCCTGACTTTTGAAAGTCATAGCATGTGTTTATGACAAAGCTGGAGGACTGTGTTTGGCTTGGTCATTGCGGGAAACATCACATAGGAACAAGGGAAGACAGACGTCTTGGCTTACCAGTGAGCTGTAAAAACTTAATGGCCTTGTCTGGGAAGAAAACAAAAGAGAATGTTTTGTACTGTTGGTTGCTGAGAGTCCTTTTAGGCATGACATAAAAAACGCAACTATGCAATCATGATCGCATTATTTAAAATCTATATGTGACTATCATATATATGTAATGTACATATCTATTGTTTATTTACAATTAGCATAGATTACTGATTTAGCAATAAAAATATGTTGGAAATTATGGAATCTGAGTGATGCATATAGCCTTCCTGCTCCCCACCCAGCCTCCAGTACCAAATTCCTCGTCCAGGGAGAAGGGGAAGAAATCAGGTTTTCCTGTGTGCCAGGCATTCTGACAGGCAATGAGAATACAACAGCCAGCAAGGAATTGCCTTCATAAACTTACAGAGTGTGAAGAAAATAGATAATTAAACATGAAAATCACAAGCCACTGGGAAAGGTGCCATAGTCCCAGCCCTGAGGACACTGGAGGGTCTCAGCAGGCTTGGGATGGCAAAAAAATCATCAAGGTTGGGACCTGGAAGGAGGACAGGAGTTTTCAAGCAAAGGGAAATGTAGCAGAGATTTCAAGGGAAGGAAGCAAAAGTATTTGGAGTATACACAGGAGCCCGATGAAGGGCATTAGGAGAAAACAAAGGGGTTTTATTTTTGCCCTCAGTGAGATAGTTAATCCAGGAAGGGGCTAGGTGCAGAGGTTCATGCCTGTAATCCTAGCATTTTGCAAAGCCAAGGAGGGAGGATTGCTTGAGTCCAGGAATTCAAGACCAGCCTGTGCAACATGATGAGACCCCATGTGTACAAAAAAAATGAAAACATTATTAACTTGAGAGGCTGAAGTGAAAGGATTGCTTGAACCCAGGAGGTTGAGGCTCCAGTGAGCCGTGATCACGCCACTGCACTCTGGCCTGGTGGCAAAGGTAGACTGTCTCAAAAAAAAATTTTTTTAAAGGAAAGAAAAAGAAAATCCAGGAAGGGTTTATTTGGGGAGTGATATTATCCAATCTGTGTTTTAGAAAGACAAACAATTCTGGCCATGGTAAAGAAAGGAGCAGACTTCTGTTTCTGACACCATGGCTGACTAGAGATTTTCGAGAGTCCAAATAACCAGATGTTGCATTCAAAGTAAGTTTTCTCATGTGTTTGTTTTGTTTTAATTGCTGGGCTTTCAGGAAGTATGGAAAAAGAAAAAGAAAACTTGCCATATTTTAGATCAGTGGTTTTCAAAATATGGTTCATGGGCTCCTACTATTTCCCCTAAATTTTTCAGGGAATTGAAGAGTTTAAAACTATTTTCATAATAAGCAGTCATTGGTCCCCCCCGCCACCCCCCATTGTATGAACACTAGCAGTGACTGTGCACAGGCAGCTGTGGATGACAGGGCGTCAAGGCCATGGGGCAAAGCAGGAGTCTCTTCATCTCCATACATTCACTATTTTAAAAAAAAAAAGCCAAATTCACATAAGAATTAAAAACTTTTGCCTTGATGAAGCAAAAGATTAATTTTGTTTATATCTACCCTGGAGAGTCAGTCTTTTCAGTATTCTCTGCGATGACACAGGAAGTTTGCAGAAAGCACTTCTATCCCTCACAGGAGTAGGAACATTGTCTTCAGGAAAAACACGTGAGATTCCTTCAGTCATGAACTGAACTAACAACTTTTCTTCATAAAGTGTCATTGTTACTTGAAAGAACAACTGAAAACCTGTAATTATCCAGACCTGGGTATTTGTCCAACATTTTCTTGAAAATGAATGAGGTGAGCTTGTCACTTCAAGAAAAACGACTGACAATATTTGTTGCCAATGATAACCTGAAGTTTTCAAATAATAATTATAATTTTGGGAAACTTGTACCCCCCACAGTGAGCTTGGCAGCTTCTTGATAATTAAAGACTTTTCTGATGCAAGCAGTGAATTCTTAACAAATGTGCTTTTTTATACTATATAATAAAATGTGCCAATACTTGAAAGACATGCATAGCTCAGTGAAAACCAATATTGTCCAATACAGGAAGTATAAGGTCACATGCAGGTAAAAGATCCATCCAAACTGTAAGATAGACCAAATGTATTTTAATAAAACAGAACAAAAAATTCATTGACAAAAGTACAGATTTTACATTACAACTAACCTTTCAGAAACTACCAGTTAGGGAGTTCTGGTATTGTATTAAAGAATATCCACCATTACCTGGAAAGGCTACTGAACACTCCTCCCTTTTCCAACTACATCTCATCTGTGAGGCTGGATTTTTTTTTCAGATACTTGAACTAAAACAACGTATTATGAAGACTGACTACAGAAGCAACTGGGTTATTTAGCCAGATATTTAAAAGATTTGCAAAAGAATAAACCAATGCCACTCTTCTTACAAGGTTTTTACTTTGTTCCAAAAAACATAGTTTCTTTTTCATAAAACATTATTTATATTGACATGGAATGAATTTACTAATATATTTAAATGAATTTATAAATGAATACGAAAATTTCAAATTTTCATTTTTGGTGTTGTAAATATCAATAGATATAGTTCACATTAAGAAGCTTTTTGGGGTCACTAGTTTTAAAGATTATACTCTTAAAGTATAATCATGTGACCAAAGTCCTCATAAAGGGATCCTCAAAAAAATATTTAAGGGTCTTAAAACCAAAATATTGAAAACTGTTGTATTGTATATCTAAATAAAATTATTAAAATTATATGCTATATTGTATATATTGTATATCTGATCCTCAAAAAAGGATTTTAAAGGGTCCTAAAACCAAAATCTTTAGAACTGCTCTATTGTTAATCTGAATAAAATCATTACATTCCAAGAGTCATAGTCTGAAAGCACAGCCCAAGATAAAGACTTGTGTGGAGATTTTTTTTTTTTTTTGGCAATGAGATACCAGAAACACAGAGAAAGAAAACCAATCAAATTGCACTCATAGGATCTCAGGGAACGTTCTGTCCAGCTTTATGAAATACAGCTTTATGAAATACAGTTCGGTCAGTAATGAATTGCATATATGACAGTGGCCACATAAGATTATAATGGAGTTGAAACATTCTTATCACCTAGTGACATCATAGCCATCATAACATCGTAGCACAATGCATTACTCATGTGTTTGTGGTGACGCTGATGTCAACAAACCTATTGTGCTGCCAGTCATATAAAAGCATAGCACATCCAGTTACATACTATACATAATACTTGATAAGGATAATAACTGTGTTACTGCTTTATGTATTTGTTATACTTTACTTTTTATTGCTGTTTTAGAGTGTGCTCCTTCTACTTATAAGGGAAAAAAACCCCTGTAAATCAGCCTCAGGCAGGTCTTTCAGGAAGTATCCAGAAGAAGGCATTATTATCGTAGCAGATGACAGCTTCAGGCATGTTAGTGCCCTGAAGATCTTCCAGTGGGAAAAGAGGTGGGAGTGGAAGGCAGTCACACTGGGGATCCTGGCCCTGTGTGGGCCTAGGCTGATGTGTGTGTTTGCATCTTAGGTTTTAACAAAAATCGTTTAAAAAATAAAAATTAAAAAATTAAAAAATAGAAAATAAATTATGTAGAATAAGGCTATAAAGAAAGAAAATATTTTTGTTTAGCTATACAATGTGTGTTTTAAGCTAAGCATTATTACAAAAAGGAACAAAAAGTTTAAAAATTAAAAAGTTTAAAAAGTAAAAATATTGGCCGGGTGCGGTGGCTCAAGCCTGTAATCCCAGCACTTTGGGAGGCCGAGACGGGCGGATCACGAGGCCAGGAGATCGAGACCATCCTGGCTAACACAGTGAAACCCCGTCTCTACTAAAAAAATACAAAAAAACTAGTCGGGCGAGGTGGCGGGCACCTGTAGTCCCAGCTACTCGGGAGGCTGAGGCAGGAGAATGACGTAAACCCGGGAGGCGGAGCTTGCAGTGAGCTGAGATCCGGCCACTGTACTCCAGCCCGGGCGACAGAGTGAGACTCCGTCTCAAAAAAAAAAAAAGTAAAAATATTATATTAAGCTAAAGTTAATCTATTATTTAAGAAATAAAATTATTTAAATAAATTTAGTGTAGCCTAAGAGCATCTTCTTTAAGAAGTGTACAGTAGCATATGGTAATGCTCTAAGCATTCACGTTCACTCACCACTCATTCACTGACTCATCCAGAGAAGCTTCCAGTCCTGTAAGCTCCATTCATGGTAAGTGCCCTATATAGGAATACAACTTTTTATCTTTTATACCCTATTTTTAGTATACCTTTTCTATGTTTAGATACATAAATACTACTGTGTTGCAATTGCCTATAGTATTCAGTACAGTAACATGCTGTGCAGGTTTAAAGTCTAGGAGCTATAGGTTATACCATGTAGCCTAGGCATGTAGTAAGTTCTACCACTTAGGTTTGTGTGAGTGCACTATGATGCACAACGACAAAATGGCCTAGTGACATGTTTCTCAGTACCTATCCCTGTTGTCAGGGGCATGTGACTGCATTCCTTAGAACTGTCACCCACAGCCTGAAATGCAGAAAGCATGAGTCCCTTAGCTTCCTTCCCTCCTTGATCAAAGTAACCTTAGCAGCCCTTTCCCTCCTGCATTTTCTGGTTGCCAGAGCATGAGTGGTAACCCAGTTCCCCTGAGCATCCCACACCACAATGTCCAAGAAGCCCCAGGGCAAGAAGTAAGAGGTACGTGGCAGCTATTCCAAGGCATGGTGTTGTAAGCTTGCACCTGGGTGAAGCTGCTGGAAGACTGCATAGGTCTGGTTGTTGCAGAGTAGGCTGGAGTTAAAAGATAAGGGTGAGAAAATGTGAAGTACCCAAAGGTACCCAGATAATCCACCCACTCAAACCCCTTGATCTCTTTATGCCCTCCATTAATTTCATTCAGTCATGGAGTCCCTTTCAGAATGGTGACCCAACTAAATCTATTCCAAAATTGAATGCAAGACGGCTAGTGGAGCAAGCTGTGGGTTGCAGACCCCTATAGCTATGGTCCCAAGGCTATATGATTGCTATCATCATCTTCCTCATCCATCCTTATTCTTGACCAGCACTTGTGCTGGTCTAGGTTCTTGACAAGACTTTTGTAATTGATATATCTGTGTCCTTAGTGGACTTTTCTTTCTCAGACTATGGCTGCTGTAAATGCTCATTCAATTAGGTCACCAGGTCCAGGAGCAACAAGACACACCTCAATGAATATCCCTGCCCCTTTCTAGCAGCAACCCTAGCTCTACACAGCAAGCAAGGTCAATTTCTCCCCAGCCCCTAGTGACCCAATGGTAGTCATAGCTTCGAGTTCAAAGGAACATCACACTTTGTCTCCTCGTGGAAACATCCACCCCCACCCCAACCTGGGGATCCAGAATATCTAATCTAGCAATATAATATTCTGCAAGTTGGGAAGCCAATCCCACTTCCACCTCTAGGTTCCTGAACTTGTGTGTTCTAATAGGATTATAGCACCTTAGAACAGCCCCTTGTTTACTGCATGTACTGCAACCTATAGAACACTGTTCAATCTGCAGGGTCCTCAAGCAGACCCTTAACTGAGTATTTAAGAGGTTACTCCAACTTTCTGTAAATCTTGTTGATTCGGCGCAATGAGATAAAACAAGTGGATCCTTATGGTCATGTATCCATTTTTGCAACTACAGGGTCATGAAATCAGTCTCTTCATTCAGAGCATTATGTAAGAATCCGTGGTGAGATACCTGGCATTCTGTAAGCCATCAGATTGCAGTGATGGCAGAGTCAAGGGGGACATACTCATATAAGGTGTAGAAGTCACACCTGCATCCCAGATAGAGGGATTTAATAGAATCAACCGGCCACTAAGAGCCTAGCTGGTCTCCTCAAGGAACTGGACATCCTTTTGTGGAACCTTGGCCTCAGTTGAGGTCTGCAGGATAAACATGCTTCCTTACAGCAAGGGGAGGGAGGTGACATCTGCCAGCCAGAGGGGCCCAAGGGGAAGTCTGAGATTCAAGATTCTCAGGCTCATCTACTCAGGTGTTCCATCCTGGGTCTCCAGGTCCCACTCATTTCTTATCAGGACCCTGATTCTGATTTGGAGACCTGTGGAGGTTATACAATTTGTTTTCTTAATTGCGGCATTTAAACAAATTAGGTTTGCTGCTAGATCGCTTGTGCTTGAATTTTGTCTTTTTTAAAAAACATCTTTTAGTCTCCTTGCAAGTAATATTAACTCTTTTATTACTTATAGAGACTTATACTTACTCTCTTAGGTTTTATTTGTGATTTTTAGGTAGGTATAGATTCTATTATTTGATGGTAGTAGCAATAATATTTTCAAAATTGAATTTGGAATTATATTTATCTGACTGGCCAAGTAAAAATCTAATGCATATTTTCATTTCCCCTTAGTAAGATGGATAAATTTATTATGCCTTTACTCTCTATTCACTCACTTCATGGTTTTTGTTGACATAATCTGAGATTTTAGGAACAGAATTATTATTGTTTCTAGTATTGTTGTCATCATATGATATTCATTTATTAAAAATCAATTGGTATCTAGTTTTTAAGTTTATTTAAAATAAATATTTAAACATATTTATGTGTAATAGATTTCAGTGCTAATTATCTGACATATTATTCATATATGATTCATACACATACATTTTAACTTCTTAATTCTTAATACTGATTTGCACCTCAGTTATACTGAGATTGCTCCTATGTCTTATCTTGTTTGTTTCTTTGTTCACACATGTATTTTACACTTCCTAAAACTGTTAATCTTGTTGCCTTCAAACATTACAAGGTATGCATCGAATATACAATTTGGGGGCACAGACTCTCCTCAAAGACACTGCGGTCTTTTCCATATGTTCTGGCATCAGAGTTACAAATAAGTCTGAAAGCTGCCTAACTACTGTTCTCAAATGAAAAACAAACAAAACAAAACAAAACAAAAAACCCTACTTTCCATATTTTTCTTTATAATTGAAGCTTTTTTGCCAAGACTTCTCTAAATGCAAGTCTCTTTTTATCAGCTTTGTCTTATAAAAAGTATTTGAAATCTACGTATGTAACTCTTTATTCAGCACAGGAAATTTTCTTCCATTATGCATATATTTATTTAATACATCTTTCTCTTTTTTTCTAGTTTCTTAAGGAATTACTACTATTCATGTGCTATGAATGACAAACAAATGAAAAAACCCTAAATCAATAATCCTCTCTCTTTTTTCTGTATCCCAAGGGAACTCCAGTTTATTCTCAACAATTGTCATTTCCTTTTCACAATGTCCATTCTCTTCTACGTTGCTTCCAATGCTAATTTTCACTCTACTATGCCATTTTCGGTTTCCCAGAAGTTTTTAGTTCTCTTTTCATCTTAGATTTAAAGTTTACTCTTTCCAAACTCAGCCTGTTCTTCTGTAATTATTTTCCCTTTTTTTCCCCACATTAAAGAATTTTTGGGGGCTTGCCATTCATCTGAATCATCAGTATAATTATCCCTTCCCTTTTACTTCAATATTTTCACTCAGGATCCCCATTGCCTATGACAGCAATACACCCTGGGTAATATGAGAATGCAGAGAAAGAGACAGGCTAACAGTCATGAAGGGGCCGGGAAATTTCCTGAAAGAACAGAGGTTTCACCCCAGCCTTAAACAATTAAAGAGAGTGGCCCAGAGGAAGACAGAGGTGTTTTAAGAAGAAGACTCACTTGTTCCCACCTACATTTTAGATGGATAACTCTGGCAGTTGTAGGGAGGAAGTGCTCAAATCAGGGGCACTCATGAGGAAGCTGCTGAAATTGGCAGGCGTCTGTAATCCCAGCTACTTGGGAGGCTGAGGCAGCAGAATGGCTTGAACCCACGAGGCGGAGGTTGCAGTGAGCCAAGATCACACCACTGCACTCCAGCCTGGGTAACAGAGTGAGGCGCTGTCTCAAAAAAAAAAGGAGACCAGCCGGGCGCGGTGGCTCAAGCCTGTAATCCCAGCACTTTGGGAGGCCGAGACGGGCGGATCACGATGTCAGGAGATCGAGACCATCCTGGCTAACACGGTGAAACCCCGTCTCTATTAAGAAATACAAAAAACTAGCCGGGCGAGGTGGCGGGCACCTGTAGTCCCAGCTACTTGGGAGGCTGAGGCCGGAGAATGGCGTGAACCCGGGAGGCGGAGCTTGCAGTGAGCTGAGATCCGGCCACTGCACTCCAGCCTGGGCGACAGAGCGAGACTCCGTCTCAAAAAAAAATAAATAAAATAAAATAAAATAAAAAATAAAAAAAAAGGAGACCAGGTGCCATGGCTCATGCCTGTAATCCCAGCACTTTGGTGGGAGGCCAAGGCAAGCGGATCACCTGAGGTCAGGAGTTCAAGACCAGCCTGACTAACATGGAGAAACCCCATCTCTACTAAAAATACAAAATGAACAGGGTGTGGTGCTTATGCCTGTAATCCCAGCTACTTGGGAGGCTGAGGCAGGAGAATCGCTTGAACCCAGGAGGCAGAGGTTGTGGTGAGCCGAGATCGTGCTATTGCACTCCTGTCTGGGCAACAAGAATGAAACTCCATCTCAAAAAACAAACAAACGAACGAAAAACCTGTTGACATAAATTACCCCATTAATACATTTGTAAATGTATATGTTTATTTCAATTTGTAAAAATTATAATTAAAAACACTAAGTTATTTTTTTAATTAGCCAACTATGAATAAAATAAAATTTCTAACCTAATGTGGTAGTCAATGACCAAAGGCACCGCAGGCCTGATGACACAGTAGAAATAAAACACTCAACAATGAAACAGAGTGCTTGAAAGGAAAAATTTCTTACCTGACAAGAGATAGCACTTGGGCCTAATGTGACCCCTCTTTCATCCTTACTGTAAATAACGCACTGAACTAATGATTCTGAGGGCCACTGACATGTGGATTTCTCACTTCCCATAGCTGAATTAACCACCAACACAGGCACAGATCTCTGAGCAATAAAGGAGTCATTGGGAATCTGCATGGGCTTAATGGGGTTACTTATCTTCTTAGCGAGCTTGCTTTATGGTTTTATAGGAAACTAAAATTGAAAACAAATTTGAACTGAGTCTGACCCAGTATTATTTATGATCTTGGTGAAACTCCAGGCGCCTTCTCTCCAAATTAAGGAAAATGTACTATTCAACATAGTGCAAGAATTATTAGCCAATGTGACGGAAAAAAAAAATAGACATTAGAGGTATGGGATTTGAAAGGAAGACACAAAACTGTCATTATTGGCAGACAACATGATTGTCTCCATAGGAAGATTAAGAATGTATTTTTTTAAAAGCCTATTAAAATTCAATTGCTTTTTAAGGTTTCCCGTTTTAATAACCAAATCACATGTCAATAGCATTTTCATACATCAGAAATAACCAGTTAAAATGTGGAAGAGAAAAAGGAACCCTATTGACAATAGAAACAAAACTTAGAGCATACCTAGGAAACCTTTTTAAAATTATATTCAAGACATTAGTGGAAAATATAAAATAATGAGGTTGAGCATTGTGGCTCATGCCTGTAGTCCCAGTGCTTTGAGAGGCTGAGTCAGGATGATCACTTGAGGCCAGGAGTTTGAGGCTAGACTGAACAACATAGCAAGACTTCTGTCTCTACAAAAATAAAAATAAATAATACAAATAAATTAATGAAAGAAAGGAACATTCACAGATGGAGAAAATCAAAGTTGCATGAATGTTAGTCTCTCCAAATTCATGTATGAACTCAATGCAATTCCAATCAAAATTCCAAAAATAAGTTTTGTGACATTTGAGTAACATTCTAAAATTTACACAGAAGAAGAAGGAGCTGGTCCCCCCTTTGTCATCTCGTCCTCTCCTCTCAGTCTTCCTGCAAACCCTGCCATTCCCAAGCAACCACTGATATGCTTCATGTCATTACGTATTTGTTTGCGTTTTCTAGAATTTTATATAAATTTAATCACACAGTATGTCTGTGGGTGATAGATCATACATATATATGGGGTGATGGGTATGTTCATTATATTAATTTGATGGATGGTGATTATTTTATAGATATGTACATATGCCAAAACTTATTAAATTTTACACTTGAAAATACATGCAGTTTATTGTATGCCAATTATAGCAAAATAATATGAACAAGCAAATAATGTGAACAGTTGTTTATCAGTGGAAGAACACCAAATGGTCAGTAAACATATGTAACTTTACATGCAACTAAAGACGAACACATTAAAACAACAGTGATATACTTCTTAACACACAAGTTTGACGGAAATAAAAACTGTGAAAATATCAAATATTAGAGAAATGAGTTAGTATTGATTACCTGAGTGTCATAACTACTGCTTAGAAGAGCAATCTAGAGATATGCATTTCAGGTGAAAATGCATATTCCTTAACACCCAACATTGCATAGTTCTAGCTATATGCATTAGAGCAGGGGTCCTCAACCTCAGAATTAAAGCAATGTTGGATTTGACAACACGAAAACAAAACTTTATGGTATCTTTTGTTATTGCAAAATTAAAATACCAGTGTCCAAGAGATAGCAATACTTACAACATAGTACCAATTACCTATTTCCAACTACATATTTAGTTTTACAAGATAAAAGAGCCACATACAACCTAGTAAAAAAAAAAAAATCAAAACACTGGAAAATATTTGAAAAAAAACTAAAAAGATGAAATAAAAATGGCCAAAAAATGTATGGAAAAAATGTTCAAGTTCACCAACAAATGAAAGCAACTTATCACCTAAAACACCGTGGAAATGTTTTGCACACTGATGCTATACAGTGCTGGCGAAGACAAGGCTGAAGCTAATGTCCACACTTTCTTGTGGAGGTGGAGAGAGTTGGAGACGCAAATCGTCAAGGACAATTTTGTAGTATCCTTCAAAAATTTAAGTATGCATTCCTTTTGAGACATTAAAAATGTAATGATGGTTTTTAAAACTTAATTATAAATAGGCCTTGAAGTCCCCCTGTCATGCTAAATCCAGATTAATCCTACAGACTCTAATTAATGTAGATAAGTGTGAAAATGCATAAATATTGCAGATACTTTGCTTTCACTCTGGGCGTAATATAGAATGCTTTAAGCTCTGCTGGACACTGAGGTATTATTTCCTGTCTTCTCTCAAAAACCTCAAATGATATTTTCATTCTGTTAAAACAAAACAGGCTGGGTGTGGTGGCTCACATCTGTAACTCCAGCACTTTATGACACCAAGGCAGTAGGATGGCTTAAGCCCAGGAGTTTGAAACCAGCCTGGGCAACAAAGTGAGACCCCTATTATGTTTATACAAAAAAATAAAAAATAAAATTAGCTGGGTGTGGTGGTGCACATTTGTAGTCCCAGCTACTCAGGAGCCTGAGGTAGGAGGATTGCTTGGACCCAGGAGTTCAAGGCTACAGTGAGCTGTGATTGTACCACTGTACTCCAGCCTAGGTGACAGAGCAAGACTCTCTCTAAAAAAGGGGGAGGGAGGAAAGCAGAAATTTTCTTCAATATTTATTATTTTTTCACCTGTTCTACATCCACTCAAAAATAAATTAAGATACCTAATTAAATACCTGGAAACATAGCAAGATAAGACAGAAGTAAGACTGAAAACATAGAGAATAAATAAGGTAATATTACAAAGTGAAAACAGGAATTCAATGTGAAAAAATACATACCATACCATTTTACATTCTTGCTAAAATCAGGAAATGTAACATGGCTCCAAGAATTGTAAAACCCAATGAAAGAGAAGAGCATGATCAGTTAATCATTCAGAGTGTCCTTAGAACAGTACAAAGCAGCTGCTCAGGAGAACCTCAGCTTGTCCTAATGCTAAGGCTGGGAACACATTGCCCCCAGATTCGTCAGAAAGAGGATAAACAGCAGTATAACAAGGAATGCCCCTATAGCAGTGCTACAATGAACAACGTGATTCATCTTGGTGGGGCTGTTCTTGTACCTTCTCCTAATACAGGAATACACCACCATTCTATAAAAACTGCTAAGTGGAGAGCCAGTTCATGCAGTCCAGGAACATGGCTCTCTAGCAAACTGGCTTTAACCAAGAGAAGATTTTGCAGAGGTTGCAAACAGACTGCCCTTGAGCTAAAATTTGGCCTGAAGTATGTTTTGTTTGGCCACGATAGTGGGGAGTTTAAACTGAGCAAACATAAAAATTGTACAATTGCACATAAAAATCCAGATACTTCAGCATTCCTTAAAGAATTGTAAGACCTGGCAACAGTGGATTCACATGGCTGCAATTAGTTGGCACCAAGTACCAGACTGCCCCTTTGGGCCAGGGGATAGATAGTAGATTGTCCAGTCTTCACTAATCTGTGTAACTCATTTACATTGCCTGCCTGGCCCCCACTTAGGCATTTTAATTTGTGATCAATGTTTAGACTGTCTTGCAGTGATTCTCACACCTGGCTCTTCAACAAAGACATCCATGGAGATGTTTAACAATGTTGATACCTGGGGTAACTCTAGACCTGCTCAATCAGATTCCCAGTAAAAATTCCAATGAAAAGCCCCCAAAAGTTCATCTCTCTATATGTTTACAAATGCCCAGGTGATCTAATGCCCAGCCAAGGTTGAGAAATATGAATCTAGAGAAATGATTTATTAAAGCAGCCCTCCCTAAATACTGTTTCTCTCAACTGAGCTGCTGATAGCCATTGAAAATCTGTGAGTTTCATGTTAGCACTCAAGAACAGTTATTTTATGCTGCCAGTTAAATAGAACCATGAGCTGTACCAATCCAATTACCTGGGCTGGGGATGATACATGTCAACACACCTCAAAAGAGAATGCCTTGTCACATCTTCTTGAACCCAAGAAAGCACCTGTACGAGTCAAATTTTCTAAGACATAATTTGGAGCTGCCTCAAAGCAGGGACATAAAGAAGTTACCTACCCATTCTCCCCCTACAAGGAACATGAACACATTCCAAAATCAAAACCTGCTGGGCTGACAAGAATTCATCACCAGGGGCATTTCCTGCTCTGGAAGATACACTGACAGATGACTTAAAGAAGAACCATCCCTCCCAGTGTTCCTCAAAGTAGAGTGGTTTTATCTCCTCCCCATCCTTGCACCTCTCATTTCCATCCAGTCTCCATTAGCTATGGCACCTGGAGACATTAACATGGTATGGAGACCAGGGTGCTCCAAGCTACCCCTTTCCACTATTTTCCTCACTTCCTTTAAAAGTAGAACTACACCAGCAAAAAGAAATAATATCCTCCTAGTAAAGTATGATTTTATCCATTAAGTCAACCCATCCATTGAACATCTATCATGTTAGATGCTGGGGAGACGACAGTGAACAAAGAAGGCAGAAATTCCCGCCTTACTGATGGGAATATTCTAGTGGGAGGTGGGGAGAAGGATGATAAGAGAAAGTCACAAACAAAAAGTGAAAATGAAAGGGGATAGTTGGAAAGCATTAGAAAGAGGAATTGATTTTGGGTAGTGTGGCCAGGGAAGTCCTCATTGAGAAGGCATTTTAGTGAAGATTTGAATTAGCTTAGGAATGAAACATGCAGACATGGAGGTGAGGAGTGGGGAAGAGCATCCGGGACAAATAAATGCAAAGGGAAAGGCCATGTGCAGGAGAACATCTACAATTCCAAGGAAGAGCAAGGAGGCACTCAAGGCTTGCAAGAATTCATGTTGGAAAGATGATGTCTGGATACCAAAGCACCGATATGTAAACCAAAACTGTGCCACACGGGCATTGTGGGTCATTTGATCTCCATGTTGGTTTTTAAAAACTACTTACACCTTCTATCATCAGGACAGAGTTTCAAAAGCAATTTTTGAAAAATCTTTTTTAAAATCCTGTAGTAGGCAATTCTGCAAGCCTAGATATCTGTCACTGGCGACCCAGATAAAGCGCCTAAACCTCACCCCAAATTCACAGCAATGATATGAACCACATGCAGAGGAACATCTCACAAAATATTACTCCACCTGGAATCTGCAAATGGGCTATCAAAAAACTTCGGTAAACCTTAAGCAGTCTTAGTTGCTGAGGCCCTCTCCACATCATAGTAAAAATGTGGATAGACACATGTATCCCATATGCATTTTCTGCCCCAAATTTGAACACACTTTTATGAGTCTGATTTTAGGATTTTTTTTTGTATTGATTTGGTCCTCTCTTTTTATATTTTTATATTTTCATATTTGGCATGACTCACTTTTCAGGTCTCAGCTGTTTTTGTTGTTTTGTTTTGTTTTTATTTTCTCTTGCTGTTTTTTGGTTTTTGAGACGGAGTCTCACTCTGTTGCCCAGGCTGGAGTGCAGTGGTGCAATCTTGGGCTCACTGCAACCTCCGCCTCCCGGGTTCAAGTGATTCTCCTGCCTCAGCCTCCTAAGTAGCTGGGACTACAGGCATGCATCATCATGTCCAGCTAATTTTTGTATTTTTAGTCGAGATGGGGTTTCACCATGTTGGCCAGGATGGTCTTGATCTCCTGACCTTGTGACCTGCCTGCCTCAGCCTCCCAGAGTGCTGGGTTTACAGGCGTGAGCCACTGCACCCATCCCCCCATTTTTACAGATCCTTGAAAAGCAGCCTACCAAGGACAATGTGTCTTCAGGCTAAATGCACCTGGTCTACGTCAGAGGGCCTGCTCCATCTCAGGGAGACTGCTGACTCCCTTCATAGGAGAATGCCCTACCTGGGATCTAGTCCTTCTCCAAGAGAAATGAAATGAACCTTTAAATATAATGGCTGTCCTCACAGCCAGACAGCAATGCTTTTATCAGTACCTTCAACTGATGTGAGACACTTGGTCCACCAGTGGGTGATGGGGAATCTTACAATCCATAAGACCTGACTGTACACAGAGAATTTCCCTCCAGATCATGAGGCTGTGTGCAGTGTCTGATAGCTGCCACACCAAAAGGTCATGGCAGCAGTTTTCAAACTTTTTAATCTCAAGAGGCCCCCAAAGACTTTTTGTTAATGTGGGTTACACTATCAATATTTTTGTATTAAAAATTAAAACTAAAAAACATTAAATGTTTATTTATTAATTGATTTACAAATAACAATAATAAATCTGTTTCACTTTACCATAAATAATGTGAAAAATAACTATACAAATGAACTTTAGAGGGAAGATTGATGTTGTTTTACATTTGTGTTGTCCCTAGGTATGAACTGATAGAAGACAGCTGGATTCTCATATCTGCTTCTGCATCAATCTGCTATGATATCCTGTTTTAGTTAAAGTATATGAAGAAAATGCTGCCCTGTACAGACATATCACTGGAAAAGCAAGAACCTCGCAGGCAGTCTGAGATGCTCAGCAACTCCCACGGGGTCTCAGGCCACAAAGAGCACTGGTATTCTAGGTGACAGGGATGAATTGGAAGTGCTGTGTGAGTCAACAGGGTAAGTTTCACAGTACGTTTAGGTTACGTGAGAAAAAGAAATTGGAAAACAACACACACAGCATAATGGTATGCACAGCTTTCAAGAAAAGAAAAACAAAAATGGATTTGTAGCATTTGCCAATTTCTGTGGTGTAAATATTTCAACGGTGGTTCCCACCCATAATGACTGTATTTCACAACCAGCTCACAGAAATCCCTGAAAATTCAACAGCAGTTCTGAGGAGCTGGTAGGAGCTGGTTCCAGCACACTGGAGGAGACCTAACATTAAGAGAGTGTCACTAAAGAGGAACTCTTCTTACCTCCGATCATTTACTAATGTGAACTCATTTGTGCATTATTTGTATAATTAAACAAAAAGGGAAATGAACCATTAAATATAATATGCAGAAAATGCTGCAGAGGCTTAATCTAAATGTGTCACTTTTGAAGACATTCAGAAGAACAAATTAGACTTCACTTCAAGCAGGTGAATCAGTCTTTCTTATTGGAAGCAACAGAAGTAGGCCCTGTTTGCCTTATAAAGTCATAGGCGGCTCATTGGAAGCATATTTGGTTTTTAGAATTGACAAAAGGCTGAAGAGTCAGGCTTGGAAAATAAACAGGTCCAGAGGCAGAAAGAACAATCATCCTGTAGTAAAAGAACAAAACAAAACAAAACAAAACAAAATTTGGGCCAGAACACCATGCTACAAGGAATGGATTGCTTCCTTGAAAGGAATGACATGGGACATAGTCAGATGTGAAAAGTGAAAAGGGATTATCAGTTGACATTGGGACAGATGACAGAAAGAGAATGCAGAGAGGGCAGAGATATTTCTTAAGCTCCAATTGGCCAATGATTTAATTTGTGCTTAGTGTGAATGATTCCTTATTTCCACTCACCACACATAGTTCATTCCACAGAATAGATCCTCTGTATCTACGGGTTCTGCACCCACAGATTCAACTAATCAGGGATGGAAAATATTTGGAAAAAATATATGGCTGCTGTGCCGAACATGTACAGACTGTTTTTCTTGTCGTTATTCCCTAAACAACACAGTATAACAACAGTTTACATAGCATTTGCATTGTATTTGGTACTATAGGTAATCTAGAGATGATTAAAAGTATACTGGAAGATGTCAGTAGGTTATATGTAAATATTATGCCATTTATATCAGAGACTTGAGCATGTGAGAATCTTGGAGATCCTGGAACCAATCTCCCACAGGTAATGAGGGATGACTGTATTGTCCACCCGTCCCTTTCTGATTTTTATAGAAATCCAATTTAACATAGGTCTTTCAGGTATTGCTAAAGAAATGTAGCACTGCATATCAATACTGCATGAATACAGCTCTTTCCTAACCAGTTGCCTCACATTATAATTAAGAATTTTAAAGACTAATAAATGTTTGGGTGGAGACAAAAGTGAAAGTTAAACTTGTGTGGTATATTCTGAATGACCTTTTTTCCACGCCTGTGATTTGAACTTCGTATTAGGTCTTAGGCCTTATCTACAACAGGGGAAAAAAAGGAATATTTTTCTAGGGAGGACCACTCACAGAGAAAGAATTAAACCATAGCTAATAATTAAGGGCCACACCTTAATTTCATTTTTAGGTTTTCTTGATAAAACAGTTCAGTTCTTTTTCTTTCTTTCTTTTTTTCTTTCTTTCTTTTTGTTTTTTTTAGGTTAAGAATGGGCAATGCTGCTGCCCTCAAACAAGAAGCAGATGTTGTGTTATATATCTGAATCTCATAGGTTGACCAGCAAAGGGAAGGGGAAAGAGAAGGGCAAAAGCAGGTGTTGAATTAAGTTTAGCCTAAATCTGCCTCTTCATATATTTTAAGTTCAACCTAAAGCTTTCTCAGTACGTAGTGAACTGCAACCTAACTGGATGTGTCAACAGACTGTAACCTACTTTTGTGCCTTGAGTTTTGGCCAATCAAAGGTGACCATCTATTCAAACTGCGTTCAAATAAGGCAAAAACCAGCTCTTGCTATAACCCATTTCTGTTTTCTGTAGGTCACTTTCCTTGTTCTGCCCATGAATGTTTTTTGACCACGCAGCTGTGCTGGAGTCTCTCTGAACTTATTCATGTTTGAGTGCTGCCCCATTAGCAAATCGTTCTTTGCTCAATTAAACTCTGTTACATTTAACTAGTCTAAGGTTTTTCTTTTAACACAAGAGACAAATACAAAAGCAGACCGGGACCTACGGAGATGGAGAGAGCTCAGTGAAGGAGCAGGCAGGAGGGAAACGAAAAGGCCCAAGAGGGTGTGCTCCAGGTCATGGAGGCAGCATGGAGAATGGGCCTGGGCCCACGCTGGAACCCCCAGCAGAGCTCTGCTGTTACCCTCCCCTACACTGCAGAGGGGAGTACCTACCCTACACTTCCTCAGACCTGCCTCCAAGGGGCTTTGCACTCAGGCATGCCAGCCCTGGAGGCTCCAGACTGAAAAGTAAATGCACTGTGAAACAGGCATTCTTCCATGGAAGCTAAGGCTGCAGGGTTTTTCATTTTTAATTTTTTTGGCTATTGGTCTTGCCTGGAGAAAATGGTATGTGTCCACCTGCCTTTCTTTCTTTCTCAAGGACTCCTTTGTGAGCAGAGGATTTGCAGTAATTGGTCAGGGTGAGCATTTCCGGACTTTCTTGGAACATAGTCCTACACCTGCGCTGCCCTGAGCTCTGGAGCTCTGCATGGAAATTTCCCATAAAACCTTTCCATGGTGCAATCTATAAATCACCCTGTATGGCAATATTAAATTTTAGAAATCAGCTTCTTACCTATGAGTGCTTGTTGGACAAATCTTGTCCATGTCTTGTCAATGTTTTCTCTTTAGCTGTGTATGAAGGTCACTTCCCTCTTAAAAATACTAAATTATAGTTAACTGATAATGGCTCATCAGCTTCTTCTACTCCTAGCCCCTGAGTTGTCCATTTCACTGTTACCTTCAGACAAGCTTAAGACTTACTGTAAATGTGTTCCTACAGCATCCTGCACCCCTTCATAGCTGCTGGGGTTGTCACACTCAGCAACTAAAAACATAGAGTGGCCAGTTAACTTTGAATTTCAAACAAACAGTATATACTCTTTTAGTATAAGTAAGTTTCAAATATTTATCTGAAATTCAGATTTAACTGTCTGGTATCTTACCTGACATCCCTAATTATAGCACATGTCACACTTGTAATTAGTTATGGGTTTGTATAATTATTTAAGGTCTATCTTCTCCTGGTAGTCTGTGGCTAAGACTCCATTGGTCTTACTCACAGTCATATTCTCAGCATTCACACCAAGGTGGCCACATGGTAGGAGTTCATGAGGAATTTGTGGAGCAAATGAAGATCTACTCTGAAAGGCATGATGATTTCACATCACTGGGAGAATATTATCCCAACTGTTCAGTCAGTGACAAACACAATATTACCTTAAGATTCAAGCCAAGTGGTGGATTTTGTCCAAAGCTCACTATTGCCCACTTCTGAAGTAGTTACGCTACTGCTGCACAAAATATAAAAAGGAGAGATGCTGTGTGTAAGTCCTTCCACATAAATGCATATGTTACACTGTGATGGCAGTAAAGGACCTGCAGTGCAATCCATGGCTCTCAGACTAAAAGCAGTGAGGAGAGATTACATGCACTATCTAAAGCCCTGGTGCCAGGTGACAATAAACAGTGAGTCCAAGGGCCTGGGTACCCGAACCAGCTAAGAGAAGAAAGTCTGCCTTTGGTTTGTTACAAGCCAACACAAGTGGAATTCAGCTTCCTGAGGCTCCTCCGGGAAGAGTCCTGGCCTGCCCTGAGGATAGTAATAAGAGAGAGGCCAGCTCACCACATCCCTGTGCAGGGAGGGGAAGCTTGCCATGTGGAGGAGGTAGCCGGTCAGGAACTTCCTGACTCTTCTTTCCCGTCCGTGCACTTTTTCTGTGAGTAGGTTCCTCTTTGAAGTCCCCAAAGTGCTGAGTTAGGAGAAGTATAAAATGGATCAAGGCCACAAAAGGTAGCCTATAAATTTCATATCTTACTAACTTTCAAATCTTCTCTTGATTTAACTAAGCAAAGGCAGCTCCATGGTAATAATATCTTACCATCTCAGGGCCCTGAGGGGCTTTTATAATTCCTATTTGCATAAGTGCATTATAGTTTCCAAAGCTCTTTTACATGCATCGTTTCAATTAATCCCCTGCAGCAACCCTGGGAGAAGGGTACTCGTGTCTTTCACAGAAAAGGAAACTAAGGTTTATGGAAGTATTTGCTACTTAGTAAGCACTACTATTGCAGGACTCAAACAGCATTTGGACTCCTGAATGCATGGTTAGTCACTATGCAGCAACCCTCAGCGTCTTTCTGCTCCTTTCATGGGAACAGACCCAGTTCTCACGCTCAGCCCTAAGGAGCTTTTCCATGCCCCCAGGTGGCAATTCTCCGGGTACAATCTGCAGAATACTGGTAGGAAGATAAGATAAATCCCAGCCATTATCATTTGAGTATGAATTAGTTCATTATTTTACCAAGGAAGAATAGGAAGAATAAAGGGTAGTTTTGCCGCTGTTTTCTCTGCGGCTCTTTTCCTCTTCCATCTCCCATTCTGTATGGAAACCCAACACAGACTTGGAGAAACAGATGGTGAGAGCAGCAAGAGGTGATGCTTGAAGACAGGAACTCTGGGGAGGAACCTACCTCCAGGCAATTGGACTTTGTCAAGTACACGCAAGGCCAGTGGAAGAAGAGGCTGAGCGACAATTTCCTGTGGAGGCAGAATTGGCAACCAGGTACAAAAGCCGTGGGAAAGAGTCTCCCAGTCCCTGAGATCCAGTGAGGAATAGAGGCGGTCATGCGGCCCTGGCTCTCCAGAGGTAGTCCTCTCACCTTAGGACACTCTGGGGGCCAAATAAATGGTGAACCCATAAGAAATGGGGAATGCTCCCAGTGCTAACTCAGAGTCAGTCTTGTGGAGGGCAGTACAACTTCACCGCTTCTCCTCAGGAAGAGGTTCAGGGTGGTTGTCCATTATAAAACAAAACAGTAACCAAAACAAACCAGTGACAGCGCTGTAAGGAGGGAAAGCGGATGGGTACCTCGATCTAGGCAGGCTCATCCTCCACTGTGCTTATTTAATTCAATTTGTTTAACTTTATTTAATTTGTTTGATTTAATTTATTTAATTTTATTTATTGCGCTGCTCCGCCGTGGTTCCTGTTCGAAGCAGGGAAGAAGAGAAAAGAGAGAGAGGGCAGAGGGTGGGGTGGTACTGGAAGCCCGAGCCTACATGCAACATGTGTCCCGTGGTACTGTGGGGTTAACCACCAGGGACAGTGCCCTAGCAGGCATCAGCCGGGTGAAGGGTGAAGCTAGGGGCCTCCCATGCAAAGAAAACGTTCAGAAGGGACGCCCCTGCAACAAGAAACCCAGCAACTGACACTCATGCCCCGGCGCCGCTGTCGGTACCTGCCACCAGGAACGCAGCACATTCATCTCAGGGCGCACAGAGACAAGCAAACTCGGAAGCAGAAGCACCCAAGAGGGAAGGCGGCACCTTTTTCCCTTTTCTATCCTCCCTGTCCCAATACCAGAAGATGGAGATACGCAGAGGGAGAGGAAGGGGAAGAGAATGAGCGGCCTGCTTTCTCTGTACTCTAAAGACTCAGAAGCCTGCGCCCAGAAGGCAGGGCATGCGTGTTAAGTCCAGTAAGATCCTGAAAGGGCTTTCTCCTCATCAGTGGTTTTCTTGATTTTATTTAATAAATAAAATAAAAATAAGTAGAATTTGGGTTTTTTTGGTGATATTTCTAATGTTTTGTTTGTTGTAATTTAGTATGAATTTCTAATAGAATGTTAATTACAGAACACTTGTAAATTTTTGTGTTAAAGAAATTTTGGAGCATATTTAAAAGTAGAGCATATGTAACAAACTCTCATGTCCTGTCCATCCATCCTCCAGCTCCCCATTGCCAGAGCACACCAGTCTTCACTGACACCCTCACCCAGTGCCCTCCCAACACTCCTCCCCTAACACGAATTCTTAAAAAGGATGGGAGGCAAGTGTAGGGAAAATAGCCTGTGTGAAGAGGAAATAGGGAGTGAGAAGTTTCAATGGCTGAAAAGTGTCATCTAAATAGAAACAGTGGTTTTCATTCAGTGGCAAGGATGTTGAGCAATGTTTATTTCCTCCTTGAATCTTCTGTTCTCTTTCTTGTGTTAAAATCAGTATGCATTATTTACATAATCAGAAAAAACAATACCTCTACTTTAATTTCAAAAATAATGAAGTCTTTATGGCAGGTGGATTTGTTATTGCTATATGAAGGGAACCCCAGGCCAGGGGTGGCAGCATGAACAGTGAGACTTCTAAAACAAAGCAAAACAGCATCAGGTTTTCTACATGCCATGGATTCTCTGTTTTAAGCTTTGAGACTTTGGAGATTTTAAAGAATATTAAATTTACATATTTCTCACTCAATTAATAAGAAATATTATGATTGTTCTTCTATTGAAGCATCCCCTGATATCTTTAAAATCTTTAGAACATTTTTCTTGAAATAAGTTTTACATCTCCACCGACGAAAGTTAAAAAGTCCACACTATACCACAATATAAAGGGTGCTTCTTTTCTCTTTGATTATAAATTGCAGAGAACATTTTCTCTGTTGCTTTATATATGCAGTTGAGAAATGATCATGCACATCATCTCTGAGAAAGAGCAGGGATTTAGAGTGAAATGAGAGGCATTCACTTTCCAGATTCGTCATTTGCTGGCAGGTTACTTCTCCCTGAGCCTTGGTGTCCTCAGGTGTGAAGATACTTATGTCAGAGTGTTGTAAGGATCAAGGAGCCTCATGGGTGAAAACCCTGGGGACAGAAGCAAGTTTCCGCATTGGTGAGGACTGACAGCTGCAAGTGCCAAAAACCAACCAAAACTGGCTGAAGCAAGCCGAGGAATTTGTTGACAAATCATGACTGAGAACAGAGCTGGAAGGACCCCATTAGGACCTCACCTCCATCTCTCCAGCTCTTGGCAGGCCTTTATCATGGTGGCCCACACATTTTCAAGCTGATACTCCATCAGCTTCGTGAGTCCCCTTCTCTAAAAGTGCCAGGAACGTTTTGGGCTGGGCTCTTGCTGGTCTGCCTAGGGTTGTGTGCACATCCTGTGGTTTGAGAGTGTGGGAATGTGATGCTCTTATTGGCTAGCCAGGTTATGTGTTCATCCAGTGTGCCAGGGGTGGGTTTACATGAACCAGGAGTGAAGAGGCCCTAGAGGAAAATCAGCATGTCTCACCAGAGGGGAAAATAATACTATGCAGATGAGAACACTACAATACATTTCAATTGTATGTGATAATTATATAGCAACTATTACTTTTTAAACCATTATTAAGCAAATTCCATGTAGTTGATTAAAATTAGAAGATTACTATTCAATACTCCTTGGGATGAGGTGTCCAAGAGTGTAAAATACAGTATCCTTTCTCTGAGAACCTTAATTACCAAGAATGATGCACCATCCCCAGTCAGGAGTCCCAGAACCAGGCCCCGTACTGAAGGTTTGCATGGTGCAAGCTTACTGGGAAATACACTCAGGATCACCACCTGTGGGGTGCAAAGGAGGCAGGTCTGCTTTAAGGCAGCGGTCAGCAAACTTTTTGTATCACAGACCTGATAGTTAATGTTTAGGCTTTGTGGATCATATGGTTGCTGTGGCAACTATTCAATGCTGCTGTTATAGCACAAAGGCAGCCACAGAAAATACATCAACGAATGAGCGTGGCTGGGTTCCAGCAAACTTTCACTTACGGACACTGAAATTGAATTTCCTATCATTTTTAGGTGTCACAAAATATCATTCTCCTGAGTTTTTTCAATCATTTAAAGATGTAAAAACCATTCTTAGCTCATAAGCCTTGCAAAAACAGGCAGCAAGCCAGATTTGGCCAGTGAGCTGTAGATTGTTGATCCCTGGTTTAGAGGAAGAAGTTGAAAAGAGATACAGCAGCAACAGGGCCTCTGCCTATCTCATGAGTAGCCCCTGAACTGGATGACCCAGCTGAGAGCCTGAACCAGGGCTTAGTTGCCCCTAAACCAGGGCCTTAGATGCAATATGTCCATGGGACAGGGGAATGACCTCCAATAAAGTGGCTCTTTTCAACACAGGACAAGTCACAGAAAGGTACTTAACTGAGAGCTGTCATCTACAATACTTTTAGCACCTGGGGTGATGAGTGTCTCAGTCCTGAAGTAGCAGAGACCTGTGATATGCCAATGACTAGGCCCATTATAACTGGTTCCACAGGGTATTTACATTTTAAATTTCAAGCAAATTTCATTATTATTTCCAGTGTGCAGTCCCTGGAAGTGACGTGCAAATGAGGCTCAATTTTCTACAGAAAACTAAGAAATGAAATAACGTCTTTGGGGCTGTCATCTCTTCTAGTCTCAACTCTAGTCAGCAGGGAGTGCTGCTAAGTACATGTGGTCCCCTTCCAGTGCCACCTCATTAAAGTGGTTCGTTCACTCTGTACCAGGGTGGTGGTAGAGTTTTCCATGTTTTGAGGGGATAGACGAGATTTGAAGTCTGGTCTCTATAACAGGTATATTGAGGAATCAAACCTGCAACAGTTTTATTTCTTCTAAGTACTGTTCAATATCTCACCACCAAATCCCCAATTTACGACCCTTTTAACAAGAGCTTGGCCCAACTTTGTGTTTTTTCCAGCCACCAAAAGTCATTGGACCAATATGCAATTTGGGAATTCAATGCTATTTTCTTCTGCTTTCCTTAATGGAGGCTGCAGCTGTGTTCAGGGAGTAGACAGAACCAGGCTCTCCCTCAGCCTGTTATAGGCACATGCTCCTCTAATTGTGAGAAGCAAAAGAGGGAAAGAGGAATGGGCATATGTCCCTCTCTTGAAGACATATGAGAAGACCTGGGAGTGGCCCTAACAAACCCAGCTGATAAAGGGCTCACTCCTTTGCGCTGATCACCCCTAGTGATTGGACCGCATCTCCCACTGGAGGCCTCACACCACACCTGGTACTGGTACCCTGAATCCCAAACATCTACCATCTACTCCTCATTTCGGTAGGATCCCACTTCTATAACCCTGGCCTTTTCTGTACCTAAAAGTCTATCAAAATGACATCTCTCTTCAATTTATTTATTTGTTTTTTTTCTCTCTCCCTCTCTCTCTGTCTTTCTTTCTTTCATTCAGACAGGGCCTCGCTACGTTGCCGTAGCTGGTTTCAAACTCCTGGGCTCAAGCCAATAGCTGGGATTACAGGCTTTTTCTCAATTTCTTTTAAGTTCCAACAGCCTTAGTAGTCCTGGGCAAGTCAGGAGGTACACTGCCTAAACATTCCAGCCCGAGTGAATATCTTGTCTCCTTGTCTTGCAGGAACTTTATTTCTGAGCAATTCTTATCTCTATTTTTCCCATGCTTGCAAGAGAGGAACTAGCAGGAACTCAAGCCCCATTCCCAGTGCAAGGGTTAAGAGGAGAAACCATCCTGTTTTCACAAACTCAGGATTCTCCTAATTTGCCCTTTTCTCGAAAGCCTACCCTTAAAGTGATGGTGAGGGTCGGGGGGGGTGGCAGTACTGCCCCCTCTCTCTTGCCAACTGTCTGGCAGCCTTCTGGTGAGATGGCTGGCCAAAGTACTGGCAGAGCTCTAACTTAGAATTTCAGAAACTTAGTACCACTTGTGCATAATTTGGAGCTTTAAGTGTAGTCTCTGCCAATAGGGAAGAACCTACTTAACATTCTCTGATATGTTATCGTTTTGAGTTGTTTGGGTTAGATTGTGTTGGTTTCACTGTTGTCCTTGTTGTTTGGTTTTGCTTTGCTTTAGCAAGTAACAATATACACCAGAGATTTAAAACCAAAAACAAAAAAAAACCTTCTCCCTGGAAAGCCCGTCTTTGCTTTTCTAATCCCTTCTTGGCAAGTCCTCTCTATTGCATTTAATAGCTGTGTTTACAGTGCCCAAGGATAACTTGGGAAGAGCAGCATCATATTTCAGAGCTGATAATCATCTTTCAAAGTTTCTTATATCACGACTGATTTTGAACTTAAAATGAGGCATTTGGACATAAGGAGATACAGCTTTCCTTTTTCAGATCTGTCATGGAATTCTGCATTGTAGTCTACTTACAAAACTGGCCATTGCAGAAAGGCTGGTATATACAATTAGGCAGCAGTCTCTATTATGGACTATACAAAAATATTTATTAAACATGGGTCTGTGCACATAGATTTGCACATACATGATTCCCATGTACATTTACACTAACCTGCTTTTAGAAGGATCGGAATGGAAAAGAGTTTTCAGTAGGATATTAACACGTGTGAGGCAGTAGCCAGGAGAATGGAAATGGAGCTCACTTACGTTGTTGCTCTAGAGAGATTTTTCCAGTAAGGGATCTACATGTTCAGACACATAAGACTCAACTGCCCTTAGAATTCAGACAAGCTTTAAAAGACCTTTGATACAAAGTGGACCCACCAAATAGGAAGAGGGAGCTTTGCACTCTTCCCCTGCCTGCTTCGAGGAGGTGGGAAAAAACAAAGCAGAGAACATCATTTTTCATCAAGCCACTGAAAAGGGGAGATATTTAGTCTTTTCAGTCCCTCACCTCTTTATGCACAACAGCTTTGAAAAAGAGAAATTATGTCCCTGCTTACTTTTTCTAGAAAAATTATTACATAGCCTTTTCTTTTGTAACATTGGAAAAAGCAATGCACCATTCGATTCTGTCCAACCCACACGGAAAGTCAAAAGCATTATCGCTCAAGATCTGTCTGAGGGTAGGCTTTTGCCAACAGCTCCTGGAATCTCTCCAGAGGATTCTCCACTTTCCTGTTTGATGCCTGCTTCAGGTAATTCTAATCTAGCCCAGAGATCTAAAAGGATGCTGACACTAGCCCAGCAAAACAAGCAGGGGGCATGTTAATAAGTCATACCCCCTGGCTTTCTCCTGGAATCAGTCCTTTTCTCTGGCCACCATATGGACTTGATTCACCCCCTGGAGAGGAGGCTGCTGCTCCTGTCCTGCAACTGCTGGGAATTGTATGCCTAATAAAGGCTTCATTAACACACAAGCATTATTAAGCCTTGTATATAATATCTTCAAGGTCTATAGGTTTGGTATATTTTACATTAAAGTGTGTACATTCTTTTATCTGTGTTTTTTTAAAAAGAGAAAACAATAAAAATACGCTATTCTCGAATGATGAGTCTGCTCGCATTTTCTTATAAATAAGACATCATATTGAGAGCATCTTGCGCCTCGATGTGAATGTATTTAAGGAACAGAAATTTTAAAATTGTCAAACTCTGTTAGTATGGCGCTCATCTCCTTCTCCAAACAATCTTTGACATCGAAAGCAGATTCCAGAGAGATGGGTTGTTCCAAAGACACAATGCACACATTGCTAGCTGCACGTTAACCTTATGCAAGTTAAACAATGCAGAGATGATCTTGGTGATAATTTCATTCTGGGTCTCACCGAACACTTTCGATACTTCTGCCAGTGCCTACATTTTGGTCTCCTTGAATAGCCTGCTTCTCAGGCTCAGAAACAAGATTCTTTCGCATTAGCTTTTACTCCCATCTCCTCATTAACCCTTCACTTTGAAAATAAAAGAAAAATTGGCAGTCTCTGAAAACATTCTGTTAGGGCTTTTGTGTGGTACTTGCAGGATGCCTAAATTAGCCCCGAGACCTTGACTGGCAATCTTTATGACATCTATTGTTAATTCATCACTAGACCAAAATTGCATAAACCAAGTTTTCTGCTCCTTAATTAGTCAATGGTTTCGTTTGGTGGTTTCTTCAATCAACTAATTGCAGCCTTCAAAAGAATGATATCACTGATTGGCTAAAAGAAAAGTTAAGTTAAACAAAAGCCATTTTCAGAGAAGACTGAAAAGGGAGAAAATGAATTTACGGTATTAAAGGGATCATGCTGCCAGTTTCAGGGAGACAGTGAATCCACAAGCTTGGAGTTCTCAGATTAATCTTTAATGCTGTGCTTCCTTGGCTACGTTGTGGAAACGTGGAGTTAGGGACATCAACAACCTAGAAGGAATGTTAGTGACAATCCAGCCCAAATTGCTCAATATACAAATAGAAAAGTCAAGTCTGTAGATCAAAATCACTTGCTCAAAGACCCAGCAACGAATTACATTAAAACCTTGATCCTTCTAAGCGTCTTCTGAAGCTAAGTATGGAGCTCTGTGTTTTAATCAAATCAAATCAAGTGTAGGGAAAGACGAATCTTCTGCTTATTTGCATGTATTCACAGTCATTTTAAGCATAATAATTAGTCATTACTGTACAGTGGTTTGCAGAGGTGGCTCTGACTACTATAAATTTCACGAAGCCGAACCAGAGTTTCTGTGTTTTCATGTACTTTATTGGTTCTGTGGCATGCTCTATCAGTGTAAATGTACTGTTAGCTTGGACCATAGAGAATTTACACAAAGGTAGCCTCAGCACTGCTCACTGAGGTCTGACAATTTCAAGGTGGTGGCTGCTTTGGCAACATAAGCCTTCGAGTGTCTCCAATAAACAGAGCTCCCTGCCAACCCTTGAAGGGAACGTAGCATGATCAAAAAATATACCTTTGTGGTTTAAGCCATGAGTTTTGGGGGATTCGTTGATACATGATTAAAATGTTCCAATCTTTTACTTGTGTTTTTTTTTTCTTTGTATATAGTTTAATACTTCATTTTCTCTTCTAATGCCATTCAAATATTATCTCAAACTTTCTTTTAAGAGTTTTGTTGTTTTGCTCAATCTGAAATTTAGTTTTGCTTATGGAATGAAGAAGGATCTAATTTTATCTTTATTGCCAGCAGAAAACTCACTATTTTATTGGTTGGTCAACTTGTTCCTCACTGATTTGTAATGTCACCTTCCTCATATCCTTCTCAGAGGTGCATATCTGGGTTTTTGCTGGGCTTTTTATTTTATTCCTTTGGTTTATTGTTCTTAGAACTGATACTGCACTGTTTTAATTACTAATTATTCTTGCTTTAAAATAAGTCTTCATACCTAGTATAATGTGTCACTTTTTATTTTCACTCTTGTTTAAAACTGTCCTAGATATACCTGACCATGTGCTATTTGTATGAAAGTTAGTATCAACATTTAAAGAAAAAAATCATGCCAGAATATTATTTGTGATTACACTGAAAGTATGAATTTATTTTGGGAGAATATCTGTTGAATATTTCCTTCTCTGGGGGAAAAAAAAAGCCTGGTATAGCTCTCCACTTATTTAGGTTTCTTTTTATTAAAAAGAAATTATTTCTTCTTCATTACCCTACAGCTTTTGTTTCTATAGTAAATTGTGTCTATTTGGATTTGTAATCATTTGTTATTGATATACAGCCATGCTATTGATTTTTACATGTGATTATTGTAACTAGAAACCTTGCAGAAGTACCATATTATTTCAAGTAATTTTTCTATGAGAAATGGCAACTTTATTTCTTTCCTTTCTGTTGAAATTGGTTCTATTGCAGTGCATGGACCCTCACATTAAATGAGAAAACCACACACCGATGCTGGCTATTCTTGTCCTTACCCAGATATTAAATGAGTTACTTCTATGGTTTTATATCTATGAGTATTTATTGCAGGTGTTTGTTTTTTTAAGTCCTTTGTCAGGCTAAGGAGGTTCCTGTCTCATCACAGTTGTTAAAAAGAGAAAGAAAAACTTCCGGAAACATGTCAATTTACTGAACCCAGTTTGTCCCAAACCATTTTGAATCTCAGGGAGACTGAGTTGCTAAAGAGCATCATTGAAGAAGTTTTGTATCTGCCTGTTCTATGTGGCTCATGAATAGCAAGCACTCTGAACCAATTCTTACATTAATGCCTTGGTTGATGACTTTTCACCCTTTGAAGGGTAGGATTCCAACTCAGGTGAGAATCAGGGTTTTATTTCTCATGAGAATTTGTTTTTGCATCAAATTCATAACATGAATGGACTTTCTTTATAGGAATCCTGTAAAGAAAGTTTATTATTCCCCTTTCTCCAGGGTTGCAGGTCTTCTAAAGTATTGGCTTCATGCAAAGATGTCCCATCCAACTCCCATTTATGCAGGAGCAAGGAACAGGAGTCCTGTGAGGGCATTAAAGCTCAAACCCAGGGCCCTAACTGGGTCACTAGCCCCATGGGATGACTGCTGCCTGGCTCATGGCTGCACTGCCCTGGCGGTCCCTTCTCGGTTTCAGAAACACTTTCAATCGGTGGTTCTCAAACTTTTTAGTTTCAGGACCCCTTTACACTTGTAAAATTAATTGATGACACCAAAGAACTTTTATTCAGGTGGCTTATATCCACTAAGAGTTACTATATTTGAAATTTAAAAGTAAATCAAAACTTATTTAATAATTCATCTTAAAATCCCAATAATAAATTCTTAAAATGTTAACATAAATTATACATTTTTATTAAAAATATGTTTTCCAGAAAAAAAAACTCATTTGTGAAAAGAGTTGCACTGTTTCATATTATTATAAATCTCTTTAATGTCTGCCTTAATGGAAAATGGCTGGATTCTCTTATCCGCTTCTGCATTCCATCTGTCGTGATACGTTGTTTTGGTAAATATATAAAGAAAATCCAGCCTCACACAGATAGGTGGTGGGAAAAGGCAGGAGTATTTCAGTAGCCTTTTCAGATAACAGTAGATATTCCTCCCTCATACAATACCAAAGTTCAACAAGAGGTAGTTTCTTAGAGATTGGTTGCAATATGGAATCTGAAGCCATGATGATGACCTTTTCGTACTCTGTTACATTAAAACACATTTGGTCTGCCTTATGACTGAAATAGATCTTGCAGTCATGATTTTATTCATTTAAAACATATTTATTTGCTGACTTTTTGAGATCTTTCAAATGTCAATACATTTCATTCTATAGTATCATTCTACAGTAATAAAACACTTTTATTAATATCACTAACAATTTAATAAATATTATTATGAAAATGGTTTAGCACAAACTCCTAAAAGGGTGCCTTTGGGATCTCTAGACCACACTTTAAGAACCAGTGCCTGAAATAATATAGTTATATTTTAATCACTATCTCTGAGGTTTCAGCTCTTCCATTTCTGCCATTTTTCTTGAACTGGAAGCCAGAAACCTTTCCTGTCACCAAAGAAATTTTCCACAGTGGAGAATTGCAAAGAGCTGTCAGTAATCTCAATAACTTCTTTAAGCACACATAAATTTACTGCATGTCTATCATGAAGCAAGCACCGTTCCAGGCAAGCATCTATTAAGTAGGGGAGAATGAATGAATGAATAGTTTTACTGGCTTCAATTTGAGGTGCAGTTTTGCTTCTCTCAAAATAGTCCAGCTACTACCTACATCAGTAAATATTATTTATCAAATAATTCACACTTGTGTTTTACAAATACAAGCTGCAGAGGGATGTATAGAAACTCTGCATTATCTTTGTAACTTTTCTGTGAGTCTAAAATTATCCAAAATGAAGTATATGGTGCTTCCATTGCTTTCGTGAGTCAAATGTATTGGATTAGGAATTGGTTTAATTGCATGTTCTACTGTATAAGTAGAGGCCAAACACTGGGTACTCATAGACATAAAGATGGTAACAACAGACTATGGAGACTGATAGAAGGTGAAGGGAAGGAGGGGAGCAAGGGTTGAAAAACTAACTGTTGGGTCCTATTCTCAGTACCTGGATGATGGGATCACTGGTATCTCAAACTTCAGCGCCATGCAATATAGGCAGGCAACAAACACATGTACCCTTTGAATCTACAATAAAAGTGGAAATTATTTAAAAACAAAAACAAAAACAAAAAACAAGAATTGGTTTAAGCTGGTAGTTTCTCTTTTATAGGTAACTTGATTTTATTTAGAAATTTCACTTCCAAACCAGAATAATAAATTTGATTATAAGGAAGGAATGGGCTTGGAAGGAGTATAAAAATGAATTCAGAAACACTATAAATTAGTAAAAACAGATTATATTGCATTAGTGTGTGCACCATGCCTTACTCTCTTACTCTATGTCACGTTCTAAGCTAAATGTGCTTCTCTTTAGCAATAATCCTCTGCACTGGGCACTATGAATTTCCACTCTTTACAGAACAACTTCTTTTTCAGTGGCAAAGCCAGAGCTAGAAGCTTGGTCCCTTCAGGTGCCCCTGCTCTCAGCCTCTTGGCTCTACTGCTCTTACTGATGTGATTTCCAGAAATGGAAAAATTTCACAGTCATTGAAGCCACAGCAGTGAACAGAGAAATGCTTTCATTATTGTTGGAATGAGTCCCTAGTTTTCATGCTACCTTTACCCTTGAGCCAATTATAAAGATGTGACTGCAGATTGTCTGGTTGGGTGTTTGTAGTACGGTTTTAAACTAGGTGTCTTATATATATATACATTGGATGATAAATCAAGATATCCAAGAGCAAAGGCCCAGAAATCCAGAGCTGTTCTCAGAGAACAAAAAGGGAAGGATTTAAAATATTTTCCTTACCAGAAGGGAAATGAAACAAATAAATTTAGTCCAACTGATTTTTACTCTTGCTTACTTACTGCCTTTTAAATTTTATAAGCATTTTATTCTAGAGATTTTGAATTATACTCAAAAGCAGAGAGAATAGGCATATAAATCCTAATCAACCAGTTTAAATAATTATCAGCATTTTGACAATCTTGTTTTATCTTTCACCCATAAATGTTTTGGGGAGGATGACTAGAGTATTTTAAAGCAATCTCATATTTTGTATCATTTCATCCATAAATACTTTGTATCATTCTCCAGTCCAATAAGTACAATTTTTAAAATAACTAGAGTACAACAATCTAATTTAGCAAAATGAACAATTCCTCAATGTCATCTAATGCTGTTTGGATTTACAGTCTCATGTTTGTCTTAAAAACATCATATGGTTAGTTTATTTAAATCAGGATCCAAATAAGTTCCATATGTTGCCTTTGGTTGATAAGTCTCTAAGGTTTTCTTTTCATTCCTAATAGTCTCCCTTCCCCTGTCTTCTTTTATGTCATTTGTTTGTTAAAACAACCAGGTTATTTGTACTGTTACACCTCCTATGTTCTAGATTTGGTTGGTTACTTCCTTGTGATGTCATTTCACATATTCCTTAATTTCCCATATTTCTTCTAAACTGATAATCAAATGACAAGATTTGATTAGATGCCGATTTAATTATTTTGTCCAGAATGTATGATAGATATTCCATTCTGGGTGATGCTATATGTTAGGATTAAGTCTGTAGATTCTAGTGTGGTCAGCCTGGTCCAGCCATTATAGAGTTCCCCATCAATCTTCACTTAATGATGTTAGCAGGCAATTTTTACAGTTGCCTAGATCCAGCCTCTCATCAGGGTTGTAAAATGATTATCTAATTCTATCATCTCTTCTGCACTTTTTAGCTGGAATTCTTCTACAAATGTCACCTGAAAGTTAATGTGTACATATCATCCCCTCAAAAAATTAATTATATATGTCTTCACTAGTTATTCAGAATAATGTGATGGTGCCCTAGAAACTCCCAAAGATGACCAATTTAGTTAACATCATTTGAAATCACATATTTTTACCTACTTAAAATGTTTCAAACCGTTACAGTCATTATTTTTGATGCTGAAATTGTCTTACATTTAGTTAGGGAAGTCTCTTCAAGTCCCCTGTATCCTCAAGATAATCCATGCTTATCTTATTTATTTCTAGATGCAGGAGTCAGATCTGGAATTGGTGATTTCTCCAAGAACGACTTGTTCCTTTACATAGGAAAAAGCATTTAGAGAAAACAATCTAGGTATATCATAATTTTATGGCTTCAGATAATTAAGCTGTTGTTTGTTTGCCTTGGTAAGAAATTATGCTAACTTTACCTCAATTGCCTATAAAAACACAAATAAATATGTGGAGAGAAATGGCTTTGTGAGAACAGACTGTGAAACAATGTTGACGTTTTTGTGGCAGCACTTTTTACATAAGTAGGTAAAACAGTTGAACATTTGGCAATAGAAAACAGAAATCACTAAATAGCTATATTACAGAATTTGAAATGACTGTCTTGTTATAAAAATGAGGAGAAGAAACTAACATGGTTATCATGTTAACCATAAGGTGCTCATGCTGGAAGTATATTTTGTCCCTGGGCACCACATTTGCAATATATACTAGTTAGCGCACAGCTACACTGCTGCATCTTGACGACGGGACCACCTCTTATTTGTCATTCATTTATTTACCAAGCACACACCATGAGCTAAATACTTTATTACAACTAAACTTAAAGATGCTAATAAAGTTTCACTTTTTGATTAGGGAGAGATATGCTTATGGGAAATGTGTAGTTTGCTCCTTATGTCTTTAAGGCTATATATATTTTTTCAGTTTTGGTATAGTTCAAACTTACCTACTTCAAGATACACTTTCATGTGAGATTTAGGGGAAAAAACAGAAAGCAAAGCATAAATCAGGTCATATTTACTTGCCAGAATAAATGCTAAAATCATTAAAAGATAAATTATTTGAAACAATGATTACTCCTCAGGAAATCCTTAACAAATAAAAAGAACAGTAGAGAAAGTACTTTTAATATATTATCTTTCTTTTTTTTTTTTTTTTTTTAATTCTTCAAGCCTTTGTTCTTAAGGAAGCAAACTGCTGTTTCACTTCCCTGAAGCCACTGATAAAACCATGCAAGAACATCAGAGAAAAAACGAAGCCAAGATAGGTGCCAAGCCCAAGGGAATGGAGCGCTTCTTTGTTTTATATTTCCACTGGAAATCTGTAGATTTTGCATGCAAACATCTTATTTCATGGCATTGCTTCTCAAATTGAGAGATTAAATCTAGCTCCGCATAAAGGTTTTTCAATAAAGTAGGTTGCACAGTCTTCTGTTTATGGAAAATTGATGCATCCTCTGATATGCTTTCAATTGCTAACTTTTGTTTCACAAAAGCTGGAAGGAATTTCAACCAACCATTATCTAATCAAGAAAATATTTCCTACCTATCTTGTCTTCAACATAACTTGCTGCCAAATGTAGTTTTGACTATTGTAAATCACTATGCATTTTAACAAGCAAAACAGACTCTCTGGTTTTGTTAGAAAAAGTACAAATTGTAGAAACTATCCATCATTATCAGTGGAATGCCCCCAAATTTTGTGTGTGTCACAGAATGACTATTATATGACATAATTTAATGTTATGTTGGTTATACCACTTTATTTAAGTAGAATTTTTACAATCTCAACATGCAAACAGTTAGGTATTATAATAATTTCACTGTGTCTTCCCATGTTTACATTTAACTCTTACTACAGAGTGAAGCCTGAAGTTTGGACATTTATTTAACTGTAAAATTGACAATGTCAGCCAGGCGCAGTGGCTCACACCTGTAATCCCAACACTTTGGGAACCCAAGGCAGGCAGATCACTGGAGGTCAGGAGTTCGAGGCCGGCCTGGCCAACATAGTGAAACCCCACCTGTACTAAAAATACAAAATTTAGCGGGGTGTAGTGGTGGGCGCCTATAGTCCCAGGTACTTGGGAGGCTGAGGCAGGAGAATCGCTTGAATCCGGCAGGCGGAGGTTGCAGTGAGCCGAGACCACAACATTGCACTCCAGCCTGGGTGACAAGAGTGAAACTCGCTATCAAAAAAAAAAAAAAAGAAAAAGAAAATAAGAAAAGAAAAAGAAAAAAAAAATTGACGATGTCTTATAACATCAAAATTCCTCCTGAGTTCAACATAAGATAAAGTGCAAGAGGAAGCAAACTAAATAGGAATTGTGAGGTTTTTTGTGGATTTCAAATAAAGAAAAAGTTATCCCACTACCAATTCCTCATGGGCACCAAATGTGCTTGAGAAAATACGCCTTAGCCTAAAGGTGGCTTCTGTCTCCAGGAATGTTTGTACCTGACTCGATTCAAAGGGACAGCAATGTAGCTTATGAGAGAGGACCTAAGCTGAGGAAGACTTTCAGGAACGCACCCTGGAGCCTTCTGAAATGCATGTTCAGAGAGGCAGGGAGGGGACTGCCGAAGAGTCAGGCCTGCCTAGGCACCCGCGGCCCTGTGACCTGAGGTGAGTCACTTTATATCTTTGTGCCTGTGCTTCTGGAGAATGGAAAATTTTTTTAGTCAGATATTTAAATGAATAACACATGTAAAGCGCCTGAAACAGGGCCTGACACATGCAAAGTGCTGGGTTGGTGACAGTCATTGTTACTCATTGTAGGACCTTCATCGCAGACCATGAACTGCCACCTATGCTGCCCATCCATTCATTCAAGACACAAGTATTCATGTTTACAGTGGAGATGTGTAATATGTGCTTTCAGCTTATGGGGTTGCAACTATTCAGACTCAGGACAATTTAAATTGCACAGTCCCAGCTGTTCACTGCACCTGTGATTGCCCGAGAGAGAACTGGAAAACCTGAAAGAGAAAGACACCTGCTATTCCCTCAAGTGGGCCTCAGTCTCCCTGGATCTCTCCTCAAGTAAGCAACAGACTGTGACCCTAGAGTCACAGCCTCTTGTGACCACTGTCTTGTGACCACTGTCTAAGCAAAAGCAGGGATCTGTTTATTCCTAAACTGAAGAAAATTTCAGGCTGTGTTGAGAGGATAGACACAATGGACACACACACACACACACACACACACACACAAATATGGACCTTCCTAGGGATTTGCAAGCATCATGTTCCCATACCTGTGATCATGTCCTTATCCCCTTTCTCTGGGACCTAACCCTCTGTATGGTGATTTTCCTGTGTGGTCTGTGGCAGATGGTAAAGACACTCTTGTCAAGAGCACACAGTTGTCCTCAGAAGCTAATAGCCTAGTGTGGTTGTCCTCAAACTTAGTGTACATAAGAATTATCTGGGGTGCCTGTTATAGTGCAGACTCTTGTGTCCTGTCCCTATACTTTCTGATTCAGTGGTGCTGGGGTATGACTTAACTCTAACCCCACACTGAATAAGCATCCCAGGTGTCACAGGTGCATGCATCCCCAGCCCGCCACCTGGTCTGATGGTCAAGAAGACTTTGATTCTAAGGGGCACTTTGTGGAAAAAGAAACAGGAATGTGTCATGGAACCTACAAGCCAGAGTAGAGCAAGATCTAATGAGGGAGTTGAACCAGAAGAGAACAGAGCTGTAGCACAGCTGCTATGAGTGACAGCAGAGGTGGAGCGCAGGACAGCATCCCACCCAGCTGCAGCCCTGGCATCTGCGAACCCCTCCATTTGAGAGCCCCGGAGCTGCTAAAGGAGATTTTTCCAGACCCAGGTTCCTTACCGTAGGGGTGCGCTCTTGTTCATCTGCTGCAGGAATCAAGGCCAGAGGAACCTCTAGACAAAGGGGACTTGCCTCCTCCCTGTTAGCACTGGTAAAGGGGCCGGTAATGCAATGGCCCAACAGAGCTGACTGGCAGAGCAGCATGGGCAGGAGGAGAAAGGGTCTGACTCTGGGTCCCTCATCCCTCATCGATGCATGGCAAGCTCACTGCTTTGAGGACCTGCGAGCTGGCCATGGGGCCTGTGCTGGCGGGACAAAGTGATGGCACTGCAAAGGCAGGGCCAGACTCCAGTAGGGTGTGTAGGACTTGTGAGAGCTGAAAGGAAACCAAGTCCATAGGCAGGACCACCAGACACTCAGTGTGCCAAGCAGGACAGGCCCAAGTTCAGCACATGTAGACATGAGCAGCAAAGTAGACATGACCAGACACCAGCAAAGTAGTCTGGGATAAGTGCAGAGCAGTCACTGAGCCCAAGGTCTGGAGGGAAGGGGGAGCCCTCGCCTGTCCCATATGATCTTCTATCACAGAGAAGAATCTGAGACTGAACAATTTTCCTTCTGGTGGGTGAATTCACTCTCAAACGTTTCTTCACATTATTGACTAAAATGAACTTTTAAAATATTGAGACCAGTGGTTCTCAAAATGTGGTCCCTGACCCAGAAGCATGGCATCACCCAGGAATGTTAGGAAAACAAATTCCTGGGTCCCACCCCAGACTCCTGAATCAGAAGCTCTGGGAGTGGGGCCCAGCAGCCAGTGCTTTAAGCCCTTCAGGGGATTCTGATGATGCTAAGCTTTGGGAACCACCAGTCTAGACTTGAGTTTCCCAAACTTGTCCACACATTGGAGTCACCTGGGTAGCTTCCCAGTCTCCTGATGCTTGTGTCCCAGCCCCAGGGACTGTGATTTAATCACCCCAGGTGTGGCCTGGACTCTGGAACTTTTTTAAGATCACAGGTAATCTAATGTGCAGACAGGTTTGAGAACTCGTAGGCAAGACTGATTCCATTTTTCTCCTGTACTAGAGGAAAGATGGTAGTAGAGGATTCCAGAGAGGAAGGCAGTTCCATTTCCTCTCCACAGCTGACAGAGTGCAGGTAATCCTATAACCTTTTCATAGCTTTTGTTTCTTGCTCTCTCTAACTGGGTATTTCTCTTCTCCTCCTAAAGGGTTAATCTATCTTGGCTCTGACCTCCTCTGCAACCACGCTGTCTGTGGGCCTTTCTTGACCTGGGGCTGTGCTTCCTACACTGTATTCTGGTAAGGCTGTCCTGGAAAAGGCTGCAAAGAGTGGAGGTCTCCCCATGACTCAGTGGGTTTTCCCCTGGCTGCCAATCATCTGGGAGAGGGAGGGTCTTCAGAAAGGACCCTGCAGATTTGAGGGAGGGCCTCTGGTCAGCATAAAGATAAGCGAGTCATGGCTCATTCTCTAGGCTTCTTCCTCTTGGGCCTGAACACAGGTTTAAGCCATCATAAGCCACCGTGTGATGGGGCAGTGACCCACCCCCTAAGACCCTGTGGTGGGGGTAGCAGCAGTGTGTGCAGTGACATCCCAAGGTGACAGTGAAGCTGGAGTCCAGGATCTGGGCACTGAGGTTCAGCCACATCCTCACTGTATAGCCCTTTCCTCAGATGAACTGGATTCAGTTCTGTTAAGATAATTTGGGGCTTTCTTACAGAGACCAAGAACTCCTGGTCTCTCTTCAGGACCACATGGCTCCCTGCCCAAACCTGAGAGCTGATTTCCTCAAGATACCACATTCTCCTAGCTCACCTCTCCTTTCTCTTTTTTCTCCATTCTTCAAATCCCATCCCCTCAGGAAGATGTGAAAGGCCAGATGATCCTCACAGAATCATATTTGCATATTCTCCAAAATCCATTGCCATGTGTGGAACATGCATCCCCGAGGACACACTGATGCTGCATAATCACCAGGTGATGCTCAGTGGTCCCTGACAGTTCCCTGGCAGCGGAGTGGAAAGGGCGCATGAGGTAGGTGGTGGTCAGAGATCTGATGCCCAGACACTTTTTGTTCCATTTAAACACTCCAAATGGATGATGGCAGCATATCTTAGCAACCACTAAATCCTGGGAATACAGGCATCTATAAGAAGTGGCTCTGGTCCTCAAGGAGCCTTTAGGTCTGGTGCATAAGATAGCACAGGTCTTCTTCAGGAATAAGGATAGTAATAGGAGAAGCTGTTCGGTGACATAAACTAAAATACATTTCTGCATATAAAAATAGCCCTCAGGAGCTATTGCTTGCATAAGCAAGACTTAGACTTGGGACATTATGCAGGTGTTTGTGAAACTCCAGAGCTGAGACCCTGAGGGCAGAGGGAGGACATGCCTTTCACTTTGTGCCAGAAGGGATCAGGGAAAGAACTGGCAATGAATGGTGTCCTTGGCTGCATTTGGTGTTATTGACAATTGAAGAGCTGTGATGATAGAGCTTGATTATCTGCCCAGAGAGTTAGGACAAAACTCTACCTACAGAAAGGGATGGGTGTCTTCTGAAAAGGACTTTCCCTCCATGGGGTACCTTGAAAGAAGGGAGTGCAGGTCTGGGGAATAGTGACTAGGATAGGACATGCTGCTCCCCACAGAGCTGATGTCTCCTCCCACGGAGAAGCCATCAGTGTGGCGGCCTTGGCCCTGCTCAGCCACCAACTCTCCACTCTTATAGTAGTGACACCGACTGGGGCTAGCACAGCTGAGGGGGTGATTCTAGTTCTGAACTCAGGTTGGGAAACTTACTTGGCTCCAGATATAAGCTACATTCTTCAAGGTCCACTATCAGTAAAAAGAGATGATATTTTGACTTTCATCAGCTAATACTTTTGTCCAATTTCTCAAATAATTCATGACTTAGGCAGCAAACAGCAGCATGCTGCATTGGACCCTCTCAAACCTACATGTACAAAATGGGTACTGAAAAAGGAATCATGTGAACAGAAAGTGAATCCCCCTCATGCGTCCATACTGAGCTGAATAGTGTACCCCAAAGTTCATGCCCACCCAGAACCTCAGAATGTGTCCCTATTTGGAATAAGGGTCTTTGCAGGTGTACTTAGTTAAGGTAAGATGAGATCATACTAGATTAGGGTGGGCCCTAAATCCAATGACTGGCATCCTTAGAAGAAGGCCATGTGAGGCCAGGCACAGTGGCCTACGCCTGTATCCCAGCACTTTGGGGGGCCGAGGCAGGCGGATCATGAGGTCAAAAGATTGAGACCATTCTAGCCAACAAGTTGAAACCCTGTCTCTACTAAAAATACAAAACTTAGCTGGGCGCGGTGACACGTGCCTGTAGTCCCAACTATTTGGGAGGCTGAGGCAAGAGAATCACTTGAACCCGGGAAGTGGAGGTTGCAGTGAGCCGAGATTGCCCCACTGCACTCCAGCCTGGCGACAGAGATTCTGTCTCAAAAAACAAAGAAGGCCATGTGAAGACTCAGAGAGAGACACACAGAGAGAACGCCGTGTGACAGCAGAGCCAGAGACTGGAGGGAGCCACAGTCTCTGGCAGCCCCAGGCCAAGGCAGGTCAAGCATCGCTAGTGGCCACTGGAAACTGGAAAGGGGCAAGGAAAGGTCCCTCCCTAAAACCTTCAAAGGAAGCACAGCCCTGCCAACACCTTGATTTCAGACTTTTGACCTGCAGAACTGTGAGAGAATACATTTCTGTTGCTTTCTTTTTTAAGTGAGTTATGGAGAAAATGTTCTGCAGTTAGACAGCAGTGATGGTTGTACAGCTCAGTAAATCTACTCAGCACTGAATTGTGTGCCTTTAGATGGTGAATGTTATGTCATGTAAATTGTAAATCAATAAAAACAAAATACATTTTGAAAAAACTTTAAATGTGAATCATAGATTGGGATAAGGGGAAGGGGGAGTCTTACCCTAGGAGCCTCCAAAGGTTAGGCCCAGAATCTCAGGTGAGGAGACCCCAAAACTCTCCCAGGGCTCAAGGCAAGTATGGTCACTGCAGAGTGAAGGTTGACCAGGGTGTGGGTTGGGGGGATGCTCTTTTTTTTTTTTTTTTTTTCAGATGGAGCCTCACTCTGTTCCTCAGGCTGGAGTGCAGTGGCACAATCTCGACTCACTACAACCTCCACCTCCCGGGTTCAAGTGATTCTCCTGCCTCAGCCTCCTGAGTAGCTGGGATTACAGATGCGCCACCATGCCTGGCTAATGTTTGTATTTTCAGTAGGGACGGGTTTCACCATGTTAGTCAGGCTGGTCTTGAACTCCTGACCTTGTGATCTGCCCGCCTCGGCCCCCCAAAGTGCTGGGATTACAGGCGTGAGCCACCTCGATAGGCCAGGATGCTCTTTAAAGTCCCCCAGGCCACGCCTTTGTAGGCAGGCTCTTTGCATGTCCATATCTGGTAGTTGTTCTTAGTTAATCCTTGTCATGTTACCTTTATTCAATCATGAAATTTAATTGATGTTTAATAGAAAATTACAGTCTAAGTCTTTGTATCAATATAGGCAATGAAGAAAAGGGTCCATGGAAAAAATAGTAGTGAGCAGGGAGCAGTGTGCATGAGGCAATGGCCTTGAGACTGTAAGAGGAGACCTGTGGGAGAGTAAGCTGTGTACCAGGAATGACAAGAACAGTGTGTGAACCCTGACCGTTGGCTGAGGTGCTGGCAACAACCACCAGGAGTCCCCAGAAACACCCAGGAAGAAGACCCTCAGAAAAGGCTGAAATTTCTGTAACCTAAGTAGTCATGGGAATTTGAGTCATTGCTATGCTGTTATTTGGGCAGGAAAAGGAAGTGTCCCCTTAATTTTCAGTCACATGCACATGAAGCCAGGTCACTTGCAGGTTGTATTTATAATTTAAATGTAAATTTAATTTATACCATTTGACCTTTTTCTGAAATTCACATTTTTTCATAATAGCAGATAATATGGTAAACAATTTTCTATATTAGTAAATATTAATAATTATACTAAATTAATAAGAATATTAAATATTATTCTCTAACATAATTTAGATGGTTATATAATTTGCCATTAGGTGGGACTACTATAACTGAGACAATGAATCATGTATCATGTGACAGATATTATTTTTATAAACAAATTTTTTAACTGCATCTTTGCACAATTCATGATTCTTTCTTTAGCATATAAGAAAAACCCCCTTTTACCCCAGATCCCTCATCTTAGAGGCTGTTCCCATGTCCCCTTCTCAGAGAGTTTGCTCCCATGGACGCTCAGGTAAAGCAAAGGATGTGACAAGAGCTGCCATGTTCCTGAGGTCTCCCAGATCACAGTTGTATCTCACGCATAATCTCATACATTTCTCTCTAAGGTTCTGAGTTGGTATCACAAGTTTCCCTTTTGTTGGGTCAAATAAATTTCTGGGTTGTTGTTTTGCAGTGCTTTTTATTGATGCTTATTTGTTTTGACAATAAAATGATCATGATTGGACACTTATGATATAGCCTATAGGAGGAATTGTTGGATTCAAGTGAATAAAAGAATTCATAGAGAGTATATTCATGTACACATGTACATATACACAACCCACACTGGTATTTTTGGTCAAATACCAGACCAGACGCTGCTATGAAGATACTTTTTAGATTGGTTAACATTTAAATTAGTAGACTTTGAGTAAAGCAGATGACCTTTCATAATGTGAGTGGGGCTCATCCAATCAGTCGAAGGTGTTAACCTTAACATCTACAGCACATATGTATACATATTGAATACTACCCTCCAAAAAGGTTTCACCACTCTCCATTCCTATACACATTTTCTAAATCTATTAGCAAGGGCATCATTTCCCCAAACTTTTAGGTAAAAAAAATAGTATTTTAATACTCTTTTATTTGCAAAGTTTTACAATTAACTAGGTCAAATTTTTTCCAACACATATATTGTCATTTGTTTCTTCTTTCATAAATTGACTCTTTTTATCCTTTATTTTCCTATTTTGATAATTATGCCTTTCTTATTGATTTCTAGATAATTTCCTCACCTATAGTTTGCAAATAGATCCCATTTTTGACTGTTAATGTGCTCAAGTGTATCAACAGTTTTACAACTCCTGCCTAAGTGTGATATTTTTAAAAATCTGCTTTACCCCAAGATTATGTTTATATTCATCTGTATTTTCTTCCATATTTTATATACTCCTTTTTTATATTTACATTTTTAATTTGTCTGGAATCTATGTGGTTTATGGTCTAAGTCAGAAAATTAAATTCATATTTTTCAAAATGCTTTGTCAGTTGCCTCAACACCTTGTACTCATTAAATACATTCTGTCTTCACTTATTTGAAATTCTACATTTATCATATATTACATTCTTAAGTATATTTGCTCTCTTTTTGAAATCTGGCTCATTTCTTTAATTTGATATTCTAGTATTATACTATTTCTAAATCCTATGTCTTCGTAAGTATGTGTGAAGTTTTCCCCTCTGCATTAATTCCCTAATATTTACTTTTGATATTTGCATTTCTTTATTTTTCCAGGACAACTTTAAGATCATATGGGCATTGGGTCCTTCCACACCCATAAAAGTCATCAGCTTCTCTTCCTTTGTCTCCTAATCATCATTATCATTTTCATCCTGGTGAGCATTTCACTGAATTTATCTTGAATGTTTAGAATTAGAATGATGAGAAGAGAATAGATATACTTGTATTAGTCAGGGACCTCCAGAGAAATAGAACAAATTAGGATATGCATGTCCATGGGGAGAGGTTTATTTTAAGGAATTGACTCTTAAGATTGTAGAGCCGACAGGTCCTAAATCTGCAGGACAGGCCGGCACGCTGGAGACCTAGGCAAGATCTGATGTTGCAGTCTAGTCTGAAGGCAATCAGGAGGAGAATTCCTTCTTCCGCTTCCTTCTTCATACTTTCCTCTTAAGACCTTCAACTGATTGGACAAGCCCCATCACATTGTGAAACGTCATCTGCTTTACTCAAAGTCTACTAATTTAAATGTTAATCAAAACTAAAGAGTATCTTCACAGCAGCATCTGGACTGGTATCTGACCAAAAACTAGGTACCATGGTCTAGCCACATTTACATAAAATTAACCATCACAGTAGTCATAAGATTTAGTTTTCTCTTACTGAAATGTGGTATAATTGGGATTTATTCAAATCTTCTTTTATATCCATCCATAAAGTTTTGTAATTTTTCCCTTATTGGCCTAACAATTCCTATAAAGATTATTTGTAAGTAGTTAATAATTTTTGTCATCATGATTTTTATTTTTATTTTATTACATGTGCTCATAGGTTGTTGCTAACACTAAGAAAGCTATAGGTCAAAAGACGCAAACTAGGGCCGCATGAGCACAGCAGCACCCAGCCAGGTCTCTGCTGCAGCTGCCATTTGTAGATGGAGCTCTCTGTCTCCAAAGAAGCACAGGCCTGTTTTTCTTCTGGTTGTGCTACAGTAAAATGAACTTGGGTTTTCTGGACACTGCGATATCAGTTGCTACCTATCGTTTCACTTGTGATATTGATTTTATTAACCTTAAAGTTACGTGAGTGTTAACTATTTCTCATATGTATATCTTATTCAAAATCTGGGAAAATAAAAGACTAAGGAAAATAAATATTTTCCTCTAAAGAGAGAATGGTTATTTTTCAAAGGGAAGAATACCATTTCAAGTGTAATATGAACTTTTAATTAAGATGTCATTGTACAACCAACCAGAGTTTGAATATATATGTGTATATATACGTGTGTGTGTGTGTGTGTGTGTGTGTGTATTAGTCCATTTTCATGCTGCTTATAAAGACATACCCAGGACTGGGCAATTTACAAAAGAAAGAGGTTTAGTGTACTTACAGTTCCACGCGGCTGGGGAGGCCTCACAGTTATGGCAGAAGGCAAGGAAGAGCAAGTCACATCTTACGTGGATGGCAGCAGGCAAAGACAGAGAGCTTGTGCAGGGGAACTCCCGTTTTTAAAACCATCACATCTCATGAGACTTATTCACTATCATGAGAACAGCACAGGAGAGACCCACCCCCATGATTCAATTATCTCCTCCAGGTCCGTCCCACAACACATGGGAACTATGGGAGCTACAAGATGAGATTTGGGTGGGGATGCAGAGTCAAACCATATCAGTGCACATGTGTGTGAGTGTGTGTGTATATGTTTGTGTGTGTGTATATTTATAGGTTTGCAAAAGATAAATGAGTTAAATCTTAATAAACTGAAATGAAAACCAGAAATTTGATTTCAGAATTTGAATAAAATGATTGGGCTGCAGTAAAATGAAGTCATATGTTAAATAGAAAAAAATTCCCTGGGCATCAAAACATTTTCCAGATAATGAGTTTATATAGGAGTACTTATTCAGTGCAGCAAAAATTGCATGTCTCTAACAAATAAGCATTTACAAATGTAAGTCTGCTGGGAAATACTATGCTGGACAAGACTCCATTCGCCGACCTCCTTTGTGGCAATGCTGGCCACATGATTAAGCTGACACCATTGCAAAGTGCAAGTGTATGAAATGTGAGCAAAGGAGATGGATCTTAATGCTTTATCACTTGCTGAGGAAAATGCCTGCCTTATACTTCAGAAATTTCTCTTTCTGCAGATGGATTCCCAGAACACCGCTTCAAACATGTGGACAAGTTAAATACCCCAAGAAAAGCCAGAACAAGATGGAGCTTGGGTTTCTAAATGACTGCAGCAAGCAGTGCAGCCCAGCCAGTCTAGTCCCCACACACCTTGAAATGATTACATGACAGTAAAACTAACTTCCTTTTTTTCCTTTTTCTTCCCTGCCACTGTAGTTCTGGGCCTCTTTGTTACAGAAGCTTGAATCTTTGCCCAAATATCCTCAGTTTGTTGAAAACATGGCTAAGAACTTTGAGAAGAAGTTGCATAGAACTGTAAATTACTTCTGGTATTTTCTGTCATACCTGATAACACACACACAGACACACGCACACAAAATACCACTTTATTAGCTGTTTTAAGGTGTCCTTGAGAAATTTTATGAATCAGAAGAAATTTTGGAGAAAGTATCCATGGCAACACAAAACAGAGAATAACTTATTTTTGGTGTCTTAAGAATTTTAATACAACTTGCCCAAATTGGTAAGTCTACCTGCAGATGACGCTCCTTCCATGCCAGGTGTTAGCACCGTATTGCCAGGAAATCTACACCTTGCCAGGAAAATGAAAGTTGGAGACTTTTCATTTTACATGTTGCTGCATTTACTAGGACACACTTTGAGCTTAAAAAAGTAGAAATGGAATACAGCATGCATCTTGGGTTATTAACACCATAGTCTGGATATACTCAAGTGACCTGACCCTTGAACGAATGTTCACTGCTGTCCTTGATGCCTTCAATACACATTACAGTAATCTACCGTTCTGTGTGGAGGGGAGTAATTTAGCAGAATATTAGAAACAAACTGACTTGTTGGGTCATCCAGGGAATATGCTCCACATCAGTTCACAAAGACTCAACCAAAGACTTGGCCTTTGCTTTGACAAATAGTCCTACATACTTTGAAAATATCCTATAAAAGAGTCCATAGACAGATATCCAGTTATTGTTGGACACCCTTAGACATGATGAAATTGGGTCTGGTGGACTTTTCTATATTGCAATCAGCTTCAAAAAACAAAAATATGCTAGCATGAACTATATTCCCTAAATAGTGAGATTTAAGACTGAATTTAAAAACAGGTTCTCTCTAATAATTAATACAATGGGCTTACAATGCACTGGGCATCATTTCAAAATTTTACATATATAAAGTAAATTTAATCCTTCCTCTAATGTAGGTGCTCTTGTTGTCATCACCTTCCAGACCATGTTACTGAGGTCCCGAGAGGTTGAGAAATTGGTCCGAGGTCACAATTCCTAAGTGTGGGAGCCAGGATAGAATCCAGGCAGTGTGACTACAGAGTTAATGCTCTTAACCTTGAAACCATATTGCTCATACAGTCCACTATATCCTAACTTCCAATTTTGAAATGACTAAGTGATCCCTTCACCTCTATCAGAATAAGACTGGAGGAAGAGCTACAGATGAAAGTTTCTGAGCTCTGCACAGTACTGTGGTACATGTTTATATCATTACATCAGAATTCCACAATTCTACAAATACTGGGGTGTGATTTCACAGAATAGAAAAATCATTGTGTAAGTATTCTGTTAGGTTAGGAATTTCCTAAATTTGTGAGCAGCTGTTTTCAATTATGAAATATGAAACTATATAAAACAAAATATTGCTCCCAGTTAAAGAACTCAAGGTTGAATTCTGTTCTACACATTAAGATGGAAATAAAAAACTTGGTATTTATATCTTAATACAAAATGTGTCATATTTTTCAGATTTAAATCAGCATTTCCCAAGTGAGAAAAAAATTATAAAACAAAATTGTTCCGATTTATCAATTTGTATTTTTCTATTTCAAATGTAAAATATAATCTTCAGTATCACAGATGTTTATATTGCTTGTTTAAACCAAAATTCAATAAAAGAAAAAATTCGTATTACCTTCTTAACAGTTTATTTTCTTTCATTCATTTTCATTATGGGAAAATGCTGTGAGCATTTGAACTGTGACCCTGCTTATAGATCAGCGTGGGCTTATTGATTAACTGGCAACCTTACTAAACTCTCTGTAGTTCTAATATTTTCTTCAATGAGTTTTGGGGATTCCAGAGGAAAAATGATAAGAACTAACAAATAAAATAACATTACATCTTTCTTTCTAATGTTTATAAATCCAATTTAGCTTTACAGCTTATCTTAATAATTGGCCTTTCCAGATTAAATTTCAATGACAGTAAAATAAAGATGATAGCGGAGGATTTTTTGTCATTCAGAGGTATAATTTTTATACAGTGCCATTCACAGATCTCAAGTGTACAGTTCAGTGAGTTTAGCAAATGCATACTCCACATAAACCACACGTCAGTCAAGATACAGAACATCAAGAAGAGGGTATGTTCTGCTGTTGCTTGTTCCATTCAGCTGGAAGACAGCTGCTGCAGGTTCTGTTGCCATAGGACATCCCCCAATCAGAGGAATATCAGAGTTGCATAAAAGGCCTGCAGAGCCAACGGAACCAGGTGTGACAACCAGCCCTGGCCTTTGGCATCCACTCCTGACCTGATGGGGTGCTTGTTCTTTGGATGGGTTTATAGGTGACTTATTGGACTAAGGGTTGACTGGTGCAGTAGCAGCAAAGAGATAGTGATCAATGGAGTTCTGTGGGTTCACTCCTTATTATCCCTCTTCCAAACTCTGTAGTATGATGAGGAACTAGAGTGTGTGTTTTGACCCTGCCTGTGCACACATTACAGCATAGGGCAGCTGATATTCCCGAGGAGGTTTAAAGTCATAGGTCTAAAGAATAGATAAGAGAACAATACAACCACTTAAAAAATCACAAATGCAAAAAACAGATTGCAGAAAGGAGAACTATTAGATCATTGAGCAATGAATTTAAAATAAGCATAATAATACCTCTAAGGCATAAGGAACCATATTAATATGAAGCAGGAAGAAGTCATAAAAAGAATCAAGTGAAATATAAAATATGAAAATTATAGGAGTCGAGATAAAAAACATAATTCAATGCAATCTGAATCAAAATTCTGACTGGAAGTTTTGTAAAGAACTTGATAGATTTATTCTAAGTGTCTATTGAAGAATAAAGGTCTATGAATAGCTAAGTTAACTTTTAAATAGGAGATAATTTTGAGGGGAAGGACTTGCTCTCCCTAACATTAAGACATACCACAGTAATAGCTAGGACTGGCATGGAAACAAATAAAACATAACTGGGAACTTGGACATAGATCTACCTATAAATGGAAACTAATGCATTATAAAGAAGAAAACTAAGTCAAGGAGCTAAGAAGAAGGTGATCACTACATAAAGAAAAACAAAACTGGTCCTAACCTAAAATCTCACACAAATGTTATAGGTAGATAAAAGACCTAAAGGTGAAAGATAGAACTAAAATATTAATATAACTTATTATAAGAACATATCTTTATGCCCCAGGGATAGAAAAAGTATTGACTTTTGGTTTGTTTTTAATACCACAAATTAGTACTTTACTCAAAACTTACACATATATACAACTGTGTAACTACTACAAAGATCAAACTATATATAGATATTTGCCACCCCAGGAAGTTCCTTTGTGCTTTTTTTCAGGAAAAAAAGAATTCCAGTCATCATTCTGGCAACTATTAGATTAATTTTGACTATGCTTGAACGTTATATAAACGTAATTAGGCAATATCTCCTCTTTTGAGTCTGGCTTCTTTTACTTAACAAATGTTTTTGAGATTCATCTACGTTGTTGTGTGTGTCTGAGTTTGTTCTTTTTATTGTTGTGAAATATTCCATTGTGTGAATGTAGCACAATTGTTTATCCTTTCTTCAATTGACACTGGGGTTCTTCTCCAGCTTAGGGACCATTATGAAAAAGTTGTTATGGCCATTTTTGCACGTATCTTTTTGTAGTCATATGCACTTATTTTTCTTGGGTCTATACCTGGGAATGGAATTGCATGACTATAGGGTAGGCATATATTTAGTAGTATTAAACTTCCAAACAGTTTTCCAACATGTTTGAACAAAGTTATATTTCCACCAACCATCCATGACCAGTTTCAATTTGTTCTACATCCTCACCAACACTTGATATTCTCTATCTCTTTTTAATTTTAGACATTCTGATGGATGTGTAGAAGTATCACATTGTGGTTTTAATTTGCGTTTCCCTAATGATTAATAAAGTTGGGTACCTTTTAATACGCTTATTAACCACTTAAATTCCCTCCTTTGTGAGGTGACCATTCAAGCTTTGCTCCATTTTTAATAAATGTCTGTTGATATGGTTTGGCTGTATTCTTACCCAAATCTCATCCTAAATTGTAGCCTTCATAATTCCCACATGTTATGGGAGGGACCCAGTGGGAGATAATTGAATCATGGGGGCAGGTCTTTCCCATGCTGTTCTTGTGATCGTGAGTAAGTCTCATGACATCTGATAGTTTTATAAAGTGGAGTTCCCCCACACACACTCTCTCTTGCCTGATGCCGTGTAAGACGTGACTGTGCTCCTCTTTTGCTTTCAGCCATGATTGTGAGGCCTCTCCAGCCATGTGGAATCGTGAGTTAATTAAATCTCTTATCTTTATGAATTACCCAGTCTCGAGTATGTCTTTATCAGCAGCATGAAAAGGAACAAATACATCTGTCTTTTCTTTTTTGATTGTAGAAATTACTTATGTAATCTGAGTACAAGTTACTTGACAATAAATTTATTGTGATTATCTTCTCTTAGTCTGTGACTTTCCTGTTCCCATTCTTAATGACATTGTTTGATAAACATAATTTCATAACTAAACCAGAGTTAAAATTACACTATGTTTAGTGCTTATAGTATTCTGTTAGTGGTGGCTTTGCTACCCCAAGGTTGTTAAGTTATCGTTCTATATTTTCTTTGAGAAGATCTAAGTATTATTTGGGTATAATCCACTACAAATTAATTTTTGAGTATTGTGTAACATCAACAGTCAAGGTTCATTTTCTTCTTTATATACATATAAAATGGCTCCAGCATTATTTTTTGAGAATATCATCCTTTTTCTACTGAATTACAGTAGTGCCTTTGTTGTAAATCGAGTGACAGAATATGTATGAGTCTATTTCTGGACTAATTTGTACCAATGGAATATTTGTCTATCAATCGTGTGCTAATTGTATTTATTTATTTTTTATTTTTTTGAGATGGAGTCTCACTCTATCGCCCAGGCTTGATGTTGGCTCACTGCAACCTCCGCCTCCCAGGTTCAAGCGATTCTCCCACCTCAGCCTCCTGAGTAGCTGGGATTACAGGTGTGCGCCACCATGCCTAGCTAATTTTTGTATTTTTAGTAGAGACAGGGTTTCACCATTTTGGTCAGGCTAGTCTCAAACTCCTGACCTCAAGTGATCGGCCCACCTTGGCCTCCCCAAGTGCTGGGATTACAGGTATGAGCCACCACGCCCGGCCTGCTAATTGTATTTCAATTACTGTAACTTTATAGCAACTTTTGAAATCTGGTAGTGAAAATTTCCTGTTTTCTTCAAGATTATCTTGGCTCTCTTAGGTCCTTTGCATTTCCTTATAATTTTAGAATTTAGAAATCTGTCAACCTCCAAAAATTTTGCAGGAGTTTTGATTGTGAAGTTCTGAATATATAGGTCAATTTTAATATTATTGCCAGATTAACAAATAAGTCTTTTAGTCCATGCACATGATATATGATCATGGCTTCCATGATCCTTACCTCCTGGGGTACATTCTTTTCTATCATCCCTTTCTTTTGTGTGTAGGTGGGACCTGGAACTTGTTTCTAACCAATAGAACATGACACAGATGATGGGCTGTCACTGCATTGACTACATTACATTATTATAAGACTCCATCTTGCTATTAGATTTACTTTTGAAGTAAACTGCCATCATGTAAACTACTTAAGGAAAGGGCCACATGGCAGGGAACTGCAAGCAGCCTGGAGAAGCTGAACATCACTTCCAGCAGACAGCTAGCAAAGAGGTTTGCAGTTCTACAACTACAAGGAAATGAATTCTACTAACAACCTAAGTAAGTGTGGGAGTGTGTTCTTCTCCAGTCAAGTCTCCAGTTGAGAGCCCTGCTACCATCGGCTGGTTTGCAAACTGGTAAGAACCTGAGGCAGATAACCCAATTTAGCTCTACCCAAGTTTCCAACCCACACAAACTGTGAAATAACAAATATGTGTTAAGTTACTAAGTTTGTGGTAATTTTATACACAGCAACAGATGTATAGTATACCATTTATTTAGGTCTTGTTTAACATCAGCAATGTTTCATGATTTTCAGTGTAGAGGTCCTGCATATTTCTCAGTGTATTATAAATGACATTTTATCTGATTTTCTAATAGTTTATTGCTAGTATTCAGAAATAACTTTTTATGCTGACCTTGAATTCAGAAATCCTGTTACATTCACTTGTTGAGTATAATAGTTCATTTCTAGATTCCTTTGAATTTTCTATCCAATGTTATCTGAGAATAAAGACTGTTGCACTGTTTTCCAATCTTCATATATTTTGCTTATTTTCTCACTTCACTGAACTGATCAGAACATGTACTATCATACTGAATGTAAGTGGGAATATGGGGCATCTTTGTTGCATTCCTAAAATCAGGAAGAAAGTGTTCAATATTTCTCCATTAAGTATATCACTATCTGTAATATTTATAGATATTCTTTTTAAAATTAGAAAGTTCTCTCTTCCAGTTTGCTGAGGGTTTTACAATGAATCAGTGTTACGTTTTATCAACTGCTTTTTCTTCATCGAATCAGATAATTTCATAATTTTTCTCATTTAATCTGAAAATGTGGTGAATTATTATTGAGTTCAGAATGTTAAAAGAAATTTTCATCCCCAGAATGAGCCCTACTTGAACATGATTTATTATCTCTTTTTTATGTTGCCAAATTTTGGCTGCTAATAATTTGTTCCTGAGAGACATCAGCTTTTATTTTCCTTTGTTGTTATGTCCTTATATGGTTATAGTATAAAGGTTATATTCACTTTGAATGAAAAGGTGTTTTCCTTTTTATTCTCAGAAAGAATTTATGTAAGATTAATACATTTTGTGTTAAATGTACAGGAGAGGTCACCAGTAAAGCCATCTGGTCCAGAAATTTTATTTGTGGGATGATATTTGATTTATTTTATGAAGACTTTAAATATTTAAATTTTTGTGCTGCTTCTTGTGTTCCTTTTGATAAGTTCTTTTCCCAAAGGAATTTGTTCATTTCATTTAAATTTTCAATTTTAACAGCACAATATTATTTAGAATATCCTTGCATCATTCTTTACATGTTGTCAGATCTGTAGTAATTGTTCTCTTTTAAACATAAGATTGGTAATTTGTGTTTTCCTTCTCTTTTATTTTTCTTGTAGCGTCTTACCAGTGACGTATCAATGTTTTTTAAAAGAACCGACTTTTGACCTGGTTGATTTTCCCTATTATATGTCTGTTTTCTTTTTCATTTATTTTTACTCTTATTTTAATTATTCCCTTTCATCTCAGAGTAATTACTAAATTCTATTAAAATTGCTTCTTTGACCTATGAGTCATTTACAAGTGTGTTTTTAAAAAAATTCTGAGAGATTTTCAATTTACCTTCCTGTTTTTGAGTTATAATGTAATTCCTCTGTCTCTTCTCTTTTGGGGAGGACTTCACTTACACTTCTGTTAAAGCTTCCATGTCCTACATGGCTTTTACCCTCTATTTCTAGGATTATGGTGTATTGTTTTTCATTTTTTTTCTCTCTATGCTTCCATTTAGCTATATCAACCTGTCTTTGAACTCATTACTTTGATTTCTGCTCTGTCTCTCTAGCCCGAGGTTAATTCATTCACTGTTTTATTTATTTCGAGTATTTCAATTGTTATATGTCAATTTGATTATTTTAATTCTGTATTGAAATATTGTTGGTTCACCCATCTTATCCATGTTTTCCTGAGTTTGCTTTATCATATTACCGAGAGTTACACGAAGTCCTTCTCTACACTAGGATGCAGCTCATGAGGCACCCAGAGCACATCATCAAACGAGGTCTTCATTCTGAGTCATGCAAGTTTGCACCCTGGGCACTTTGCCCTGCTAGCCCTAATCTTTCAGAAACTTGTTTTATTTCTGGGGCCTATCCTTCCTCCTAGGGTATGGCCTTCCTGGGTTCTCAGAAGTGTTTACCAAAGTCCTTCCACTCAGACTAGCCAGAATTTTAACATATTCCAATCTAACCTCTAAAATGTCTATTCAGCTTTTGGTCTCTCAGTGCTGTTGAGTTCTGCCTTCTAGAGTCCCATCTTTGGCATACACAGCTTTGGAATTGGCTGAGGAAACAAGCATTACTTTCAAACAGATTTTTTTGAGCTTCCTTTCTGCAGCTTCCTCTCATCCAGTGCCCAACCACACAAATCCCAGCCACTCTAGCAATTCCAAACTCCCATCTTTGTTTATTTTATTGTATGAAATTACTGCTGTATATGGGGACTCTATTTTTCTGTGCTTTGGTTTGGAAAATGCCCTTAGGGAGTAAGTCTGAGTATATATGGAACTCACCTCCCATGCTTCTCATTTCTCCAAAAATATAGCACTGTGGTGGTTGCTGTCCAACACCTGTGAGCAGTTTCTGACTTTTTACAGTTTATACAGCTGTGGATAGCAGGTCCAGATAACAGGTATCTGGAAAGGCCTTCTCAGACACAATGCCAAAATCATAAACAATAGGAAAATTTTGATGCATTTTATTATCTAAAATTTTATAATTTCCATTCAAAACAAGAGGATTGCTAGGGAGTAGGAATGTGAATGAGGAACGGAAGGGGATGGATAAATAAGTAAACAGTCAAGACAGAGGGCTTTCCTGGACAACAATGTGAGTGTGCCACAAATTCATCCCTCCGCACCTGTTGCCCCCACAGCACATAAAAGGTGTCCCTGCTGGAACATGGAAAGATGACCATAAAAGTTGGGATGGCAGTAATAGGTTGGAGGTGTGCTAAAATAGCCTGCTTTACAAAGTAGCACCAGAGGATTAGCAAGGAATGGCTGCCTGCTGTTTGGTTGAATCTTTTTCTAGGTCTTTGAATAAGTAGATAAACAAAGATGAGAGAGAAAGAAGCAACAGGGCACATAGCATGCTTGCCAACCCCGCAATCAGCATCTTGGAGGCAGAAGAATGAGTGTGCCATTTCCCTTTTTGGCACAAGCCCTAAATCCTTGCTTCCTAGTATGCATGATAGAGGAGATGCAAAGCACCCTCCATTCTTTGCTCAGACAGTTTCTGCTTCATTAAGCAAACTCAAGATTTTCCATGAGATAAGCCCTGCTTGTCTTTTTCTCAGTCCTGTGTCATCTGACATGTAATTAGTGTCAATTCTTCTCAGAATCTAACATTAGGTCAGCTGACTGTCTTAGCTTTCCTGTGTCTTCATAGATATTTTAGGGACCCATCAAGGGAGAATACACTGTAGGCTGTTAGCCAGTTGCCCTATTCAAACAGATATCTGATTGGAATCATTTATTATTTCAGAGGATTTCATTTTTCAAATCTTCCCAAACCTTTCTCAGTTACAGTTTTTTTCCACAGCCTCATAGCACAGAATCATTGATATCTTTTTATTTAAAATTTTTCTGAAATTTAAAATATGTTTATATACTTTTAAAAGTGAGGGGGTTTGATTCACAAAGATAGGAAATAATTAAAATATGCAAGAGTAGCTAATAAAAAATATAAAGACAAGTAAATAAAAATAGCTAAGTCCTGAATACAGACTTCTCTAAATACATTAGCCTTGTTCTTAACAACTAAAATGCTGCCAGTCCCTAAATTAGAGTATAAATGAGTAATGCCATTCTAATCAATATCCTAGTGAAATTTTAAAATGTTATTTCAAAATGTATATGAATTAACACAATTGAATTTCTCACATGTTTTTTAGAAGATGAGATGGGAGAGGAGAGGAAGAATTTATCCTACCAAATTTGAAATATGATTTGTTGTAAAAATAGCTGACTCACGGAGTCACAATGGCCCATGAACAGGCCCTAAAACACATATGATTTTTTTTTCTTGCTCTGTCACCCAGGTTGGAGTGCAGTGGCATGATCATGGCTCACTGCAGCATCCACCTCCTGGGTTCAAGCTGTTCTCATACCTCAGCCTCCCAAGTAACTGGGAATCACAGGCCTATGTCACCAGACTGGGCTAATTTTTGTATTTTTAGTAGAGATGGCTGGTATGATTTGGCCCTGTGTCCCCACCCAAATCTCATCTTGTAGCTCCCATTAATTTCCATGTGTTGAGGGAGGGACCCAGTAGGAGATGTTTGAATCATGGGGGCGGGTCTTTCCTGTGCTGTTCTCATGGTAGTGAATGAGTCTCATGAGATCTCATGGTTTAAAAAATGGAAGTTTCAGAGATGACTTCCAAGATGGCTGAATAGGAACAGCTCTGGTCTGTAGCTCCTAGCAAGATCAGTGCAGAAGACTGGTGATTTCTGCTTTTCCAACTGAGGTACCTGGTTCATCTCACTGGGACGGGTTGGACAGTGGGTGTAGTCCATGGAGGGCAAGCTGAAGGAGGGCATCACCTCACCTGAGAATCACAAGGGGTCAGCGGATTTTCCTTTCCTAGCCAAAGGAAGCTATGACAGACTGTACATGGAGGAACGGTACACTCCCGTCCAAATACTGCACTTTTCCCATGGTCTTAGCAACCGACAGACCAGGAGATTCCCTCCCTTACCTGGCTCAGTGGGTCCCACACCCACGGATCCTTGCTCACTGCTAGCGAAGCAGTCTGAGATTGGTTGCAGTCTGGCTGGGAGAGGGGTGTCCGCCATTGCTGAGGTTTGAATAGGTAAACAAAGCGGCCAGAAAGCTCGAACTGGGTGGAACCCACCACAGCTCAGCAAGGCCTACTGTCTCTCTAGACTCCACCTCTGTGGTCAGGGCATGGCTGAACAGAAGGCAGCAGACAACTTCTGCAGACACAAATGTCCCTGTCTGACAGATCTGAAGAGAGCAGTGGTTCTCCCAGCACTGCATTTGAGCTCTGAGAAGGGACAAACTGCCTCCTCAAGTGGGTCCCTGACCCACATGTAGCCTGACTGGCAGACACCTCCCAGTAGGGGCTGACAGACACCTCACACAGGCAGGTGCCCCTCTGAGATGAAGCTTACAGAGGAAAGATCAGTAAGCAATATTTGCTGTTCTGCAATATTCACTCTTCTGCAGCCTCCACGGCTGATATCCAGGCAAACAGGGTCTGGAGTGGACCTCCAGCAAACTCCAACAGACATGCAACTGAGGGACCTGTTAGAAGGAAAACTAACAAACAGAAAGGAATAGCATCAACATCAACAAAAAGGACATCCACACTAAAACCCCATCTGTAGGTCACCAACATCAAAGATCAAAGGTAGATAAAACCACAAAAATGCAGAGAAATCAGAGCAGAAAACCTGAAAATGCCAAAAACAAGAACACCTCTTCTACTCCAAAGGTTTGCAACTCCTTACCAGCAACAGAACAAAACTAAACAGAGAATGACTTTGACGAGTTGACAGAAGGAGGCTTTAGAAGGTCGGTAATAACAAACTTCTCTGAGTTAAAGGAGTATGTTCTAACCCATCAAACGGAAGCTAAAAACCTTGAAAAAAGGTTAGATCAATGGCTAAACTAGAATAAACAGTGTAGAGAAATCTTAAATTACCTGATGGAGCTGAAAACCATGGCATGAGAACTTTGTGATGCATGCACAAGCTTCAGTAGCTGATTTGATCAGGTAGAAGAAAGGATATCAGTGATTGAAGATCAAATAAATGAAATAAAGTGAAAAGACAAGATTAGAGAAGAAAGAGTTAAAAAAAATGAACAAGGCCTCCAAGAAATATGGGACTATGTGAAAAGACAAAATCTACGTTTGATTGGTGTATCTGAAAGTGATGGGGAGAATTAAACCAAGTTAGAAAACACTCTTCAGGATATTAACCAGGAGAGCTTCCACAACATGGAAAGGCAGGCTGACATTCAAATTCAGGAAATACAGAGAACATCACAAAGATACTCCTTGAGAAGAGCAACCCCAAGACACATAATTGTCAAATTCACAAAGGTTGAAATGAAGGAAAAAATGTTAAGAGTAGCCAGAGAGAAAGGTCGAGTTACCCACAAAGGGAAGCCCATCAGACTAACAGTGAATCTCTCAGCAGAAACACTGCAAGCCAGAAGAGAGTGTGGGCCAATATTCAACATTCTTAAAAAAAATAATTTTCTTTTTTTTTTTTTTTTTTTGAGACGGCGTCTTGCTCTGTCGCCCAGGCTGGAGTGCAGTGGCTGGATCTCGGCTCACTGCAAACTCTGCCTCCTGGGTTCATGCCATTCTCCTGCGTCAGCCTCCTAACCCGGTGAAACCCCGTCTCTACTAAAAAATACAAAAAAAAAAAAGAAAGAAAATAATTTTCAATCCAGAATTTCATACACAGCCAAACTAAGCTTCATAAGTGAAGGAAAAATAAAATACTTTACAGACAAGCCAATGCTGAGAAATTTTGTCACCACCACACCTACCTTACAAGAGCTCCTGAAGGAAGCACTAAACATGGAAAGGAACAACCGGTACCAGCCACTGCAAAAATATGCCTAATTGTAAAGACCATCAATGCTATGAAGAAACTGCACCAATTAACAGGCAAAATAACCAGCTAACATCATAATGACAGGATCAAATTCACACGTAACAATATTAACCACAAATGTAAATGGGCTAAATGACACAACTAAGAGACACAGAGGAGCAAATTGGATAAAGAGTCAAGATCCATTAGTATGCTGTATTCAGGAGACCCATCTCATGTGCAGAGACACACATAGGCTCAAAATAAACCGATAGAGGAAGATCTACCAAGCAAATGGAAAGCAAAAAAAGCAGGGCTTGCAATCCTAGTCTCTGATAAAACAGACTTTAAACCAACAAAGATTAAAAGACACAAAGAAGTCCATTACATAATGGCAAAGGGATCAATTCAACAAAAAGAGCTAACTATCCTAAATATATATGCCTCCAATACAGGAGCACCCAGATTCATAAAGCAAGTCCCTAGAGAGCAACAAAGAGACTGAGACTCCCACACAATAATAATGGGAGACTTTAACACCCCACTGTCAACATTAGACAGATCAATGAGACAGAAAGTTTACAAGGATATCCAGGAATTGAACTCAGCTTTGCACCAAGCAGACCTGATAGATGTCTACAGAGCTCTCCACCCCATATCAACAGAATATACATTCTTCTCAGCACCACATCGCACTTATTCCAAAACTGACCACATAGTTGGAAGTAAAGCACTCCTTAGCAAATGTAAAAGAACAGAAATTATAGCAAACTGTCTTTCAGAACACAGTAAAATCAAACTAGAACTCAGGATTAAGAAACTCAATCAAAACCACTCAACCACATGGAAACTGAACAATCTGCTCCTGAATGACTACTGGGTACATAACAAAATGAAGGCGGAAATAAAGATGTTTTTTGAAACCAATGAGAACAAAGATACAACATACCAGAATCTCTGGGACACCTTTAAAGCAGTGTGTAGAGGGAAATTTATAGCAATAAATTCCTACAAGAGAAAGCAGGAAAGATCTAAAATTGACACATTAACATCATGATTAAAAGAACTAGAGAAGCAAGAGCAAACACATTCAAAAGTTAGCAGAAGGCAAGAAATAACTAAGATCAGAGCAGAACTGAAGGAGATAGGGACACAAAAAACCCATCAAAAAATCAATGAAGCCAGGGGCAGGTTTTTTGAAGAGATCAACAAAATTGATAGACCACTAGCAAGACTAATAAAGAAGAAAAGAGAGAAGAAACAAATGGATGCAATAAAAAATGATAAAGGGGATATCACCACAGATCCCACAGAAACACAACCTACCATCACAAAATACTATAAACACCTCTATGCAAATAAACTAGAAAACCTAGAAGAAATGGAATTTATTTCCTGGACACATACACTCTCCCAGCTCAACCAGGAAGAAGCTGAATAGACCAATAACAGACTCTGAAATTGAGGCAATAATTAATAGCCTACCAAATGAAATAAGTCCAGGACCAGACAGATTCACAGCCGAATTCTACCAGAGGTACAAGGAGGAGCTGGTACCATTCCTTCTGAAACTATTCCAATCAATAGAAAAAGAGGGAATCCTCCCTAACTCATTTTATGAGGGCAGCATCAGCCTGATACCAAAGCCTGGCAGAGACAAAAAAAAAAAAAGAGAATTTTAGACCAGTATCCCTGATGAACATTGATGCAAAAATCTTCAACAAAATACTGGCAAACCAAATGCAGCAGCACATCAAAAAGCTTCTCCACCATGACCAAGTGGGCTTCATCTCTGAGATGCAAGGCTGGTTCAAAATACACAAATCAATAAAAATAATCCAGCATACAAACAGAACCAAAGACAAAAACCACATGATTATCTCAATAGATGCAGAAAAGGCCTTCAACAAAATTCAACAGCCCTTCATGCTAAAAACTCTCAATAAATTCGGTATTGATGGAATATATCTCAAAATAGTAAGAGTTATTTATGACAAACCCACAGCCAATATCATACTGAATGGGCAAAAACTGGAAGCATTCCATTTGAAAACAGGCACCAGACAGGATGCCCTCTCTCACCACTCCTATTCAACATAGTGTTGGAAGTTCTGGCCAGGGCAATCAGGCAGGAGAAAGAAATAAAGGGTATTCGGTTAGGAAAAGAGGAAGGCAAATTGTCCCTGTTTGCAGATGACATAATTATATATTTAGAAAACCCCATTATCTCAGCCCAAAATCTCCTTAAGCTGATAAGCAACTTCAGTAAAGTCTCAGGATACAATATCAATGTACAAAAATCACAAGCATTCTTATACACCAATAACAGACAAACAGAGAGCCAAATCATGAGTGAACTCCCATTCACAATTGCTTCAAAGAGAATAAAATACCTAGGAATCCAACTTACAAGGGATGTGAAGGACCTCTTCAAGGAGAACAACAAACCACTGCTCAATGAAATAAAAGAGGACACAAACAAATGGAAGAACATTCCATGCTCATGGATAGGAAGAAACAATATCGTGAAAATAGCCATACTGCCCAAGGTAATGTATAGATTCAATGCCATCCCCATTAAGCTACCAATGACTTTCTTCACAGAACTGGAAAAAACTACTTTAAACTTCATATGGAACCAAAAAAGAGCTTACATTGCCAAGACAGTCCTAAGCCAAAAGAACAAAGCTGGAGGCATCATGCTACCTGACTTCAAACTATACTACAAGGCTACAGTAACCAAAACAGCATGGTACTGGTACAAAAACAGAGACATAGACCAATGGAACAGAGCAGAGTCCTCAGAAATAACACCACACATCCACAACCATCTGATCTTTGACAAACCTGAGAGAAACAAGAAATGGGGAAAGGATTCCCTATTTAATAAATGGTGCCGGGAAAACAGGCTAGCCATAAGTAGAAAGCTGAAACTGGATCCTTTCCTTACACTTTATGTGAAAATTAATTCAAGATGGATTAGAGACTTAAATGTTAGACCTAAAACCATAAAAACCCTAGAAGAAAACCTAGGCAATACCATTCAGGACATAGGCATGGGCAAGGACTTCATGTCTAAAACACCAAAAACAATGGCAACAAAAGCCAAAATTGACAAATGGGATCTCATTAAACTAAAGAGCTTCTGCACAGCAAAAGAAACTACCATCAGAGTGAAGAGGCAACCTACAGAATGGGAGAAAAATTTTGCAATCTACTCATCTGACAAAGGGCTAATATCCAGAACCTACAAAGAACTCAAACAAATTTACAAGAAAAAAACAAACAACCCCATCAAAAAGTGGCAAAGGATATGAACAGACACTTCTCAAAAGAAGACATTTATGTAGACAACAGACACATGAAAAAATGCTCATCATCACTAGCTATCAGAGAAATGCAAATCAAAACCACAATGAGATACCATCTCATACCAGTTAGAATGGCGATCGTTAAAAAGTCAGGAAACAACAGGTGCTGGAGAGGATGTGGAGAAACAGGAACGCTTTTACACTATTGGTGGGACTGTAAACTAGTTCAACCATTGTGGAAGACAGTGCGGCAATTCCTCAAGGATCTAGAACTGGAAAGACCGTTTGACCCAGACATCCCATTACTGGGTATATACCCAAAGGGTTATAAATCATTCTGCTATAAAGACACGTGCACAGGTATGTTTATTGCAGCACTATTCACAATAGCAAAGACTTGGAACCAACCCAAATGTCCCTCAGTGATAGACTGGATTGAGAAAATGTGGCACATATACACCATGGAATACTATGCAGCCACAAAGAAGGAGTTCATGTCCTTTGCAGAGACATAGATGAAACTGGAAACCATCATTCTGAGCAAACTATCTCGGGGACAGAAAACCAAACTCCACATGTTCTCATGCATAGGTGGGAATTGAACAATGAGAACACTTGGACACAGGAAGGGGAACATCACACACCAGGGCCTGTTGTGGGATGGGGAGACGGGGAAGGGATAGCATTAGGAGATATACCTAATGTAAATGACGAGTTAATGGGTGCAGCACACCAACATGGCACATGTATACATATGTAACAAACCTGCACATTGTGCACATGTATCCTAGAACTTAAAGTATAATAAAAAATAAATAAAAATTTTAAAAAAAGAACTCAGGATTAAGAAACTCACTCAAGAGTGCACAACTACATGGAAACAAAACAACCTGCTCCTGAATGACTACTGGGTACATAACAAAATGAAGGCAGAGATAAAGATGTTCTTTGAAACTAATGAGAACAGAGACACGCCGTACCAGAATCTCTGGGACATATTTACAGCAGTGTGTAGAGGGAAATTTATAGCACTAAATTCCCACAAGGAAAAGCTGGAAAGATCTAAAATTGACACCCTAACATCACAATTAAAAGAACTAGAGAAGCAAGAGCAAACACATTCAAAAGCTAGCAGAAGGCAAGAAATAACTAAGATCAGAGCAGAACTGAAGGAGATAGAGACACAAAAAGACCCTCCAAAAAAATCAGTGAATTCAGGAGCTGGTTTTTTGAAAAGATCAACAAATTAGATAGACTGCTAGCAAGACTAATAAAGAAGAAAAGAGAGGAGAATCAAATAGATGCAATAAATAATGATAAAGGGGATACCACCACAGATCCCACAGAAATACCAACTACAGTCAGAGAATACTATAAACACCTCCATGCAAATAAACTAGAAAACCTAGAAAAAATTGATAAATTCCTGGACACATACACCCTCCCCAGGCTAAAATAGGGAGGAGTTGAATCACTGAATAAATGAATAACAGATTCCAAAATTGAGGCAATAATTAATAGCCCACTAACCAAAAAAAAAGTCCAGGACCAGATGGATTCACAGATGAATACTACCAAAGGTACGAGGAGGAGCTGGTACCATTCCTTCTAAAACTGTTCCAGTCAATAGAAAAAGAAGGAATCCTTCCTAACTCATTTTATGAGGCCAGCATCATTCTGATACCAAAGCCTGGCAGAGACACAACAAAAAAAGAGAATTTTAGATCAATATCCCTGATGAACATTGATGCAAAAATCCTCAATAAAATACTGGGAAACCGAATCCAGCAGCACATCAAAAAGCTTATCCACCATGATCAAGTCGGCTTCATCCCTGGAATGCAAGGCTGGTTCAACATAAAAAATCAATAAACATCATTCATCACATAAACAAAACCAACGACAAAAACCGCATGATTTTCTCAATAAAGGCCTTCAACAAAATTCAACAGCCCTTCATGCTAAAAACTCTCAATAAATTCGGTATTGATGGAACACATCTCAAAATAATAAGAGCTATTTATGGCAAACACACAGCCAATATCATACTGAATGGGCAAAAACTGGAAGCATTCCATTTGAAAACTGGCACAAGACAAAGATGCCCTCTCTCACCACTCCTATTCAACATAGTGTTGGAATTTCTTGCCAGGGCAATCAGGCAAGAGAAAGAAATAAAGTGCATTCAATTAGGAAAAGAGGAAGTCAAATAGTTCCTGTTTGCAGATGACATAATTGTATGTTTAGAAAACTCCATTGTCTCAGCCCAAATCTCCTTAAGCTGATAAGCAACTTCAGCAAAGTCTCAGGATACAAAATCAGTGTCCAAAAATCACAAGCATTCCTATACACCAATAACAGACAGAGTCAAATCATGAGTGAACTCCCATTCACAACTGCTACAAAGAGAATAAAATACCTAGGAATCCAATATATGTGGTATGTGAAGGGCCTCTTCAAGGAGAACTGGAAACCACTACTTAAGGAATTAAAAGAGGACAGAAACAAATGAAAGAACATTCCATGCTCATGGATAGGAAGAATCAATATGAAAATGGCCATACTGCCCAAGGTAATTTATAGATTCAATGCCATCCACATCAAGCTACCAATGACTTTCTTCACAGAATTAGTAAAAACTACTTTAAAGTTTATATGGAACCAAAAAAGAGCCCACACAGCCAAGACAATCCTAAGAAAAAAGAACAAAGCTGGAGGCATCACGCTACCTGACTTCAAACTATACTACAAGGCTACAGTAACCAAAACAGCAAGGTATTTGTACCAAAACAGAGACATAGACCAATGGAACAGAACAGAGGCCTCAGAAATAACGCCACACATCTACAACCATCTGATCTTTGACAAACCTGACAAAAACAAGAAATGGGGAAAGGATTCCCTATTTAATAAATAGTGCTGGGAAAATTGGCTAGCCATATATAGAAAGCTGAAACTGGATCCCTTCCTGACACCTTATACAAAAATTAATTCAAGATGGACTGAAGACTTAAATGTAAGACCTAAAACCATTAAAACCCTAGAAGAAAAGCTAGGCAATACCATTCAGGACATAGGCATGGGCAAAGACTTAATGACTAAAACATCAAAAGCAATGGCAACAATACCCAAAATAAACAAATGAGATCTAATTAAACTAAAGAGCTTCTGCACAGCAAAAGAGACTATCATCTGAGTGAACAGGCAACCTACAGAATGGGAGAAAATTTTTGCAATCTATCTGTCTGATGAAGGGCTAATATCCAGAATCCACAAAGAACTTATACAAATTTACAAGAAAAAAACAAACAACCCCATCAAAAAGTTGGCAAAGGATATGAACAGCCACTTCTCAAAAGAAGACATTTATGCAGCCGACAGACACATGAAAAAATGCTCATCATCACTCGTCATCAGAGAAATGAAAATCAAAACCACAATGAGATACCATCTCACACCAGTTAAAATAGTGATTATTAAAAAGTCAGGAAACAACAGGTGCTGGAGAGGATGTGGAGAAATAGGAAAATTTTACACCATTGGTGGGAATGTAAATTAGTTCAACCATTGTGGAAGACAGTGTGGCGATTCTTCAAAGAGTTAGAACTAGAAATACCATTTGACCCAGCAATTCTATTACTAGGTATACACCCAAAGGATTATAAATCATGCTCCTATAGACACATGCACACGTATGTTTATTGCAGCACTATTCACAATAGCAAAGACTTGGAACCAACCCAAATGTCTATCAACGACAGACTAGATTAAGAAAATGTGGCACATATACACCATGGAATACTATGCAGCCACAAAAAAATGATGAGTTCATGTCCTTTGTAGGGACATGGATGCATCTGGAAACCATCATTCTGAGCAAACTATCGCAAGAACAGAAAACCAAACACCGCATGTTCTCACTCATAGGTGGGAATTGAACAATGAGAACACTTGGATACAGGAAGGGGAACATCACATACTGGGGCCTGTTGTAGGGAGGGATAGCCTTAGGAGATATACCTAATGTAAATGACAAGTTAATGGGTGCAGCACACTAACATGGCACATGTATACATATGTAACAAACCTCCATGTTTTGCACATGTACCCTAGAACTTAAAAGAATAATAATAAATAAAAATAAATAAATGAAAACTAGAAAATGATAAAGGAAAAAAACCAAAAACTAAGTAGAAAATCCTGCATATGAAAAACTGTATTAAAGGGATAGATTATGAGCATAGAGATAGTTCAAAAGAACTATCTTCTTCATAAGAAAGTCATAAGACTTTCACTATCATTAACTTTATTTTGAAGTTAAGTATATTTTGAAGTCTGGTATCATGATGAATAGGGGCTTTTTTTCTTTTAGGACATGGCTTTCCTGGAATAATATGTTCACATTCATTTTCTATGTGATGCTGCTCCTTTTTAAAATTCTTTTGTGATTCAACATACACCAACATGAGCATTTTCTAGTACATTTTCCCATTTTGTATGCCATGCTTCTGTGTTGTCTCGGGTATGTGGGAATCCATTCATCAGGAAAGGTAATGGGACTTCAGTAGAGAAGGTCTGAGTGGGTGGGGTCAGCAGAGAATTAGGAGGCAAAGAGAAGGGTATAAGAAGCCATTTGAAGATGTACATCCCATGTCCATACCAGGGAACTTGTTTATATGAGACCTCTTGGAAGCACCCACGTGTCACCTCTCAGAGAAAAGAGCCACTTGAAACATGTCCAGAAGCCAACACCAGTGGATCCATTCCTTCTGCATACACTCATTGTAGAGCACGGATTTGGTGGAAACAATACAGGTGATAGTACAGCAACCATGTTGCATGTCTTCTTATCTTACCATGCACATAATTATTTTTGAATGACTCAGTAACTTCACTGGCTTTTCCAGGTAAATACAGCTTTAATTCACTAAAAGTTCCTGGAATGTCATCAGCTGGAAGGAATGCAATGCAGGCAAATGACATATTTTTAAACTAAAGGTTTTGTCGTTGTCATATGGTATGGCCAATCTACTCATTTGAATTTTCGGCCAAACGCGTTGGAGTGAATGGAAAAAAAAAAACTTTATGGGTAACATCTTGATGTTTACTTTTAGAAGCCTTGATCACACCTAATTCCAAATCTGTCATTATGGTTTGGGAATTCCATTGAAATCCATTTTCTTCCGCATGAAGACAATAATGAGGTGATAGTTCTGCCCAACATGATGTGACTATCCTGTGATTATGATTTTGGGGATTTTAGTCATTAGGGATTTTAGACTTTAGGGATTTTGGTCTTTCAGGATTTCAACATTCTGGATTGTGTCTTTTAGGATTATGATCCAAATCCATTATGTTAATAAAATTAATATTTTAAAAAATTTGCCTACTTCTTTGACAAAGGCTGAGAGATGTGTTCATTTGTTCTACAACTGTGTTGTTGTCATTTTTTATTTCCATTTTTAATTTTAATACTTCCACATAAGATTGTCACATAAACCTTTATGATGAATATATTGTACTCTTGCCAACATAAAATGACCTCTATGTCTCATTACTACCTGTAGCATAAATTATACCTTGTCTGGAATTATCTTGACCTCAGATTTTTATATTACTATTTGTCTTATAGAAGCACTTGACCCTATTTTTGGCTTATTTTGTTTACTTGTTGTAGGTACAGAGTTGAGTTTTATTTTATTTCTCTATGGATTCACCCCAGAGCATTTATCCTTTAGTAAGTAATCTAGACCACTTATAATCAGTGACATATTTGATAAGTTTGGTCTGGTTTCTATTTTTTTTTTCTATTTATATTTTGGTTTCCTTGCTTTGTGTTTTGCTACATGAACTATGTTTTATTTGCATTTATGTCCTTCAGTGTTTTGGAGTATATATACAGTAGACAGCTCTTGGGATACCTTCTCAGGCCATGCCCCTTTGCCTAAGAATGCTCCTCACATCTGTCTTAGTGAGTCCTTGGCAGCCGTATTTGTATAATATAATCTATAACAGTGGCACTGGTTGAGTGAAACTGGGGAGACATCTGACTCTGTGCTGATCAAAATCTCTGTCTCAGGTATTTGGACTAGGACCTTGTATGTGTTGGTCAGTTTCAGGTTCTCTCAAGAAATAAGAAATTATATACATAGGAGCTGTGTTTGAGTCTTTACACCATTCATAGTGGAAACTGAGGAGAAAGAAAAGAATAAAGCCAAGGTGCAAATATATTCAAAAGTATCCCCAGAAGCTAGAGAGAGTGTGTGGATGGGGGTGGGGCCAGCAGGCAAGTAGAATGCCAAAGAGAGGGAGAGGGAGTGAAGAGAGAGACCTGTCTGATCTCCTAGCTTGCCCATGGTTCTCATTTCTCTATCAGCCCACTAATGGGTTCTGCTATGCTTCCTGTCCTTAGATGCCATAAGCGGATTCCAGTCGTATTCCAATGGCACCAACCTGGTGTTGGCTTCTGGACATGTTTCAAATGGCTCTTTTCCCTGAGAGGTGACATTTGTGTGCTTCCAAGAGGTCTCATAGAGATGAGTTCCCTGGCATGGGCCATTCATCCCCAGATGGCTTCCTATACCCATCCTTTTGCCTGCTGATTCTCTGCTGACACCACCCACTCAGACCTTATCTGTTGAAGTCCCATTACCTCCCCTGTGAGCCACTTGGGTTCATCCTTTAAGAAGATGCCAGGCTGGCTCTTTCTCTCACACATGCCTGGCACACATCCGGTCCATAGGAAACATGTGCATTTTACTCTTTGTTGGTAGGAGTTTTGTTATTTACCAACCATAGCCTTCTATTTCCCACGGCTGCTGGAGGAAGCCCTGAGCTCTCTCCATGGGTTTTCTTTCAGCTTCTCGCACTAGGTTTGAAGTTAGGGGAAGCATCTTGCCCCATGGGAGGAGCATAAATCACAGCACTTCTGACAAGTCTCTGTACAGTAATATTCTCTAGAATTTCCAACCTCGGACTTTTACAAGCATCAGGAGGCTGTTGAGCAAACGGTCACAAAGTCAGTTATTGGCCACCTCCTTTCCAGCCCTTTGGTGATGCTTAGATAATCAGCCCTTTACTTTGGAATGGGTAAGTAGAAGGCAATTACTATTCTGGGGCTACAGACTAACTGATCAGATTTCCATTTCTGCAAATATAATATACGCATAGACAGAATATTTCTAATTCTTATGCACTCACACAGGATAAGGGGCCATTATTTCTTCAAAATACGTAATAAATTGGTTCAGTTGGAAATCTTTCACAACTTATAATAATTTGAGTAGTCAAAAGAATGATTCATTTTTTGATTGTTTATCCTCTTATTTGGCTTAATATTTCTTTTATGATTAAAATAAATAATACTTTACACTGTTGGTGTGAGTGTAAATTAGTTCAACCATTGCGGAAGACAGTGTGGCAATTCTTCAAGGATCTAGAACTAGAAATACCATTTGACCCAGCCATCCCATTACTGGGTATATACCCAAAGGATTATAAATCATTCTACTATACCGACACATGCACATGTATGTTTATTGCAGCACTGTTTACAATAGCAAAGTCTTGGACCAACCCAAATGCCCATAAATGATAGACTGGATAAAGAAAACATGGTACATATACACTACGGAATACTATGCAGCCATAAAAAAAGATGAGTTCAAGTCCTTTGCAGGGATGTGGATGAAACTGGAAACCATCATTCTCAGCAAAGTAACACAAGAAGAGAAAACTAAACACTGCATGTTCTCACTTATCAGTGGGAGTCGAACAATGAGAACACATGGACACAGGGAGGGGAACATTACACACCAGGGCCTATCGGGAGGGATAGCATTAGGAGAAATACCTATTGTAAATGTCGAGTTGATGGGTGTAGCAAACCAACATAGCACATGTATATGTATGTAACAAACCTGCACGTTGTGCACATGTACGCTAGAACTTAAAGTGTAATAATAAAAATTTAAAAAGAGGTACCCTGCTTACATATCTCCCCATAGTAAATCTCATAACCCAGCCTCTAAATAAATTAATAAATACATGGATAAAAATTAAAAAATAAAAATTTTGTAAAAAAAAACCTTAATGACAACATCTTCTACTTGCTTATTCTTTAGCATTTACAACATGATTTCAGAAAAATGATTTTTTTCCATCTTTACAGCAATCCTTTAGGGTTAATCTCATCCTTCAGAGAATAAAGCTGGCACAGAGAGACATAAATCCACATCTATTGGCTTGAAGTCCAGTGTCCCTTATTTTATATTGCTACTACAGCTTAAATAAATACATAAATACAAGTTAAGATAACAACAACAACAACCATGGCGATGGGACCCTGCCTGGAAGACAGATTTTGATTCCTGGTCACATCTCTTGAGGAGTGGGCTATCACTCACAGTCCCATCTCAGCCACAAGCATTGTGGCTGATGGCAGGCAGCAGGGAGGACAGGAGGTGAACAGATCAAATGACCCTTTTTATGCCAATGGGTTACACCATAATCCTAGTGAGGTAGAAGTGGAGTAGGAGCATGTAAGAATTTTCTTTCCTGAGACACCAAAACAAAAGCATCTCTCTTTATAAAGATTTCCAATGCTCTGTAAGCCTGTGAAGTTGTGAAGACCATGCGTAAGCTCAAAGTCAGATAAATAAGACACAAAACTACAACCATGAGCATCTTGACTCCCCTACACTTCTCACCCGTGGTGCCCCTGCTGAGCAGTGATTCCCACCCTGGTCCAGCTTTGATCCTACAGGAATGAATGTGCTTCTGACATTCAGTGAACTTCTCCTTTTGCCCCATCACTTCCAGCTGGAGTTTCCCATCCAACCCCTGTTTTGAATTAAGATTAATAAATGTATTTGAAATTGAAATCATCTTTTCCCTTTGGCCTTATCCCCAGCCCTGAATTCTTACCCCAGTCTCAAGGCATGTTAAATACATACGTAATTCATGTATAGTATAAACCTATCTTCTCTGTTCACTGTAATTTTGCCATTTGAAACTTCCCAGTGCCTTCCAGCTTTGAGAGATAATTTCCTGCCCACTCTCACTCCCACCCAAGTCACTTAACAGTATGTTCTGTAAGTTCCTCCAAGTAGCCTGACAGAGGTTTAACTTATTCTTTTTATTGGTTGTGTAAGATTCTATTATGCTGATATTCCAAAATTTGTTCAAACCTTCCCAGCAACAGCTCATGCTGCTTCCAATTTTTTTCATAACAGATCTGTAATTAGTATATTTATTCCATATTTTTTACATGTTTATGCTTATGTATCTATGGGCTGGATCTCCAGGAGCCAATGCTGGGTCAAAGGCTATGTCTACTTTTAATTTTCATGGATGTTGTCAAATTGCTTTCCAAAATGGACTGAAACAATTTATATTTCCAACTGCAATGAATAAAAATTCTCTTTTCTCCTTGCCGTTAGTAGGTATTATTACTTACTAATTTTTACCAATTTGATGGTTGAAAGTGATAAATCATTACAGCTTAATTTGTAAGTTCCTTCACTGTGAGGGAGGTGGAGAATATTTCCACCTTGTTTGTTGGATTTATTCTTTCTTTTTCTTTTTTTTTTAATTTATTTATTATTAATACTGTAAGTTGTAGGGGTACATGTGTGCTAACGCAGGTCGAGCCATATGTATTTGTGCTCATATTGGTGTGTTTTCGCACCCATCAACTGGCTATCAGGTATAACTCCCACGTAACCCCCTCCCCTCCCTGCTGATAGGCCCCGTGTGATGTTCCCTCCCCAGTCCAAGTGGGAGTCCATGGTTCAGTTCTCACCCCGAGTGAGAACACATGCGTGTTTGGTTTTCTGTTCTTGTGATATTTACTGAATGATTCCAGCTGGCATCCATGTCCCTTTGCCAGTTATAATACAAACCCATCCTCTTTTTTTATGGCTGCAGTATTCCATGGTATATGTGCCACATTTTCTTAATCCAATCTGTCACTGATGGACATTTGGGTTAATTCCTGCAAGTCTTTGCTATTGTGGGAATAGTGCAAACATAATGGTGCATGTGTCTTCTTTATAGTGCGATAATTTATAATCCCTAAAGTATGAGTGTGAATGGGAGTGAGCCAATGGCACCGTCTGAACCTTTATAATCGCCATATCTATGCTTCCTCTGATAATGTATAACTAGTTTAAACCTAACAACAGTGTAAAAAAGTGTTCCTATTTCTCCACACCCCAGCACCTGTTGTTTCCCTTGACTTTTTAGCTCATCATCTAACTGGTGTGAGATGGTATCTCATTGTGGTTTTGATTTGCATTTCTCTGATGGCCAGTGATGATGAGCATTTTTTCGTGTCTGTTGGTTGTATGAATGCTGTCTTTGGTAAAATGTATTCATATCCTTGCCCACTTTTTGATGGGGTTGTTTTTTTTCTTGTAAATTTGTTTGGAGTCTTTTGTAGATTCTGGATATTAGCCCTTTGTCAGATGAGAGATTGCAAAAATTTTGTCCCATTCTGTAGGTTGCCTGTTCACTCTGATGGTAGTTTATTTTGCTGCAAAGTAGTGAAGCTCTTAGTTTAATGAGATCCCATTTGTCAATTTTGGCTTTTTACGTCGTTGCTTTTGGTGTTTTAGACATGAAGTCTCTTTGCCCATGCCTCTATGTCCTGAATGGTACTCACTCAGGTTTTCCCTAGGATTTTTATGGTATTAGGTGTGTAACATTGGTCTCTATCCATCTTGAATTCAATTTCGTGATAAGGAGTAAGGAAAGGATCCAGTTCTGCTTTCTACTTGTGGCTACTTTTCAATTTTCCCAGCACCATTTAGCTAAACAGGGAACTTTCCCATTTCTTGTTTCTCTCCCAGGGCTCTGTCAGCATCAGATGCAGTTTCGGTAGATGTGTGGTGCATTATTTGAGGACCTGTCTCTGGTTCCATTGGTCCATATCTCTGTTTTGGCAGTACCATGCTGTTTGCTTACTTTTAGCCCTGTAGCATAGCTTCCTCTTTGAAGCCCAGGGTAGTTTTGATGCCTCCAGCTTTGTTCTTTGACTTGTGTGGGATTGTCTTTGGAGAGCGCGGGCTCTTTTGGTTCCATATGAACTTTTAAAGCAGTTTTTTCCAATTCTGTAAAGCAAAACCCCATTGGTAGCCATGGATGGGGATGGCATTGAATCTATAAATGTCTACCTTTGGGCAGTATGGCTATTACCATATTGATTCTTTTTCCTATCGAGCATGGAATGTTCTTCCATTTTGTTTTTGTCCTTCTTTATTTTCACTGAGCAGGTCGGAAGTTCTCTGAAGAGGTCCCCATCCCTAGTCAGTTGGATTCCAGGGTATCGATTCTCTTTAGCTACCAGAGTCAGAAGTTCATTCCTGATTTGGCTCTGTCATCTGTTACTGGTGAGCAAGCATCGCTTGTGGATTTTTGCACATTAATTTTGTATCCTGAGACTTTGCCAGAAGTTTCTGTCAGCTTAAGGAGATTTTGTGGCTCAGATGCCTGGATTTTCTAAATATACAACTCATGTCATCTGCAAACAGGGACAATTTGACTTCTTCTTTCCTAACTGAATAATTCTTGATTTCTTCGCCTACTAGTTCTAGCTGGTAAACTCAACACTCATGTTGAAATAGGAGTGGTGAGAGAACCCTCACCCCAGCCAGTTTTCGAAAGGAATTTTTCCAGTTTTTGCCCATTCAGTATGATATTGGCTGTGGGTTTGTCATAAATAGCTCTTTATTATTTTATGTACCGCCCACCAATACTAAAATTATTGAGCGCTTTTTAGCATGAAGGGCTGTTGAATTTTGTCAAAGCCTTTTCGCATCTATTGAAATAATCATGTAGTTCTTGTCTTTTATTCTGGTTTATATGCTGATTGCGTTTATTGATTTGCTAATGTTGAATCCAGCCTTGCATCCCCAGGGATGAAGCCCACTTGATCATGGTGGATAAGCTTTTTGATGTGTTGCTGAACTGCATTTGCCAGCATTTAAGGCTTGGTGATTTTGCACGAGCGTTCATCAGGGATATTCAAAATTCTCTTTTTTTGTTGCATCTCTGCCAGGCTTTGGGTATCAGGATGATGTTGGCCCCATAAATGAGAGTTGTGAGTGATTCCCTCTTTTCTATTGATTGGAATAGTTTCAGAATAAATGGTACCTAAACTCCTCTCCGTACCTCTGGTAGAATTCAGCTGTGAATCCATCCAGTCCTGGTTCTTTTGGTTGGTGGCTATTAATTGTTGCCTCAATTTCAGAGCCTGTTATTGGTCTATTCAGGATTCAACTTCTTCCTGGTTTAGTTCCTTGGAAGAGTGTAAGTGTCCGTGAAATTATCCATTTCTTCTAGATTTGTAGTTTATTTGCATAGAGGTGTTTATATTCTCTGATGGTAGTTTGTATTTCTGTGGGGTCGGTGGTGATATCCCTTTATTTTTTATTGCATCTATTTGATTCTTCTCTTTTCTTATTAGTCTCTATAGTGGTCTGTCAATTTTGTTGATCTTTTTCAAAACCAACTCCTGGATCTTCGATTTTTGGAGGGTTTTTGTGTCTCTATCTCCTTCCAGTCTTTTGCCTGATCTTAGTTATTTCTGTCTCTGCTAGCTTTTGAATGTGTTTGGTTTTGTTTAGTTCTTTTAATTATGATACATAGAGTGTCACCTTAGATCTTTCCCGCTTTCTTTTTGTGGGCATTTAGTGCTATACTTCTATAATTGTTTGTGAATGTGGTCCTGAGACTCTGGTGTTAGATCTTTTGTTCATTGTTTCAGTAATACCTTTATTTCAGTTCTCATTTCGATGTAAATCTGTAGTCATTCAGGAGCAGGTTGTTCAGTTTCCATGTAGTTGAGTTGGTTTTGATTGAGTTTCTAGTCCTGAGTTCTAGTTTGATTGCACTGTGGTCTGAGAGACAGTTTGTTATAATTTCTGTTCTTGTATTATCGTTGTAAGAGTGTTTTACTCCACCATATGGCTAATTTTTAAGAGGTACGAGGAAGCGCTGAGAAGAATGTATATTCTGTTGACGGGTGGAGAGTCCTATGATGTCTAGGTCTGCTTGCGCAGAGCTGAGTTCTCAATTCCTGGATATCCACCACTTTCTGTCTCGTTGATCTGTCTAATGTTGATACGTGGAGTACAGTCTCCCATTATTATTGTATGGGAGTTCGTTCCTTGTAAGTCTCTAAGGACTTGCTTTTATGAATCTGGGTGCTCCTGTATTAGTGCATATATATTTAGGATAGTTAGCTCTTCCGTTGAATTGATCCCTTTACCATCAAGTGTAATGGTCTTTGTCTCTTTGATCTTTGATGGTTTTAAAGTCTGTTTTATCAGAGACCAGTATTGCAACCCCGCTTTTTTTGTTCCCTCCATTTGTTTGGTAAATCTTCCTCCTCCATCCCTTTATTTGAGCCTATGTATGTCTCGCTGCATGAGATGGGTTCCTGGAAAGCAGACCATTGGGTCTTGAATTCTTTATCCAGTTTGCCAATCTGTGTTCTTAATTGGAGTTTTCCGTTTAGTCCATTTACATTTTAAAGGTTAATATTGTTATGTGTGAACTTGATCCTGCCATTATGATATTAACTGGTTATTTGTTTGTTAGTTGATGCAGCTTCTTTCCCAGTCTCATGTCTTTTGCATTTTGGCATGTTTTTGATGGCTGGGTACCGGGTTGTTCCTTTCCATGTTTAGCTTCCTTCAGTCTCTTGTGGCAGGCCTAGTGGGTAGACAAAAATCTCTAAGCATTTGCTTATCTGTAAAGGATTTTATTTCTCCTTCACTTATGAAACTTATTTTATTGGATATGAAATTCTGGCTAAAATCTTTTCTTTACAATTGAATATTGGCCTGAATTTCCTCTTTCTGGCTTGTAGAGTTTCTGCCGAGATCTGCTACGGTCTGATGGCTTCCTCGTGGGTAACCCGACCTTTCTCTGCTCCTAAGATTTTTTTCCTTCATTTCAACTTTGTGACCCAGCAATTATGTGTCTTGAGCGTTTCTTCTCGAGGAGTATCTTTGTATGCTTCTGCATTTCCTGATTTGAATGTTGGCCTGCTCCTACTAGGGTTGGGGGGCTCTCCTTGATGATATCCCAGCAGCCAACTTGGTTCCATTTTTCTCTCACTTTCTGGCAATCTCTGTAATCAGACGGAGATTTATCTTTATAATCCCATATTTCTCTGCAGGTTTGCCTTATCTTTTCTTTTTCTTTGTTTCTTTCTTCATTTCATTCATTTGATCCTCAATCACATACTTTCTTCCAGTTGATCGAGTCGGTTACTGAAGCTTTGTGTGCATTTGTCACGATTTCTCGTCATGGTTTCATCTCTTTTCATTTCGCTAGGACCTTTCTCTGCATTAATGCTCTAGCCATCACCTTCCACTTTTTCAAGATTTTAGTTTCGCACTGGGTACATAATTCCTCCTGCCCCGCGAGAAATTCCTGATGGACTGAAGTTTCTTCTCATCTCGCTGCCGCCTCCGGCCCAGCTTTGATCCTTGTTGTTGGCGATGAGCTGCGCCCTTTGCCGGGAGATGCTCTTATTTTTTGAATTTCCGCTTTTTCTGTCTGCTTTTTCCCCCATCTTTGTGGTTTTATCTGCCTGGTCTCTTTGGATGATGGTGATGTACTGATGGGTTTTGGTGTAGGTGTCCTTCCTGTTTGATAGCTTCTTCTAACAGTCAGGACTGGCTGTAGGTCTGTTGAGATTGCTTGAGGTCCACTCCAGACCCTGTTTCCTGGTATCATGAGCAGAGGCTGCAGAAGATAAAATATTTCTGGAACAGCAAGTGTACCTGTCTGGATTTGCTTTGAAGCTTCCTCTCAGGGGTGTACTCCACCCCTGTGAGGTGTGTGGGGTGTCAGACTGCTCCCTAGTGGGGATGTCTCCTGCCAGGGGCTACTCAGGCCAGGGACCCGCTTGAGCAGGGGAGCTCTGTCCTTCTCATCCCCAACCTCCGTGTTGGGAGACCCACCGCCTCTTCAAAGCTGTCAGACAGAGTCGTTTGGTGTCTGCAGAGGTCTGCTGCTGTTATTGTTTACTGTGCCCCGCCCCTGCAGAGGTGGAGAGCTCCAGCACAGAGACAGGTGAGAGCTGCCGCTGTGAGCTCCACCCAGTCTGAGCTCCCAGCAGCTTTGTTTACCTACTTAAGCCTCAGCAATGGCGGGCCCCTCCCCCCAGCCCCTCGGCCAAGCTGCCTTTGCTGGTAGATCACAGACTGCTGTGATAGTTAAATGAGGGAGGCCCTCAAAATCTCCGCCAGGTGTGGATATGAGCTCCTGGTGTGCCTGTTGTTTGCCCGGGGCATTGGGGTGGGAGCACCATTCTCCAGGTGTTGTGTGTGGTTCCCAGTTCCTGGCTAGGAAAAGGGATTCCCTTCCTTATAGCCTGAAAGCATGCTCGGCCTCTGTTTGTAGCTCTCGGCTGGTCGGGTTGCAGCAGCTGACCAGGCACCATTGTCCTGCACTCCCAGTGAGATGAGCCCAGTACCTCAGTTGAAAATGCCGAAATCACCGGTCTTCTGTGTCGCTGGCGCTGGGAGTTGAAGACTGGAGCTGCTCCTATTCGGCCATCTTGCTCCGCCCCCTATTCTTTCAATTATTTACTTTATTTGAATTTACTGTCCTATGAAGTATCTATTCATACTTTGTCCATTTTAAATGAGAGTTTTGTCTATTCATTATCAATATTCCTTTCTAATATGAAGATTTAACCTGCCATCCACATCACAAATATTACCACTATTTAACATTAGTATATGGACAATGTTTCCTTTCTATCAAACATTTGTTTTTGATTAAAACATGTTCTTCTCTCTTTGGTAGTCTATATGCATATTTTAACGTTTCTTTATTTAGTCATTTGGTATTCATTTTTTGTATGAGTGGTAGAGAGTTACTTTTTTCGAAAACATTAATTTCTTACAACACTAACTCAATCATCTTTTTGTTCCCACTAATTTATAATAGCACTTTCATTATATTCAAAAATTGTATGCGGCCGGGGGTGGTGGCTCATGCCTGTAATCCTAACACTTTTGGAACTTGAGGCAGGCAGATCACTTGAGGGCAGGAGTTCCAGACCTGCCTGGCCAACATGGTGAAACACCATTGTACTAGTCCGTTTTCACGCTGCTGATAAAGACATATCTGAGACTGGGCAATTTACAAAAGAAAGAGATTTATTGGACTTACAGTTCCACGTGGCTGGGGAGGCCCACAATCATGGCAGAAGGTGAAAGGCACATCCCACATGACAGCAGACATGAGAAAAGAGTTGTGCAGGGAAACTCCCATATTTAAAACCATCAGATCTTGTGAGACTCATTCACTATCAAGAGAACAGCACAGGAAAGACCTGCCCTCATGATTCAACGTCTCTCACCAGATCCCTCCCACAATATGTGGGAATTATGGGAGCTACAAGATGAGATTTGGGTGTAGACACAGATCCAAACCATATCATTCTGCCTTTGGCCCCTCCCAAATCTCATGTCTTCACATTTCAAAACCAATCATACCTTCTCAACAGTCTTTCAATGTCTTAACTCATTTCAGCATTGACTCAAAAGTCCACAGTCCAAAGTCTCATCTGAGAAACCGCAAGTCCCTTCCACCTATGAGCCTGTAAAATCAAAAGCAAGTTAGTTACTTCCTAGATACAATGTGGATACAGGTATTGGGTAAATCAGCCATTCTGGATGGGAGAAATTGGCCAAAACAAAGGGGCTACATGCCCCATGTAAGCCTGAAATCCAGCAGGGCAGTCAAATCTTAAAGCTCCAAAGTGATCTCCTTTGACTCCATGTCTCACATCCAGGTCACACAGATACAAGAGGTGGATTCCCATGGTCTTGGGCAGCTCTGGCCCTGTGGCTTTGCAGGGTGCAGCTTCCCTCCTGTCTGCTTTTATGGGCTGTCGTTGAGTCTGCAGCTTTTCCAGATGCACAGTGCAAGGTGTTGGTGGATCTACCATTCTAGGGTCTGGAGGATGGTGGCTCTCTTCTCTCAGCTCCACTAGGTAGTGCCCCAGTAGGGACTCTTTATGGGGGCTCCAACTCCACATTTTCCTTCCACACTGCCCTAGCAGAGGTTCTCTATGAGGGCCCTTCCCGTGCAGCAAACTTCTGCCTGGGCATCCAGGCATTTCCCTACATCTTCTGAAATGTAGGCAAAGGTTCCCAAACCCCAGTTCTTGCAGGCTCAGCACCATGTGGAAGTTGACAAGCCTTGGGACTTGCACCCTCTGAAGCCATGGCCCAAGCTCTACATTGGCCCCTTTAAGCCATGGCATGCAGGGCACCAAGCCCCTAGGCTGCACACAGTATGGGGATCCTGTGTCTGATCTGTGAAACCATATTTTCCTTCTAGGTCTCCAGGCCTGTGACAGGAAGGGCTGCCACAAAGGTCTCTAACATGCCCTGGAGACATTTTTCCCATTGTCTTGGGGATTAATATTCAGCTTCTCATTACTTATGCAAATTTGTGGAGCCAGCTTGAATTTCTCCTCAGAAAATGGGATTTTCTTTTCTATTGCATTGGTAGCCTGCAAATTTTCCAAACTTTTATGCTCTGCTTCCCTTATAAAACTGAATGCCTTTAACAGCACCCAAGTCACCTCTTGAATGCTGTTGCTTAGAAATTTCTTGTCCCAGATACCCTAAATCATCTCTCAAGTTCAAAGTTCCACAAATCTCTAGGGCAGGGGTAAAATGCCACCACCCTCTTTGCTAAAACATAATAAAAGCCACCTTTGCTCCAGTTCCCAACAAGTCCCTCATCTCTGTCTGAGAACACCTCATCCTGGACCTTATTGTCCATATTGCTATCAGCATTTTGGGCAAAGGCATTCAACAAGTCTCTAGGAAGTTCCAAACTTTCCCACATTTTCTTGTCTTCTTCTGAGCCCTTCAAACTGTTCCAACTTTTGCCTGTTACGCAGTTCCAAAGACGCTTCTACATTCTCAGGTATCTCTTCAGCAGCATTCCACTCTACTGGTACCAATTTACTGTATTAGTCCCTTTTCATGCTCTAATAAAGACGTACCCAAGACTGGGTAATTTACAAAAGAAAGAAGTTCATTGGACTTATAGTTCCATGTGGCTGGGGAGGCCTCACAATCATAGTAGAAGGTGGAAGTCATGTCTCACATGGCAGCAGACAAGAGAAGAGAGGCTGTGCAGGGAAACTTCCATTTATTTTTATTTTTATTTTTATTATACTTTAAGTTCTAGGGTACATGTACACAACGTGGAGGTTTGTTACACAGGTATACATGTGCCATATTGGTTTGCTGCACCCATCAACTTGACATTTACATTAGGTATTTCTCCTAATGCTATCCCTTCCCCAGCCCCCCAGCCCCAGACAAGCCCCAGTATGGGATGTTCCCCACCCTGTGTCCAAGTGTTCTCATTGTTCAACTCCCACCTATGAGTGAGAACATGCGGTGTTTGGTTTTCTGTTCTTGCAATCGTTTGCTGAGAATGATGGTTTCCAGCTTCATCCATGTCTCTGCAAAGGACATGAACTCATCCTTTTTTGTGGCTGAATTGTATTCCATAATGTATATGTGTCACATTTTCTTAATCCAGTCTATCACTGATGGACATTTGGGTTGGTTCCAAGTCTTTGCTATTGTGAATAGTGCTGCAATACACATATGTGTGCATGTGTCTATAGGAGAATGATTTATAATCCTTTGGGTGTATACCTAGTAATAGAATTGCTGGGTCAAATGGTATTTCTAGTTCTAACTCTTTGAAGAATCGCCACACTGTCTTCCACAATGGTTGAACTAATTTACATTCCCACCAATGGTGTAAAATTTTCCTATTTCTCCACATCCTCTCCAGCACCTGTTGTTTCCTGACTTTTTAATAATCACTATTTTAACTGGTGTGAGATGGTATCTCATTGTGGTTTTGATTTTCATTTCTCTGATGACGAGTGATGATGAGCATTTTTTCATGTGTCTGTCGGCTGCATAAATGTCTTCTTTTGAGAAGTGGCTGTTCATATCCTTTGCCAACTTTTTGATGGGGTTGTTTGTTTTTTTCTTGTAAATTTGTATAAGTTCTTTGTGGATTCTGGATATTAGCCCTTCATCAGACAGATAGATTGCAAAAATTTTCTCCCATTCTGTAGGTTGCCTGTTCACTCAGATGATAGTCTCTTTTGCTGTGCAGAAGCTCTTTAGTTTAATTAGATCTCATTTGTTTATTTTGGGTATTGTTGCCATTGCTTTTGATGTTTTAGTCATTAAGTCTTTGCCCATGCCTATGTCCTGAATGGTATTGCCTAGCTTTTCTTCTAGGGTTTTAATGGTTTTAGGTCTTACATTTAAGTCTTCAGTCCATCTTGAATTAATTTTTGTATAAGGTGTCAGGAAGGGATCCAGTTTCAGCTTTCTATATATGGCTAGCCAATTTTCCCAGCACTATTTATTAAATAGGGAATCCTTTCCCCATTTCTTGTTTTTGTCAGGTTTGTCAAAGATCAGATGGTTGTAGATGTGTGGCGTTATTTCTGAGGCCTCTGTTCTGTTCCATTGGTCTATGTCTCTGTTTTGGTACAAATACCTTGCTGTTTTGGTTACTGTAGCCTTGTAGTATAGTTTGAAGTCAGGTAGCGTGATGCCTCCAGCTTTGTTCTTTTTTCTTAGGATTGTCTTGGCTGTGTGGGCTCTTTTTTTGGTTCCATATAAACTTTAAAGTAGTTTTTACTAATTCTGTGAAGAAAGTCATTGGTAGCTTGATGTGGATGGCATTGAATCTATAAATTACCTTGGGCAGTATGGCCATTTTCATATTGATTCTTCCTATCCATGAGCATGGAATGTTCTTTCATTTGTTTCTGTCCTCTTTTAATTCCTTAAGTAGTGGTTTCCAGTTCTCCTTGAAGAGGCCCTTCACATACCACATATATTGGATTCCTAGGTATTTTATTCTCTTTGTAGCAGTTGTGAATGGGAGTTCACTCATGATTTGACTCTGTCTGTTATTGGTGTATAGGAATGCTTGTGATTTTTGGACACTGATTTTGTATCCTGAGACTTTGCTGAAGTTGCTTATCAGCTTAAGGAGATTTGGGCTGAGACAATGGAGTTTTCTAAACATACAATTATGTCATCTGCAAACAGGAACTATTTGACTTCCTCTTTTCCTAATTGAATGCACTTTATTTCTTTCTCTTGCCTGATTGCCCTGGCAAGAAATTCCAACACTATGTTGAATAGGAGTGGTGAGAGAGGGCATCTTTGTCTTGTGCCAGTTTTCAAATGGAATGCTTCCAGTTTTTGCCCATTCAGTATGATATTGGCTGTGTGTTTGCCATAAATAGCTCTTATTATTTTGAGATGTGTTCCATCAATACCGAATTTATTGAGAGTTTTTAGCATGAAGGGCTGTTGAATTTTGTTGAAGGCCTTTATTGAGAAAATCATGCGGTTTTTGTCGTTGGTTTTGTTTATGTGATGAATGATGTTTATTGATTTTTTATGTTGAACCAGCCTTGCATTCCAGGGATGAAGCCGACTTGATCATGGTGGATAAGCTTTTTGATGTGCTGCTGGATTCGGTTTCCCAGTATTTTATTGAGGATTTTTGCATCAATGTTCATCAGGGATATTGATCTAAAATTCTCTTTTTTTGTTGTGTCTCTGCCAGGCTTTGGTATCAGAATGATGCTGGCCTCATAAAATGAGTTAGGAAGGATTCCTTCTTTTTCTATTGACTGGAACAGTTTTAGAAGGAATGGTACCAGCTCCTCCTCGTACCTTTGGTAGTATTCATCTGTGAATCCATCTGGTCCTGGACTTTTTTTTTGGTTAGTGGGCTATTAATTATTGCCTCAATTTTGGAATCTGTTATTCATTTATTCAGTGATTCAACTCCTCCCTATTTTAGCCTGGGGAGGGTGTATGTGTCCAGGAATTTATCAATTTTTTCTAGGTTTTCTAGTTTATTTGCATGGAGGTGTTTATAGTATTCTCTGACTGTAGTTGGTATTTCTGTGGGATCTGTGGTGGTATCCCCTTTATCATTATTTATTGCATCTATTTGATTCTCCTCTCTTTTCTTCTTTATTAGTCTTGCTAGCAGTCTATCTAATTTGTTGATCTTTTCAAAAAACCAGCTCCTGAATTCACTGATTTTTTTGGAGGGTCTTTTTGTGTCTCTATCTCCTTCAGTTCTGCTCTGATCTTAGTTATTTCTTGCCTTCTGCTAGCTTTTGAATGTGTTTGCTCTTGCTTCTCTAGTTCTTTTAATTGTGATGTTAGGGTGTCAATTTTAGATCTTTCCAGCTTTTCCTTGTGGGAATTTAGTGCTATAAATTTCCCTCTACACACTGCTGTAAATATGTCCCAGAGATTCTGGTACGGCGTGTCTCTGTTCTCATTAGTTTCAAAGAACATCTTTATCTCTGCCTTCATTTTGTTATGTACCCAGTAGTCATTCAGGAGCAGGTTGTTTTGTTTCCATGTAGTTGTGCACTCTTGAGTGAGTTTCTTAATCCTGAGTTCTTTTTTTAAAATTTTTATTTATTTTTTATTATACTTTAAGTTCTAGGATACATGTGCACAATGTGCAGGTTTGTTACATATGTATACATGTGCCATGTTGGTGTGCTGCACCCATTAACTCGTCATTTACATTAGGTATATCTCCTAATGCTATCCCTTCCCCGTCTCCCCATCCCACAACAGGCCCTGGTGTGTGATGTTCCCCTTCCTGTGTCCAAGTGTTCTCATTGTTCAATTCCCACCTATGCATGAGAACATGTGGAGTTTGGTTTTCTGTCCCCGAGATAGTTTGCTCAGAATGATGGTTTCCAGTTTCATCTATGTCTCTGCAAAGGACATGAACTCCTTCTTTGTGGCTGCATAGTATTCCATGGTGTATATGTGCCACATTTTCTCAATCCAGTCTATCACTGAGGGACATTTGGGTTGGTTCCAAGTCTTTGCTATTGTGAATAGTGCTGCAATAAACATACCTGTGCACGTGTCTTTATAGCAGAATGATTTATAACCCTTTGGGTATATACCCAGTAATGGGATGTCTGGGTCAAACGGTCTTTCCAGTTCTAGATCCTTGAGGAATTGCCACACTGTCTTCCACAATGGTTGAACTAGTTTACAGTCCCACCAACAGTGTAAAAGCGTTCCTGTTTCTCCACATCCTCTCTAGCACCTGCTGTTTCCTGACTTTTTAATGATCACCATTCTAACTGGTATGAGATGGTATCTCATTGTGGTTTTGATTTTCATTTCTCTGATGGCTAGTGATGATGAGCATTTTTTCATGTATCTGTTGTCTACATAAATGTCTTCTTTTGAGAAGTGTCTGTTCATATCCTTTGCCACTTTCTGATGGGGTTATTTGGTTTTTTCTTGTAAATTTGTTTGAGTTCTTTGTAGGTTCTGGATATTAACCCTTTGTCATTTTAGTAGATTGCAAAAATTTTCTCCCATTCTGTAGGTTGCCTGTTCACTCTGATGGTAGTTTCTTTTGCTGTGCAGAAGCTCTTTAGTTTAATGAGATCCCATTTGTCAATTTTGGCTTTTGTTGCCATTGTTTTTGGTGTTTTAGACATGAAGTCCTTGCCCATGCCTATGTCCTGAATGGTATTGCCTAGGTTTTCTTCTAGGGTTTTTATGGTTTTAGGTCTAACATTTGTCTCTAATCCATCTTGAATTAATTTTCATGTAAGCTGTAAGGAAGGGATCCAGTTTCAGCTTTCTACTTATGGCTAGCCAGTTTTCCCAGCACCATTTATTAAATAGGGAATCCTTTCCCCATTTCTTGTTTTTCTACTGTTTGCCAAAGATCAGATGGTTGTAGATGTGTGGTGTTATTTCTGAGGACTCTGCTCTGTTCCATTGGTCTATGTCTCTGTTTTCGTACCAGTACCATGCTGTTTTGGTTACTGTAGCCTTGTAGTATAGTTTGAAGTCAGGTAGCATGATGCCTCCAGCTTTGTTCTTTTGGCTTAGGACTATCTTGGCAATGCAGGTTCTTTTTTGGTTCCATATGAAGTTTAAAGTAGTTTGTTCCAGTTCTGTGAAGAAAGTCATTGGTAGCTTAATGGGGATGGCATTGAATCTATACATTACCTTGGGCAGTATGGCTATTTTCACGATATTGTTTCTTCCTATCCATGAGCATGGAATGTTCTTCCATTTGTTTGTGTCCTCTTTTATTTCATTGAGCAGTGGTTTGTTGTTCTCCTTGAAGAGGTCCTTCACATCCCTTGTAAGTTGGATTCCTAGGTATTTTATTCTCTTTGAAGCAATTGTGAATGGGAGTTCACTCATGATTTGGCTCTCTGTTTGTCTGTTATTGGTGTATAAGAATGCTTGTGATTTTTGTACATTGATATTGTATCCTGAGACTTTACTGAAGTTGCTTATCAGCTTAAGGAGATTTTGGGCTGAGATAATGGGGTTTTCTAAATATATAATTATGTCATCTGCAAACAGGGACAATTTGACTTCCTCTTTTCCTAACTGAATACGCTTTATTTCTTTCTCCTGCCTGATTGCCCTGGCCAGAACTTCCAACACTATGTTGAATAGGAGTGGTGAGAGAGGGCATCCCGTCTGGTGCCTGTTTTCAAATGGAATGCTTCCAGTTTTTGCCCATTCAGTATGATATTGGCTGTGGGTTTGTCATAAATAACTCTTATTATTTTGAGATGTGTTCCATCAATACCGAATTTATTGACAGTTTTTAGAATGAAAGGCTATTGAATTTTGTTGAAGGCCTTTTCTGTATCTATTGAGATAATCATGTGGTTTTCGTCTTTGGTTCTGTTTATATGTTGGATTATTTTTATTGATTTGTGTATTTTGAACCAGCCTTGCATCTCAGAGATGAAGCCCACTTGATCATGGTGGAGAAGCTTTTTGATGTGCTGCTGCATTCGGTTTGCCAGTATTTTATTGAGGATTTTTGCATCGATGTTCATCACGGATATTGGTCTAAAATTCTCTTTTTTTGTTTTGTCTCTGCCAGGCTTTGGTATCAGGATGATGCTGGCCTCATAAAATAAGTTAGGGAGGATTCCCTCTTTTTCTATTGATTGGAATAGTTTCAGAAGGAATGGTACCAGCTCCTCCTTGTACCTCTGGTAGAATTCGGCTGTGAATCCGTCTGGTGCTGGACTTATTTCGTTTGGTAGGCTATTAATTATTGCCTCAATTTCAGAGCCTGCTATTCGTCTATTCAGCTTCTTCCTGGTTTAGTCTTGGGAGAGTGTATGTGTCCAGGAATTTATCCATTTCTTCTAGGTTTTCTAGTTTATTTGTGTAGAGGTGTTTATAATATTCTCTGATGGTAGTTTGTATTTCTGTGGGGTTGGTGGTGATATCCCCTTTATCATTTTTTATTGTGTCTATTTGATTCTTCTCTCTTTTCTTCTTTATTAATCTTGCTAGCAGTCTATCAATTTTGTTGATCTTTTCAAAAAACCAGCTCCTGGATTCACTGATTTTTTGAAGGGTTTTTTGTGTCTCTATCTCCTTCAGTTCTGCTCTCATCTTAATTATTTCTTGCTTTTTGCTAGTTTTTGAATGTGTTTGCTATTGCTTCTGTAGTTCTTTTAAATGTGATGTTAGCATGTCAATTTTAGATCTTTTCTGCTTTCTCTTGTGGGCATTTAGTGCTATAAATTTCCCTCTACCCACTGCTTAAAAGGTGTCCCAGAGATTCTGGTATGTTGTATCTTTGCTCTCATTGGTTTCAAAGAACATTTTTATTTCTGCCTTCATTTCGTTATGTACCCAGTAGTCATTCAGGAGCAGGTTGTTCAGTTTCCATGTAGTTGAGCAGTTTTGATTAAGTTTCTTAATCCGGAATTCTAGTTTGATTGCACCATGGTCTGAGAGACTGTTTGTTATAATTTTTGTTCTTTTACATTTGCTGAGGAGTGCTTTACTTCCAAGTGTGTGGTCAATTTTGGAATAAATGTCATGTGGTGCTGAGAGGAATGTTTATTCTGTTGATATGGGGTGGAGAGCTCTGTAGATGTCTATTAGGTCTGCTTGGTGCAGAGTTGAGTTCAATTCCTGGATATCCTTGTTAACTTTCTGTCTCGTTGATCTGTCTAATTTGACAGTGGGGTGTTAAATTCTCCCATTATTATTGTGTGTGAGTCTAAGTCTCTTTGTAAGTCTCTGAGAATTTGCTTTATGAATCTAGGTGCTCCTGTATTGGATGCGTATATATTTAGGACAGTTAGTTCATCTTGTTGAATTGATCCCTTCACCATTATGTAATGGCCTTCTTTGTCTCTTTTGATCTCTGTTGGTTTAAAGTCTGTTTTATCAGAGACTAGAATTGCAACCCCTACCTTTTTTTGTTTTCCATTTGCTTGGTAGATCTTCCTCCATCCCTTTATTTTGAGCCTGTGTGTGTCTCTGCACATGAGATGGGTCTCCTGGATACAACAAACTGATGGGTCTTGACTCTATCCAATTTGCCATTCTGTGTCTTTTAATTGGAGAATTTAACCCATTTACATTTAAGGTTAATATTGTTATGTGTGAGTTTGATCCTGTCATTATGATGTTAGCTGGTTATTTTGCTCATTAGTTGATGCAGTTTCTTCCTAGCATCGATGGTCTTTACATTTTGGCATGTTTTTGCAGTGACTGGTACCAGTTGTTCCTTTCCATGTTTAGTGCTTCCTTCAGGAGCTCTTGTAAGGCAGGCCTGGTGATGGCAAAACCTCTCAGCATTTGCTTGCCTGTAAAGGATTTTATTTCTCCTTCACTTATGAAACTTGGTTTGGCTGTATATGAAATTCTCAGTTGAAAATTATTTTCTTTAAGAATGTTGAATATTGGCATGCAATCTCTTCTGGCTTGCAGAGTTTCTGCTGAGAGATCCACTGTTAGTCTGATGGGCTTCCCTTTGTGGGTAACCGGACCCCTCTCTCTGGCCACCCTTAACATTTTTTCCTTCATTTCATCCTTGGTGAATCTGACAATTATGTGTCTTGGAGTTGCTTTTCTTGAGGCGTATCTTTGTGGCATTCTCTGTATTTCCTGAATTTGAACGTCAGTCTGCCTTGCTAGGTTGGGGAAGTTCTCCTGGATAATATCCTGCAGAGTGTTTTCCAACCTGGTTCCATTCTCCCTATCACTTTCAGGTACACCAATCAGGCACAGATTTGGTCTTTTCACATTGTCCCATATTTCTTGGAGGCTTTGTTTATTTCTTTTTCCTCTTTTTTCCCTAAACTTCTCTTCTCACTTCATTTCATTCATTTGATCTTCAACCACTGATACCCTTTCTTCCAGTTGATCGAGTCGGTTACTGAAGCTTGTGCATGTGTCATGTCATTTTCATGTCATGGTTTTCATCTCTATCAGGTCGTTTAAGGACTTCTCTGCATTGGTTATTCTAGTTAGCCATTCATCAAATCTTTTTTCAAGGTTTTCAGTTTCTTTGCACTGGGTTTGTAATTCCTCCTTTAGCTTGGACAAGTTTGATTATCTGAAGTCTTCTTCTCTCAACTCGTCAAAGTCATTCTCCATCCAGCTTTGTTCCATTGCTGGCGAGGAGCTGCGTTCCTTTGGATGGGGAGAGGCACTCTGATTTTTAGAATTTCCAGCTTTTTTGTACTGTTTTTTCTCCATCTTTGTGGTTTTATCTCCCTTTGGTTTTTGATGATGGTGATGTACAGATGGGGTTTTGGCGTAGATGTCCTTTCTGTTTGTTATTTTTCCTTCTAACAGTCAGGACCCTCAGCTGCAGGTCTGTTGGAGTTTGCTCAAGGTCCACTCCAGACCCTGTTTGCCTGGATATCAGCCGTGGAGGCTGCAGAAGAGTTAATATTGCTGAACAGCAAATGTTGCTGTCTGATCGTTCCTCTGGAAGCTTCCTCTCAGAGGGGTACCTGGTTGTGTGAGGTGTGAGGTGTCAGTCTGCCCCTAGTAGGTGATGTCTCCCAGTTAGGCTACTCGGGGGTCAGGGACCCACTTGAGCAGACAGTCTGTCCATTCTCAGATCTCAAACTCCGTGCTGGGAAAACCACTACTCTTTTCAAAGCTGTCAGACAGGGACATTTACATTTGCAGAGGTTTCTGCTGCCTTTTGTTTGGCTACGCCCTGTCCCCAGAGGTGGAGTCTACAGAGGCAGGCAGGCCTTCTTGAGCTGCAGTGGGCTCCACCCAGTTTGAGCTTCCTGCCACTTTGTCTACCTACTTAAGCCTCAGCAATGGCGGGTGCCCCTCCCCCAGCCTCGCTGCCACCTTGCAGTTAGATCTCAGACTGCTGTGCTAGCAATGAGGGAGGCTCCGTGGGCATGGGACCCTCTAAGCCAGGCACGGGATATAATCTCCTGGTGTGCCATTTGTAAGACCCCTGGTAAAGTGCAGTATTAGAGTGGGAGTGACCCAATTTTCCAGGTGTTGTGTGTCACAGTTTCCGTTGGCTAGGAAAGGGAATTCCCTTCCCCCTTGTGCTTCCCAGTTGAGGCAATGCTTCGCCCTGCTTCAGCTCTTGCTCACTGGGCTGCACCCGCTGTCCTGCATCCACTGTCTGACATGCCCCAGTGAGATGAATCCGGTATCTCAGTTGGAAATGCAGAAATCACCCGTCTTCTGTGTCACTCACGCTGGGAGCTGGAGGGTGGAGCTGTTCCTATTCAGCCATCTTGGCGTGGAGTCTTTTTTTACTATTTTAAACTGTCAGCATTTTCTTTTACAATTTTCTATACTGTTTATTTCATCTCATTATTTCCAATACTTGAGGTATAAATTGTGTAGAGACTTTGAGAAAGTTCTAATTGACTTTATGCAAATGTGACTCTATGGAAGAGCATTATCACAACATTGACTTTGTGTGTAAGCATTGTGTGTATATGTAAAAGTGTTGAAACTTTCTCAGTAAATGAAGAGATGTCCTTTTTGTACATCTGCAGTTGTGAACGGTGAAATTTCTTGAGATCTCAGGTCTTTGAGCAACTGGTGTGGTGGTGACCTATCAGGTTTTTGTTCAATTTTGTGTAAAGATTTGGGTTGTTCATCACAGTGTTTCAAATGACTGCATTATAAATCTGGGTGCACACAATTACCAACCACAGTAATATGCATTTATACATTTTGCTCTTCAACCTATTTCTTTATTATAACTAGGGTTCATCCGCTCATAGCTATTTTATCTGCTAATATACCTGAATGTCGATGCCTGCAAAAATATGTATGGTTTTAGGCCGGGCGCAGTGGCTCATGTCTCTAATCCTAGCACTTTGGGAGGCTGAGGTGGGTGGATCAGAAGGTCAGGAGATCAAGACCATCCTGGCTAACATGGTGAAACCCCGTCGCTACTAAAAAATACAAAAAATTAGCCTGGCGTGGTGGTGGACACCTGTAGTCCCAGCTACTCAGGAGTCTGAGGCAGGAGAATGGTGTGAACCCAGGAGGCAGAGCTTGCAGTGAGCAGAGATCGTGCCACTGCACTCCAGCCTGGGTGACAGAGCGAGGCTGTGTCTCAAAAAAAAAAAAAGTATGTAGGTTTTATTGCCTATATTATTGTGTAAAGTGCCCCATGAAGTGGTCATTTGTGTTTTCATATGTTTCTCAAAAAAAAATTCCCTTTTAAAATGTAAATAAATACCTGTTAAAGAGTTTATAACTTTTTTCCGTAGTCATATTTTCAGAATTTTAATCTTTTGAGATTGTGATTTTTGAGATTTAGACTGTAGGGATTTTTGATCTTTTGAGACATTAACATTGAGGGTCCTGGCATTCAGGATTGTCTTTTGGGATATGATTGGCTCCCAGTGTAATGAATAACAATTATCTAAAACACTCATTTTTGGCCAGGTGCGGTGGCTCATGCCTGTAATCCTAGCACTTTGGGAGGCTGAGGCGGACACATCACTTGAGGTCAGGAGTTCGAGACCAGACTGGTCAACATAACACACAATGCTTATACACAAAGTCAGTGTTGTGATTTGTGAGAATTAGGCAAGCAGAAGGATGACAAGCACTCGTCCATTCCTCCTGAAATGTTCCCTGCTGGAACCCAGCTGTCACACTGTAGGGAAGTATTGACTCTCCTGTTATAATTGAGAGGCCACAGGAACAAGCCTTGTATGTTGGTGGATGCTTGTAATCGCACCTACTCAAGAGGCTGAGGCACGAGAATCGCTTGAACCCAGCAGGCAGACGTTGCAGTCAGCTGAGATCACACCATGGCACTTCAACCTGAGCAACAGAGTGAAACTGTATCTCAAAATAATAAATAAATAAATGAAATACACATTTTTAATTTTTTGCCTTACAAACATAAATTATTATTTTGTTTGCAGTGTTTATTAGTAGCTTTTAGAAAATAATTTTATTTTAAGCCACAAATTAAATCTCAATTTATTTGGGAAAAAACAGAATCTCTGCCTTCAATAAAATAAAATTAGAAGTAACAGTAAACTGTTTTTTTTTTTTTTTCAGATGGAGTCTCATTCTGTCGCCCAGGCTGGTACAATCTCAGCTCACTGCAACCTCCGCCTCCCGGGTCACGCCATTCTCCTGCCTCAGCCTCCCGAGTAGCTGGGACTACAGGCGCCCACCACCATGTCTGGCTAATGTTTTGTCTTTTTTTTTTTTTTTAGTAGAGATGGGGTTTCACCATGTTAGCCAGGATGGTCTCAATCTCCTGACCTTGTGATCCACTTGCCTCGGCCTCCCAAAGTGCTGGGATTATAGGCGTGAGCCACCTCACCCAGCACAGTAAACGTTTAGATTAAGAATTCCACCAGTTAGAAATTTTACAATGGTCTTCTACAGAACTACTGGCTCAAAGAGAAAATAAAAACTGTATATACTTGTATAAATAATTTTTTCATATTGGCTTTTAAAAATACCAATATCAATTTCTGATGCAGTAAATATTTTAATATTTTTAAATCACTAAAAGAAAAAAGAACATTTATATTAATATGATAATGCTAATATTAACAAAAGGAAAGCAAAACTCAAAAGGTTAAATATTGGAAGATTGAGAGTTTCTCTGCAACTAACTGTGGATCCAATTGTGATCACTGCAGACAGAGTTAATACGTGGAAGAAAGAACAAATTACTCAATATATAAAGCCAATTAACATCTCATTCAATCAGAATTGAGACAGGACTTCCACACTAGGCCTGGATTTGGTTGTGGTAATTTTCACTGATGCCATTTCCAAAGACATATAAAATATTTAAGGTCCAACAGGATAGGTTTTCTATGAGTCAGCCAGATCAACTGTCTCAGACTCATCACATGTGTGCAAATGCTTTGCTTGTTTTTAATAGAGGTTTTTTTTTGTTTGTTGTTTGTTTTTTTTTTTAGCAGTTTTAGGTTCACAACGAAATGGTGGAAAGTACAAAGATGCCAAGGTCAAATGATGTCATCAGGACATGGGCTGACTCCTGTCTCTCAGCTCTACTTTTCTCTTTGTTGGTTTCATGGTCAGCCAAGCTCTTCCCATTTGATAGCCCATAGGGTAGCACTAGGCTACATTATGCCAGTCCTTTCCTCCTGTAATCTTGTTGTGATAAGAAAAAAACTGTTTAAGAAAAGCAAAAATACCCCTTTCAGAGTAAAGTTTTTGTTGAACAGAACTCTTGATGGGCCATTGTGGGTTGGAAGGACAGCCTGGGGACTTAGCCAACAGGGCTAGAAGTGGAGGGATTATATATTTTATTTTCCAGACCATGACACTTTGGAGGGTCAGAGGATCCCTATTAATAATTTCACCAGGACAACAGGCATAAGTTGGTATGATTCCCTGTAAATCTGAGCATCTGATCTCTTTCTGAAGAAATGAAGCCACTCTGTGTTTAAGAGAAAAGGTCTACCACGAGATGTCTAACTTTAAAGTGACTGACTATATACTTCAACTGTTGGTGAGGACATAGATGAATTGAAATTCTCAGAAGATTGTATAACCACTTTGGAAATGAGGGTTAGGATGAGATTTGAAAGGTGAATAGGAAATGATGACCTAACGCCCTATCCCTCAATCCTTATAAAGTAATGCCCCATTTACCCAATGAGATTCAGTCAGGCTGCTGACAGTGACTTTGAACATTTGTGCATTGGTCAAGCTGGATGCTGTCCTGAATATAGGTGTGATAAAGCAACATCTCCTATTGGTGTTACCTCAAGAGAGAACTATCACCCTCTTCCAAAGAAGACTCCTTGTGTTCCCAAACTGATGGATCTCCAGGCATTGGCAGTCCACTTGCACATTCTAAACCAGATCCTGATTCATTGGAAGTTGTGGCAGAGGATGGCACAGAATGACCACAGACAGGCACCATGGACAGTGGTAATGAACAGACAAACCTTCAGCCTCCACACACAGGCATGGAATTCTGCTTTCTTTTTTACTCCTGTGTACACTCAGCTGGAAATCCCACTACCAGGAGCATTTTCTTCTACTTCTCTAAAGGAGTCCAGTGCTCTGCTGCATAGTAGTATGTGATAGACTGTACATGAATGCCCAGTGGGTCCAGCCTCCCCGCACTCTCCTCCCTGTGTGATCCCTCCCTACATTGACTCTGGAGTTGGCCATGTGATTTGTGAGAATTAGGCAAGCAGAAGGACGACAAGCACTTGTCCATTCCTCCTGATATATTCCCTGCTGGAACCCAGCTGTCACACTGTAGGGAAGTATTGACTCTCCTGTTGTGATTGAGAGGCCACAGGAAAAAGAGCTGAGGCACCCAAGCCCTCAATCAGCACCAAGGCCTCAGAGTGTGAGAGAATCCTCTGAGATCTTACAGCCCAGTTTGGCCCCCAGCTGGATGTCCTCACAGGAGTGAGCCCAGCAGAGACCACAAGGAGCAGAACAACCACTTAACTGAGCCCAGACACATACAGGGTATGAGAGAGTATACTCCAGGATTGTTTGAGGCTTATTCACATCGGAGTTGCTGTCTCACAGCAGTATTTACCATACAGATGTGACCCTCAGGCCTTGTTTCCCAGCAAGAAGAGCCATCACCGCAGCTCCAGAAAAGGCCCCTTTACAGTCATTGACAGTTATCTACTCTCAGGATGCTCTCCCCTGGCTTTCATTTCCCTTGAAGGATGCGTTTTAGAATTTTTTTTCAGCCAGTCACAAAAGAATTGTGAAAGACTTAGGGTCCTTCTCTTGTAAAGTTACAGAAACTGCTTGTGACAACTATAGCAAGGCCTTTTCTTTAACTATTATATTTAAATCTATTAAATTAGCATATATTTCCATTTATTGATTGTGTTTGTTTATTTCTGTAGAATCTTCTCCCTTTCCCAATAAAAACAGAAGAGAAGACAGAAAGGAGCAGGGGAGGGGAGAAGAGCCCCAGGGGAAGAAGTCCAGTCTCTGAAGTTCCCCTAGCTGGGGCAGATATTCTTCCCTCCATGCTTGTCCCAAAGGTGGCTTCTGGCCAGGCTTTCAGCTTAGTACCTGCCTTGGGAACAATGTTTTCAAAGGCCTTGGAGGTAGGAGATTTCCTCCTAATCTGATTCTACTGGGCAAAGCCTGGCAGTTTGCACACCTGCGTCATCCAGTGCAGGATATCCTCTGAACCAGGCAGACTGTGCACAGTAGCATGTGCTTCCTGCTCGCTCCCACCTGCAACTGTTTGCATCCAGCACCAGCCCATCTCCTACACCATTTTGGGCTCTCTGGAACTCAGGGCCTCCCTGCTCCATGTAAAGTGCAAGGAGCTGGCTTGACCTCCCCTCACACTTTCCTGTGTTCATTGCTGCCTTGCTGCCTACCATCTGAGGTTTCATTGTCTCCACTCTGCTTTCAGCCTCGTGCTGGTTCTTCCTGGCTGACCTGGAACATAGGCCTGTGTAGAGGAAGGTGGAGAACCTCCCTGTCGCCCCTTGCCAGCTCTGGCTGTTTCCAGAAGGAGAGACTGGGGTCATACCTTGGGCAAATGCTGCTGGTCCTGTACCTGTCCAAGCTGCCCAGCATGTCTTGGTTTCCTTTGGAGGAGACACCCTGGGAAAAGTTTGCTCCATCTGGGGCTCTATCACTGCTGTGGGGTTGCGGGTGGAGGGACAGGTCCTAGGGCCTCACTGTGGGGCTGTGCAGGGGTGAGTGATCCTCTCTCCAAGCCATGTAGGGCACTGGCAGGCTTATTAGCTGTGCAGCTAGCTTCTGCTCTGCCTTCCAGCCCTCCTCAGGCCTCTGACTCCTGTGTCCATAAACTATTCTCAGAGTAGGAATTAAAGGTAGGAATGGCAGGATCACTGAACTTCTGCTGCTTTGGGTTGGCAGAGATGATATACTATACCTTGTGGATGGGGGAGGAGGGCAGCTGGTGGTGGGATCAGCTGAAGGTGGATGCTTCAGGTGAATGGTGTAGCCCTCTAGCTCAAATCTCTTATAGTTCCAGAGCAGATTGGCGACCAGCACTTCATTGTACTTCTGTCCCTGCAACTAGTCCTGGATCTCTTCCTATGCACAACCCATGGACACCATCAATTCTGCCTTCTTAGGGTCTTTGTAGTCAGGAAGTGACTCAATGCAAGGCTTTAGTTCCTCCCTATAGCCCACATTCATCCATGGATTCCTCATACATTCCTCTAAAGAGCCTCTCTTACTGGATTGAGGATGAAGATTCTCTTGAACAGGTTTTCATATCCCATGGAGTGGTAGAGGGGAATATCAAATGTTCCCCTCAGTTCCCACTACTCCTGCAGCTCCTTGAAGTTCTGTCCATCAAAATGCTGGTATATGATGACTAGATATAGAGGATGCCCTTAAGCTCCACACCTCCCCACTGGGGCCATCATACTTTGACCCTAGAAGAGATCTAGGCAGCACGATTGGCATTTCCACAGAAGGTACCCAGCCAGCTTGTTGCCAAAGAGGTCCAAGTCTGCAATCTTGATGTTCATGTCATCATCCAAAAGCAGCTATGCTGCCTCCAGCTCCTTATGGGCAATACTTTCTGGTGGCAATACTATCACATAGCACAGCCTGCACTATCTGGTGGAACTTGATTCGGGCCTTTTGCCCTTTCAGGCTGCCATGAGCCACTAGGTACTCAAATACCTCTCTGTCTCTCACTAGCCTACTCCATGACTAGGTAAAGTGTTTCACTGATCTCCACCAAGTAATTTCACATTGTTGGGGTGATTCAAGACCTTCATGATATGGCCTTCACAGGATAGTCTCTGGAGGCTTGAGTTCCACTGAGTCTAGTTAATGACATTCACAGTCATCTCTGTCCCAGTCAGGATGTGCTAGGCCAACTTCACCTTGGTGAAGGTACCCTTGGCAATGGTCTTGAGAAGTTGGTAGTTGTCAATACAGATCTCCTCAGCAAAGATGGCCCACAGCATGTTGGATTTACTGCTAACAACACTAATTAACAACACTAATGAACGAAAAAAATAATGAGAAAAATGAATAAAGTAAAAAGAAATAAGAAATAAAGAAAAAATAGGAAAAGAAAAACTATACAAAGAGAGATTGAGAATTCCCACTTGTATTATTTTCAGATTTTTTTCCCCACTATTGGAAGTTTCTATTAACAGATTCTTCAGCTCAGACATTCTTTTCTCAGCTGTGTGCAGCTCCTAATGAGCCTATCAAAGGGAATCTTCATTTCTGTTATGCTGTTTTTAATTTCTAGCCTCTACAATCTAGATGGGATTGTAGCCACCAATCCCATCTAGATTGGTGGGATTCTATGATGGAAATTTCATAGAATTTCCATCTCTCTGCTTATATTATGCATCTGTTCTATTTTTTCCATTAGAGTCCTTAGCATATTAATCACAGCATTTTAAATTTCTGGTCTGATAATTTCCCATCCCTGCCATATTTGACTCTGGGTCTGATGCTTGCTGTGTCTCCTCAAACTATGTTTTGCCTTTCTGTATGCCTTGTAATTTTTTGCTGAAAACCAGACATGATGTAGTGCAGGGGTCCCCAACCAGTACTGGTCTGGCCTGTTAGGAACCAGGCTGCACAGCAAGAGGTGAGTGGCAGGGAGCAAATGAAGCTTCATCTGTATTTACAGCCACTCTCTATCAGTTGCATTACCACCTGAGTTTCACCTCCTGTCAGATCAGTGGCAGCATTAAATTGTCATAGGAGCACGAACCCTGTTGTGAACCGCACATGTGAGGGATCCAGGTTGCATATTCCTTATGAAAATCTAATGCCTGATGATCTGTCACTGTCTACCATCACCCCCAGATGGGACCCTACAGTTGCAGCAAAACAAGCTCAGGGCTCCCACTGATTCTACATTATGGTGAGTTGTATGATTATTTCATTATATATTACAATTCAATAATACTAGAAATAAAGTGTTCAATAAATATAATGCACTTGAATCATCCCAAAAGCATATCCACCCACTGGTCTGTAGGAAAATTTCTCCCATGAAACCAGTCTCTTGTGACAAAAAGGCTGGGGACCGCTGGTATAGAGGATGACAGAAACTATGGTAAGTAGTTATGTTATGAAAGGAGTGGGGGCAGGGAAAGCATTTTGAGTCCTATAATGAGCTCTCAAGTCTTTTAGTAAATCTGTGCTCCTAGACTGTGAACTTCACAAGTGCTTCTCAGTTCCCCACCCCAACCTTAGGTGGGGCAGGATGGTGAGAAGAGGCTTGAGTTGAGTGTTTCTATTCTCCCATGTCTGCTGGGCTCTAATAAAACCTGAAAAGGTTAGGCTTTGGTAAAACAGTTTCTCTTGAGAGAAGGCCTTGTTAAGAGTAGAATGCTGTGATATATTTCAAAATGGTTACTTATCCCCTCCTCGTGATGGAAGCACTGGGGAATTTTTCTTTGATCTTCACTGCAAGGACTTGGAAACCTAGAACAAAAGTATGGCTGTGTCCCCTAAGACTGGGCCTCTCTGGAGTTCCTAACTCTTGTACTTGTCTACACTGAGCTCCCAGCTATCTGTCAATTACGGCTCAAGTTTTCCCATCCTAATACTGGTTCCCATGAAGGTTTCCGCTCAGGGGTCTCCACTCCAGTCAGTTGCAATTCTCTGTATCTGCCCATCTGTACCTCCAATTTGGGAGCAGTGTTTTGCCCTGTGACATCAATTCACTGATGAATCTAAAAAGAGCTATTGATTTTCAGTCCATTCAGCTTTTTACTTGACAGAATGGAGTGACAATTTTCAACCTCTTTGCCTGCTGAACTCAAAACTGAAATTCAAATACTTTTATTATAATTCAGAGTGTTTTTGATACACATTTTAATCTATTTGTTTAATATATCAATAGTTGGCTTTTTTTTTTCTATGATTGCTTTCTTAGAACAATTTTCCTAAGGCTACTATGCCTTCTGTTGCAAATCTTGAGTTGATTACAGGCTCTACCTGAAGGCAGATACCCACCAATTTTAATTCTATACTTGGAATTTTCTATGCCACAGGAAGCCACTGTGTACAATGTTCTTTTAACAGATGCAGAATTTGCCAGCCTGGCTAGTAATGTCCTCAAGTGGAAGTGATCAAAATACATGTCTTGCCATAGTACCTACACAATTCTCCCACCTGAAAGTGGGCTTCCTTTGCAGGTGCAAATCAGAAATAAGTGCAAGTGGATGCCACCCCTTCATCTCCCTCAGCTTCACTAGATGGGATTGGTGGCTACAATAAGGTAGTGTGGATAGATTCAATCCATCATTTATTTTTTTATTTGCCATTCTTCCTTCCCCAACTGATTTCTCTGATGAAAAATATAGTCTCAGAATAATGTAACTTATTCCTCCCCTCAACTGATTTATCTGATGAAAAATATAGTATCAGAATAACTGTAGAGATGCTGATGATAGCTTTGGCTTGGGAATAACGAGATAAAATGACTCCTAATGCTTTGGAAAGTAGAATTTTCACAGGAAACTACTCTTTATATAGAAGTGCAGACTTAAATATCCAAATATATTAATTAGAGTAATATCAGCTGCTACAAGAGATAAACTCAAAATATCAGAAGTTTAACACATTAGAATCTCATTCAGAAGCTCCTTTGACAGTTAAGTGGGGAAGGGAGTGAGGAGGAAAGTTCTGCTCCACACAGTCATTCAGGGACCCAGGCATCCTCATCTTGTGGTTCCAACATCCTCTAAAGACTAAGAATCCTCTCCACTCAGTGAGTAAACTGGAGGGAATGGGAAAAGAAAGTAGAGAATCTTGCAAGAGGTTTTAACAGGCTAACCTTGGGAGTTAGATGTATTTTTCCACCTGTGTTCTTTAAGTTAGAATTCAGTCACATGGTCACAGCTAACAAAAAGGGAGGTTGGAGAATGTAGTTTTAATGTTGATGGAAAGAGAAAAAAATGGATTAGATAAACATCTAATCAAGTGTCCTTTTACCAAGATAAGAGTAGACAGTAGCAGCTGGCCAAAATCTATTACTTCCTACTTCCCATCAAATTAGCTATTGTGGTTTAGGATATTAATGTACATTAGTCACTGATTGTATTTCTCAGCATATCCTTATCTAAACTGTAATTCGTCAAAATTTCCCATGAGAAAACAATGTTAACCCATATATCTTATAAGGAATTTTATCCTGAATATATTAATAACTTCTAAAATCACTAAGAAAAAAGAAAATTCATTTCTCTAATCTTCAAAAGATTTGAAAATATCCAAATATCCAACAAGTGTATGGAAAGGTAGCCAACATCATTTCTTATCAGGGAAATCTAAATTAAAACCAAAATGAGATACTACTATAGACCTCCCCTAGAAAGCCTAAAGTTAAATTTTAACTGTTGTTCTGAATTGTTGTTTTTAGACAAAGGTCTCCCTTTAACTGTTGCTTCCAATTGTTGTTTTTAGACAAAGGTCTCCCTGTGTTGCCCAGGCTGGACTCAAACTTTTGCTCTCAAGCGATCCTCCCACCTCAGCCTCTGGAGTAGCTGGACTATAGTGATGCACCACCATACCCAAATTGGTGCTTATATTGTTATTTTTTAAAGACTCGAAATACCAAGTGTTGGAGAGGATGCAGAGCAATTGGAATTCTCATATATGTTTGTGGGATAATAAATACTGCAACCACTTTGGAAAATATTTCGGCAATTTGTACCAAACATGTATCTAGACTATAACAGCAATTCCTAGTCTCGGAATTGAGTGGGTTCCAATTCCAAAAGACTCAAGGGCCTATATTCACAAAGAGCCTTGTGCCTGAGTTTTCATAGCACTATATTTATTATAACAAAATCTGAGGTTAAAACAATCTGCATTAATAAGAGAATGGACAAATTAATTGTGAGTAGGGTGATAACTACACTGAAGATTTGTGCATTTTACTATAGGTAAATATTTTTACATCAGAATTTTTAAAAGTCAGGCCTATTGAGAAACAATTTATTTACACTAGAACTTTTCCCTTTTGTTCAGTTTCATGCATTTTGACAAATGTGTACACCACTACAATCAAAATATAATGTATTTCCATCACCCTAAAAAGTTTTCTCATGGCTCTTTGTAGACAATTCACTTCTTCCACACTCTTGGCATCCACTGATCAGATTTCTGTTTCTATAATTTTGTCTTTCTCAGGATGTCATATAAACAATATCATGCTTTATATAGACTCTTGTGTCTGACTGCTTTTACTCAGCATAATGCTTTTCAGATTTATTTATGTTGCATATTTCAATAACTTGTTCCTTTTTATTGTTGTATAGTATTCCAGTGTATTGTTGTATAGTATTGTATTGTAAAAAGGAACATATTTTAAGAATTTGTTCCTTTTTTATTGTTGTATAGTATTCCATTGTGTGGATTTAGGACACATTGTTTATCCATTCACCAGTTGATAGATATTAGAGTTGTTTACAAATTGGGACAATTATAAGTAAAATTGCCACTAAGATTTACATAACATTGCCATAAATATTTAGATATGACATATGTGTGGATATATGTTTTCATTTCCCTTGGATAAATACCTAGGAGTAAGATTGCTGGATCATAAGTTAAGAGGATGTTGAACTTTGTAGGAAACTGCCAAACAATTTTCTAAAGAGGCTATAGCATTTTTCACTACCACCAGCAATGAATGAGAGTCCCAGTTGCTCTGCATCCTGCCTAGCACCTGGGGTTGTCAGTTTATTTTAATTTTAGCTATTCCAAAGGTAGGTAGTACCAGTTTGAATTTAAGTTGCCTTTACCTAAAATTAATTACATTAAACATCATTTCATTTCACTTATTTGCTGTCTGTAAATTTTTTTGGAAGTGACTGTTCCAATCTTTTGCCTATTATTTATTGAGTTGTTTGATTTCTAACAATATGTAAATGGTCTTACATATTTTTGTAAATAAATGCTTTTGTAGCTTCCGAGATCAGATGAGATTGGACATGTTCAGAATGGTATGGCCATAGACTATAAACCTTTTTTCAGATATGTGTTTTGTTAAAAAACAAACAAACAAACAAACAGAACCAACTATCTTTTCATTTACTTAATAGTGTCATTCAAAGAGCAAAGAGTTTCAATTGTAATAAGGTCCCATTTATCAATTTTTTTCTTTTATGATTTGTGCTTTCTGGGTCCTAAGCTAAGAAATATTTGGTTAACCCAAAGTCACACAAAGTTTCTTCCATGTTTTCTTCTAAAATGATAAAATGATATGTCTGTGCCAGTTAACAATTTGTTACCTCTCAGCTTCAAATTCATACTCTTTGCCTGCTCTGTGAAAATGGATCTGATATCATTATTGAATGATCCAAAACTTTCCTCTGCCTGATGGCACTGGAGCCTTGTCAGGAGAGGGTACTCAAGAGACATTGAAGGAGGAAAAGGCTTTTGTTTTCTGGTTCTAGAGTGCCTGCTCAACAGGCTCCTCAGTGCTGGCCCCTGAAGTGCTCATCGGTCAGAGCTCCCAGCAGCCAACATTGTCCCCTGGCACACCCGGGGCAGTTGTGTAGGAGAGTACCTCAAGTGAGAAGTCCTCCCATGAATAAGTTCTAGAGAAAGAGTCCAGCATGTTTCACCAGCACAGCACCTCACTGACTTCTCTGCCATCCAGGAAGCCACAGGCATGCCCTGTCCAGCGAGGTCTAGCTCTCAGCCCTAGGGACAGGGGCCTCGTTTGGGACACTCCATCTTAACCTTGAGAGTAGCATCTGCTCCTTATTTCTGCTCTGCCTCTACTCTTCGGAGATTTTATTTTTTACAAGCCAAACCATTGTTATTTTAACCTCCTGTTAGTGTCAATAATTCTTTATATTAAACTTACCCTGTTTTTGTACGATGGAAACATTAGTATAAGATACCATGTAGTATCCCTTGTCCTACAATCATTTCAGAAAAGATTATTTTTTCTCCATTTAATTATCTTGGAAACTTTGTCAAAAATCAACTCACTGTATAAGTGTGGGTCTATTTCTAGGATTTATATTCTATTCCATTGATCTATTTGTCTATTATTTCACTGATACTCTACTATCTTAATTATGGTAACTTTATACTAAATATTGAAATCATCTAGAGTGAATCCTTCAACTTTGTTCTTTCAATATTGTTTTGGACACATTGACTCCTTTGCTTTTCCATGTAGAATCAGCTTATCAATTTCTACCAAAAAAAGGATGTTGACTGATATTACCTTGAATCTACAGATGAATTTGGGGTAAACTAATATCTTTACAATATTAAGATTTGCAATCCATTAACATGATATAACCCCCATTTTATTTAAATCTACTTTTATTTATTTCATGAATGGTTTGTAATTTCAGCATACATATCTTGCACATATTTTGTATAAAGTATTGGGCATTTGAGTTTTAAGAATTTTATGTTTTGTTGTATATAAATGGTACTTTTTAAATTTTCAATATTTTGATCTTTTGATGTTTGCTTTGTATCCTATGATCTCACTAAATTTACCCACTTTTAGAAGCTTTTTTGTAGATACTTTGGGATTCTCGACAGACACCATCATGTAATCTGAAAATAAAGACAAATTTATTTCTTCATTTCTAATATGTATGCCTTTTTTTTTTTTTTTTTTTTTTTTTACTTTTTCTTTCCCGATTGTGTTGGCTAGTAACTCCACTAAAAAGTTTGAACAGGTGTGGTAAGAGCAAACAAAAGCGTTCATTCTTTTATTAATACATAATCAGGAATATCAGCTACAAGCTTATCCTACATGTCTTTCATCAGGTTATAGAAGTTATTGTTCATTCTAAATTTCCTGAGAGTTTTATCATGGCTCTTGAATTCTGCCTTTTATGAATTTATTGAGATGATTATATGTTTTTCTTCCTTACAGTCAGGTAATATGGTGAATTATACTTCTTAGTTTTCTAATATTAAACCAATCTTGCACATCAGAGACTGCCAGCCTTTTGCTTAACCTGAAAGTCCTATCCTTTGTTCCCAGGGAGACAGCATTCATATTAGTTATAAACACATAACCAGTTGTTATTAGTTGTGATTAGTTATGACACAGACTTCAAGGTTCATTTATTCATTCCTTCAACAAGTATTTATGGAGACCTGCTATTCTCCTGTATTGGGTAACTAAGGAAATCTATACTTGGCTTTCTGATAAGACAGTCTTGGCTCTACCAGTTTTTACCTACATGACCTTCAGCAAGTCATGTAACTCATCAATGACTCATTTTTTAAAATCCATCAGACAGAAATAATAATTCCACTTGCCTTTCCCACAGGGCTCATTTCCTCCCTCCTTTCAGCCCTACTTCATGGCTTCCTCTCACAGAAGGCTTCCCTTATCACTTCATGAAGTCATAGCCCTCCGCTCAGCCCCTTACTCCCTGTTTGCCCCACCCAATCTTTTTTATGACACTTCATTTGAATGAACTTTTTGAGCTCTTCCAGTGCAATTTAAGCTCCAAAAGTTCAAAGTTGTCTTCTGCCTTGACCACTAGTTTTGCAAAACCTAGAATTATGGCTGATATGGAGATATGATCAAATTGTCTGTTGAATGAAGACTAAACTAAATGAGATTGTACAGGTAAAGCATGTAAACACTGTCTAGCCCAAGGTAGATGTTCATTCAAATTAAGTCTTATTATAAACACATATTCTTCATTGGACTTTCTCGTACATGTTCCTATCATGACTCACCAGGTCCCAGGAGATGGCAACACTCAAACAGTGTATTTGAGGAGAAGAATAAATCTATGAGGTAAGGAGAGGTTTCTCTGCATGTAGGTAATGCAGAAGTGGCTGTAGCTGGAGGAGGTTATTTCACAGGCACTGCAGCTTTGGTGGAGGAACGCTGCACAGAGGAGATGAGTATCCCAATACCATTGTTCTCCAACCATTGGCTGATCCCAGAAGCCAGAGGGCATGGGAACCCCAGGGAGGCACCCCACAAAACTCAACCTCTCAGGGAACAGAGAAGAGTGGAAGAGAGGAGAACATGGAAATGGTCTAGCTCCCATAACACACAAATCAAAAGTGTAAGGTTAAATTCTCAACATGCAGGAAACTTTACAAAATGCTACCCTTCTAAGCAACCTCCCAGAACCATCTTTTTGTTCAATCCTTTCCCTTCCTGATCTATAAGCATCAGAAGAGTTGCCTGGCTGCTGGAATGTATGCCTTGGATGAAGGTGCCTTATACCTCTAAGATTCTGTGAAGAGCACACTCACGTGGAGTGGGGTAGTGCTCCTGGGCAATTTCCTGATTCAGTTCTCCTGATCCGCATCTCTTGCCATGGAAAATGAAAGAGAGCTCTTAGCCCAGCAGCCTCCTGTGTTCATGCTGCGGTACAGTATGTCTGTGCATTGTTAAGCAGCTGCCACAGTTTCCCCCAGAGGTTGCTACATTTCAGAGCTGGATGAGGTAATGGGGATATTTAGCCCAAGTTAAGCTTGTAAAAGTGCTTTGGGAATCTTTGGAATGAAAAGAACCATGCATACCCAAAGAGTTCGTTATTAATTACACGATGTATGCCCAGAGCTGGAAAAAGATCTCCGTTTGGGTGTCTCCCACTGTTAAAAATTACTACTTTTTTGCATGGACAAGATTAATCTGAGAACTGAAACGCAGTAAAATAAACTTCAGGCAATGATTAATAGTGGAAAACTTCAGATCATTTCCCTACCTATAAGATGGGAGTACTGATGATTATTACATCATCAAGACTGGGGAGGGTGTAATGGCAATAACGTGTATGAATTAATATATAAGAAGTCGTTTGGAGGTGTCAGATAATCTTCTTGGAATGGTAGCTTGATTACAAGCGTTCTTGTAATGCAAGGCTGGTCACGGAGCCATCCCTGTCTGGATCCCAAACAAAATGCAACTTCTCTCCCTGTCTGGGCTATATCTTGGAATACAGCCAGGCATGACTCAATTAATTGAGTAGACTGAGGAACTTGAAGACAGTGGGACTGAGGAGGGGCCAAGACCTTAAAACCAGCCCTCCCCTCCTGGGGTGGGACAGGTGGTAGGCAGCTTGACCCAGCTGCTGATGCTTGGAGGAAGTCCAGGCCAACAGGCAGAGTTTAATAGCCAAGAGAGATGCAAGAGAACAGGCCAGTAGTCAATTTAAGATGGTCTAACAAGAAGTGTCCTCATGGGGTAAAACAGCAGAAGAAAAAAACTTAGGAATGGCAGATCCATGGATGTCCAAGCAGGCAAGAGCCACCATGGATATCCTTCAGCAAGGACTATGGCTATCAACATGGGACTCAAGCTCAGAGTTTTACTCTACAGAAGGAATATTAGCACTTGCCAGCCAGGGACTGGGATAAGAGGCAAAAAGTCGATTGGAAAAGATATGATTCAGCAAACAGGCCCAAGTCAGAGGTAATTCATGATTCCAGAATTTCTACATAAAGAATATTTGGGGAAGACAGTATGGGTAGCAGGGCAAGACTGAAACCATGCTGACACAGAACTTTGCCTGTGGTCGATAACAGTTTTTTATGTAAAAGAATGCAGTAGTGGTTGGGCACGGTGGCTCACGCCTGCAATCCCAGCACTTTGGGAGGCTGAGGTGGGCAGATCACGAGGTCAGGAGATCGAGACCATCCTGGCTAACACAGTGAAACCCCATCTCTACTAAAAAAAAAAAAAAAACTTCAAAAATTAGCCGGGCGAGGTGGTGGGCACCTGTAGTACCAGCTACTCAGGAGGCTGAGGCAGGAGAATGGCATGAACCCAGGAGGCAAAGCTTACAGTGAGTTGAGATTGTGCTGTGCCACTGCACTCCAGCCTGGGTGACAGAGTGAGACTCCATCTAAAAATAAAAATAATAATAATAATAATAAAGAGTGCAGTAGTGCAGTAGTTATGGAAGAAAGGGGACTAACACCCTTCTCACATACACACAAACACACACACTCAGGCAACCTCCACACACCACTATTATTGGCCCCAAACTAGCCATCAGAATTGAAGTGCAAAATTAGAGCAGACAAGCAGGCAGCAAGATTATGGTCAATATCTCAGCCTAGTCCACACAACCAAGCTCCAGGTGGTGCCTAAAAGGCCTATCCTAATCAATGCACATACTCCTTGACTTATTTTGGGATTATGTTATGATAACCTATCATACATTGAAAATAACCTACTGAATGTCATAGCTTAGCCTAGCCTACCTTAAATGTACTCAGAGTACTTACATTAGCTTACAGTTGGGTAAAATCACCTAACATGAAGCCTATTTTATAATAAAGTGTTGACTATCTCATGCAATTTATTAAATACTAAGGGTGAAAAATAGAATGGTTGTGCAGGTTCTAAAAGGACAGTTTCTACTGAATGCATATTGCTTTTGCACCGTTGTAAAGTCAAACCACTATAAGTTGAACCATTGTAAGTCTGGGACCATCTACATGCTCTTTGTATTTCTGAAGTTCACTCCTGAATGGCCTTTTTCATTCACATGTACAATACAAATGAAAGTCTTATAGAATTATCATCTTTCCAGCATGTCCTGAGGCATGGTGCCATGAATATAGTAAGTGATCAATAAATATCTGAAATTATATACTTGAACAGAACAATGCATTCAAGGCTCTTCACATCCAATATATCCCATCAACCTTCTGTCTTTATCACTTTCCCCGGTAATCAATGCCAAATGGCTTTTTGGCCTGAGGACATTTCTTGAAGCCCATTCAGTCTAATGTTGTTGGTTTGGAGTTTTGGGGTTTTCTTTGTCCAGAGTGCCTAGCAAAACATTTTTGACCTCAGTGTCTCTTTTCACAGGTTGAATCAGTTATCTGCACAAGCATTTTGGCTGAGGGTTCAAACACTGAGCCTCATGAAGTTAGAAAACACTAGCTCCTGCTTTTGAGCTGGTCTAATGTTACAGTGTACATTGGCATGTTTATCTCCTACAGAATTTTACTGAGCTCCAATAAGACACTTCCAGGACATTCCTAAACCATGGACTGTGCCCGTGCACCAAGATTACCTGTAGAGCTGGCGATAAATAGAGGTGTCAGAGTCTCACGTTTGGAGACTTGATTCTGTAGATTTGAGTCCGTGTCTGAGCACTGTAAGGTGATTCTTATGAACCAGAGGTAGGAACGCAGTCAAATTCCAGGTGACAGCCATTTAGAAATGAAGATTTCTGAAAGCTTCAACAAACTGTATTTCTTCCGATGACACAAAGAAGAGAATCCAAATCCAGAGAACATGTCCCTCCCATGGTATTATGTTCCATATCAAAATTGTGTAGCCTTTCATACCATTGCATGTTCTCAGAGCTTTTCCCTCTCAGTGTTTGAAATCCCAGTGACTGGGATGTGATTAATATCCGTTGCTGGCTTGGCAGAGGCCCTCCTTAACAGCAGCCCTAAACAAGAAGGCTCTGGCCCTGTGTTGTGTGCAATTTCAGGGATCTATCCTGAGTGTCAACTAAATTCATCTTGACCTTAGAACAGATGTTTCCACTTAATTTTTCAGAGCCATAGATGGTAATCAACTTACAGCAAGTCTTTGACTCAAATACAGCCACCTGGCTTTCCAAAGCAAACCCAGCAGCATTTTAGCAAATCTCTGGACCGAAAACTGAGAAAAACGAGAAATGGAATGTTTTGTAAATGCCAGTCATTGTAGATGCACAGAAAGAAAACTTGATTTAGATTACAAAGATTGCACGATACAGTCTGTAATCAAGGACCTTAGAGGCCAAACAGGATTCGCACATCAGGATCCGCTCAGGAGATCAAGCTCAGACACTCGGAGAGAGTGTTCTCAGATTTTAATGTGCATACAAACCACCTGCAGCATCCTTCAAATACAGATTCTAATTCGGTGGGGAGCCTGAGACTCTGCATTTCTAAAAGCATCCCAGATAACCCTGATGCTGCAGGTCCAAAGGCCATGTTTTTGGGTAGCAAGATCCTGTATTGCCATGGACCGCTGAGCTGAACTCTATAGGTGAATTATCAGCTCTGGCCAGAGCAGGGCTGCACCAGAGGCCATAAGGACTTTAAGGCACAAGAGAAACTTGACTCTCATCAGGTCATCCGGGGGACACTGACCTCTTAACCACTGAGATGCGAAGTAATTTTATATCCTCTCTCCCTCTCTGATGAGACCCCCAAACAACTTCTCTTGTAGACTCTGGGGTGCTTTGCAATTGTGATTAAGTGAAGGTGATGCTGAGATGATTCCAAGTGAGGAATAAAAATGATGTCTGTTTCTTATGCAATGTTTAATTCACACTCTCCCAGTTGGTTTGTTGGGTTGAGGAAGCAGAGTTTGGAATCAGCAACATAGTCCTGTCACACTTTTTACATTCAAATGAAATTAGATTTTAGTGGGAACTGGGTGAGTATTCAGCTCCGTGTCTCTGCCATATTCTGTACTCAGATCCACTTGTGACAAAGGGTGTGTGTTTTCAAGGGGGCTGCCTCAGGTTAGGACAGCTGCCTGTGTTCACAAGCCCAGACAGGGCTTAAACCCATGACTGGGATGCATGCAATCAGCCATGGTAAAGCAGAGCCATTGAATAGAAGTGACTGACAGGGAGAACCAATTCGGTTGACGCAGGGCCTCAAATCCCTGGGCTGAAAACCTGGTGTTTAACACTTCCCAAATATGACACACAACTGCTCAACCCATTTCTGAAAGTGTGGAACCATGGCAGTGGGGTTTATATGCCTACCTGGGCCTTTGCCTCCTCCTGCTCTGATAATACGCAGACTATGTTATCCCCCTTACCATGGTATTTTTAAAAAACAGTCAACATTTAATACATATTTGTTCAGCAGCTTTTTCACTGTCATCATAAAGAGGAAAAATGATTCTTTCCCAAAAACCTCACTAGTATTTATAAATGGAATCTGTGATTTATCAGAATCAAGCCGGTAGAACAGATCACGTGGCCCATCCCCCGTGGTATGGGCATGATTAATACTTAAACACCCCAGATAATTAAGACTTTTTAGGATATTTTTAATAAGCATTAGAGAAAAGAATTCTCTAACCTTCTTAAAGAATATCCCTTAAAGTTAAAAGCATTCACAGTAAGGAAATTCTTCTACCACCTGACTGCATTTCTTTGTACTAAGAGCTTAAAAAGAAAAAAGGAAACAAAAGGTTGCAATCCAGCTACCATGAATCCCCCTTCCAGCATCACACCTTTTAGTGCATATCTTTCTTAGCATATTCTCTTGTGGTCCTAGAGCAAAATGACAAAACTACTACTAGGCTCACTAGTGAGCAAAGCCACCAAGTTCCTGGTACTAACAATTTTCAGGCATTCCTTTTGACCAATATAAATGTGGTTTTAAATATTCTATATGTATACATTGAAAATATAGGCTTGCATATTCAAAGATATAGAACTGTGCTTCCTAATATGCCAACCACCAGCATCATGTAGCTTTTTGGATATAAATCTAATTGCAATTGCATTATATTAACAGTTCAATTCTTCAATTACACTAGCCACATTTCAAGAGTTCAATAGTTACAAACGGCTAGTACAAATTAGCATAGCTACAGAACATTTTCATCATTGCAGAGAGTTCTGTTGGATGATATTGGTCTAAAAGGATATAACCCAGATTAATAGTAGTAGCTGTCACTAGAAATTGAGTAGTAGCTGTCACTAGAAATTGAGGGTGGTAGAAAGGGAGTTACTGGTTTTTTTAGTTTGTGTTTCTTCAATTTTTTTTTTCAGAGTGTGATTTACTTTTTTTTTTTTTAACATGAAAGTCATGGAAAACTTGAAGTATTGGCTGGAAATCTTTTAACTAAATCTATTTTCGGGACACATTTGTTCAACGTGTACTGTTAGTATACATGCATTTAGAAGTCAAGTTATGAAATATTTAATTAAAATACTACAAAATTCATTAACATGAGCACTGTTCCATAATCAAAGCAAAATAATTCTGTTTTTTTCACATTTATACATAAAGGACTGGAAAAACATGAACTTCAAAACTACATCTCCAAGTCGACTTAAGTTTAGCTGAATTTAATAAAGACATGTTGAGCTTCTATGGTGGTCAGGCCCTATGTTAGGTACTGGAGGAAAAGGATAAACATAACCCTCCAGGAGCTTACAGTCTAGTAGGAAGACAGGTCTATGAACAGATTATTCCAAGCTAGAGAGGCAGGTGTGATGAAAGAGCTGTGTTTAGCAATTGGTTTGGGAATTCAATAAGGTCCACTAGCCCAGCTCTGAAGATCAGAAAAGTCATAGTTCAACTTACTTAGAAAAGAATGAGTACATCTTAATCAGGTAAAGAAGGAATATGAGGAGATCGAAGAATATGCTTGGAAAACAAGAGCAAAAGCAGCTTAAACCAGAAGGGAGGTTGTGCTGTCCCCAGAGGCGGGCCAGTGGAACAAGCCACACCTCAGCTGATGGACTAATTTTCTATGTGACTTGGGAAAGGGATGGGTGCTGCAGTCTTATAGGAAACAGCAAGAGCTGTCATGTGAGACAGCCCTGGCCTGAATCCTGGCTCCTTTGCTTCCCAGCGAATTGAATATGTAAGCCACCTCACATATGCCAGCTCCCTTTCTCTCGGAGCAGAATGTCTAACGATACCCACCTGGCAGGATGGGGTGAGGATTGAAGGAGCTGTGGTATAGTAAGCCCAGAACACTGCTGCTCCTGATGCCCTTCAAGGCTCTATCACTTTTCTTCTTTATCACAACTATATTATTTAATAAAGTGTTACTATCAACACTATCACTAGCTGCCTTATACTGAGCACTTACTAAGTTCATTGTCCCTGTGCCAAGGATAATTGCAGTACCCATTTTCGGCCACCTAGCAAACCCCTGAAATAAGTATTATTTTCCCATTTTGTAGAAGAGAAAGCAGAGGTTTGGAAAGGTGAAGTATCTTTCCCAAGATCCCATGGCCAACTGGAAGCCCAGAACTTGACCAAGGCTGCAAAGCTGCAAGGCTGTCTGGCAACCTCTATCCTCTGTGTTTCTCCAAATGGAGCAAATGAGAATCTTTGTGATGTGGCTGCTGATCCACATTTCAGCAGAGTTTTTGGGAAAAATTTGAACAATGAAGAATTATCATTCACAGTCTCAGTCTGTTGAAGGCCTGCACACAGGACTCTGTTTTGAAAGAGCACAAAGATTTTTTTAATAATATGCCCATGCAGCTTTATTCTTTCCTAATTCCAAAGAGCGACCTGATTCAGGCAGACTCCTGCTCAACCCTTCCAGCCTCTAGGGGCTCTAGGTGGCTGCAATGTGACTCTAGGAGACCAGTTCCAGACTGAAGACTCCCGTCAGTCAAATGCTGATCAAGGAATAATTTAAATCATCATCATTTAAATGATAACTGCAAGCAGTGGCTCCATTCAATCGTAGCCAACACACGCACATCTTTGAACGTCCAATGCCCAGCCTCAGGCACTGACCCAGGCCAGGTATGGCCAAGTCAAAGAGTTGATGTGCTCTGGACCCACAAGATCTACAACCAAAGAGTAAGGACGGTGCTCCTCAAGTTCAAGCACCAGTCTGTGCATAACGTTTGAGTCAGTAAGACAGGGCTCAGGTTGAGCTAAAATACACACTGCCCATGCCCACCCCCACCCTGCTCCTGGGCTGCCCTTTCCTGTCACCTCCGTGAGGCCCTCTGCTTCTGGCCAGTTCCTTGTTTAGAGAGAGAACAGAAGGAGCCACAAACTGGGAAATACATTTTTAATCAGTTACCAGACTCCTTTGAACTTCAACATGAACTTAAGGTGTGCTTCAAATTTAGAGTAGAAGTTGCCCAGAGAAGCCATCTGAAATAATCCAAACCAGAATGGCAGTGGCCAAATTCACGAGTTGCGTCGGCCAGGCCCCTGAGCCCCGTCTTGCTGACTCAGACATTATGCACAGACTGGTGCTTGAACTTGAGGGGTACCATCCTTATTCTTTGGTTTGCCCTGTAATCTGGTTACAGAGGTGGGCACTCCCACTGGATCCCTATTGGGACCAACATAGTTCTGGGACCCCAAACCCAGTGGGTTTCTCATCTGCAAGCATGAAATTCTGATTACCATTCTTAATATTACTATTTATTATTTGCATTCCTGTGCTAAACAATTAATCTGTGCCAGCAAGCAATGTCCTAAGGACTTTACCAATAGTACCTCATTTAGCCTTCACAAAAACCTTGGAAGGTTAGGTTTCTTCATCTGTCACTGCACAAATTAGGAGACTGAGGCTCAGAGAAGTTAAACTGCCCCAGGACACACAGTGGTGAGAGGTGGGACAGGGATTACTAAGAACATGTTGGGATTATTAGGAATAAGGGCTGGAGAGCAGAAACCTGGCTTTAGAAGAAAGGATGTTAATTACTTTTAAGTGACATCTGTGCAATTAGCCTGTATGCTGAACTGATCTTAATTTCCTCTGGGCCACAAATCTCCCATCAGGAAAATGGGACTCATTGCTCTGCCCAATAAAGACTGCCTCACTATTTAATTGACTCATCTATATCCCCTAGGTGCTAGGTTCCGACTCTTAATTGTGAAGCACTTAAATCTATCTGCTCCACATTACAAAGAACACTTTACAAAAGGCATGCAGGCAGTGTGGCGTGCCTGCGCACATGGGTTAAAATGCAATGTCTGTTTAATGAGCATTTTCCAACTCAGGCAGTGTGCTGGATAGTCTGGAAGCCAAATTTAAGCAAATGATGGAGAAGCTGAAGTGAACGCATCTCTTTAGAACAAACAAGGAGATCTTTTTCTAATTGCTTATTTATCACAGACTTTATCTCAGTCTGCTAACAAGTAAAAAGGAAAAGGTGGCAACCGAGTTAGCCTTGTCCGTCTACAACTTTAGCCAGCATGTGCTTCTAATGAAGCCAAGCCTTTCTGCTCACAGAATGTTCTATCGCCTCCCCTAATTGAAAAGTAATAAAAACGTCGCAGACAGTGTCAATTACCCATCGAAGGGTCTCTTTCCTACTACTTACTTTTTAAGACATCAAGTGGTTCTGGAAAATACTCCAGGCTGCTTCCCCACTTCCCACTCCCGTAATATTTCTTTCAGAAGTGACGAGAAGAGACAGCGTCCCTTGTTGGTGTCGGGTCATTAAGTATCTGTCGGAAAATATGACTTAGGTTGGATCCAGACATTCAAACACAGAATGGGGGGGAAAATCCAAATAGCTGCAAAAAGTGAGTGTTGGTTAATTACGATCTGAAGTCAATAAAGTCATCTGATGGCAGATTTAGGGGAACTCATTAGAGAGTGGAATTCACTTGTAGAGAACTGCAAGCTGCTACAGCTCTGAAACCAGCACATTTCATTAGGGTCTTCAAATGGGAAGAGAGAAATACCTCCAGGGCAGGAGTTCTCCCCCTTCTCTGCAGCCTCACAGTGGAAGATCTGCAAAGCATTTGCAGCAGTAGTAAGTAAAGAATAAGATATCCAGGTGTCCCACAGAAGCCACTTCTTTTGCGTTTTTCAGAAAGAAATCACAGAAACTCTCAGCTTACTTTTTAAAAAGCCAGACAAACTTAAGAGCCATAAGGATTTCACTGGACGCAGCAGCCACAGCCTTCTGCTCAGCTGGCCTCAGGCACATTAAAGTCGTAGGCTCCAGAGGCTAAGTTGTAGGACCATTTTGAACATGGCTATTAATAGGAACTTGAGTAGTGTTCAGCTGCAAGCGATGACTGTGAAAACTCCCAGTGAACCATACAGAATATATTTGTTTAAGTGTGGAATTAGCTCTGCCTGACCTGAAACTTAAATCTCCTGAAGTAAAGCTATAAAATAGGTAATGTTTACCTGCGTTTTTTTTTTTTTTTAACTTTAAGTTCTAGGATACATGTGCAGAATGTGCAGGTTTGTTACATAGGTATACATGAGCCATGGTGGTTTGCTGCACTATCAACCTGTCATCTAGGTTTTAAGCCCTGCATGCATTACGTATGTGTCTTAATGCTGTCCTTCCCCATGCCCCCTGCTCCCCAACAGGCCCCAGTGTGTGATGTCCCCTTCCCTGTGTCTATGTGTTTTCATCGTTCAACTCCCACTTGTTGTGAAACATGCGGTATTTGGTTTTGTGTTCCTGTGTTAGTTTGTGGAGAATGATGGTTTCCAGTTTCACCCATGTCCCTGCAAAGGACATGAACTCATTCTTTTTTATGGCTACATAGTATTCCATGGTGTGCCCCATACCTGTAGTTTCTTACAGACAGAATACTTCCCTTTTGAGGACCCTCTGTCCCCTGCTCCCCATTTGTCCTCATTGCTTAGGACATGCTCCTCAGTCTCTTAACACTTACCCAGCAATCTCTTACATATCAAGCACCAATTTGTGACACCTTGCTAGGACAGGGTTTGCTAATATTGTTGGAAAAATTAAAAATGAACATATGACAAGCATCATCCTATTCTTTTGGAGGCATTGCCTAAAAGAAAAGTGCTCACCACGTGAAGACATAAGAAGACAGTCATCTACAAGTCAAATTAACCCTGCCCTGATACCTTGATGCCAGACTGCCAGCCTCCAGAACTGTAGGAAAATAAATTTCTGTTGCTTCTTTTTTTAAAAAATGTCTTGTTCTTCTCATTTATCAGACAAGGTGATTTGATGTGAGGTTCACAAAATAAGACCACTGTACGTATACCCAGATACCCATACTAAAAAAAACAAAAAACAACAACCACCACAAAAGCTAAACACAAAATAGCATGAAATGAGAGCATCTCTTAAAACAATCAGACTCAGAAAAAGGATAAGGAAGAAGGCGGCAAATTATACTGGTAAATTTATACCGTGGGACTTGTTTACATCGGTGCATTTTTATTGTTCAAGCCCTAGAAACCAAGTTTTCTCTGTCTTAAAACATTGAAAGGAAGAACTGGAATCTCATTCTTTCTCTGAATGTGTTACCTTCCCTTATAGGCAAGAGTCTTACAAATCAATATGAAATGGATGGGCCCCAAAATGAAAAAGAAAATGGGCAAGGGCAATTCAAAAAAGAAGAAATATATGCAGATGTCCAAAGCACATTAAAAGAGAGAAGAATTCAACTTTCTTAACACTCAGTATAAATGAAACAACCATAAGTTGTCATTTTTCATCTGTCGTTAATGTCCAACACTGGTGAGAGCTGGTGAAAAGGGGACTGCAGTTTGCTGTTTAGTTGAGGTGTAAATGGTTACAATCTTTTTGTGGAGCAATTTTCTAATTAGTAATCAGAAAAATGTTCATAGTTTGAGGCTGGGTCATTCTCTTTTCAAGAATGTTTCCTTAGGAAATAAGCTGAGATGCATTTGAGGCTCCGAGCACAAAAACATTCATCACCCGCTGCCCCTACCCACGTCCCCGTCCCTGTGGCGTGGCTGGGTTAGGGTTAGGTTTCGGGTTAGGTGGCTGGGCTGTTGGTAAGCCCCATTGCAATAACTTCCCTCGAGAGCAGCTCACACTTTTCAAACAGGATGAAGGATTCCAGATGTTCTCCTGACCTCCTGATGGTCTAACCTCATGTCCAGCCCTTGCTCCTTTAACCTAAGGGCTATTAGCGGGGTTCCATCTGTGTCTCTGCACTCACTTTGTCTGCACACTGCCCCTTTTCCACTTAGGGTGAGTCATGAGTTCACCTTTTCTTTCAATTCATTCTCATCTAACAGAAATTGTTGGAGATTCGGTGTGCAGGTTTCAGCCTTCCCAAGTGTCAGCACTGGAGCAGTTTTTTCTCTTATTTTTATACCTATCGGTCATTTTAATGGGGATCTGGAAGGAGAGGAATTAGACACTTGTGCTGACATCACATTCTTACCCAGAAGTCCTAGGTTGCTTTTCTAAAACAAAGGAAAATCAGAGGCAGAGAAAGGCAAGGAGTAAGGCGGGAGGGAGAGGGCCCAGGGGAGGGAAAGATCCATTTGTGAAGCGCCCCTCCGTAATTGTAGATAACTCCCTGCAAGTTTGTCTTCTAGTGTGAATTATTTTAAACAGTGTGCCATTTTCCTGGGTCTTAATAAATGAGGATTTGGTGGGAATGGAATTGGGGGTAGGAAGGAAAATTACTGTAAAATAGCAGACTTCTGTGGGGAGAAGAAATTTAAGTGTGATACTATAGTACGGGAATGGGCCTGCTCCGCCTAAGGACTTCCAGAATCTGCAGTCGAGATAACTGGTGTCCTGAGGAGCCAAAAGGGAGTGAAGAGCACCAAAAAGTAGAATAGGAGGAAAAGTCTAATTGATTTTGTCCTCTGTGGAATTTTGCCTACAAATCTGGTGACAGCAACTGCCTTCTTTGCAATCCCTGAATCAAAGGTTTACCTTGATGAATTGCACTGAGATATTTGGCTACACAAAAACCATTTCCACATAAAGTGTTTAATTTAGCTGGCTATTTCGAAAGTGAGTACTGAATAGTCACATGCTTTCAAAGTCATGCGTGGATTTGACAGAACACAACCACAGTTTTTTAGTGCCAGAGTTGGTATCACAAAACCCTTTGGAATATACTGAACTGTGCAGTGATAGTAACTGTATTAATATTCATCTGAAAGCAACAGCTCTCTCCTCTTCTCTGTCTTCAATGTGGCATATATTTGATATTCTCCAGGTACTCTTTGATTCTATACAGCACATCATAGTGAAGACATCCATACAGACATGGAAAATTCAGGGTTTTTCTGCAATTATTTTTGAATCACTGATAATCCTCACAAAATTGTCATTCAGTTCAACAATATTTCTTGTTATAACATTCATAAGATGAGTGTGTGTGTCTGGTGTGTCTGCATGTGTGTATGTGTGCGTAAGAAACGTTTCTCAAAACCAGGCTAATTGTAATTGGGAAATGCTTAAGGAAAAAAAGAAAGCTGATCAAGGAAATTTGGTGATGTTTAACAGCTGTTTTGTGGGTACGTATCTGTTATATTTTTTAGACCACAATTAAATGTGATTTTAATAGTCATTTGGTATTTAAATAATATACTATGATTGTCATATGGAATTTTAATTAAATGCACATTTTCTTCTAAAATATGAAGTGTTACCACTGCGAAAAGACCTTTTCTCTCTTAAGAACATATTTAAAAGTAATGTTCTTTGTGATTCAGTAAAGAAAAAACTATTTTACAGTATTATTTATTCTTCTACATTATTCCAGCATTCGATGAGTCTTGAGGGAATGAAAGGCAACAATTTTAAACTGAGTAAATGTTCCCCTAATCTCCTAATGAGGATAATGAAAACAGCACACAGAAGGATATGTTTAAGATAAAACACGCTTCAAGTGCATAGCATCTAAGAAGCAGCAGTGACTCCCATTCTGTCTCTATTCTGGGCATTTCCTGCATGCCATGTTTGTGAGGCAGTCTCATTTCATTTCTTTACCTTTGTTCTCATTTTCTTTAGGAAACTTTATATCTCATACTCTCTGCCCCTCCTCCAGCACGCAAAGGCTGAGAACTTAGATCTTAGTTAAAAGAGAGCTTGTATTAATCCATAAAACTTTGCAAATCACCATTCATTCTTTCCACAGACTTCGGGGAATTTCAGTGTTTTGGTGCTCACTCAAGTGGCATTTTTAATGACCTCTTTGCCTGCTATCATTTTATAGCATTGTTTTTAAAGCATTCTTTCTCTAGTGTTTTCCTTGTATGACCTCTGCTGCCTGTTCACTTATTCTGACCTGTGCTCTCCAAGTGTCTCCTTGTGACCACAAACTAGGACAGGCTCAGGAGGGAAGGATTGCTGTTCACGAGCCAAAACCCTCATACACTCAATGGTGTTTGGAAAATTAAAAACGAAAACCTAAAAATGTGCAGCCCTGCCCCTTCATTCCACCACAGCAGCTCTGGCAGCTGCTTTCTCTTTCTGTCTCTGTTTGCTTCTCATCTTCCTGAGAGTCCAGAAGCCTCCCCGTCAGAAGTATGTTAACAGCATTTCAGCCCATTTCACGGTGAAGGATAGTTTGTCATCTAAGTGGTGAGTACAAGACAACTTCTGGTTATTTTTTAAAGCCAATAGTTAGCATAATAAGGGGGAAATCATTGAACTTCTAGTTGTAATGAAAATGCCAACAAGTTTCTATCAAATATATTTAACCTTTAAAAGCCATCAGAAGGTCACCTCGGTTTCTAATATTACTGGTCACCATTTTCTAGTGATTAAAAAAAGTGTATTTTCTAAGGGTTGTGGGAATTGCATAAAATACAATTGATTGATTTTTTTTTTGTCCTCAAATTTTAACCCCTTTAGGGAGAAAGTACATAGACTGAAGAGAATTTGACAGAACGAAGGCTCGATCACATGCTGTGTACCAGACCCTGTGTAGGTGATCTCAGTGCAAACATCCAATCAGAATCGTGAATGACAGCAAAACCCTCTGCTGGAGCTGGGAGCAGAGAGGGAATTATGAGGGGGAGGCAACAGGAAATGTCGCCTGGTCAGGAAGGATTCCCTGAGCCTCAGGTCAGGTGAGAGAATGTCTCTTCCCTATGGCCTAAGGAGTTCGACACAGGCTGAGCTGAGAGAAAAACAAGCTGGTATATGTAAAGCAAGAAAGGTTTGCCCATTGAACCAGCAAATGGAGGGGGCATAGCAGATATCACAGGGTGGGGTAGGCAACCAAGGAGCAGAAAGCCAAGGAGACAAGGTCATGGAATCGAGTGCCAGAGCTCTCCAGAAGGGAAGCTAGAGCCCTTATGATGCCCTCCAGGCTACTGCTATGGCCACCAGGGCTGAGGACCAGGGCAGACATGGAGGGTAGGGTCTAGGAGGTAGTGGCGAGCACAGAAAGCTGGTTGGGAAGGTATCTCTGGACCTGCAAGGACCACAGAACCATATCTGGGACATGGGCAGATGGGCATAGAGTCAAAGGAGAGTGAAATAGATCCTGTATATTCCTCTACTGCTTAAATGGTTATAAAGGGGATGCTTTACAATATAAGTATGTCTATAAAGGGGATGAAAAGTGTGTGAAATAAAATATAATATGCCTTCCTTCTTAGCCCTTAGTGAACATTAACAATAAACTATAGAACTCTCATAACAGAGTTTCAGAATTCTTTTTAACACAGCCGACTAAATCACAAGCAACTGATAAGAGATGGCACCCAAGTTAAACCAATTTGCCATCTCTGCTTCCTCTGTTCTTTGACGTTTAGGAAAATAGCTCATGCATCCTTACCACTTCCAGTTAGTGGCTACCTGTGAGTGAGACAGTCACCCTGTGCTGAAGCATTTCCAAGACTCAAAACTCACTCCTTCCTAATTATCTTACTATAATTTATGCCTTGGGGTTGTTTACATCTCCTGTCTCTGTCTGCTGGAAATACTGTACAACCCTCTGCCATTGCATGGCTCTTCTTCAATCCACACCCAGTGGCAGCACTGGCAGTTTGAAATTAGCCAGGGTATAAATACTCTGAAATAGGGAAACACTATAAATCAGGGCTTTCTCCCCCACCTGACCCTCAAGAGAGCCAATTATTAAACATTTACCAATATATCACTGGAGACAGCAGCACTTTGAGGCATAGAAAAAGTTGAAGAAGTAGAAGCCAGACATTTGAAAAGATACTGTCTGAGGGGAGGAGTGCAGTAAGACTTTTGGAGAGGATTGGCATTTATATGCTCATCTCTGAGTGCTCTATGGGCACATCAGCATCATTTGCAGGGTCAGTGAAAGGGTAAATTGTCAATGCTTCCGAAAGCACCATTAATCTTATCAAATGAAGAAATAAATGCATCTCAAATGATGGATTTTTCTGTAAACTGTCATGGAGAACCCTTGAGGTGATTCTCACAGGAGATATGAATACAGTACAGGTGGCCAGGAAAGGAAAAAATCATATAAATCAACATGCAGGAACTACAAAAAAAAAAAGAGGAGTGGAGGTACTACGCTTGATATTAAAAAGAGGTCCGTGGAAGATTTCAAAAGTAAGTTTTTTAGAACAAATATTAACACAAATGAAAAAATCAAAGCCATTACATCCCTCTTTTTTATAAACAATGCTTAATAGGTTAGGACAGTGGATTTCAATTGTGTCTCCTATATAATTGGGAATCTAGATAAGATACTAAGAAAGGGATCAAGCTGACAGAAGACCGGTTTCCGCTACCCCTCACCAGGGCAGCTAATTTTTCTTGTTTCACATTTGGTTTTCCAATAAGATTCCATTTGAAGAAAGGCTACCTATGCTTTCAAAATGTGGGGGAAAATAATAAAAAGAATGATTGGTCTATCTCTTTAGTTGAAATATAAGTTTATAATCAGTCATTACAAGAATACCATCAAGCATTATCATTGAAAATACATTGAAGAATTTATTTTAAACATAATAATTCTGAATTACCTACCTATTCATGAAATCTTGAAAACTGTTATGCTTCATGTATAGATATTTGTAAGAGACATTAAAATACATAATCAGTTTAATAATTTTTTGCCATCTACTTATAATATTTGTTGACTTTTTTTTTTTTTTTTAGCAGAAATCAGGTGTGAAAGGTTGAACAAGCAGAATATGTAGGATCCTCTACAATTTGAGTCTATGGGTTCGGTTGAGGGTGATATGATTGGACTAGCATTCTGAAAATGCACCCTGATTTAAAGTGGAGAACGTGGAAATTTGAAAAAGCTGTGAGTGGACATAGGAAGATTAGTTAGGAGACTATTAAAATGGTCCGGATTTATTATGGTGGTGAGGTAGAGATGTATAAAAGTGGATAAAAGAGATGCCTGGGAAGTAACATGAACAAGTAGTTAAAAAAGAGGGAAGTTTAAAGAATGGTTCTTGGGTTTCTACACTATGCAACTGAGTGATGGATTGATTTTTGCAGTTGAGATAGGGAATTCTGAAAGATGGTGAGTGGAAAAGAGGTAGATAATGAATCCAAACGGAATGTACTGTTGTTGAGATATCTTTGAGGTATCCAAAGAAGATTTCAGGTAAGCAATTGGGTAGTATGCCTCCAGAGCTCAGAACGAGATATGATTATCATGGCATATTCATATTTACATACCATAATTCACCCATTTAAAGTGTACCATTTAATGGTTTGACAGACTTGTGCAACCATTATCACAGTCAATTTTAAAACATTTTCATTACCACAAAAAGAAACCTTTTACCTATTAACAATTGCCCTTTACCTATTAAGCAATTTATCCTGCACCCTATCCCTAGGTATTAGTAATCTACCTTCTATTTCTATGGATGTGCATATTCTGAACCTTTCATATAAATAGAATAATATATTATGTGGCCTTTTGTGTCTGCCTTTTTTTACTCAGCATGTTTTCAAGAGTCATCCATGTTGTAGCATACTTCCTTCTTTGTTATAACTGAATAATATTCCATTGGAACATTAGATATACTAGATCTACCATATTGTGTTTATCCATTCATTAGGAGATAGATATTTGAGTTGTTTCCACTTTGGGGCCATTACAAATAAGCTGATATAAGCATTCATGAACAAGTTTTTGTGTGTACATATGTATTTATTTCTCTTCATGATATAGTTAGGACTGCACTTTCCAGGTTAATGGCAAGTCCATTTTAGCATTTCAAGAAACTGCCAAACTACTCCATAGCAGTTAAACCATTTTACTTATCACTAACTGTGTGTAAAGGTTCCAATTTTACTACATCCATGCCAACACATGTTATTGTCCGTTTAAAAAAGTATAGCTACACTAGTGAGTGTGAAGTGCTATCTCATTGTGGTTTTTCATTTGCATTTTCCTAATGATTAAATATGTTAAACATATTTTCATGTTCTTATTGGCCAATTGCATGGAGAAATCTCCATTCAATTTTTTCCCATTTTTAAATTGAATTATTTGTATTTTTATTGTAAACATTCTTTACATAGTCTGAATACATGCCCCTTTTTCAGATATATAATTTACAAATATGTTTTCTCATTCTCTGTGTTCTTTTCACCGTGATAGTGCCCATTGATGCGCAACATTTTTTAGTTTTGATGAAGTAAAATTTTTTTTTCTTTGGTTGTTTTGCTTTTGGAATCATATCCAGAAAAAAAAAATTGCATAATCCAAGGTCACAGAGATTCACACCTGTGTTTTCTTAAGAATTTTATAGTTTTTGTTCTTTTTTTAATTAATTTTTTTAATTTTGAATTAATTTTTATATATGATGTGCAGTAACAATTTAATTTTTTTTTTTTTTTTTTTTTTTTGCATATGACTATCCAGTTGCCCAGCACTATTTGTTGAAAGGACTGTTGGACAGTTTTTTTCCCCATTAAATTATGTTAGTACCCTTAAAGTAAACCAATTGACCATAAATATAAGATCGTTGTTTCTTTATTCTTAATCCTATTTCATTGTTCTATAAAGCTATTCTTATGCCAGGACCACACTCTCCTCTTATGAAGCTATCATGGCTTAGTAGTAAAATTTGAAAACAGGAAGTGTGCATCTTCTGTGTTCCTTTTAAAGACTGTTTTAACTATCCTGGGTTCCCTACATTTCTCTATGAAGTTTGAAATCAGCTATTAATGTCTGCAAAAAAAGGCAACTGGATTTTTATAGGGAATTCATTGACTTTGCATATAAATCTGGGAAATATTACCATCTTAACAATATTAAATATTCCATGAACATGAAATGCCTTTCTATTAGGTGTTATTTAATTTCTTTCAACAATGTTTTATAGTTTACAGTGTGCAAGCCTGCATTTCTTTTGTTAAATTAATTACTAATTATTTTATCCTTTTTGATGCTATTTTTAATGCATTTTTAAATTGTATTTTGGATTGTCCATTGATAGTGTATAGAAATATAATTTATTTCAACATTTAGATCTTGTATCCTGCAACATTGCTGAGCTTATTTATTAACTAGCTCTAATAGTTGTGTAATGGATTCCTTAGGAATTTCTTTATAAAAAGATAACATAGTCTGAAAATGGAAGCATTTTTACTACTTCGTTTCCGTCTGAATGCATTTTTTTCTTTGCTTAATTACCTTGGCTAGAAATTCCAGTACAACATTGAGTGAAAATGATAAGAGCAGATATCCTTGTCATTTTCCTCCCCTTCATTTTGAAGGATAGTTTTGCTGCATATAGAATTCTTAGTTAGCAGTCTTTTTCTTTCAACACTAAATACATCATTCCATTGCTTCTGGCCTCCATGATTTTTGGTAAGAAATCAACTATTAATTTTATTAAGGCTTCCTTGTACATAATGCTTTTCTCTTGCTGCTTTTAAGATTCTTTCTTTGTCTCTTGCCTTTGACAGTTTATGATGTGTCTGGCTGCAGATCTCTGATTTAGTCCTACCTGGAGTTAAATGAAATTCTTGGCTATGTAGATTAATGTTTTTCATCAAATTTAGTAAGATTGGGGCCATTATTGCTTTACTTATTATTTTTGCCCCTTTTCCTATACCCGCTCCTTTTGGGACTCACATTGTGCATATATTGGGACTCTTTATAGTGTCCTGCAGCCCTCTGGGTTTTTTTTCCTTCATTCTTTTGTTTTTCTTCAGACAGCATCAGGTCAATACCTGTTTTCAGATTTGCTGATTCTTTTCTCCATCTGTTCAAATATACTGTTGAGACCCTCTAGTGAATTTTTTATTTTCATTATTTTACCTTTCAACCGCAGATTATTTTTAATTCTTTTTTTATCATTTCTAAATTTTATTGATATTCTCTATGTGGTGAGACATCATTCTTATACTTTCCTTTCATTCTTTAGATATGGTTAACTTTAGTTCTTTGAACATATTTTAAATAACTGATTTAAAGTCCTTGTTGGCCAGGTACAGTGTAATTCCAGCACTTTGGGGGTCCAAGGCAGGAGGATTGCTTGAGGCCATCAGTTCATGACAGGCCTGGGAAATATAGCAAGACCTCATCTCTACCAAAAAAAAATTTTTTAATTAAAAAATTAGCCAGACATGGTGGTGTGTGTTTATACTCCCAGGAGTCTGAGGCTGCAGTGAACCATGATTGCACCACTGTACTCCAGCCTGGGTGACAAAGTGAGACCCAGTCTCTAAAAAATAAAAAATAAATAAATAATAAGGTCTTTGTCAAGTAAGCCCAATGTCTAGGATTCCTTGAGGAATTAATTGGTTGTATCGACTGTTTTTGTTTTCTTGTATATGAGCCATATTTTTTCTTTCCATTTCACAATTTTTGTTGGAAAAATTGGACATTTTAAATCAGAAAATCAGATCTTTCTTCCTCTCCAGGGTTTGTTGCTGTCTGTATTGCTGTTTATTGTTGTTGGTTTTGCTCTCCTGTTTTCTGGTAAATTCCCTGAACTAATTCTGTAAATTCTGCATTCTTTCTCAGTATGCCACTGAAATCTCTGCTTGGTTGGTTTAGTGGTTAGATAGTCATTGGAAAGAGGATTTTCCTAAATGCCTGGAACTAATAAGTCTCCCAGTCTTTGTCAAGGACCTCTGTATGTATGTTGGAGTAAGCCTTCACTACTTAGCTAGGCAGTTTAGAATTGTGCCTTAGCTTTCACTTCCTGCTTGGCAGAACCTGAAGGTTAGCCAGAGGTCAGAACTTAGAGTTTTTTCAGATATTTTCAGAGAATGCACACAGCCCTACACATGCATGTGACTTTCTAAATTCCCAAGAATATGTCACAACTTTTTAAAACCTCATGTAGAATTCACTACCCAGTCTTTCCCTTTAAATTTTCTGAATAGCTTGTTGTTTACCCCAGATATCTCCACCTCAGGTGGCTCTGATGATAAACAATCGCTATTAATTGTTTTCAACAAATGCCCCCATAGAAAAGGTTATTCTAGTGGGTGAGCTCTAAGTCAGGTCAAGAGAAGACAAGCTGTAAAAGTGGGGTTTCCAGGGAACTATCATACAGGTTAAATAACGATACTGCTCTGAAATGGAGCTTTGAAAGATCCCTAACACTTTTCTGACCACTCCAGTATCTACTAGACTGCTGGTTTTCCAGTGGTTTTATGTTTGTTTGTTTGTTTGTTTGCTTGCTTGCTTGCTTGCTTGCTTGCTTTGAGATGGAGTCTTGCTCTGTTGTCAGGCTGGAGTGCAGTGCTCAATCTCAGTTTACTGCAACCTCTGACTTCCTGGCTCGAGTGATTCTCCTTCTTCAGCCTCCAGAGTAGCTGGGATTACAAGCATACACCACCACACCCAGTGAATTTTTTAATTTTTAGTAGAGACGAGATTTCTCCATGTTGACCAGATGATCTCAAACTCCTGACCTTGTGATCTGCCTGCCTTAGCCTCCCAAAGTGCTGGGATTACAGGTGTGAGCCACTGCACCCAGCCCCAGTGTTTTGAAAAAGTTAATTTTGACCATTTTTTCCCAGTGATCTCATTGCCTTTATGGAAAAGAGGCTTTTCAGATGTTTTTCTTCCACCATTTTTCATGACAACCACAAGGTCATTCTTAAATCATGAAGTCCTTTGGGCATATTTGCTCTAAAAATAGAATATTTTGGCTGGGCACGATGACTCACAACTGTAATCCCAGCACTTTGGGAGGCTGAGGCTGGCGAATCATGAGGTCAAGAGTTTGAGACCAGCCTGACCAACATGGTGAAACTCCATCTCTACTGAAAATACAAAAATTAGCCTGACATGGGGGTGTACATCTGTAATCCCAGCTACTCAGGAGGCTGAGGCAAGAGAATCGCTTGAACCTGGGAGGCAAAGGTTGCAGTGAACTGAGATTGCGCCATTGTACTCCAGCCTGAGCACCAGATGGAGACTCCATCTCAAAAAGCAAACAAACAAACAAACAAAAAACAATATTTTTTCACAGACTTGTGAAACATTGCTCTTTGAGCCTGGGCATGGTGGCTCATGCCTGTAATCCTTGCACTTTGGGAGGCCAAGGCAGGTGAATCACTTGAGGCCAGGATTTCGAGACCAGCCTGGCAGACATGATGAAACTCTGTCTCTACTAAAAATGCGAGGGAAAAAAAAAAAAGTAGCCAGGCATTGTGGTGGGTGCCTGTAATCCCAGCTACTCAGGAAGCTGAGGCATGATAATCACTTGAACCCGAGAGGCAGAGGTGGCACGGAGCCAAGACTGCACCACTGCACTCCAGCCTAGGTGAGAGAGTGAGACTCCACCTCAAAAGAAAAAAAAAGAAGGAAGGAAGGAAGGAAGGAAGGAAGGAAGGAAGGAAGGAAGGAAGGAAGGAAGGGAGGGAGGGAGGGAAGGAAGAGGAGGAAAGAGAGAGAAAGAGAGAAAGAAAGAAAAAGAAAGAATAAAGAAAGAAGAGAGAAAGAAAGAAAGAAAAAGAAAGAAAAAGAAAGAAAGAAAGAGAAAAGAAAGAAAGAAAAAGAAAAGAAAGAAAGAAAGGAAGGAAGGAAGGAAGGTGGGTGGGAGGGAGGGAGGGAAAGAAGGAAGGAAGGAAGGAAGGAAGGAAGGAAGGAAGGAAGGAAGGAAGGAAGGAAGGAAAGAAGGAAGGAAGGAGAAAGATTTCTCTTTGATTATATGTAGCACACTATTATGTTTGTTGAATACCTGAAAACTTAAATGCCTTTTAATGGACTTTATATTGGCAGGTCTTCCTGTGGTCCCCTTTGGGTTTAGAGAGCACATTTCTATGTTGATAATCTTAAAATGGACCTGATTCATTATGACTTCTCAAATATTTTGTGAGATTAATAGTAATAAGTAAGAATCTAATTTCAATATTAATTTGTTATTCAGAAATTATAAATACCAAATGTAAAAGGAGAAGAGAATCGGATAATAGAGATGTTAATTATAATTAATTAATAGTTGTGCCCTTTGTAGATAAGCTTGATCCAGATTATTTTATTTGCCACATCTAAGGTCCAGGATCCAGTGGACTTTTGTTGTCATCTTTGTTTTCTTTATAACGTAAAATCTGCTATGTAAAATGTAGAATTTGATCTTGACTTTTAATCAGGTTTTTCACTTAATAACACTAATACTGGTTTGATTAATTAATTGATTTGTTGGCATTATTTTACCCTCACAAAACTTCTCTGGGATGATTTTACTTTCATTCTGTGAAAGCATATTTTACTCTTTTTTCTGTGTTGAACACGAATTAGTAAGATGCACTTGTAAAATGGTAATTTTAAAATATAATATTAAGTTTGCTATGAAAATCTCATATATAGAACATTATAGCTTTCTTTAAAAAGAGGATATATGAAACACCTACTTTAAAGCCTTCCTACCTAAAAGGTCAATCTTTCTAGGGCTTGAATTTCTCATTCATTTGGTAGCTTAGAGTCCCAGGGTTAAGGCATGGTGATGCATGGAGAGAGAACCCCACTCTGGGAAGAGAAGAGCAACAGCATATCCTGTCTCCCTCAGGCCAGGCCTTGTGCCAGGTTATCTCACTAATCCTCACAAGTACACAGCCTAGGTTGGTATTCTTAATACTGTTTTCAAATAAGGACACTATTGCTCAAAAAGTTGTATAAACTTGGAAAAGTTCAGTAAATGGTGGATGTAAGATAAGAACCAGGATTTTTTGACTTCATAGTCTTCAAAAACATCACATGTATTTCAACATTAATCTGCAAAAACCAATGAAGAAGGTAAAGAAGTGTCTACACTTGTTGAGGCCCCGTTATGCCACATATTAGACAATATTTGACGTTATGTCAGTCCATCTTATGGACAACATTGTGAGGAATAAGAAATATAAAGAAGTTAAGTAATTTGATAAAATCACCCTTCTAGCAAATGCCTGGCACATAGAAGATGATTAATATCTATTTATTAAGGAGATAAATGAAAGTAGGAGAGGCTGATTTTAGTTCAATGAACTGCCCGCCTGTACCTCCCTAGATTTCCTTAGACAACCTTTTTTTTTTTTCTTTTGGCCTACTCAAGATCCTGAAAAAATTAGATCCTTGCTTTTGTATGGAAAGGAGATCGGGGAAAAAAATGGATATTGCAGAGCCAAGAGCAATAAGCAGGATAAGAGCTTGAAAAACCCTATGAGGCAAAGATAGGGTCTGTGTCAGGCAAAGCCCATGCTTTCCACCTATATCTACAGCCTCCAAAAAATCACCATTTTCTTAGTCCTAAATTTGGCTGGTGGTTTTGCAACAATCTTTTCTACTTTCAAGACCTCAAAAGATTAAAGATTCCGGAGAAGGTGGGGAGAGAACTTCAAAAGTTCACCTCACAACTCTTTTGGATCGAAGGAATTTTATTTTCCTGGCACTGAAGAACTGAGAGATAAATAAAACGGCACAATATTTTATAGGGTTCCTCACGGATGGGCTATTCTTTAAATGCTGAGGAAGGAAACAAATAATGCACACAAACTGTTTAATTAAACTGTGCCTAAAACCTGTGCTCCGCTGTATTAGAGGCACCTTCTCAGACTTGTAAACGAGTGAGCAAAAGTCAATAAAGAAGGACACTTCTACAAATGTTTCAACAATTACCTAATTACCAATTACCAGATGCCTCCGACGCCATCCCCTAATCTCCAGGACATAAATGGTGAATGAAAAAGCAGTCACTTTATTTACCTCCAAGATCAATCTGAAGGACAAGTTTAGCACTTTAAACAACTGGTTTTGAAGAAGTGGTGACTTTCAGTAAGTAACAATATAGGATAGCATGGTGAAGAAGGGAGAGAAACCAACCCAGGATCAGAGTCAAAGCTCTTCAAAGCTGGTCCTTATCTACTTCCCTGGCCTGTTCGCTACCACCTGGGGTGTACACTTTTTCTATCTTCTGTGGTTTCCAAGCCAGGGACAGCAGTCACGAAACACTGCCTGTCTTTGCACACAAAGTTCCCTCTGGAATTTGAGGATGTGACTTTCTTCCAACGATCTATTCTAGTTTGTGCTCCCTTCCTCCCTTCCATGAGCCCTCTGCTCCCCAAACTATAAAAATGCCTTGTCCCTCCTAGCCTGGGTCTTTGTAGATGAGGCTCTCCATTCCTTTCAGCCTCTTTATTCTGGCCTTATCCCAGAATAAGAACCTAAGACACTTTCTCCCGAGAAGTCTTACCAAATAAGTCCTACTCGCTTGCCTTAAACCCTTAACCTCTGAGGACACGGGGCATTTTCTGTTTCGTCCATACAGTTTCCTCTAACCATTTTAATTCAACTTGCATGCTTCCTTACTATAGGTTTTAGGTACAGATTTAACACCCTGTCGACTCTTCTATTGCCTCTTTCCAGGGTCTTATGTTAACTTTCTGGGTTTTAAGAACCCACTGTTTGTCATTCTGAGCCCATGTTTCTTTGTATAAGAATTAATTATGAGAAATGACTGATAAAATCACTCATTTTTGAATGATGCAATGATAATTTATATCATGGTCGAAATGTGTAAGCTCACATTCTATTCCAGGCTGCAATGATCTGGTTCTTCTTAGCATATTTTCTTGTGTAATTAATTTTATTTATTAGGCATATGTTGGTAAGTTATGTTTAAAAGTAAAGGATTAAAACTTACAATAAAGTCCAGAACTAATAGCTATACCAAGAACAGGTATACTGTTCTATACCAAGAACAGCTATACCAAGAACAGGTAACAGCTATACCAAGAAACCATTCTGCGTTATACCTGCAATAGACGCTAGGGAAGTAAAGGAATGTAACACTTTGACAAAACTAGAAATGCATCCATCTGTACTAGCTGGAGTTTTAGGGGAATCCAATAGAAAATACTTGTTGTGGACTGAATTGTGTCCTCCCCAAATTTGTCAAACTCCTAACCCTCAGTACCTTAGAATGTGACTGCTTCTGGAGACAAGGCCTTTAAAGAGGTAATTAAATTAAAATAAGGTCATTAGGGTGACCCTTAACCCATTGTGGCAGGTGACTTAAAAGAAGAAGAGATTAAGACACAGACAGACACAGAGGAAAGATGACATGAAGACTGGGGAAGATGACGCCATCTACAAGCGAAGGAGAGAGGCCTCAGGATAGACCAACCTTGCAGACACCTTAATCTCAGATTTCCAGCCTCCAGACTTGTAAGAAAATAAATTTCTGTCATTTAAGCGATCAGTCTGTGGTGCTTTTTGTTATGGCCACTCTGGCAAACTAATACAGTACTCCTTCTCTTCCTTCAAGTTCAATCAAGTGGAAGACAGAAATAGGAGTCAGTCATATCAAGAGGAAAGCACTATGTCTATGAGATAACTGGTTGATGTTCATGCCTTTAGTTCTATGGTTCAATGAGCTAGCTAATACCTCCTTTCTAAATTAGACAAACTTTCCCACTCAGTTACTCATAGAGTCAGATAACCTCAGGCCAGAGTCAGGTCCCTTACTATGTGGCAGAGAACAGACCAGAATGTGTTCCTGGAGATACGAAAGAGAAGGATGTTGTTGAGCTCACTTTCTTCTAGCACATTTACCATTGACATGGGACTGAGGGGTATAGAGAGAGGCCAGGAGTGTTACTAACAGAAGTCACTAAGAATGGAAACTCTGTTCTTAGTGGGGGATAAGTGCCAACCATCACTATCCGCAGAGCTTTTGTTCTCTTAAGTCATTTGACGTCACCTCAGTGACTGTGGTCACCCAGGCATATGCCTCTTCGTCTTAGAAGAGGAAAAGAGCAATCTAACTTCCCAGTGCTGATTTTTATCTGCATATGAACTCATTCCCATAAGTTCTATAGAAGATCATCAGGGTTATCTGGAGAAAGGAAAGAGATTCAGTCTCACCCGAGGCCAGTTGATGTCTATGGTTCAGAACGGAAAGTCAGGAAGTTAATTGTGGAATTGTGCTCAGCATATCTGAAGCGGGTAGGGAGAGTGAATTCTTCCTTTCTATGCTACTCTCTCAGTGAAGGGCAGCTGAGATATTTTTGCTTTCTTACATAACTCAGAACATTGTATCAATGGCATCCCACAAGCTTAAGGTGTCTGTCTTTCCCACCCGCTGATTCCAAGACTATTAATGCTCATTCAATTTACAGTTTTCTATTGTTGGTCCTGAGTGCAGGCTCTATCCAGTGATTTCATTTCCTCTACTCTGGAGTTACTTAGGTTCACAAAGCCTACTTTCTGGGATAATTTTGCACCGGTCCCTACATTTGTTTCATGGGATCAATTGCCTCAGCAGGTTCTTAAACTGAAGGTGCTATGGGCATTTCTGAAGCCTGCCCTTCTGAAGGCCTAGTGTTGACCACTACATATGTCTGCCACATGTACCTCAGTTTTTGATATTACGGTAATGAAGTAACATATATTTCTGTTACTCTTTTTATGCAGTAGAGTCTTGTGTGTTCAATGTGAATTTCTCCAATTCTTTAGAAGGAACTTTATTCGAGCAACTAAGTTTGTTGCTGTCTTTTTTTCTCTAGCATACCTCTAGTTAGCATGTTTGATGGATCTGAGTGGTTTTTAAAAATCTCACTGATTTTTCTCCCTTTGCTATCAGACTGAGGCAGTGAGTTTTTGCTTGCTTATCTGTTTGTTTTTAAATATGCTGTTTTGTTGTTGTTGTTGTTGTTTAGATTCAGGAGGTACATGTGCATGTTTGTTGCACTGATGCTGAGGTTTGGGCTTTAATTGAACCCATCTCCCAAATAGTGAACATAGTACACAGTAGATAGTTCTTCAAGCTTTGCCATCTCTCTCCCTCTTTTGGAGTCCCCAGTGTTTATCGTATCCATCATTATGTCCCTGTGTACCCAATATTTATCTCCAAATTACAAGTGAGAACATGCAGTATTTTGTTTTCTGTTACTGTGTTAATTCACTTAAGATAGTGGCCTCCAGCTGTGTCCATCTTGCTGCAAAGGATATTATTTTGTACTTTTTTTATTATTACATAGTATTCCACAGTGTTTATGTACTAAATTGTATAAATTTTCTTTATCCAATCTACTGTTGATGGGTACCAAGGTGGATTCCATTCCTTTGCTATATGAATAGTGCTGTGATAAACATGTGAGTGCATTTGTCTTTTTGGTAGAATGATTTATTTTCCTTTGGGTATATACCCAGTAATGGAATTGCAGGTTGAATGATAATTCTATTTTTAATTCTTCAAGAAACCTCTGAAGTGCTTCCACAGGAGCTGAACAAACGTTTGCCTGAGAGCTAAGACTAAAGATAAGCCCTGCCCACAAACACAGAATTAGAAGTTGAAGCTTGAGGGGAGATGGTGATTAGGGAAAAAAAAAAATTTAGAAAGTCATATAGGAAGCCTTTCTTTTTTTTTTTTTTTTTTTTGAGACAGAGTCTTGCTCTGTCGCCTAGGCTGGGGTGCAGTGGCCGGATCTCAGCTCACTGCAAGCTCTGCCTCCCAGGGTTACACCATTCTCCTGCCTCAGCCTCCCGAGTAGCTGGGACTACAGGCGCCTGCCACCTTGCCCGGCTGGTTTTTTGTATTTTTTAGTAGAGACGGGGTTTCACCGTGTTAGCCAGGATGGTCTCGATCTCCTGACCTCGTGATCCGCCAGCCTCGACCTCCCAAAGTGCTGGAATTACAGGCTTGAGCCACCGCGCCCGGCCAAGGAAACCTTTCTTAAGGTTTCAAATGGACAACAAGATCACCAAATACTTGAAAACAATCAAATACAAAATAAAACATATTCAAAGGCGATTATTGACTCCATGAGAAATAGGTATTTATTATTCAAATACAGGACAAAAACATTTTAGAAAATATAATATCATCAGGAACTGTCAAATATAATGGATCTGTAAAATAAAAAGATATTTCATTTTTTAAATGAGCATCATAGTATCAGAAAGAGTTTATGGAAATGCAAGTATAATCCCTGAAGTCCTAAAAATTAAATCCAAAGAAACTACCCTGAAACTAAAATAAAAATATCAGAAAAAGAAAATATAAAAGAAGGGTTAAGAAACATAAGGGATAAAATCAAAAGTTCAGCATCTGTCTTATAGGAGTTCCAGAAAAAGAAAACAGAAAGGAGGAAATATAAAGAGGGAGGAGGAAGAGAAGAAGGAAGAGGACATCGGAGGACTAGAAAAGGGGGAAGTAAAAAAAGATTTCCTAAAGTTTAAGAAAGATGCTAGTGTTTACATCAGCAAGATAGTAGAACAAGAGGTCACCAGCCAATGTCCCACCAAAAAACCCCCAAATATTTGTCTGCTATCCATAGAATAAAGTGTCTTTGTGGAAACTTTGGAATCTAGGTAGAAGGTTGCAAAAGCCCAGTAGAGACCAAGACCAAAGAGGGTTGCTTTGAGAAAGCAAGTCCATGCACCACTAGCAGGCCTACCATCTGTGGTTCTGGCTACAGACCAGAAGCAGTCATATCCCCCTGACAAAGGGACCCAGGAGTATCCAGGCCTCTAGGTTACAAGCATGCTGACCTCAGACCCAACTGTGTTGTCTGAGGCAAGTCTCATCACTTTTCTCCAGTACTACTCTACATGGATCACAAAGAACCAGGCAAATGTGACACTACCAAAACAAACTAATAAAGCTTTAGTAACTAATCCTAAAGTAAAGGACTGATTGACAAAGAATTCATGAACTGATTGACAAAGAATTCAAAATAAATGTGTTAAACAAGCTCAATGAGCTATAAGAGAACAGAGATAGACAACAAAGTGACATTAGAAAAATAACACATGAACAAAATAAGAAGTCTGTTGAAGAAATAATAAACATTAAAAAGATCCAAATAGAAATCCTAGAGCTGAGAATACAATGATTGGCCTGAAAAATTTAATAAAGAGTTTCAACAGCAGACTCAGTCATGAAGGAAAACAAACAATCACTGAACTCAAAGACAGGTTATTTGCAATTATTAAGTTAGAGAGGAAAAGGATTTAAAAGGGTGAGGAAAGCTTATGTGACTAACGGGAACATTAAGTGAACCAATATATACATTATGGAAGTCCCAGAACAGAGAAACTGAAGGGAAAAGAAAGCTTATTTAAAGAAATAATGACAGAAAACTTACAAAATCAGAGAATAGAATTGAATATCCATAGTCTTAGTGCCCAGAAAATCTCCAATGGGCTAAACATTAAGAGATCTGCAGATTTAATGCAATCCTTATGAAAATTTCAGTGGCATTTTTCAAAGAAATAGAAACAACAATCATAAATTCATAAATATGGAACCAGAAAGACCCCAAGTAGCCAAAGCAATTTGGAGCAAAAATAACAAAACTAGAGGCATCACACTTACTGATTTTAAATTATACTATAAAGCTACAGTAATCAAAATGGTACAATATTGGCATAAAACCAGACACATAGACCAATGGAATGAAATTAATCCCGTCAACTAATTTTCAACAAGGGTAAAATAATATACTATGGGGAAAGGATAGTCTCTTTAATAAATGTGCTGGTAAAACTGTATATCCACATGCAGACTAATGAAATTAGACCCTTCTCTCACACACAATATACAAAAATTAACTCAAAAAATGAATTGAAGACTTGAACATAAGACCAGAAACTGTCAAGCTCCTGGAAGGAAACAAAGGAGAAAACATTGGTTGAAGCAATGACTTTTTGGATATTACCCCAAAAGCACAGGCAACACAAGCAAAAATAGACAAGTTGAACTGCATGAAAACAAAAAGTTAAGCACAGCAGGGAGAAAAAAAAATCAACACAATGAGACAACCTACAGTATGGGAGAAAATATTTGCAACCCATGTATCTGATAAGGGCTTACCATCTTAAGTAGATGAGGAACTCCCACAACTCAATAGTAAAAATTTAAAAAAAAAATTAAAAAGTGGGAAAAGGACCTGAATAAACATTTCTCAAAAGAAGATATACAGATATGAAAAGGTGCTCAGCACCAATCATCTTGGAATACAAATCAAAACTACAGTGAGGTAACAACTCACACTTTCTAGAATGACTTATCAAAAAGACAAAAGGTAACAAGTGTTGATGAGAATATGAAAAAGGGGAAACGCTTACATATTGTTAGTGGGAATGTATATTGTTACAACCATTACAGAAAACAATATGCAGTTTCTCAAAAAATTAAAAATAGAACTAACATGATACAGAAATCCCACTTGTGGGTATGTATCCAAAAGAATTAAAACCAGGACTCAAAAAGATACCTGAACTCCTAAGTCCATTACAGCATTATTCACAATAGCCTAAATACGGAAACAACACAAATGGCCATCACTGGTTAAATGGCTAAAGAAAATGTGACTTATATATGCCATCCAATATTATTCCACCTTAAAAAAGAAGCAAATCCTGACATATGTGAAAACGTGAATAGACCTAGAGGATACTATGCTAAGCAATGCATGATCTCACTTATACATGGAATTTAAAATAATCATAACTCATGGAAGCACAGAGTAGAAAGGTAGTTGACAGGGGCTGAAAGTGGGAGAAATGGTGAAATGTCGGTCAAAATGTCAGCTATACTGAATGAGTAAGTTCTGGCGATCTGCTGTACGGCATGGTGACTGGAATTAACAATACAGTATTATATACTTGAAATTTTCTAAGATAGTAGATCTTAAGTGTTTTCATCACCAAAAAAAAGTGGTATTATGTTAGATGATAGATACGTTAATTTGCTTGATTGTGTTATTTTACTATATGTATCTATCAAAACATCACATTGTACACCTTAAGTATATACAATTTTATTTGTCAATTATACCTCAATAAAGCTGGAAAAGTAATTTAAAAAAAGAAAGATGCTAGTCTCCAAACTGCAATCAAATCTCATTCTTAGACACATCTTAGACTTAGAATAACAAAAATTTTGAAATATCCTGAAATCTTCAGAAGAGAAGGGGTGTCCATGTTTATTTACAAATGAACAGCAAGCAGATTACTAGTGTCCTTATGAGAATGCTAGATGGAAATAAGCCAAGTTCTAAAGGATATGAGTTTTGTATCTAAAATTCTATGGCCAGCACAACAGTCAGATCTTTGTTTTATACACCCTTTTTGAAAAGTATTAGTGTGAATGAAACTGGAATCTATGAAAAAAAGAAGCATGAGGTCCAAGAAAGAGGGAAACTATACTAGAAGGAAAATGAAATCTCAGGGCAACAGCTGTTTAGTCAGTCAAAATTGGAAATGAAGACTAAAGGTTCTGAAAAAGTCACTTCAAGAAGAAAGTGGATTTTATTCAACAAATTGAGAAAAAAGTGATATGCCAAAGTTTATTTTTAATAAGTGAACATTCACTGGCAGAGACTTCTTTGTTATCCAAACAGAAAAGATCTGAGTGTGGGTATGTGCATGTGTGTGTGTGTGTGTGTGTGTGCGCGCGCATGTGCATGTACGCACACTTCTCAGAATAACAAAAGAACATGCAAAGTGTATCTGGGAAATCAGTGCTAGCATTAGATTAATCTGTAAATTTTATTATGTCCTGTAATCAGTGTAAAACCCGAAGCTTTAAAAACAGACTTAAAGTGGTAGCAAAATGGCATGATAGCACACAAAAGCAACAAGTAGAAAGGAAAGCTAAAAAGAATTTTCATGTAGGCCCATGGGAAAGTTGTTAATATTTGTTGAGCATTAGTGATTTATTGTTAGTTACCTTGTGAGCTGTTTTTCAGTCATCATCAGTTTAATCTTCACAACAATATTTTGAGTGGTTATGATTATCCCAGTTTTACTTATGAAGAGGTTGAGTAACTTGCCCCAGGTCACAAAATGGTAAGTAGCAAAATCAGCCTTCTTGAACAGGCCTGATTATTATTAAAAATTCCAGGCTTTCTCTTCTCCATTCTACCTGCATAAGGGATACACAAACTTAATTTAGCACATGGGAGGCTTTAATTATGACTGAGGAAGGACACAGGAGTCATTTCAAATACTTCCCTAATAGTTTGAAACGCAATATGACTCATGCTGGGGCATTCTCAGGAAAAAGAAATATTTCCTTTCCTTTGTACACAGCAATAAAATTTCACCTACAATTCTTATCCATATACCTCAGGAAAAACTTTATAAAATCAGAGGAAGATCAGCAAAAAGCAATTAAAATGACCAAAGGGCTAGATGGGCCACTGTACAAAGTTAGATTGAAAGGATTGTGAAATGATTGGTATAAAGGAAATCATGAAGACTGTAAGCAAGAATGTTCATTAGATCAAGCAGATGTCCCAAAACGCTGTTCAAAAAGGAAAATTTAGAAAAAGTAAAGGAAGAAATAACCCAATTTTAAAAGGACAAATGATTTAGCGTTGTTCCAAAGTTACACAAATGACCAAGAAACCCATGACAACATGTTCATCATCATTAGTTTTCAAGGAAATGCAAATCCAAGACATAAGGAGATAATACTTCATAACCAGTAGGATGGCTATCATAAAAAAGACAAACAATAACAGGTGTTGGCAAAGAGGTACAAATATAAGGACCCTCATTCTTTGCTTGTGGGAAGGTATAATGGTGAACTCACTTTGGAAAACAGTTTGTCACTTCCTCAAAAATATAAACATAGAATTATCATATTACTCAACCATTCCATTTTCACATATACATCAAAATGAAATGAAATATGTTCACAAAGAAAAATTACATATTAGTGTTCACAGTAGCATTACTCATAGTAGCCAAAAATTGGAAACAAACAAAACATCCATTAACTGATAAATGTCCCCTTTACTCTTCCCTTTGCTTTTTTCAAGTGGGACTATCTCCCCATAGCCACCACAACTGGGAACGTGCTGGATCACACTTGAAGTCAGCATGTCTCAGAGTCTCTTTCAAGGCCCATGGAAAGTACTACCTCATTACTGCTGCTGATTATTCAGGGCCCAAGGGCTCTTTAGTCAGAAGGTTATGAATCCTGCCAGGACTGGGTCCTCCCCTTCAAGGCAGTAGGTTCTCTACCATCCCAGGGTGCTAGGGTCTAGAATAGGTGCCTCATGACGCTGCCCAGTGCCCTATCCCACTGTGGCTGAGCTTGTATCTAAGTTGCAAGATAAAGTCCTCTTTGCTCTTCCCTCTTCTCTGCTCAAGCAGAAGGGATGAGTCTCTTTCAGAGGTGTGAGCTGCACCACCTGGGTTTGGGAGTGGGGTGGCACAAGCACTCCCTTAACTGCCCCAGTTCATGTCTCACTTTGGAAAATATGCCCCCCAAGTCCACTGGCTCCAAGCCCAGCACAACACTAGGACTTGCCTAGGAGTTGCAGTCCTTGTGGCTTAGACCACCTTTCAAGTTTATTCAGAACCCAGAACACTTCAACCCCACAGTGGCGAGGCTTGCAAAATTGAAGTTCCAATGGCTAGGATGGGCGATTCTCCTCTAGTAGGGCTTATCTAAATGCTCTTTCCTTAAGCATCAGCTGTGTTCTGCCCAGTGTTGGCAGCAATGAGTTCTAATGCAAAGTACCACAATCACTGCACTCTCCCTACCCAAAATGCATGGATTCTGTTTCCACACCACATGGTCGCTGCTAGGGGTTGGGGGAGGGGTAGTGTTGGTAATTTAAGGCTGTCTTTCCTACCCTCTTTAGTGTTTCTATTAGCCCTATGAAGTTAAAACCAGGTAGTATGGTCACTTACCTGATTTTTGGTTCTTATGATGGTGAACCAAATGTCACCAAATTATTCAACCTAAATTTGTTGTTTCCACAGGAAGGATGACAATGAAGGCTTCCATTTGGCCATCTTGCCCCTCTCCATTTTCTGTTTTTAGTTTTTTGAGAAATCTTCTTACTTTTTTCCATAGTGGCTGTACTAGTTTAGATTTGCACCAACAGTGTATGAGTTCTGCTTTCTCCATATCCTGCCTAACATCTGTTATTTTTTGTGTTTTTAATAATAGTCTTTCTGACTGCCATCAGATCTCATTGTGTTTTAATTTGCATTTCTCTGACAATTTGTGATGTTGAGTATTTTTTCATATACCTGTTAGCTATTTGTGTGTCTGCTTTTGAGAAATATCTATTCATGTCCTTTGCCTACTTTTTAATGGGATTATCTTTGATTTTTTTCCTGTTGACTTGAGTTCCTCGTATCTTCTAGATATTCGCTTGGATATTAGTTGAATGAATAGTTTGTGAATATTTTCTCCCATTCAACCAGTTATCTCTTCATTCTGTTATTTCTTTTGCTGTGCAGAAGCTTTTTAGTTTAGTTAGATCCCATTTGTTTATTATTGTTTTTGTTGTCCATGCTTCTGAAGATTTAGTCGTAAATTCTTTGCTTAGACCAACATCTAGGAGAATTTTCCTTAGGTTTTCTTCTAGTATTTTTATATTTTTGGGTCTTAAGGATAAGTTTTTGATCCATTTTGAGTTGATTTTGGTTTGTGGTGAGATAGGTGTCCAGTTTCATTTTTCTGTGTTTGACAAACTGATTCCAGAGTTTATATGGAGAGTCAAAAATATCCAACACAATATTGCAGGAGGAGAACAAAGTTGAAGAACTGACATTACTCAACTTCAAGACTTACTGTAAAGCTACAGTAATCCAGACACTAGGGTATTAGCAAAATAACAGATGGATAGGTCGGTGGGACAGAATAAAGAGCCCAGAAATAAATCCACATAAATATAGTCAACTGATCTTTGACGAAGGAACAACGGTGATAAAATGGAGCAAATGTAGTATTTTCAACAAACATTGCAGGGAAAACTAGACATCCAAATGCACAAAAATGAATATATTCACAAATAGCCAAGATAGGGATAAATAGATAAAGAAAATGTGGTATATATGCACAGTGGAATACTATTTACCCTTTTAAAAAAGAAAAACCTGTAGTTTGTGATAACCTGGAAGAACCTGGATAACATTACTTTAGTGAAATAAGCCAGGTACAGAAAGGCAGTTAACACATAATCTTACTTATATGTGCAATCTAAAACAAACTCATAGAAGCATAGAGTAAAATGATGATTACCAGAAGTTGGGAGTAGAGGGTAGATTTAGGGGATGTTAGTCAAATGATATAAAATATCAGTTAGACAGGAAGAATAAGTTCAAGAGATCTGCTGTACAACATGGTCACTATAGTCAGTAACAATGTATTGCATGTACTTGAAAATTGCTAAGAGAATAGATTTTAGATGTTCTCACCACACACACAAAAATAAGTATGTGAGGTAATATAGATGTTAATTGGCTTGATTTGGCCATTCTACAAAGAATACATATCAAAACATCAAGTTGTACACCATAAATACATACAATTTTTGTCAAGAAATATAAATAAAGCAAATCTAGATATAGAGCATGCACCCTTCACAAAAATTAATGCAAAATGGATTACAGACCTAACTGTAAAATATAAAACTGCAAAACTCCTAGAAGATAACACAGGAGAAAATCTATATGACCTTGGGTGTGACAACGACTTTTTAGATATAATATCAAAGGCATGATCCGTGAAAGAATTGATATGCTGTACTTTATTAAAATTAAAAACTTCTTAGCAAAAGACTATCAAGAGATGAAAAGACAAGCCACAGACTGGGTGAAAATGTTTGCAAATACTGAGAATTCTAAAAGTATTTACATGAGGAATTCGCAGCAAAATGAAAACTATCACAATGCACATAAAACAATCAAAAGAAATATTACAGTCCTCACTCCTAACAAAAACAAAACTCCCACAAGAGTACACCCAAGACAAATTTTATGTGAATGGAAAAATCAGTTGTTCAAGTTCTTTTTTAAAGAAAAAAAGTCATTGCAATATTATTTCATTGATGTTGAGAGATGATGAGCAATTGTTTGTTCAATGAACATTTAAGTAGCATAGTTTACCAAAGAGTCTCACCACAGAGCAGTTTTATGTGTGCTGCACAGCTGGAAGTAAAAATGCACACAAAAAAGAAAAAACAAACCACAGAACTATTCAGCTGAGACAGTCAAGCAGCAATGAAAGCAGTCTGGATTTTTTTTTCCTTTTCCACATAAAGATACCATTTGGTTAAATAAACAGGGCATTCTCTGCATTTAAAATAAACTTAATTTTCAAACAGCAGAGGGAAAGGGGGAAATGAAACTAAACCAAACATAAAACAAAACCAGAGATCACTAAGAAAGGGACTTCAAATCAAATTTTTATTTTAATTAAGACAACACCCAACAATAGAAATCTGAGGACGTTGATACAAAAACCACCTTTTTCTTCAAATTCAACTAATCAATTCATGAGAATGTCATCCAACTACCTATACATGGAAAAGATCTTTGTGTGCCCAAGTGGATAATGTGACAAGGGAAGCTTTTTTTGTTGAGGAGTTGTGGTGGTTACTTACAGAAAACCTAAAAACAATGTGTGCTTCCCTTCTCTCTAACTCATAACTACAACCCAAGAGGTTATAAAAACAAACGCACATTCTTCTGAGTCTAAACAACTCCTTTGAAGTATCTTGTGCCACATGAAATGCACCTCTGTCCCATTCTACAAAGAGGGCATAGGAAGATTACTGGAAGGACTCCTCTGAGGAGGGAAAGACTTTCTTGCATATTTTAGAAATCCGTGGCTGCCTCAAGGGCTGTCCATTATTCTAATTCTGCCAAAACCTCAGTTGTTTCTCAGGCTCTGGCCAAAAGGCAAAGCTTCTCCAACATGTTCTAATTATTGGATTAATCTTTGCTCACTCAATCTTTGTTGATTCATCACCTTCTTTAGCAAAGGATATCAGCACTCAAACTCAAATGACCACAATCTGCCTCTTTTACCTTAAGGAAATGTAACTTTCCGAAGCCAGACAGTAGGGGATAAACAGGAAATATGACCAACTTGAAACTGGGAGGTGAAGCACTTCCAGAAAGTGAGCTAAGATCTTCATGACTGCCCCAATTCCTATGGCACTGAGAGGCTAAAGAGAAAGCAAGACCTAGCCCAAGAAAAGCAATGCTCAGATTTCTCCTCTTCTGGCTGTATGAATTTCTTTGAAGCTTTAAGAATTAGCTAGAACAAAAGGTAAAGGTTCTGAGAAGTGGAGATTTTTCTGGCAATAGGAAAAAGAAAAACTAAGCCTAAGGAACAGATGCATTTGTGAATGATTTGTTTCTAGGAGTGTAGACTTAATGATTCCTTCCCTACTCTCTATCTAACTTTCTCTTTCGCTTATGTAACACTGAAAGAAGGAAGGAGAGCTAAGGATTTTTTTTAATTAACAATTTTTAATTTTTTTTTAAAACAGAGTGCATTTGTTTCAAATGGAGGGAACAGCTTAAAGTTTCTGTAGTATTTTTAATAGTCTTACAGAATTAGTAAAGCAGAGATTGGAATCTAGGGCTTAACAAAATGAGATGGCCTTGGCAAACCCCCAATGCTTTGTTTGAGAACTCAAAGAGTTAATCCTAGAATTAAGAATAAAGGGATGTAGTCAGGTTCTTGCAGATTTGTCTCAGCTTGGAATCATCATTAGATTAAGATAATCCCATTTTTCTAAAGTATCAGGCTTCCTAGAGTGATGGTGGACTCACATCTGACAGAGACAAACATAAATTCTCTGTGGGAAAGAATAACCTTATGGTAGTCTTCAAATTACTTTTATAAACTACTTTAAAACTATATTTTTTCAGCACAGTTCAAAGTAACCAAACATGCCAAGAGACAAGATGTCATAAAAAGAAAGGCAGCAGGAAAAAAATGATAGAAAGGCCAGGTGCAGTGGCTCATGCCTATAATCCCAGCACTTTGGGAGGCTGAGGTGGGCAGCCCGAGCTCAAGAGATCGGGACCGGCCTACAACACAGTGAAACCCCATCTCTACTAAAATACAAAAAATTAGCCGGGCATGGCAGCGTGCACCTGTAATCCCAGCTACTCAGGAGGCTGAGGCAGGAGAATCGCTTGAACCCAGGAGGTGGAGGTTGTAGTGAGCTGAGATCACACCACTGCACTCCAGCCTGGTGACAGAGCAAGATTCCATCAAAAAAAAAAGATAGAAATAGATTCCATATGTTGGAGTTATACAAGCCAGATTCTAACCTAATGCTCCTTGATAAGCTTAAGGAGATGAAAGTAGGGTAATCAATTCATTCCAGTTTGTCTGGAACTTTCCCAGTTTTGGTATTGAAAGTCCTGTGTTGCAGGAAGTCCCTCATTCCCGGTAAACTAGGAGGGTTGGTCACCCTAGAAAAGAAAATGTTGAGAATTTCAGCAAAGAACTAGAAAATATAATAACAATGTGTAAACTCTATAAATGGAAAGTACTATAACTGAAATTAAGAACTTGATAAATGGATTTAATAGCACATTAGGCATTCTGAATAAAGAAATAGTAAAATGAAGACAGATCAGAAGAAACACCTAGAAAGAAAAACTATCCAAAAGGAAGATAAAAGAAATGAAAATACTAAGAAGAGGACAAGGAGTATAGAGAAGAGGCCTAAAATACATGTAATTTGAGTCACAAAAGAAGAGCAGAGAGAAACTGGGTCAGCATCAATATTTAAAAATATAATAGTTGAGAATATTTATGGCTTGATTAATGACATCAAACCATAAATTGAAAAAGCACCATGAACCACAAGCAGGAGGAAATATAAGGTCCATCATAGTAAAAAGTGCTGAAAATGAAGGAAAAGAGAAAATTTTTAAGTTGCCAGCGAAAATGAGAGAGGACTTACTGTCAATAGATAGGCACTTTACCTGATGTCTAACTTCTAAAAAGAAATAATAAGATTCAAAACAATTTTAAAAACATCCCTGAAGAAATAAAAGATAAAAACCTCCAGGACATCTATAGGACAGTATCGGTCACCTACATCTAAAACTTTTAATAAATCCTTCTAAAACTATACAGAAAAACAGGTAGAGCAAATTCATTGATATGTAACTATGCTTAGTGCATGACAGAGGATATTACAAACATAAAGTTCCATGCAAGTTGGAAACAAACACTTCAAAACCAGCAGAGCCAACTTCAGCACATGTGCTACAGCAGCAACAAAGGAAGTCTGAAAAAATAAAGTAAAAAAGTGCATTATGATGTTAACAGTGATGGAAATTAAATCACACAATCACCCAAAAATGAGTTCAACACTGAATGGAGAAATTCTTAGAATAGGTCTGAGACCTGGCAGATTTCCCTGAAATGGGGGTAATAGAAAGAGAAAAGTGCCAAACCAGAGGTTGGGTTCTCAGGAAGGTACCACTTTGGGGTCAGAGAGAACTTCAAAGTGGTAGTAGTACTTTTTAGTATTGGTGATCATGGGAAAGAATTATAAGCAGTGAAAATTAAGGTCCTACCCCCCAAAAAAATTCTCAAATTCAGAAGACATACAAACTTTTCAAACACCCCCCCCCAAAAAAAGGACACCATCTATTTTAAATTGCCCTTAATTATACCAGTGAAGGATGTTCATAAGAAACCTGGTAATCCACCCAGACCCATCATATCTGCCTACTATTGTTTGGCAGAAATAAATACATTTTAAAATGCACAGAAAATAGCAACAATATCTTTGCAAGTTAGTACTAGGAAAAAAAACAGAAAATGATAATCAAATATTTCAGCTGATGAAAATTCTCACCATAAGACATCCATAAAATACCACACCTTAAACTGGAATAAATATCTTTAAGTGAGCATTTTCGGATGTTTTTAGGTTCTAGTAGAACATTTTAAAAACATAAAGCAGAAAAAACATAAACACACAACCATGAGAAATAAAAGTTAACAGAACTGAGAAGAAACTAAAAAAAGACAGAATTTTCTGAAAATGAATAAATGGAAGATGTCAAAGGAAGAATAGATCCAATGAAGCTATAACAAGTGGAATTGAGAAGAAAAATGAAAACAACTGAGTAAAAAATAACATAATCATGTCAGAAATACATAGAATCAAGCCAGGCATGGTGTTTCACACTTGTCAAGTAAAACCCGGTCTCTAGGAAAAACAAAAATTAGCCAGTTGTGTAATGTACACCTATAATCCCAGCTACTCAAGTGGCTGAGGTGAGAGGATTACCTGAAATTGGGGAGACTGGGGCTCCAGTGAGCTGTGATCGTACCACTCCACTCCAGAGTGAGACCCTGTCTCAAGAAGAAAAAAAGAAAAGGCAAAAAGGAAGGAAATAAATAAATAAATAATTAGAATCATACTGCAAGAATTGGATATAAAAGACAGGCAAAGAAGATCCAACAGATATAATGGGAATCCTAGAGAAAAAGAAAATGAAAACAATGGAACTGAATAAGTATTTAAAACCACAATAAATAAAATTTCAGTAAAGAAAAGAATATGAGTCTATATATTGAAGGAGCCATCCATGTACCTAAAAATTTTACTTGCCAAGATATTCCATAATAAAATTATTAGACTTAAAAGCGAAAAGTGATTCTGTACCAATAGGCAAAAGACCAAGTGACTTACAAAGGAAAGATCTGTAGGTTATTGAAAGATATTGCAACAGAAATATACAAAGCAAGACATGAGTAGTACAATATTTTCAAGAAAGGAGAAAAGAAAATGTGAATGAAGAACTTTATATCTGACCAAGCTGTCCTTGAAATACCAAGGCTATTTTATATGTGCACAATCTCAGGATATATTGTACTCACAAGTTATTCTTAAGGAAGCTACTAGAGGACAAGCTTTATATAATCAAGAGATAGCCAGAGAAGCTTTAGCAAAGGGGTGATAATAATTGAATATGTTAAGTATAAGTCTAAGGTTAAAAGAAAGATGGGGACAAAGAAGAAAGAATAGTATAAAATATTATATGTTATGACAAAGTAGGAACTGCTAAAATAAATGGAAAGACACAGAAGACAAAAAGAAAAAAACTAGAAAAAATAAATCTATTTCATAGATAATTTGTGGGAGTCAAATAATATTATTTAAAATGGACAAAACTAAATAGTAGAAGCCTAAGTAAAGAAAACTAAGTACTAAGGACATTGTATAATATAATAGTAATAGTAATAAGATAACTAATATGACAAATATGACACCAGACACCAAAGTTGCCAATACCTTCATCTTGGACTTCTCAGCCTTCAGAACTGGAAGAAATGAATTTCTATTATGTATAAATTGCTGAGTTTATGCAGTTTTGTTATATCAGCAGAAATGGACTAAGATACAGCCTGAACTGAATAAAACAATAAATAATGTTATAAAAATCCTAAACAATAATCATTAAGGTAGTACATTGGGAGTATGTATTGAAACTTTCATATTTATGAAGTTTTGTTAACTTTTTCTGAAGCATAAATGAACCAATCATGGAGACATACTATATCTCATTAGAGCACAAAGAAGATGTCAATAAGTTATATTCAAGTTCTAAGGGAAAATTAATAGCAAAATTCTAAAGCCATTAAAAATGTTTTTAAAAACCTCTCTATTAAACAACTCATGTGAAAAGTGAAAAAGATTGAAACTGCAGAAGTTCTAGCATATAATAACACTAGATATTAGATATCTAGAATACAAATAAATAAGGAAAACTGAGAGCCTTAAACAATAGCCTTACAAAAATAAAAATTAAAGAATAAAAGTATAAATACTAAATCATAACCTCTGCTGAACTAAAGAAAAATGTAAACTAAAAAGAACAGAAATAACAATAAAAGCAGAACAAATATGGTAGAAAATACAGAAATAGTACAACTAATGAATAAATGAAAATACTCTTTCATTGAGGAAAAAAATCATCAATATAGACAAACTACTAGGACGCGTATTTAAGAAAAAATAAGAAGTGTGCCGGGCACGGTGGCTCACACCTGTAATCCCAACACTTTGGGAGGCCAAGGTGGGCAGATGACAAGGTTAGGAGTTTGAGACCAGCCTGACCAATATGGTGAAGCCCCGTCTGTACTAAAAATACAAAAAATCGCTGGTCGTTCTGGTGTGCGCCTATAGTCCCAGCTACTCAGGAGGCTGAGGCAGAAGAATCACTTGAACCCGGGAGGTGAAGGTTGCAGTGAGCCGAGATTGCACCATTGCACTCCAGCCTGGGTGACAGAGCAAGACTCTGTCCCAAAAAAAAACAAAAAGAAAGAAATGACAAAGGACAAATAACCATTAAAATACATGACATTTTCAAAATCATAGGCACTACTTTGTGCAACTCTGTAAATAAATTTGAAAACCAAGATGAGCTGAAATGCATAATTTCCTGGCATACAATGTACACTTACCCCAACAGAGATAGAAAGTATAAGCCAACCAATTTCCAAAGAAAATAGTGAAAAGTGGTCAAATTATTGTTTCATTTTTTAGAAGTTTCAGACTAGATAATTTTCTGGGAAAATTGTAACAAATATCTAAAGACCAGATAATCAAAATGCTATATGTATTATTACAAAAAACAGGAGGGTAAAAATGAAAACTTTGAAATATTTTTATGAAGGTAGTATAACAATGATACCTAAAACTGATAAAGATGGCATAAGCAAAGTCTATATGTCCACTTTATGAACATTGATGAAAAATCCTAAATAAAATATTAGTAATCCACAACATACAAAAACATTAATGCATCATGAACAATTAGGATTAATTCCAAGAATGTAAGGATGACTCAATATAAAGAAATTTATTCATATATTTTAATGTATATTAAAGCATATTGTTACCTGCATATATTTGGGAAAATCGTATATATAGATATAGATATATAGATAATATTCCATAATCATTCATTAAAATAAATACTGATGGATATATGTAAAATACTTGTCTTAGAACTGGAAAAACTCAACAAAAGAGAGAAATAAAACTACTGGGTAACTCAATTCTAAACCATCATATTATTTAATAAGAAAACATTAGAAGCATTTGTACTAAAGTAAGAAATAAGAAAAGTATGTATTGCATCCACTACTACTAAACATTCAGTTGGATACATTAGTCAAGGGAATTAGGCAAGAGAAAAAAATTGAAAATCTTAAAAGTTAGAAATAAAAAAATAAAATTCTCTGTTTACAAAATATATAATTGTATACCTGTTAAAACTCAAGAGAATAAATATTAAAACAAGCTTAAACAAACAAGCAAAAAGAAATAAAGAAGGCATCATATCTTAAAATTTGCATTCAAAAAATTAATAATTTCATGTATCCAAGCAATAACTAATGAAAATATATAGTATAATATAATGACCAAAAAGAGTTAAAATATATAAAAGCAAACAAGAATAAATAAGAAATGTGTACCAAAAAGACATTTACAGAACATTTCACCCAATAGCGACAGAATAAACATTCTTCTCAACAGCACATGAAACATTCTCCAAGATAGACCACATCTGTATGCCACAAAACAAGTCTTAACAAATTTTTAAAAATAAAATAATATCAGGTTTATTTTCTGATCACAATAGAATCAAATTAGAAATCAATAATAAGAGCAACTTCAGAAACTGTACAAATATATGAAAATTAAACAACACGCTCATCAACAATCAATGGGTCACTAAAGAAGTTGAAAAGAAAATATAGAAACTCCTTGAGACACATGAAAATGCAAACACAACATGCAAAAACCTATGGATACATCAAAGCAATGCTAAGAGGATAGTTTACAGCAATAAACACCTATATCATAAAAGTTGAAAGATCTTAAACAAACAACCTGACACCTCAAGGAACTCGAAAAGCAAGAACAATCTAAACCCGAAATAAGTAGAAGGAAATAAATAACAAAGGTTAGAGCATAAACAAGCAAAATGGATTCTAAAATATGAAAAATCAATGAAACGAAGAGCTGGGTTATTGAAAACATAAACAAAATTGACATAACTTTAGCTAGCCTTAGAAAAATAGAAACTCAACTAAATAAAGTTAGAGATGAAAAAGGACACATTGCAACTGATATCACAGAAATACAAAGGATCATAAGAGATTACCATAAACAACTAACTGTATACCAACAAATTGTAAAACCTAGAAGAAATTGATAAAATCCTGGACACACACAGCATGCTATGTTTAAATCATGAAGAAATAGAAGACCTGAACAGACCAGTAATGAATAACAAGATCAAAGCAATAATATAAAGTTTCCCATCAAAGAAAAGCTCAGGACTTGACAGATTCACTGCTGAATTCTACCAAATATTTAAAGAATATCAATTCTACTCAAACTATTTGAGAAAACTGAGAAGGAAGGAATACTTCCAAATTCATTCTATGAGGCCAGCATTTCCCTGATACTAAAACCAGACAAGGAAACAACAAAAAAGAAAACTATAAGCTAATATCCCTGACAAACATAAATGCAAAAATCCTAAATAAAATACTAGCAAACTAAATTCAACAGCACATTAAAAGGATAATTCACCATGATTAAATGTGATTCATCCAGGACGCCAGCATGGTTCAACATATGCAAATCAATAAACGTGATACATCACATTAACAGAATCAAGGACAAAACTGTATGATTATTCCAATAGATGCTGAAAAAGATTTGATAAAATTCAACATCACTGCGTCGTAAAAATTATCAACAATTGGATATAGTAGGAACATACCTCAACACAATAAGGCATATGTTACAAAACCACAGGTAACATCACACTGAGTGAAAAACAACTGAAAACTTTTACTCTAAAATACTGAACAAAACAAGGATGCCCATTTTCACCACTTTTATTCAACGTAGTACTGGAAGTCCTATCCAGAGTAATAACGCAAGAGAAAAAAATAAAGGGTATCTGAATTGGGAATTGGAAAGGAAGAAGTCAAATAGTCCCTGTTTGCAGACAATATAATCATACATATCAATATGATCATTGACAAGCCTAATGGCCCACCAAAAATCTGTTAGAACAAACAAATAAATTTAATAAAATTGCAGGATACAAAATCAACATACAAAAATAAGTAGCATTTCTGTACACCAATATCAAATTATCTGAAAAGGAAATTATGAAAACAATTCTACTTAACAATAGCTATAAAAAGAAAAATGTGCTTATGAATAAACTTAACCAATGAGGTGAAAGAACTATACAATTAAAACTATGAAATACTGATGAAAATGAAGATGAAAAATTGAAGAGGAAACAAATAAATGGAAAGATATTCGGTGTTCAGTGATCAGAAAGAATTAATATTGTTAAAATGTTCATATTACCCAAAGCGATCTACAGATTCAAGGAAATTCCCATCAAAATACCAATGGCATTCTTCACAAAAGTGGGAAAAATAATCTTAAAGTTCATATACAAATGCAAAAGACCCTAGATAGGCAAAGCAATCTGAACGAAGCTTGAAGCATCACACTACCTGACTTCAAAAGACAGTACAAAGCTATGGCAACCAAAACAGCATGGTACTGGTATAAGAATAGACACATAGATCAATGAAAGAGAACAGAGAACCCTGAAATAAATCCATTCATTTACAGCCAACCAATTTTCAACAAAGTCACCAAGAACACACAATGAAGAAAGAGTAATTCCTTCAATAAGTGGTGTTGGGGAAAAACTGGATATCCATATGAAGAAGAGTGAAAATAGACCTCTATCTCTCACCATTTACAAAAATCAACTCAAAAAGAATTGAATATTTAAATGTAAGACCTGAAACTATGAAACTACTGGAAGGAGATATTTTATGAAATTGGACTGGGCAAAGAGTTTTTTAATAAGGCCTCAAAAGCACAGGTGAAAAAAGTAAAAATAGACAAATGAGATTACATCACATTATGAAACTTCTTCATAGCAAATGAAGCAATCAGTAGAGTGAAGAGGCAACATACAGAATGGGGGAAAGTATTTGCAAATTATGCACCTGACAAGGGGTTAATATCTAGAATATATTAGGAACTCAAGCAACTCAATAGTAAAAATGACAACAACAGCAACAATTCTTAAAATTTTTTTTTAAAAATGGGTAAAAAGTCTGAATACACTGGGTGCAGTGGCTCATGCCTGTAATCCCAGCACTTTGGAAGGCCAAAGGAGACGAATCACTTGAGTCCAGGAGTTCAAGACCAGCCTGGGCAACATAGTGAAACCCTGCCTCTACAAAAAAAATACAAAAGTTAGCCAGGCATGGTGGTGTGCAGGTGTAAGGACTGCTTAAGCTCAGGAGGCAGAGGTTGCAGTCAGCCAAGATAGCACCACTGTACTCTAGTCTGTGTGACAGAGTGAGACCCTGTCTCAAAAAGAAAACAAAAACAAACAAACAAAACCCTGAATAAACCTTTCTCAAAAGAAAACATACAAAAGGCCAACAGATATATAAAACAGTGCTCAAAATCACTTAATTATCAGGGAAATCACAATTAAATGCCAATGAGATATTCACCTTACCCAAGTCAACATTGCTATTATCAAAAAGACAAATAAAGCAGGCAAGAATGTAAAGAAAGGAGAACTGTTACTCCTGTTGACGAGAATATAAATTAGTGGAGTCACTGTGGAAAACAGTACATCTGTTCTTCAAAAAATTAAACATAGAGCAGCCACATGATTCAGGAATTCCATTACTGGGTATAGTTTCAAAGAAAATGAATTCAGTATGTCAAAGAGATATCTGCAATCTCATGTTTATTGCAGCCCTATTCACAATAACCAAGATATGGAATCAAACTAAATGCCCATCTAAAGGTGAATGGATAGAGAAAATGTGGTATATATACAATGAAATACTATTCAGCCATAAAACTGAATGAAATCATGTCATTTGCGGCAACTTGGATGAACGTGTAAGGTGTTATGTTAAGTGAAATAAGCCAGGCACGGAAAGACAAGCACAGTATGGTCTCGCTCATATGTAGAATCTTTTTAATTAATTAATTAATTTATTTATTTATTGGGCACAACATGCAGGTTTGTTACATATGTATACATGTGCCATGTTGGTGTGCTGCACCTATTAACTCGTCATTTACATTAGGTATATCTCTTAAAAAGTTGATTTCATAGGAGTAGAGGGTAGAATGATGGGTACCAAAGGCTGGGGAGGCCAAAGAGGGCACTGGAGGACCAGGAGAGGTTGGTCAAAAGGTATAAAGTTACAAATAGACAGGAAAAATAAGTTCTGGTGTTCTATGACACATTAGGATGACAACAGCAAATAGTAATATTGGGTATATTTCAAGATAACTAGAAAAAACTTTTTAAATGTTATCACAGCAAAGAAATGATATATGCTTAAAGTGATATATATAGTCATTATCCTGATTTGATCATCATACAATGTATACAAGCATTGAAACATCACACTGTACCTCATACATATGTATAATTATTGTGTGTTAGTTATAAATTTTAAAAATTAATTAAAAAGAAAAGAAGTACAGGAATACCTCAGAGATAGCGTGTTCCACATCACAGCAATAAAGCAAATATTACAATAAAATGAGTCACAAAAATTTTTTGGTTTTCCAGTGTATATGAAAGTTACATTTACACCACACTGTAGTCTACTGTGTGTAATAGACTCAATTATGCTAAGCTTAACTAAGCTATAACAATGTATATAGCCTATTTAAAAGGTATTTTATTGTTTAAAAATGATAACAATCATTTGAGCCTTCAGCAAGTCATGATCTTTTTGATGGTGGAGGGTCTAGCTGCTGATTGATAGAAGTGGTGGTTGCTGAAGGTTGGGGTGACTGTGGCAATTTGTTAAAATAAGACAACAGTGAAGTTTGCTACATTGATTGACTCTTCCTTTCAGTGAAGTTTACTACATTGATTGACTCTTCCTTTCATAAAAGACTTCTCTATAGCATGTGATATTGTTTGATAACACTGTATCCACACTAGAACTTTCTTCAAAGTTGAAGTCAATTCTCTCAAACTCTGTCACTGTTTTATCAACTAAGTTTATGTAGTATTTCCAATCATTTGTTGTTTCAACAATGCTCACACCATTTTCACCAGGAGTAGATTCCATCACAAGAAACCACTTTCTTGGCTCTTCCATAAAAAACAACTCCTCATCCATTCAAGTTTTATCATGAGATTACAGCAATTCAATCACATCTTCAGGCTCCCCTTCTAATTCTAGTTCTCTTGCCATTTCCACCATGTCGATAGTTGCTTCCTCCACTGGAATATTGAACCCACAAAGTCATCCATGAGAGTTGAAATAAACTTCTTCCAGGCTTCTGTTATATTGCTATGTTAACCTCCTCCCATGAATCACAAATGTTTTTAATGCCATCTGGAATGGTGTCTCCTTTCCAGAAGTATTCAACTTAGTTTGCCCAGATCCATTAAAGGAGTTGCTATCTAGGTAGCTATAGCCTTATGAAATGCATTTCTTACAAAATAAGACTTAAAATTTGAAATTACTCCCTGATCAGTGGGTTAGCAGACATGAAAATAACATTAATCTTCTTGTAGATCTCCATCAGAGCTCTTGTGTAACCAAGTGCATCATCAATGAGCAGTATTATTTTGAAAGAAATCTTTTTTTCAGAGCAGTAGGTATCAACAGTGGGCTTAAAATAGTCAGTAAACCATACTGTAAACCGAGGTGCTGTCATACAGACTTTGTTGTTTCAATTCTAGAGCACAGGCAGAGTAGATTTGGCATAATTCTTCAGGGTCCTATCATTCTAATTTTTCAAAATGGTACATGAGCACTGGCTTAACTTAAAGTCACCAGTTGCAGCAACCTTAACAAAAGAATTAGCCTGTCCTTTGAAGTTTTTGAGCCAGACATTAAAAGTCCTAGACAGCATCTTCTTCCAATGTAAGACTATTTTGTCTGCCTTGAAAAACTGTTGTTTACTGTCGCCACCTTCATGAATGATCTTAGCTAGCTCTTGTGGGTAACTTACTGTAACTTACCGAATCAGGACTTGCTGCTTCACCTTGTACTTTCATCCTACAGAGAGGGCTTCTTTCCGTAAACCACGTGAACCAGGCTCTGCTAGCTTCCAACTTTTCTTCTGCAGCTTCCTCACCTCTCTCAGCCTTTGTAGAAATGAAGAGAATTAGAACCTTGCTCTGAATTGGGCTTTGGGTTCAGGAAAGGTTATGGCTAGCTTGATATTTTATCCAGACCACACAGACTTTCTCCATATCAACAATAAGATTATTTTGCTTTCTTATCATTTGTGTGTTCACTGGAGTAGCACTTCTAATTTCCTTCAGAAGCTTTTCTTTTGCATTCACAACTTGGCCATTTGGTGCAAGAGGCCTCGCTTCTGGCCTATTTTTGCTTTAGAACATGGCTTTCTTACTAAGCTTAACATTTCTAGCTTTTGTTTTAAAATGAGAGACAGCACCTCTTCCTTTCACTTGAACACTTAAAATCCACTGTGGGGTTATTAATTGTCAGAATTTTTTTTTTTTTTTTTTTTTTTTTTTTTTTTTTTTTTGAGACGAAGTCTCTCTCTGTCACCCAGGCTGAAGTGCAGTGGTGCAATCTTGGCTCACTGTAACCTCCGCCTCTCGGGTTCAAGCAATTCTCCTGCCTCACCCTCCCAAGTAGCTGGGACTACAGGCGCCCACCACCATGCCTGGCTGATTTTTTTCTATTTTTAGTACAGATAGGGTTTCACCATGTTAGGCAGGATGGTCTCAATCTCCTGATCTCATGATCCACCCTAATTGGCCTATTTTTAAATATTGGGTATCAGGCAACAGGGAGGCCAGAGAAAAGGGAGAAACAGTGAACAGCCAGTTGGTGGAGCAGTCAGAACACACAACATTTAACAATCAGGTTTTCTATCTTCCATGGGCAAAGTCCCCTAAAACAATTACAACAGTAACATCAAAGGTCACTGACCACGGAGTGTCATAACAGATATGATGATGATGAAAAAGTTTAATTCGATGAAAAGATAATTACAATTCTTGCAATACTCATGTGACACAGATTCATGTGTCATTTTCCTGTGACACAGAGACATGAAGTCAGCACATGCTGTTAGAAAAATGGCACCTGTAGACTGGCTAGATGCTGAGTGGCCACAAACCTTCAATTTGTAAAAACCACAGTATCTGTGAAGTGCAATAAATGAAAGTATCCCTGTATGTAAAATCTCCATAAGGAAAATTTCAAAATATGTATAAAATACAAAAGTGGACATGTATAAATGGAAGGACATCTTTTGTTCTTGGGTAGTATAAATCCAAATTATAAACATGTCAGTTCTCCCCAAGATAATATGTAAATTTAAATTGATTCCAATACAAATATTAACAATTTTCTTTCTGGAGCTAGATATGTTGATTCTAAAGCTCACATGAAAAATTCAAAATGCAAGAAACGCTTGGAACTGCTGGAAAAAAAGAGAACAATTGGAGAGACTATCCCTGCAAGATGATAGGGAAAATTAAAACAGTGTCAAACTGGTGTAGATCTGGTTCAAGATCTAGAAACTTACCCAAGAGGATATGAAAACAAAGAATATGATAAAGGTAGCATTTCAAATTACTAAGAAAATATTAAGGTTTGAGTAAAAGGTTTTGAAACAAATGAATGGTCATCTGGAAAAAGATAAGATTGAATCTATATATCATACACAAGAATAAACTCCAAATGCATCAGACATCCGTATAGCAAAGAAAAAATTTTCAATAGGAATCCTAGGAAAAAAAAATGAAGAATTCCTTTAACACATGGATGTGGGAAAAGTGGATGTATGACCCAAAATCCAGATGAAGTTTTAAAGAAAGGGTTGATACATTCTAATACATTTTTGAAGAAAACTTTTGCATTATAAAAACAAAAAGGAAACCATAATAAACAAAATCAAAGAACAAATGACAAAGTGGGAGGAGATATTTGCAAAAGATAATGAGCTAATTTCCCTACAGGACAGGAAATTCTTAAAAATCAAATGAAAACCAAACACTAATTTTTTTAAATAGGCAAATGACATGAACAGAGAATTTATCCAAACAGGTGTATAAATGGCCCTTAAAACCAAAAACCTGCTCAACTTCCTTCACTGAGAAAATGCTAGTTAAAACAACACTGAGCTGTCATTTTTCTCGAACCACTGGATGGACAAAACATTCAAGTCTAACACCATTAGCAAAACTGTGAAGAAACAGATACCTTCACAAATTGACGGTAGGAAGGGAAAATAGTAAAATCCTTATGGAGGAGTGTTTGACAATATCCAACAGTTCTATGTGCACATTTACTCTTTGACCCAGAAATCCCATTTCTAGGAATTCATTCTAAAGTTATACTTTGACAAACACAAAACAACGTGTACAAAATTACGTCAATGTCTATTCAAAAGAGAGAGGTTGAGTAAACGATGAGGCACCCACACAATGGAGTTTTACGAAGCTATTTAAAAAGAACAAACAAGACCTTTCTAAACTAATGTGGAGTGTTTTTTTCAGGGTATATTATGTGAAAAAAACAAGGTACCAAAGAATAAAGAATGTAGTATGCCGCCTCTTGTGTAAAAAGGAGACATTCGGCCGGGCGCGGTGGCTCAAGCCTGTAATCCCAGCACTTTGGGAGGCCGAGACGGGTGGATCACGAGGTCAGCTCGAGGTCAGAAAATCGAGACCATCCTGGCTAACCCGGTGAAACCCGTCTCTACTAAAAAATACAAAAAACTAGCCAGGCGAGGTGGCGGGCCCCTGTAGTCCCAGCTACTCAGGAGGCTGAGGCAGGAGAATGGCGTAAACCCGGGAGGCGGAGCTTGCAGTGAGCTGAGATCCGGCCGCTGCACTCCAGCCTGGGCGACAGAGCGAGATTCTACACAGAAATAGGAAAAGAAGTGAGATTTTGCAAAGTTTTGACTTTTGAATCAGGTAAATATTTGCATATTAAAAATTAAATGTAAAGGATAAAAAAATTAAAATTATCTATAAGGAGAACTTGACTGATTATGAATTTCATAATATAACCATATGGGAAAAATATTATTTCAAGTAATACACATTTTAGGAACTGAAAGAACTGCACAGAAACTTGAACTTTGTTTAGTAAACTTTATTAATGGGTGGTAGTTTGGTGTCATAATTCTAAAACCCTAGTTTTATATTGTAGAATGCAATACACAGATATGGTTGGGAACTGATGTTCTCAATGTGACAGAATATAAGACACATATATCTTCTTTATTTTCCATATATACATATATATACATGTATACATACGGTAAATAAGTTTACTGCAATGTTAGCTTTAAATAGGAAGAATCGGCATGAAATCATGACTTATAAAATTGTAGTTCCTAGCTGTCTCCTATAACAGCCTAGAAGTGATGATGTTGCAGCAACAATGAGCACAGCTGAAGCCAGATCTTGGTTTGTGTGGTAGGCAGAATGATACCCTTCTTCCAAAAACAGTTCACATCCCAATTCCCAGAACCTGTCACTATGGTATGCTCTATGGCTCTTAATTAAGTTGTGGATGAAATTAAGTTTGCTAACCTTGGATTGGATTATACTGTTGGGCCCAAAATAATTACAAGGGTCCCTAAAAGATGACAGGAGAGTCGGAAGAGTCCATCGCGTCAGAGTGGTGTGAAGTAAGAAAGACTTGACCAGGCATTGCTGGTGCTTTGAAAATAGAAGGTGTCAACGAGTCAAAGAGTAGGGGAAGCCTCTAGTAGGTAGAAAAGAAAAGGAAATGGACTCTGCTTTAGAGCCTTCAGGAAAGAATGCAGCCCTGCTGATATCTTGATATTAGCCTAGCAAGATCTATTTCAGACTCCTGACCTCACAACAATAAGATTTAAAGCGTGTTTTGTCTTAAGTCACTAAATTTGTAGTAATTTGTTGCAACAGCAGTAGGAAGCTAACACAGTTTCCAGATACTCTTCCCTACCAAAATGGGCCATAGCTAGCTGAAGAAACGGCAGATTCCCAGGGCTGGGGAAGCGATAGTTCTGGTCAGCCAGGAGATTTCACTGTAGCACAAAGCAAGAGATCCTGAAAGAATGATGAGGGTCTTCAAATGGGCACAGATTTGAAGAGCCTCCCACTGGCTAAATATGGGACAATTGGAGCATCTAAAAGAATAGTGATAGAAATGGTTTATAATATGATGAATAAAAAGAGTATTGATTAATTCATAAAAGCACTAAAAGAGAATTAATACAGAAGATCGTCAGCTAATAAATACAGAAACAATGATAGAATTAGAAAATTACACTTGACAGTCACCATGCTAGTAGTAGATTTAGGGTAAGAGTCATTAATGACTGCTAAAGCAATTTGGTGAAAGTTTCACGGAAGTGAATATTCATATGGTCTCAGATTATCACCTCACAGATCCGCAGATTGCTTATTAATCATAGAGGGGAACTGTTCTGACACAAGGAGAAGACACATGACATCTGTTTTCTTGCAAAAATGTTTATCCTGATTCTTATAAGGAAATAATTCAACAAACTCAGATTTAGGGGAATTTTACAAAGCATACAGCCTGGACTCTTCAAAAATGTTTATACCATTAGTGAAAAAAATATCATGAAGACTGATCTGGATTGATGGAGACTGAAGAGATGGAGCAACTAAATGGAATTGCATCATCCTTGATTGGATCCTGGACTTCGAAACTCACTTAACACACTCTAATGAACATTTTTTGACAACACTGGGAAATACTGAATGTTAATATTAATTCATGATATTAAATATCTTTGGTGTGATAATATTGTGCTTATACCGAATGCCTTGCTTCTTAGAAATACCTTGTTGAAGTAAGTGAAAGCTATATGGATATTCATTGTACTACTCTTTCTGTAGCTTTAAAATTCTTTAAAATAGGCAGGGTGCAGTGGGTCATGCCTGTAATCCAAGCACTTTGAAAGGCCTATTCGGGTGGATCACGAGGTCAAAAGATCAAGACCATCCTGATCAACATGGTAAAACCCCGTCTCTACTAAAAATACAAAAAATGAACTGGACATGGTGGTGTGCACCTGTAGTCCCAGCTACTCAGGAGGCTGAGGCAGAAGAATCGCTTGAACCCAGAAGGCAGAGGTTGCAGCCAGCTGAGATTGTGCCACTGCACTCCAGCCTGGTTGGTGCCAAAGCGAGACTCCGCCTCAAAAAAAAAAAAAGTATTCAAAATAAAACATTGGAGGAGAAAAAGAAATAAGCACCCTAGAATTCTTTACCTAGTATAAATATTCTTTAATAATTACTGAAATTTTAAACTTTTTAGACATAAAATGTCATGAGAATCTTTAATTGGCAGATTTATATCAAAGGATATACTAAAATTGTGTTCAGAAGAAAAACTAAGCCCAGATGGCAGGTTAGATGGGAGAAAACAATAAAGAAAAATGAAAATAATAACTATGTGGGAATATCTAAATGGATATTTACAGTATAAAACAATAACAATACCTATGTGATTTAAAATGTCTATAGAATTGAAATACACAAAGGTCAAGAATTACAAGAGGCTAATGAATGCCGCTCAAGTTAGTTCTGGTCTTTGCATTGTCCAGAATAACTCAGATAAGAGTGCACACTGCCATCTCTAAGGTAACCAGGAAAATAGTAAAACATGTATCATCCCTAGGCTAACAGAAGAAAAACAGAATAGTAAAAAATATCCAATATAGCAAAAAAGAAGGAAAAATAAAACATTGAGGAACAACACAAATAAAAAGTATTTAGTAAGATGGTAATTTAAACTCAAACATATCAGTAATTGCAATAAGTGTAAGTAAACGAAATGCTCAAATATAGATAAGGATTATCAATTGGATTTAAGAAAATCTAAAACAACCATCTGCTATTTACCAGAAACACATCGAAAATATTAAGGATAGAGAAAGATTGAAAGCAAAAAGATGATCTATAAACCAACATCTGATATTGCTATATTATAAACATTGACTGCATTTGGGGAAATAAAGAAAGTCAGAATTAATTTCAGAAGACTTGGAAAAAAAAAAGAAGTATCCTTTCTGATCACAATCCATTAAGCAAAAAATCAGTAAGAAAAGCCCCTGTATGTTTGGAAATGAAGCACTACACTTTTAAACAACCAATATTCCAAGAAGAAATGGACTGTTGACATGATGACACATCACCCTGGACTGAGTAAACATTTTTATTTCCACGGCAGTGAAAATTAAAACATGTTAAAACTTGTAGAATGCAGCTGTGCTTAGAGGACTATTTATAGCCCTAAAATGGATATCTTAGAAAAAGTAAAAGTTGAAAATCAACAAACTAAAGATTAGTTACAAAACACAAATAAATTAAACTAAAATAAGATAGAATGAAGTAAATAATAAACAGAAGAGCAGAAATTAATAAAAACAAAACAAACAAATATGCAATAGCGATTATCAATGAAGCATTGGAGTGATGAATAAAATACATATCTATATACAAGACTTTCCAAAAAAAAAAAGAAAAGCAAAAAACCAAAGTCAAGAATAAAGGAAAACGGAAACTGGGGGACATCCCCACAAATTCTGCAAACATTAAAAAGATAGTACCTGTACATCAAAATATCGTATCATATACCTTAAATATATATAGTTTGTTTGCCAGTTATACCTCACTAAAGCTAGGGGTGGGGGGATAATAGTAAGAACCTATTGTAAAAAACCTTTTTGCCAACAAATTTGAAATTTTAGTTGAAATACACAAATTCCTAGAAAATACAGCCTATGAAAACTGATACAAGAATCCAAATTAGTGTAGTTTTATTAAAACTAGTAAAAATAATGAGTTCATAATTAGAAATTTAAAATTTTCTTATAAGGAAAATTTCTGGCCCCGACAACATTGTTGGTGAATTCTACTAAACATCTCAGGAAAAAAAATACATAATTTTCAAAAAACTTATTGAGAAAATAGAAGAAGAAAGAATTATCCACACTTATTTTATGAGGCCGGAATAATGTGGATATCAAAACCTGACACATCGCAGAAAGGAAAATTATAGACGAACTTCATTCATAATCATAGATGCAAAAATTCTGAATGAATGAAATATAATATGGAATCCAGCAATATATAAAAAGGATAATAGAGTTCAACCAAGTTCAGTTTAATTCAGGAATGCATGGTTAGTCTAATATTGAAAAATCAATTGATGTAATTTACCATAAAGAAAAAGGAAAAGGTATGATCCTCTCAGCAGATGAAGAAAAAAGCCTCAATAGAATTAGCATCTATCTTGACTTTTCAGCACACTCGTAAACAAAGAGATGCCTTTAGTTTAATAAAAGTTAACATAAACAAAATCTACAGCACATCAGCTATCCTTTGCTACATAATTAACCACCCCAAAACTTAATGGTTTAAAATGTAACCATTTTATTTGCTCCAGGTGGGTTTTGTAGATCAGCCCCTTTGTCTTGGATCATTCTCTGCCTTCTTTTGCTTGTGGCTTGCTTGGATGTTGTCTAGGGTCACTCATGAAGCCACATCTGGTGGCTCAACAAAAGCCAGTTGGTCTGAAACACTCTTTTTCACAGGGTTGGTGGTCGGTGCTGGCTGTGACAGCTAGAGAGGTGGGCCTTTCTTCTCCACTGTGCCTTCTCCTCAGGGAGGCTAGCCAGAGCTTCTTGACAGGACAATGAGAGTATTCCAGAAAGCGACAGCAGAGCTGCAAGCCTTCTTGAGGCGTAGGCTATGGAATCCACACATTGTCATGTATGTTGCATTATTTTATCAAGGCAAGTTACAAGGCCAGCTCTGATTCTGGGAGAACAGATGAATAGACCCTCCCTCCTGATGGGAGGAGTAAATGCATGCTCACCTTGCAAAGCGGCACGTAAATGGGGATAATAGAAATCTATGCCCGTATTTTTTGATGTACCACGTATAGTACACATCATATTAATGGTGAAATGTTGGAGGCTTTCCCTTTGAGTTTAAGAATCAGAGAAGGATACCCACCATCACCACTTTACTAACATTGTACAGAAGATCCTAGCCAGTTTTGTAAGCCAAGAAAGAGTTTTTTTGAAAAAACATAGCTTATAAAGGGAAAATAATTGTTATTATTTACTCATACATGTAAAATATGCTACAGAATCTACAGATAAATTATTAGAATAATATCTGAAGTGAACATATAAAATGTAATGGTATTGCTATATGTCAGCAACAAACAGCAATCAAATTTGTAATAACATCACTTGTCATAACATCAAAATGATCAAACATCCAGGAATATATCTAACAAAGAATATACAAAATTATAAGCAAAAAGCAAACAAAACTATTAAAAATGAGAGTTTAAGAGAATGAAAAGACACACCATAGACTCAGAGAAAATTTTGCAGAACATATACCTGACAAAGATACATATATCCAAAATATACAAATGTCTCTTAAGCTCAAGAATAAGAAAACAAACAACCCAACTAAATAGTGGACAAAATATCTGAACAGACACATCACCAAAGAAGATATACAGATGACAGATAAGCATATAAAAGACATGTCAACATAATATGTTATCAAGGAGTTACAAATTAAGACAACAGTGAGACATCACTACACATTTATTATAATGGTAAAGAGCCCAGCAAACAATATCAAATGCTGGGAAGGGTGTGGAACAATAAGAACTCTCCTTCATGACTGGTGGAAAATGCAAAATGGTACAGCCACTTTAAAAGACAGTTTGACAGCTTTTATCAAGCTAAACATAGTTTTACCATATATGATTCAGTAATTGCACTTCTAGATGAGTTGAAAGCATGTTCAACCACAAAGTTGCACGTGAATGTTTATAGCAGTTTTATTCATAATCATCAAAATCTGAAAGCAACTGAGATATACGTCAATGCGTGAATAGATAGGCAAACTATGGGACATCCATACAAAGGAATATTGTTTAGCAATTAAAAATGAACTATCAAGCCACAAAAAGACTTGCAAGAACCTTAAATATATATTGCTAAGTGAAGGAAACCAGTTTGAAATGCCTACTCTGTGATTCCAACCATGTGACATCTGAAAAAGACAAAACTATGGAAAGTAAAAATATCAGGGGTTACCTGGGTTTGGTGGGAAGTAGAAAAGTGATGAATAACTGAAGCAAATGAGATTCTTGGGGCAGTGAAACTATTCTGTATGATAGTTTAATGGTAGATACATTATATTATGCACTTGTCAAAACCCATAGAACTATACAAAACAAAAAGTAAATCTTAATGAAAGCCTGGATTTTAGCTAATAATAATGTTTTAATGATTCATTAACTTTAACAAATGTCCTACATTAATGCAAGATGTTAATGATAGGGGAAACTGCACATGTTGGAGGGGATGCTGTGTCAACTTTCTGTATTAGCAATTTTTCTGTAAATCTAAAACTGTTATAAAAAGTGAAATCTACTGGTTTATTTAAAAACAAAAAAAAAAAGTTAGGCTGGGTACCATGGCTCGTGCCTGTAATCCCAACACTTTGGGAGGCCGAAGTGGGAAGTTTGCTTGAGGCCAGGAGTTCAAGATCAGCCTGGACAACAAAGCAAGACACTCTCAACCAAACAAACAAACAAAAAAAAACTTAACTGGGCACTGCAGCACACACCTGGAGTCCTAGCTACTCTATACAGAGTGTGGGGGAAGTGGGTGGTTGAGGCAGGAGGACTGCTTGAGCCTAGGAATTTGAGGCTACAGTGAGCTATGGTCACACCACTGTACACACACACACAAAAATAAATAAAAACCTAAATAAAATTAATGAATTAAGAATGAATTATAGATCTAAGTCAATGCCAATCAAAATGCAATAGTTATGATTTGGGGCAGGTTGGGGTGGAGGTTGTTTTGGTTTGGTTTGGTTTGGTTTGGTTTTGGTGGTACTTCACAATCTAATATGAAAGTTTGTGTAAAAATGCAAAGGATCAAAAGTAGCTAAGACAATATTCAAGTAGAACAGTTAGAGGACTTGCTCTACCAGATACCAAGTCTAATTTTAAATCTGTAGTAATTAAGACAATATGGAATATTTGCCAAAATAAATAGACCAATGGGAGGAAATACAGAGTCCAAAAGCAGACCCACATATATATACAGATGAGTGTCCCTCATCTGAAATACTTGAGACTATATGTGTTTCAGATTTTTGATTATTTTGGATTTTGAAATATTTGCATTACATACTTATTGGTTGAACATCCCTAATCCAAAAATTGAAAATGCTCCAGTGAGCATTTCCTTTGAGCATCGTTTTAATGCTCAAAACATTTCAGATTTTGGAGCATTTTGGATTTCAAATTTTTGGATTTGGGATGCTCAACTTACATGTAACTGACAAGAAAGGTGGTACAGCAAAATAGTTTAAGGTAGAGGTTTCTTTCAGTCAGTAGTGCCGAGAAAAGTTGGAAATCTCTGTGGGGGAAAAAAATGAAACCTAATCTCTACCTCATACCATAACAATGCCAGCTCCCTAATAGATTCTGGAACCTCATGCCAAAAGTAAAGAAACTGAGCTTATAGAACAAGAGCTCTTAGCCTGGTGTCTACACTGTGAACCCGCAAAGAGTTCACAGCTAGAATTCAGAAAGTTCATAAACTTGGACAGGAAAACGGATGTTTATTTTATATAACTTTTCAGACTCAAATTCACTATTTCCTTCAATTATGAATATAGACAACAATCCACAGCGGTGTTAGCAGCACCTGTCCAGTTGGCACCAACAGTAATCATAGGTATTTTCATTGTACACTACAGATGTTGCAGATTGCTTTATATATCACTTCCACTCAGGTTTACTTCAAAATTATTGTAGTTATTTGACCCATTGCTAGAACTTGGTATCTAATGTTAACAAAGAGCACATAAATTACTATACAAAATGACTTCTAAAAATATTTTAACAACTGTATTTTGATAACATTAGCTTCCTTTTTAATCATATGTATTTCATATTATACATTTAAAGTGTGTTTCTGAGCTGTTTACACCTGTAGTTCCACACCATGGGAGGCCAAAGCAGAAAAATAACTTGAGGTCAGGAGTTCAAGACCAGCCTGGGCAACATGGGGAAACCTCGTCTCTACTAAAAATAAAAAAAAAATTAGCCAGGCATGGTGGCACATGCCTGTAATCTCAGCTCCTCGGGAGACTGAGGTGGAAGAATCACCTGAGCCTGGGAAGTCTAGGTTACAGTGAGCTGTGATGGTACTACCGTACTCCAGCCTGGGTGACACAGCAAGACTCTGTCTCAAAAAAGAAATCCATGACACAGAAAATATTAAAAATAATACAAGAGACAATCCTCATAACACTGAAGTAGGGAAAGTACTAACCACAAAACAAAAAAGATGACAAAAGAAAACAAAATTCTTAGAATGAAAAATTTCTACAAACAAAAGAAACTTGAAAGAAAGTAAAAACACAAAGCCACAGAATGAGAGAAAAATACTTGTAACACATATAACCAAATAAAGCTCTTGACCAAAACATACAAGGAATGCCTACATTAATAAGACAAGTTATACAACTCAAGAGAAAACTGGACAAGAGCCTTGGACAGGTACTTCACAAAAATAAGAAATTCAGGTAACCAACACACTTGTGAAAAGATGGTCAGCCTCACTAATAATCAAAACAATGTTTTTAAAATTTAAAACCACCATAATATACTGTTATACATTCACCAGAATGGCTAAAGTGGGGAAAAGACGGAAAAATAAACTGTCATTATGGATGTGGAGCAATAGAAACTCACATACATCGCTTGGGAAAATGGCAAAATGGTACAACTATTTTGGAAAACTCTTTGACGTTAACTACTAAAATTGAAAACACACATTATAAGAAAGGGGTACTGGGTAGGGGGAAGATGGAATGGGAGATAAATGTTACTGTGTCTTATTTCATAACTTTGGACTTCTCAACCAAGGAAATGCATTATCTATGTGATGAAAACATCACACCATGACCAAGACATTTCACCCTTGATTAATATTTAACAGAAATGTTGCTCCAAGAGACAGGTACAAGAATGTTTACAGCAGCGTTGTTTAGAATGGCCCCAAACTGTAAGCTGAAATGTCCTTTAATAGTAGATATACAAATTATAATTTATCCATACACTGGACTTCTGTACAGTAATGAAAAGGAACAGAATACAGTTACATGCAGCAACGTTGATGAGTTTCACAAATATATAACGTTGAGCAACAGAAGCTACAAACAAAAGAATATCTTATTAGACTGATGCATTTATGTAAAGTTCAAAATATATGCAAAACTAAACTGCAGTGTTTTGATGGGAAAGAAAAGCAAAGAGGTGATTACAATCATAGTTGGGATCATGGTGATCTCTGGGAGAAGGGAAGGATAGTGCCTGGGTGACTTCACAGAGCAGCTCCCAGAGTGCAGGCAGGATGCTGTCCTTGCCCCTACGTAGTGGTTGCATGACCGCTCATTTTGGACTACACCACTGATCTGTACTTTTCTGTTTTGTGCAAGTTCTGCTGGGAAAAGAAAACAGTAGATGTACAGAGTTGGCAATTTATTTTACAGTAAAAATGTTAATATAAAAAGTGATATATGTTTTTCATAGGATACAGTTCAGGCAGTGCAAAAGGCTAGATGGTGAAAATGGAACATCTATCACTAGAGATAACTGGTATTGTTTCTTGTTTATCTTTTCAAAGTTTTTCTATGCATAAGCAATTAGAGATACAGATAGAAAGATAGAGAGACGATAAGGAAGGGGAGAGGGAGGAGATAGAAAGCTGAAAGAGAAAGCAACAAAGAGAGACCTTCTAAAGGAAAAACATACTACACAAAGAGAAACATACTGTATTCACACTGTTCTGCATCACGCCTTTTTCATTGAACTAAATATCTTGTAGCATGTTCTTTTTAATGACAATATTTTACCTGTATAAATCTACCATAATTTCTTTATTATTATTGACAAAAAAAATTTTTTTTTGAGATGGAGTCTCACTCTGTTGCCCAGGTTGGAGTGCAGTGGCACAATCTTGGCTCACTGCAACCTCCACCTCCCAGGTTCAAGCAATTCTCCTCCCTCAGCCTCCCAAGTAGCTGGAAACATAGCTGGTTAATTTTTTCTGTATTTTTAGTAGAGACGGGGTTTCACCATGTTGGCCAGGCTGGTCTCGAACTCCTGACCTCAAGTGATCTGCCCACCTTGGTATCCCAAAGTGCTGGGATTACAGTTGTGAGCCACCATGACTGGCCCATTATTGATAGAATTTAGATCGCTTCCAGTCATTGACCAATACAAAGAACTTTATAATGACCATCTTTATATGCAGTGCACTGATACATGAAAGTATGTGTAGGTAAGTTTCTGGAAGAAACATTGCTAGGTCATAGGACATGTCAATAACTACTGATCTCCAAAATGTTAAATCAATTTACATCCTACCATCAGTGTATGAGAGAATCTGTTCCCCAACACTATCCTCAATACTCTGTATTATTAAATGTTTTGATCTTTGCCAATCAAATATGTAAAAATTGGCCTCCAGTTTAAATTTACACTTCTTTTGTTAAAAATAAGTGTGCATCTTTTCACATATTTAAACACTTTGCTATTTATTTTTCTATGAACTCTTCAGTTATAGCATTTGCCTACTTAAATATTTGGAATAGATAATGCATTTCCTTGGTTGAGAAGTCAAAAGTTATGAAATAAGACACAATAGCATTTCCCTCCCATTCCATCTTCCCCCTACCCAGTACCCCTTTCCTATAAGCAACCAATTCCATGATTTTCATATGTGCCCTTCCAAAGAAATTATATGTGTAAGCACACAAATATATGCATATGTACGTGCATGTGTGTGTTTCCCTCTTTTTTTCCCCAAATGGTAGGGGGGAAGGTGGGATGGGAGGGAAATATTATTGGGTTATTTTTCCCTATACACATTCTTCCGCCAAAGATTTTCAAAGATTTTTGAGGCCTTCCCCAATCCCAGTTGACCAAGTGGAGGCATGCGATAGGCACAATAATTTCTACCTTCTAGATGCAGCACAGGAGGCTTCACTGTGGATGACAGGAAGAAGCCGGGAGAAAGAGGTCTGTTTCTAAGAAGTGTTTCTCATAAGGCTCTGCCCTGAAGCTATTTCTTCCCACCAGAAACCACAGGACCGGATAAACAGCCCCTCCCAAAGTGCTGAGAAAAGCAAACAGTGGATGTACAGCAGTGACCTGAGCACATCGAGACGGGCACAGCACAAACGTGGGAGTCCTAGACAGCAGCAGAATGAAGGATGGCCAGTCAGGGACCACACAGGTGAGAATGTAGCTAGCAGTTAGCACAGTCAGCCTGGCAGTAAACCAAAAGCACAACTCCAACCCAGGAAGGTAGCTGCCAGTCGTCTCCCTGGGTACACAGTGATGCAATGCCAAACTCGCAGAGGACAGACAAGCACGAAACAGATTGTGGGAGTGGGACACAGACTTGCATTGGGAAGATGCAGAGCGGCTGACATTCTAGAAGAGACAGTGAATCAGGCACTGAGGGTGGGGCTTAGTCCCATACCAGGATCCCAACTGAGACATGGCCTCTGGGCACCGTGATTAACCAGTAAGAATTAGTGCTTAAACAAGATCTTACCTGCACTCTGCATATTGTAATTAGCTATGTGCATGTTTAAATTAATTAGGAGACAGTTTTGTATGTACCTTGCCCACAGAATTGTTTGGTTCTGCTCAACTTAAATCCTGCCTTGTTTTTCTATATTGCTAATCAAATGGCTTCATTAATTGTTAGGGCACAGAAACCTCTAAATGAATTACCCGAACTGAGAATGGGTGGTGACTATGAATACTTCCATGGACTAACTTTAGATTAGTTTATTCTTCTAGTCTACTTTGATCAGTACTAAGCACCTACTATGTTCCAGACAATGTGATAGGAGCAGAGGACATGACAAGTGGAGTAAGTACAGTTCCTACACTCAAGGAATCCAGTCTGTTATGGGGAAGAGAGACATAATTAAAATGGATAATTAAAATCCAGTATGAAAAGTGCTGCAATAAAATATATTAACTGAGTGTCTTAAGAGTACAGTGAATGGAGCCACCAATTCTGCCTGAAGTTATCAGGAAAAGATTCCCAGAGGAAATGACACTTGAGCTAGGTCTTAAAAGGGATTTACAGGAGTCTTCTAGGTAGAGAAGTGGAAGAAGGCGTTCTTGGCTGGGAGAATAGTGTATGTATAAAAGCACAGTCATATCTGGGCATAGCATCTCCTGAGAGGACTTAGAAGTTTTTTGCAGCTGAGGCAAATGTGCATGGTGAGAGGAGGTGGGGAAAAGAGGTACGTAAGGCCCAAATTGCTAAAGCATTTGGGAAACCAACAAAACCCAGGCCTGATAGGTTTGACTGATAGGAACTAATGGCCAAGTGTCCACCTAGGAAGGTAATGCAATCAACCTAGGAAAACACTGAGGGCCACCATGATGCAAGCACAGGGAGTATACAATCTAACTAGGACCTTACTGTAATGGGATTTTGCAGGTCGAATTTTGCATATCAGTGAGGAGAAGGAATTAACTCTCCCATCCTTACCCTTAGAGCAGTTATTCTCAACCAAGGGGGATCGGGGCAAAATTGTCCCAGCTGATGGGTGCTGCACGCATCTAGTAAGTAGAGGCTGCTAAACATCCTACCATGCACAGAACAGCCCCACAACAGAGAATCACCCAGTCCAAATGTCAATAGTACTGACATTGGGAAACCTGCCCTATACATAATAGAAATATTTTACCCACATATGGATCGCTCATTGGAGGCACTAGTGCATAATAGTTATGTCCTTTTTTAAATCCAAGAAATTTAGAGTAATTGTCTATATCTGTTTCAGTCTTTCCATCTTTTGCCTCCTGCTCTCACTTTTAGCTTCCTGAACTACCATGTTAGCAGCTTCTTCTGTAATACAGTGTCCTCTCTCAAGTTCTTGGCCTCATGCCACTTTACTCCCATGATACCTGGCATTCATACTAATATTGTGCATCACAGTGTCCAGCATGCTCTTGCTCATGCTTTGTGATTTTAGCCACACATCAGTGCTATGAAGTAAGACACGCATAGTAAGCACAGTTTGCAGGTGAGGATCTCTGGATCACATGACCAGCATGTGCTCAAGTCAGGCCTCCAATGTAAATGGACTCCTGAATCAAAGCCTCCCCACCCCCATATTATAGCAGGTTGCCTTCACACTTTTTAACTGGGGACTAAAATCTGCCTTAAATGTCTGAACAATGGTTAAGCACTTTCAGTGTTTAATGTATTTATGCATTTGATGATTCTTCACTTAACAGCTGGCCTTACCCGGTCTATTTGCTGTATGCTGTGTCTTTCAAAAGACTATTACAGGTAACAATGGCCCTTAGCTTTGATGGCCTCCTTTCATCTGATGACTCTAATGCTTTCTGCAGTAACCACAGTCATGCATAGGATACCTAAAGAGCATCTGCCAAGCCTCAGGATCTGTATGCTTAAGAGGGAGTTCTTGGTAATCATGATTGACTCCCCCTAGAACTGTAAGAGAGTCGAGGGCCATACACTTTAATCATTTGGGCCAATCAGAGTGAGAATTTGACATTGAGACTGCAAATAGGATTTAGCCTCTCCCCAGCTGGCTGAAACTATGACATGTAAACTTGGGACCTATTGGTTTTCATGTCTTTCCAGCACGTGGACAAAAAAATCCAAAACAAAAGTACAAAAACTAGTTTGTAGAAACAGGATAATGAAGCAGATGATTAAAAATAAAAAGAAATGGTTATCTATATACAAAAGAACAAAGTTGGACCCCTTCTTTATACAACACACAAAAAATTAACTCAAAGGGAATCATAGACCTAAATGGAACTGCCAAAATCATAACATTCTTAGAAGAAAACATAGGAGTACACACCAACATGGCACATTTATACATATGTAACAAACTTGCACATTATGCACATGTACCCTAGAACTTAAAGTATAATAATAAAAAAAATAAAATAAAAATAAAAAAAGAAAACATAGGAGTAAATTTTTGTGACCTTGGCGTAGACCATACCTTCTTAGACACGACAACAAAAGCACAAGCAAAAGGAGAAAAATGATAAACTGGACTTCATCAAAATTAAAGACTTTCATGCTTTAAAGGACATTAAAAAATTAAATAACCCACAGAATGAAACAAAATATTTCTAAATCGTACATCTGATAAAAAGAATTGCATCCAGAATCTATCAAGAACTCTTATATTATAACTCAAAAATAAAAGGACAACCCAATTGAAAAGTAGGTTAAAAAGATCTGGATGGATCCAAAGAAGATAATAAAATGCCCCATAAGGTCAGAAAAAGACACTTAACATCATTAGTCGCTATGGATTAATCAGAACCACAGTGGTATACTACTTCCCACCCACTAGGATGCCTATAATCAAAAAAGGAAAAACTAACAATCTTCAGCGAGGATGAGGAGAAATTGGACCTTTTGCACATTACTGGTGGGAATGTAAAATTATTCAGCCACTGTGGAAAACAGCAATTCCTCAAAATGTTAAATGTGAAGTTACCACATGATCCCACAATTCCACTCCTACTTATATATCCAAAAGAAATAAAAGCATATGTTAACACAAAAACTTGTACACAAATGTCCATGGCAGCATTATCCATAAGAGCCAAAAAGTAAAAACAACCCAAATGTCCATCAACGGTTGAATGTAGATAAAGATGGTATATCCATACAATGAAACATGTGGCAATATAAGTGAACAAAGTACTGATAGACACTACAGCATGGATGAACCTTGAAAATATTACAGTAAATGAAAAAAGTCAGACCCAATAGCCCACAGATTATATGATTCCACTTGCATGAAATGTTCAGAATAGGCAAATCGCTAGAGACAGAAAGCAGATAGTGTTCACCATGAGCGGTGGGGTTTGTAGGGCTGTGAGAAGGGAGCCATTGGTCACATGGGACTTCTTTGGGGGATGATTACATGCTCTCAAACTGATTGGGGTGATGATTGCACAACTCTATGAATATACAAAATACTGTTGAATTGTAAACTTTAAATGAATAAATTTTATGACTTGTAGATGGGGTATCTCAATAAATCTGGATGCAGAGAAGCTGAATGGTATTTACAGATTTCAGTCCATTTGCAGATTTTGTACACAGGTTTCCTAAGGCCCAGCTGCACCCAGCCCTTAGGATCTGTGGGATATTACCATATGCTAATAATAATAAAGTCCTCTTTTTTGCATAAGCTGGTTCAAGTGGATCTACTTTATTTGCTACCAAAAGTATGTGCTAGAATTGGATCGCATGCTGAGCATGGATGTTTTTCACTTCAGGAAAACACACTTTGGTTTGTGCTTGAACTGATACTAACTCAGCCTTCATCTCCAGCTTTTGATTTTTCCTACTTGCACCAGAGAGATGTTGTGAAGTGCCAGTGGGATATTGGATATGAAAGCTTTTTGAAAACTTAGAGCAATTTACAAATGCGTGATACCATCTAGTTCCCTACTCTCTCCATTTGATAATTGTTTATTTTCTTCCATTGTTGCATTTGTTTGTTTCCATAGTTGTGTTGCAGTGTCATTTTACAGGCCAAATATATGTTCTTTTGTAAGCAAGTTGATACTCAGTTTGTTAACACTGTCTCCTAAGAATTAAGATGTAAGGTCAGAGTTTACTAACCTTAGAAAAACTGGCAAAACTTCCCATCTGAACATACAAGTGTAGAGATCTTAGAGGAGAAGCAAGGATACAATGGGCTCTACATGGCCACAACAGCATCTGAGAGATCTCACTCTGGCAAAACCATCAGAGAGAATTGGCAACCTATCTTTCCCGGTGCTATCAGAGTGTTACGATGGGATAACCTGGGCCTGTTGCTCTCTTGCTTGAAGGTCTTTAGGCCTTTTTTCGTTTCTCAAGGATAAGTGTAGCATGCATACTTCGTAGTCTGACACGTCAAGGCATTTCCCATCTGTCCCAGCAATCAAGCCTCTCATCCCACTGTAGGCTCTCTTGTATTCTGCACATCACTGTGCTGATTAACTGGCCATTTCCCAACTGCACCACATGTATTCACAACACCAGGCTTCTACATGTAATATCCCCCACTGTGAACCATGCTCATTCATGAAGCCACTCCAGGGTTATTTCTCTTACGAACCTTCCCTGATTTCCTCTCTAGCCTTAACCATCCTTTCTTCTAAGTTCTCATCATGTCTTGGAGAAGTCTCCACTTGCACATATATTGTATTGCCATTGTTTGCAAGGATACCAAAGCTTCTCCTTGCTGAGATTCTTCTACCAACTGTCCTTCACCAGGGCCCCGGACAAGGCTGGCAGGGATTCTAATCAAGTGGACAAATGCCAGGGTATGCAAGGTATGGGTGCTAGGTTGGAGCTTGGTCACAGGGGTAGTTCCAAGGCTAGTAGGCACTTGTGTGATGAATCAAACAGTGACTGCTATGAATGGTTGGTACCTATGCAGCACTTGCTGTTAAGTATCTTAAATATCAACACTGGTGTTGGTTACCCAAACCAGCTTGGAGTATGAAAAGCTGTGATCTCGGGCTTAGCAAAGTGTCAAAAGAGAAGTCAAAGATTGAGAAATAAAAGAAAAAATGAGGTCAGGATTCAAACAGATACGAGAATAGAGCACAAAATCAAGTGAGGAGAAGCACTAAAGTAACACGTGTTTTACTCTGTTATTACTTATTGTGGAATTCCTGAAAATGAGCAGTTTGTAAAATAAAGGAATTTATTTCTTACAGTTTTAGAGGCTGAGAAGTCCAAGGTCAAGGGGCTGCATCTTGTGAGGGCCTTCTTGCTAATGGGGACTTTCTGCACAGTTCAGAGGCAGTGCAGGGCATCACATGATGAGGGGGCTGAGCATGTTAGCTCAGGTCTCTCTTCTACTTCTTCTTATAAAGCCGTCAGTCCCACTGCAGTGATATCCCATTAATTCTTTAATTCTTTAACCCATTAATCTAATTATTGGGTTAAAGAATGAATTAATTATTGGGTTAAAGAATGGATTAATCCTTCTGGCCCAATCGCCTCTTACAGGCCCCGTCTCTTAATACTGCCACATTGGGGATGAAGTTTCACCAAGAATTTTAGAGGAAACAAATATTCAAACAATAGCAATGAAATCTAAGTGGAGGGGACGTGCGGGGAAAAGAATGTGGTCTTTAGATTCCCATTTCCAACCCCAAAGATTCTCCCTACTTGCTTTGAGACCTGACTGTGTGGGTCAACCTCTCTGATTCCCAGTTTCCAAATTGGTAGGACAAATTTAAAACCTCCTTTTCAGAATTGCAGAAAAAGAAAACTAGAAGAATAAACATTTTATTCTTTGTGATAAGCTAATAAAGTCATATAAGGACAGAGAGTTATTCTCTCTAGTTCACCATGTGGTCCTAGAACATTTCAAAGAGCACGCTAGGCTTTCAACAACAAAAACTAGCTATTAATCACCCTGAGAAGCATATTGATAGAAGTACCTGCAAATACTGAGATACCACTCTATGTTTATCAGTGCTTAACACTCTGTGCTAACTTATCATTAATTTGCTTTAGTTCTTTCTCCCCGACTAGGCTGTGGGTTGTTTGAGGACAGGGACTTCATCCCAGTTGCCTAGCATGACGGATCCTTTCTCATAGGCAGTGCTCCATAAGGGAATGGTAAATGATTTAAGGAAATTCACTAAATGGACCTGGGATGAGACTGAGGGAAGATAGCATTAACAAAGTTTCAGAGGCAGAACAATATAAGTAAACACAAAAGTTGGGATTATATTTTCTTTTCTTTTTGAGATGGAGTCTCACTCTGTCACCTAGGTGGGAGTGCAGTGGCGCCACCTGGCTCACAGCAAACTCCGCCTCCCAGGTTCAAGCGATTATCCTGCCTCAGTCTCCCAAGTAGTTGGGATTACAGACGTGCACCACCACACTCAGCTAATGTTCGTATTTGTAGTAGAGACAGGGTTTCACCATATTGTGCAGGCTGGTCTTGAACTCCTGACCTCAAGTGATCAGCCCACCTCGGCCTCCCAAAGTGCTGGGTTAACAGGCATGAGCCACCGCGCCCAGCCACAGTTACATTTTCCATCCCCTGGATGTTATGGAAGGAATGGGAAGTATCTGTGCTCTGCCTCTATCTGAATCATAAAGGATAAGTTAGGAGTTAGCAATGGAAACAACATATGTAAAGGAATCATGGCAGACATTCACATGGAAATGTGAACAAGTGCAAGCAGATACAGCGTGTGGTGCATTTGAAGGAGTGAGGGCTGCAGAGTGTGTGCTCAGGAGTGAGGACTTCAGAATTTATTCCAGGGAAGGGAAAATTATAAATGGAGTTAGGGTAGATAAGTAGAGTGACATAGTTTTGCCATGAAAGAAAGATTGACATGGAATATGAATCAACGAAGGTCAGATAGAGGGGAGATCAGTTAGAAGATTATTGCAATACTCTTCCTGAGAGGTGATAATATCCTGAACAAAGACAGAAGAGGGAGAATAAAGATGGGGCTGATTGGAAAATTCTCTGAGACGATTCCCTAAGGCAGGGATGTGTTTATAAGCACAAACATTTGCTAATGACACTGAAGTAACATATCAAGAAGAAACACTGTTTTAATTAATTAAAACTATCTCTGTTGAGTAATTGCTATTAGGCTCATTTTAACTGAGATATAATTTCATGCAGTAAAAGACACCTTCCTAGTGGACAGTTGTATCAGTTTCAACAAACACAGCCAAATGTGTCACACTCCTATAGTTCCAGCTACTTGGAGGCCATAGCCCAGCTCTGTCACCTTAAAAAATTATCTCAAAGCCTTCTTTACTCAGTTCCTCTCCTCATCCCTAACCCTACCTATCTGTTTTTGGTCCCTATAGTTTTGCTCCTTCCAGAATGTCATATAAATGGAATCATACAGTATGTAACCTTTAAATCTGGTCTCTTTCACCTTTTTTTTTTTTTTTCTGAGACAGAATCTCGCTCTGTCGCCCAGGCTGTGGTGCAGTGGCAGGATCTTGCTTCACTGCAAGCTCCGCCTCCTGGGTTCACGCCATTCTCCTGCCTCAGCCTCCAGAGTAGCTGGGACTACAGGCACCCACCACTACACCTGGCTAATTTTTTGTATTTTTAGTAGAGACGGAGTTTCACCATGTTAGCCAGGATGGTTTCGATCTCCTGACATCGTGATCCACCTGCCTAAGCCTCACAAAGTCCTGGGATTACAGGTGTGAGCCACCGCGCCAGCTGGTCTCTTTCACTTCTAATGTATTTGATATGCATTTTCATACTGTTGCATATGTAAATAGTTTGATGCCTTTTATTGCTGAGTAGTATTGCAGCGTATGAACATACCATCATTTGCTTATCCACTTACCTGTTTAAAGACATTTGGGTTACTTCCAGTTTAGGGCTATTACAAATAAAGTTGTTATAAATGTATACATATAGGTTTTTCTGTGAATATAATTTTTAATTTATCTTGGGTAGAGTGATGGTAAGTGTATGTTTAGTATATGGTAAGTGTATGTTTAACTTTATAAGAAACTGTCAAGCTGTTTTCCAAAGTAGCTATGACATTTTGCACTCCCACTAACAATGAATGAGAGTTCCAGTTGCTCCTAATTCTCACCAGAATTCAGAATTGTCAGTGTTTGTTGTTGTTGTTGTTTGCTTTATTTGGGGTTGTTGTTGTTTATAGCCATTCTAATAGTGTACAGTAGTATCTCATTGTCGTTTTAATTTGCATTTCTCTAATGCTATAATGTTGAGCATCTTTTCATGTGCCAATTTGCCATTCATATAATTGAGTGATGTATGTAATATACTAGAGTGAAATGTCTATGTAAGCCTTTGCTTATTATTTTAAAATTTGGTTGTTTGTTCCTTTGTCTTCTCGCTACTGAGTTTTGAGTGTTCTTTATATATTCCAGATTCAAGGCCTATGTCAGATATATGCTTTGCAATATTTTCTCCCTGTCTATGGCTTGTTTCTTATTCTCTTGACGGTGACTTGCAGAAAATGAAAGTGTTTAATCTTGATGGAGTTCAATTTGCCTTTCTTTTTTTCTTTTATGCTTTGTGCTGTTGGTATCATGTCTGAGAAATCTTTGCATAAGCCAGGGTTACAAAGACTTTGTCCTGCATTTTGTTCTGAATGTTCTATAGTTTTAGATTTGATATTTATGTTCCATTTCAAGCTAATTTTTGCATATGATGCCTGATAGCAGGTTTTTAACTACAGCCTAGAAAATGGTAGTTTGTATTCCTAGTCCCAGGAATTTTGCTTGCAAGCTGAAGAAGGAAGTTCCTTCTCTCCAAACTTTAGGTAAACAGATCAAAAGTGGAAGAGATAACATGTGGCTAGATCCCAGATAACCTGCAAAAATACTTAAAAGTATTTTAAGTAAAACAGTAGATGACTGGATTTCCTAAACACTACATTGTTTATCTAGAGTAAATAATCAGTGAGTCTAGCTTTATCATAATAGCTTGGTTTTTATGATTGCTGTAAAAACGTCCTAGTATAAGACTAAGCTTAAGATGACTCTTCAGTTTCTGTTTTTTTAACCTCCAACTTCAGAGTTAGACTCTAGTGGCAAGTTTATTGTTTGCATGTCCCCTATGCTATTCCCTGATACCTTTTTGGTAATTAAATTAAAGCCCTGACATTCCCCACAAAAATCTACTGTGGTTTGCTCCTCTGACCCCAAGTTCTTAGCCCTGGTGATACATTAATGAAGAGAGCTGTGGGTCAGTTTTATTACCAAAGTGGCTTCTATTTTGATAAAACATTCTTACTAGTTAAGCTAGATAGCAAAGCAGATAGCAGCAATGGATTTCGTGTACATGGGTCAACATAACAGCTGAGGTGTCTTTTTGGTTGCTGCTGTTGTTGTTGTTTTTACAAGATATAACTAAGTGCTTCCAATGAGATGAGGTAACATTTGAACCCTCGGCTAAAGTGGTGTGTTTTGTTTTCTGGCCAGCATTTACAGTGGAGGACTCTAGAACATGTGGCTGAATTTATTGGACTGAGGATTGGAAAGGCTTTTAATTGGCATTTCCATTAACAGAGTTAGGCTATGGGGCAGGTCACAAGGTTCTAGTCTATAAGGGATAGAAAAACACCATTGTGATCTCAAACCAGACTGGAAACAAAAAGAACTTATTTTATAGAGTTCTTCTCATGAAGAAAACTATATGTGACTGAAAGAATTTTTATGGGCCACCTAAAGGGTATATGGGCTATATCTACCAGAATAAAAAAAGAAGGTGGTCCAGGGACAACAGTTTGTAAACTGTCTGCTAAGGAGGGACAGACAGGTCACCTTCTTTCCTGGAAGGGGCTTGCACAGGAGACCCTAGATCTTTCTCAGGACTTGTTTGCAGCCACTCTCAGCCTCTTCCCTAAATGAATGTCCAATATCTCTTTTTAAGACATCACATTAAGGTCACCCCAGATTATGAGCCTACCTGGAGGTTCACAAATCTGGCTTTGCCTTGACCTAGAAGTAGTGGATGACTTTGCTGACACTTTAATTCAGATAGTCACAGGACTCAGAGAGATATTTAGTAAAGACAGATAGTATCTCATTCAAATTCAGTGTTCAAGCAAAGCTTGAGCAAAGCTTGAGCAAAGCTTCAGCCTTTTAGGCACTGGTTATGAGAAATGTTGCATTTGGAATTGAAAACTGAGGTTGGTTTGTTGGTTAGTCGGCTGGTTGGTTGATTCAGGGATTGTATTGTGGTTGGGGGAGGTATCCTTTAAAGGACACTTCCCAAGGCCCCTGCTGAATCTCTGCCCACATCTAATGTCCCCCCAAATCCCGGAGGGAGTGAAGAGCTGACCTGCTTTTCCTTGCTACCCCTACCCCAGTAGCACCTGAGTTAAATGACTCTGTGAATTAAATGGCCAAAAAGGGAAGTCAAGAAGGCTGGTGAGTGGGGTCTGCACAGATCTGCCTCGGACAGAAATTTATTGCAACAATTCAGTGTTGGCTTCAGAACTTCAGGTTCATATTAGCTTCAAATCTCCATTCTACAGTATTTCCTTAGCATTGTGGCAGAAAAATCTGAAATGTTTCCTTTTGTTCTACGTTGGGTGAATTTCCTGAGAATGTACAAGAAATATACATGACAATTTCAAGGATGACTATCACCCAAGCCATTTGGTAAGGGTGTAATCTTCCTTAGAAAACGAAGCCAGCTTATATTTGTTGTCCATATTTCTGCTAATTCTGTGAGGACATGTAAACTATGTACTCATATTGTATTTAAATGAATCATTCTCATGACAAGAATCTGAAAGTGCTGCCAACCACTGGGCATCTGAACCTCCACGGGCTGCCAAGGAGTGCAGCAACTGACAGTGGTTGGTGTGGACTTCAGCAAATAACGTGCTGCCTGGATGTTTCTTTGGCCCCAGTCATAAAGTGGTGGCATCAACGTTTGCTACTGTTGCCTGCCACTGCCGCTACACACACACCCAAAGCAGGCTCTGAAGATAAATAATAATTTGTTGTGAAGTCACTGGGAATGAAAGGTACTAAAACAACATAAAGGGGCTTTAGTGAACCAACCTCCCACCCTGCAGACTCTGCCAGGTGAGAAAGAAGCACCCATTATTATTAAATGCTGTCCTGGACAGGAGCCAGGGCACCCAAGACTCTTTCTCTCTAGCACTATTAAATGCATGAGAATCAAAAGAAGGCAATTTCCCAGCTCTAGTCAGCCCTTCATTACAAGCCAGCTCTGGGGGTAATTATCCTCTTCCTCAGAATTATTTCCTGCCCCTGCATCATCCCTACCTTACATCTTTGCTATGACTTATCCTCCAAGAAGCACAATACTCCTACCAGTTCCTCCCTCCTCTTGAGAAACCTCTACACCTCGGATTCCTCTGCTTGTGATAACAGCTATGATTTACTTCAGTCTTTTTTAACTAGCCCTCCAAGTGCCAATTTTTGAAGGATAGCCTTCTGCTGCTAAGCACACATGCTAATGGACATAAATCTGTAAGCAGTTTTGGGAAGTGATTAGGAAGAAAAAGATACTCCATTTGTTGCAGAGGTGATGAGGCAGAACACAAGAGAGGCTGGGGAGGAAAGCTATCCAGCCAGCTGCTCAGAGAGCCTCATAGGATGCCACCCCCTTAACGGGGTCCACATATTCCAAGAGCTGGACCACAGAAAATGAAAAGTAGAAAGTGAATTATCTGTTTTCCACCATGGATCAAACTCAAGGTAAATAACTCATAGTAAGCAAACTCATAAGAATGGTTACAAAATAAGAGTTTCTGCTCACAAGATTTTAATAAGGTTAAAGAGAACATCCAACTAGACCCACATGTTTCCATCTGCTATCAAACATGTTATTCTCTTAAGAAAATTCTCCCTGGAAGACAAATGATAAATGAATGTTAATGCATTGTTTTTCAGAAGTGTGTCCTCAGATGGGCAGCATCAGTAGCTTGGGAAAGCTTGTTAGGTTCTCTGTGGATATAGCCCAAGAATCAATGCAAACTCTCCCAGGGATCCTTATGCCTGCTGAAGGATCCACTGATATAATGGGCATGGAACTTGCACAAAAAGAGTTGCACAGAAAATCCATTTATCCAGCAAGCATTAGTGAGTCCCTCCTCTGTGGGAATGCAGAAATTCAAAGAAAAGTCATTTTCCTAAAGACAAAAAGTCCTCTCCCTAGGAAATAAGTGTGTAGAGATTTTAAATGCAACGGAGGATGGCATGCTAGAGCTACAAACAGGCTTCTGCTGAACACCAGGGAAGAAACTCCAGACTGGATTAAGAGAATGTAAGAAAAGAAAGAAAACCAAAAGACTTTCTGTGGGAGGTAGGGGTGGGTTGATACCTGAAAGACTTTTAGTGGAAGAATATAAATTAGATAGATAAACTGAGGTGTTTATAATAAAGAAAAATTGTGAACAACTTAAGAACCCAACAATAGAGAACTAGTTAACCATTGAAGTTGAAATGTACAAGTTTTTTTTTTTTTTTTTTTTTTTGGTCGGGGGGTGCTGTGGACAACCCTTCCTGTTTGATATTTAAACAAAATATTAAGCAGGAGCCTTATATGTAAAGCAGCTAAAAGCAAAATTGTACTTTCTGAACTGAAAGTGAGGAGTCCTCAGCTGCTTCCCCCATCTCTCATGGTACCTCCTGCAGCGTCCCTGGTCAACCTGAGATTAGGTTGCAATGCAAAAATACTTGCTGTAAAATAAAATGGAACACTATGGAAAAGTCTCCAGGGTGTGCTAAGTGAAAGGAGCAGATTACTACCTGGGCAGCCTCTTTCCAAGGTCATCTTCTCTGGGTATGTGCACATCCCCAGGCCCAGTGGGTGCACAAAAGGCAGGTGTTTGGGTTTTGGGAGGCAGGACATGCACAGGCTAGGGTGATCACGCAAGCGCTTGCCAAGCCTCCCCAGAAAACAATGGGGGCAAGCCAGGTGCTGGGTTGGGCCACATTTGCTCTCACTTTACTCCCCTACTTCATCATGGAAGTCACAAGACCCCAAGAATTGCATTTTTGACTTTAGGCTTCCAGGATGCTTTGAAGGTTAATGTGTCAAGGTAGATGAACAAAACATATTTTATTCAACAGTTTGTTAGCTTGACTTTTGAATACTGAGACCGATGGTGTGTGGGCCTCCATTTGCATTCTCGTCCAGGTCTCACAAATGTTGGGATAGACTTATTTTACTTAATATGTAGGTGTTGCTCCATGTTCTCTTTCAGTTTGTGTTTGTTGAATAAATGTTGAATGAATAAAATGTTTTATTTTAAACTTTCTGTGTCATTACAGTATAAGTGTGTCTTTTTAAAAAGCATGTAGTTCAATACTGTTTTTAAACTAATCTGATCATTGGTTCTCTTTCTTAGGGAATTTACTTATTTAATTTGTCATGGCCAATGGCTCTTCTTACTTATCTTCTTTTATACTTTCCATTTCTTATGCTTACTTGGTTTTTTTCTCCCTTCTCTATGTTTTATTATAGGTTAATCCTCCCTCAATGACTTGAAACGTATACACTCTGTTTTAATTCTATTTCATATTATCTTTAAGTTAAAAATTTTTTTCTACCAAAATTAGAAAATGAAAAGGTAGCCAGGCGCAGTGGCTCATGCCTGTAATCCCAACACTTTGGGAGGCCAAGGTAGGCAAATCATGAGGTCAAGAGATCGACACCATCCTGACCAACATGGTGAAACCCTGTATCTACTAAAATACAAGAAAATTAGCCAGGCATGGTGGTGCACGCCTGTAGTCCAGCTACTTGGGAGGCTGAGGCAGGGTAATTGCTTGAACCTGGGCCACTGCACTCCAGTCTAGTGACAGGGCAAGACTCTGTCTCAAAAAAGAAAGGAAAGGAAAGGAAAGGAAAAAGGAGAAGGAGAAGGAGGAGGAGGAGGAGGAGGAAGAGAAGGAGAAGGAGAAGGAGGAGGAGGAGGAGGAGGAGGAGGGGGAGGAGGAGGGGGAGGAGGAGAGAGAGAAAGAAAGAAAGAAAAAGAAAGAGAAAAAGAGAGAAAGAAGGAAAGAAAGAAAGAAAGAAGGAAGGAAACAAAGAAAGAAAGAAAGAAAGAAAGAAAGAAAGAAAGAAAAAGAAAGAAAGAAAGAAAGAAAGAAAGAAAGAAAGAAAGAAAGAAAGAAAATGAAAAGGTATCTTTTGACTCTTTTGCTTGAAGAAGAAACTTATTCCAGTTTTGTTTCCTTGAAATTTATTCCAGTTTTATTTCCTTCTGTTCTTCTTTTTGGCAAATGTAAAATAAGGTTTTTCAAACCAGATTATTACATTTTTCATTTTGTAGAATCCTTTTAAGAAATCATTTTTGATATTAGAATTTCATTCTGTAATGATATTTATTCTTTCTACTAAACTATGCTGTTTTTGAGATCTTAATTTGGTGAAATTCTCAATAAGGAAAGCATATTTCAGATAATTTTTAATTGAAATGATAGTTGAGATAAACTGCATGTGTAGAGTCACATGCAGTTGTAAGAAATAATAGAGATCCTGCACAGCCTTTCTCAGTTCCTCCCCATGGCAACAACTTATAAAATTCTGGTACAATATCACAACCAGGACAATGACAGGGATGCAGTCTACAACTCATATTCGGATTTTCTTATACTTGTATTCACTCACTGGTGTTTACATGTGTTTAGTTTTATACAATTTTATCTCATGTGACAGTTCCTGTATTCACCACCACAGTCAAGATACAGAACACTTCCACCCCCACAAAGATCCTCCTCTTGCCTTTTTATAGCCATACCCACCCCCTCCTTTATACTCCCCTATTCCATCCGGTTTCTAATCCCTGGCAAGGACTAATCAATTTTCTATTTCTTTTTTTGTTTGTTCGTTTTCATTTCAAGAATGTTACATAAATGGAATCCTATAGTATGCTGGTTTGGAGGACTGGCTTTTTCCATTGAGCATAATTCTCTGGAGAAGTATTGAAGTTGCTGGATATATCAATAGCTTGTTCCTTTTTGTGGTTGAGTAATATTCCATGCTATGAATGTGACACCATTTAAGCATCCATATTTTGGATGACATCTGGCTATTTCCAGTTTGAGGATCTTACAAATAATTACTTGGGGATCTTACAAATAATACTGCTATAAACATCTGTGTACAGGTTTCGGGTGAACGTAAGTTTTTTTTTTCTCTGGGATACATGCCAAAAATCCGGTTGCCAGGTCATATGGCAATTGTATGTTTAGTTTTATGAGAACCTGTGAAACTTTACCAGAGTGGCTGTACCATTTTACTCAAGCAATTTTAAAAAGAAAGATATGAATTTATACTTTCTGGGCTCTTACTTATCTCAGAATGTCTTTCTTTTGCCTTCATACATATAATAAATTGGCTGGGAAAATATACTCATTTCACATTAGTTTTTCCTTAAAATTATATAGAATTTCTTCTAACATTTTCTGATAGTCTATGCTTCAGAGAAATCTGTTTCTAGCTTAATTTTTGTTCCTTTGCAGGCAACCAGTTTGTTTTGTTTTGATATTTATAAGATGCTTTTTTTCCTTTGCTTTTAAAATCATGGGGTATATTAAAAAAAAACAGTTGGTCTTTGTTTTAGCTCAGAAAAAAACCAAAAAACCTAAACTATGTGTTTGACCATTGAGTCTGTTGTTCTTGGCTCTACCATTCTTTGTCTGCCATATTTATTACCTACCCGCTCATCATTTTCTTGTATTTGTTCTTTATTTTTACATTCCGTGAGAGCATCTCAAGTTTTTCCCTTGCATCAGTGATTTACTTTTCCACAGTGTCAATTCAGCTTTGGAGCACCTTCATCTGGATTTAAATTCTGCCACTCAATTTTAATGCTATTTCAAACTCTCCATATCTCACATAACTTTCATTTCACATCATTCTGTTGTCTTAACCTCAGAATAGCCTCACTACTTCTCTCTGCACCTACTTTAAGAGATCAAAACTTCTCACATTCACTTGAAATCACAGAGGATGCTTCTTTTGAAACTAGTTCTCATAATAAATCATTTTCAAAAACCTGGTTTTTCCTAAGCTTTTAAAGTGATGTTTTCTTCTCTTGTGCTGCAGTATTTTAAATTTTTTAAACGAGGAAAAATTTACATAACATAAAATTCACAATTTTAACCTGTCGTAGGTGTACAAATCACTGGCTTTTAGTATATTTACACTGTGGTGCAATCACTAAGACCACTGTCTAGTTCCAGAACATTTCATCAGCCAAAAAGGAAACCCTACACCCAGTAAGCTGTCACTTCCCTTTCTTGCCTACTCCCCTGGCAACCACGAATCTGTGTTCTGTCTCCATGGATTTGCCTATTCTGAATATTTCATATAAATACCATCGCATAATATGTGACTTTTTGTGCCTGGCTTCTTTCACTTAGCGTAACGTCTTGCAGTATTTTTTCACTCATAGACTTTTTATTTCTTAGAGCAATTTTAGGTTCACAGCAAAACTGAGCAGAAGGTCCAGAGATTTCTCATATGCTTCCTACTCCCACATATATGCAGCTCCCCCCACTGTCCACATCCCCCATCAGAGTGGTGCATTTGTTACAGCTGATGAACCTACATTGACACATCATGATTACTCAAAGTCCATAGCTTTCATTAGGGTTCATGCTTGGTGTTATGTTTTCTGTGGGTTTGAACAAATTCATAATGACGTGTCTCCACCATCAGTATTATATGGAGTAGTTTCATTGTCCTAAAAATCCATCTTATTGAAGTATTTTTTTAAAGTTAGTTTCTTATGTGATCATTATTCTCACTCACATAGATTAACCTGGCCACTACGTTTGTCAAGAGAGAGCATAGCTGAGTTGCCTCGCAGGTATTTTCTTGGCAGTCGGAAAAGCCCCTTCTCCACTCTACAGCTGTGGAGCACATAGAAGTGGCAAGACCTTATTCCAGGCCCCAGTGCCTGTGGCTTTCATCTCAGTGCAATTGTCTGGATCAGACTTTCACTTCTCCCTCTCATCTCTCACCTCCACTGGCTAACTCAGAAGCCTGCATTGTTTTCAGAAAAAGCAGTTGACCAGTTTAAATATGTGTTTCGTAATAATAGCTTTGAAAATAGGCTTCTTCTGAAAAGCTAAGGAGCAAAAGAGATGTTTTTGAAATAACAAGAATTCTGTGTTTGAGATCGTTTGTGTAACTAGAAGGCAGAACAGCACAGTGCTTGAGAACTGAGGTTCAGGTGCCTGAGGGCTTTGGTTGCATTCTACTCTGCCCTGTACAGAAAGGCCACAGGCACATTTCATAACTGCTCTGTACTTTAGTAGAGGAAAATAATAATTCCTGACACTGTCGTTTGGGGAATTAAATGAGTGAATACTCATTTGCAATGAGTATTACTTCGTCCTCATTTGTAATGGGCATTAAATGAGCAAATACTCATTTGTTAATACTCTTTGTTGTTAATGTGGCTTTTAGAACTACCCAGTGTACAGAAAAAAAAATAGGATGATAATTTGTATTGGAAAAAATAAGTTGATAATTGTTCAATTAAAGCATACATTTTCAATCAAAGCATACATTTTCAATCAAACCATATGACAAATAATTGCTCATGCCCCATATTTTCTGACAATTCAGAGAGCCCATGATTCTCTATATTTCTTTCATTTCGGTGTTCAACATATGGAAGAAAAGGAAAGCAACTCAATATCTCTCATTTCTTTCTTCTACACACAAGGTTTATTCCTGATCATCTTCCTCTACTCCCAGAAGTAGTCTTGCCCAATATCAACTCTGCCATCCTCAAAATAAGCACACTGTACTTTAAGCTATGATCTCATCATGATCAGTGTACCTGAATAAGAAAAACATGTTCTCAGTCAGGGTGTATCTCTGCTTGATCCAATCCTGGTCACCTTCCTGGAGTAGGTAGGAAGCAATTAAATCAATCTTTGAGATGATGATGCCGGGAACCTTTTAAGTTTCCCAGGTAATTCTACCATGAGACCAAAGATAAGAACTGTTCTTCTCAATAATCAATTCTTAAAAGTTCCTTCCAGCTCTACTAGTCTCTGAACTGAAGTCAATTATTTTATCCTTCTTTTTAACCAGAGTTCTTGACTTCTGTCATTGCAGAAAGGAGCACATCATAGACTCTTATTTGTTCCAAACTTTTGACATAGCCACATTTGGGCAAGGATCCAGGCATATATTCCTTCAAAGAAAAAATATTTTCCAGCAAAAAAGTTGACAGTACTTGGAAATCTAAGGCATTCTAAAAATATCTTTTCTTGGGACTCCCAGCAGGCTGAACTGATTCAGATGGTCCCCATTTTAAAGAATGTGAAATGAAAAGGTCATGGAGGCCTTGGGTCTTACACATTAAGAACAAACCAGCCACCTACTCAACTAGACAAAAGGCTTCTACTGACTTCAAGAAGAGTGACTTTTTCTGCCGAAAGCTGTTTCTGCCTACTTGGGTTTTCAGAGCTAAAAATAACAAAGATTTTTAAAATATTGTATGTAAGCCACAAACACTATACAAGGATCACATCCTGGCCAATTTTCATATCCCATCAGTAGCCTGGTGGACTGACCATCTTGGCTATGGTTTTATAAATGGCCAAAAAATTGTGTGTGCCTTAGTTCCTGCCTATATAGAAGTATCTAATTCCAGAAAGTTAATACAGGTGATTAAATAGTGGTTGACTTTAACTCCCACAAAATGCAACCATCTGGATACCTATTATATGGGGAATATTACTGAACAGAGAGCTCTAGAGTTGGATCTCACTTTCTTATTTACTGAGCATTTGCTTTTTCCATATTATGTAACCTCTCAGAGACCTGGTTTCCTTAGTGCTTGGCACCTGAATTGTCAGTATCAGTAATTGTATGAATGAAAGAATGACTGAATGAATGACTCTTAGCTCCCACTACCTATCAGGATTTTGGCAAGTACCATGTCAGAAACGATGGGTCAAAATGTTTACAAACTGAAAAATATCATAAAAAATGTAAGATGTTGTTATTGTTGAAATCAATAATAATAATAGTAACCTAATACTGATTATGCAAGCAAAAAAAAAAGTCTTATTTTGTGCAATCAAACACTGCCTCAAAATCCATGCTGTTGATTTCCTATGTTATATTAATTAAAGAATCATCATTTTTAGAAGTTTGTAGTTACACAAAATCTAAGCACATTTAGAATATGCTTTTTTGTTGGTTTTTTTGGTTTGGTTTTTGAGTTAGGGTCAGGCTCTGTCACTTTGGCTGGAGTGCAGTGGCATGATCACAGTTCACTGTAGCCTCAACCTCCTGGGCTCAAGCAATCCTCCCACCTCAGCCTCCTGAGTAACTGGGACCACAGGCAGTGGCCACCAAATCCAGCTAATTTTTTTTTTTTTTTTTTTTCAGAGTCAGGGTTTCGCTATGTTGCCCAGGCTGGTCTCAAACTCCTGGGCTCAAGCAATCCTCCCGACTCAACCTCCCAAAGTGCTGGGATTGCAGGTGTGAGCCACTGCACTTGGCCTAGAAAGCGCTTTAAAACTTAATAATTCTTTATACAATAATAGTTTTTTATTCACATGGGAAGCATCCGTTTAGATGGCTGGGCAAGGTGACCAGAGAAAAAGGCAGAGGTGAGAATTGATGCGCTGACAGTGAGAAAGAGGACTGGGGAAAAAAACTATTAAAACTTCTGGATTCAAGGACTAGATTATGATTACCTAATGTAGATGCAAGTATCCCACTCTTAGAAACCCTAAGGATATCATTTTATTACAGCGTTTTGCAACAACTGATATTAATAGTGATGACAAAGGCCACATAATTAGTATGAGTATACGCTAGTTAAAAACCAAAGAAATGATTAGTACACATCTTTGGAATAATTTCCATTAAAAAAACTCTTCTTAAAAATTTTGGTGCTTTAAAGAGCAATTCTCAGTTTGTGGTCCAGAAATATTACATCTTTCTATATTTCATTCCTCATGGGTCAAGTTTTCTCTGCCTTAAAGACTGGTACTAACTCCAAGCAAGAACTTTCTTTGTCTTCCCTCCCAAATTGAAGGCACATCAGCTTAAGGGTTCTCCAAGCATAGTTCTGGGGACCTGCTAACACACCTTCTCAGAGATATAAAAGTCCATTTGTGAGTTCTTTTTGGTGGCTGACTCATAATTCCATAGAACCTTACCACTTAGAGCTATTCTTTATAACTTCCTAATTGAGATATTAAGGATAAATAAAATTTGATAATTCATGGACTAAAATTAGCAAGTTCTTTGAGTTTACTGAGAATTCTAAATTAGTATCTTTTTAAAATACAGCTGCCATACAAGGCTCTAACTTTACAAATACCCTACTGTGCATACACATACAGACTGTGAACTTTCCATTTGAGGAAACGAGGTACTTTGTTATCAATTTGTGCTTTTTGCTGTCTTAAATTCACTGTAATTTGTAATTGCTCTCATTTTTTACTTTTTTAAGTATAAATTACTCCTTGACCTGATCATTTGTTATGTTGTGAGTTGATTGGTTAGTCCCACAGTGTGGTGAGACAGCTGGATCAGCAATTTTTCTGACATAAAACTTCAAATTACTGGCCTTTACCACATACATATTTTGCAATTCAAGCATGACTCACTTTCTATTACTAATACGTATATGGAAAATTATCCCACTTTTTGTTTTGTACAATGCCGGTGCTATGAAGTTAACTGTATTAACATTACTGGACTATTTTTTAAGTTTACTGAACACAATTTCATAATATAAAACTTTGCATAGAAGTTAATAATTTCACAGTAAATATTAAGCAATTCATATATGCTTCTACCAAGTTTATTTGCGCATTTTATCCTTCCTTCTTTGTTACCTCAAAGTTATTTTCTACTGAAGAGTAATAATGGGAGTTAAGGACAGGGGGGCTTCTGTCCACTTCAGAATGCTGAGATTAGGGGTGCGGAGGAAGGGGAGAACAGAGTCTTTAACCAAAGAACAAAACAAAACAAAACAAAAATGCCAGGGAGCCTTAAAAGGTAGTTCTCTAAGTTACCAAAATCATATTGTTCTCCAGAATGTATACTATAACTAAAGCAGTGTTGTACATAGAGACCCATCCAAATTATGTTTGCCCACGAGCTCCATAAAGAAGCCAAATATGTGTAACTCTGTTGCCCTGCAACAGGCATCTCCTAACTCCTCTGGCTGGTCCTCTCACTATGCAGAGGCAGATTTACGTCCAGATCATTTTAATCAAACCGAGGTTCTCCGTTGGCCAAGTAAGTGTGGGAATGGCATTCCCCAGAATGCTGTGCATGGCTTCCTCCCCGCCCCGGAGGCAGATTCTAGCTCCTTGCCTCTGTGTTCTAGACTGAGTCACAGGTATCCTCTCAGGCATCCTTGCTCCCTCTTGCTGCTTTTAGTTGCAGTGCACTGCTTTCTGCCTCGTGTTTCATTCTCAGCTTTGCCTCTTTATCTTTGACACTATTAACCAAGCAAAACTCCTTTCTCTTCGATTCATAACCTGAACTTGGGCCTATATGTTACCTTGAAGATCTTACCTGGATAGTCCACTTAGAAGGTGGTTTGATCCACTTTTTAACACCTCCAGCAAAAGATCTGTTTCGCAGGTAAGGGCATTGCTTCTAGTTGGGCTCTGGAAGTAAGTGCAAGAGCCACCAGTCTTGGGGCCAATTCTCTGACATATGAATCACTGTTACCAGCATAAACGAAAGCCTATCCTGTTAAGTATCTGCTTGGACACAATGTACCACTGCTAGTCTGGTTCTCCATTCCTACTGAGTATCAGAAAACAATGTAGAAACCTATGGCAGGGAAGGGAACCCACAGAGTAAAGTGATGGCCCCCAGATTCTCTGGTTGAGTCAAATGCTGGCTCTGAGTCAGGGGTCATGGAGTGGAGAAGAGATGAAATGTCTTTCATCCTTACGTCCATCAATTTTATGAGCCAGAATGCTGTGTCTTACCAAGATGATGGGTAGGCAAGCTACCAGTTCTCTTTCTGCCATCCATCTCCACTAATCTTACAGTTTGTGAAAATTCCTCAAAGATTCTCTGTCAGCTAATGTTTTTTTGAGAACTATTTGTGTTTCCGCATCAAGTTTAGTGAGAAATTATAAAAGGTCACGACTTTTTAAAGTATATTTAACAAAGTATTTAAATTGAAAACAGGGACCTCCAATTTTAAAATAAATTTTTGACATTTTTCTCCCGCAGTTCTATCACATTGACCAGAAAAAAAAAAATTAAGGCAGCTCTGAAAACCAGGATCACAGGCAACATTTTGGAAAGTTCTTAGACGTATTCCTAAAAATTACTACCAAGTACATTTAGTTGTGGCTGGATTGAAATGCAGAATGGGTTTGTACATGCTTTGCCCTTCAAAATATAAGATTTCCCTTTACAAAGTAGGTAGGACAAAGGTTCAAACTTCCCTCACTGTCTACTTCTAGCTGGGACATATGTGTTCTATAACTGATGGGAAAAAAAGAAAAAGAAAATGTGTATAGCCGTTACTGCCGAGGCACCGATTTCTGACACACACATTTATACTCATCAGATCCATTCAGTGCTCCACCAGTTATCACTATTCCCTTTTTACATTTGTGCCGAGGTTCCAGCTCAGTGGAGAAGCAGATCCATTTCATGGACAGAACTTCCTGCCCACTCCTAAGGGACACTGCTTCCTTCGGTTCAGTGCTGGTACTAAACTGAAGAGCAACCCAGCCCTACAGTCAATTCTCTGACAACGTGAATCACAGGCATCTACACAAACCCAGCCCTTGAAGTGAACTCTTCGCATCTGTGTTCTATGCGTAAGTAAGAAGCAGAAGAGAATACATTTTACCCAGAGGTATATAGTTCCTTTCACATAAAATGCTATGGGTAGGAGTCAAGATATAAAGACCCCTGGGACAGGGGACCCTGGGCTGGGAGTTTTCCCTGGATGTATATGTTGAAGAGAGTCTATACTTACATAAAATATATGTGTTTCCCTAATTTTTAGAGAACCGAGCAGAGAACAGGTGAATATTCCAATTAAATCCAGAAGAATCAAACAAGATGAATAATGAGAAAAGGGAAGTAATTGAGTGCATTGACCTGCTCCACTGCCTTCCATCTGGGAGAAGTCTTCATGGACCCAAGTGTAGGCGTACAGGACCAAGGGTCTGGGGCAGGGGGCGTCTCACCATATTTAAGGATAATTAAAGAGAAAACAACCACAATAATGGTGTAGTATCTATGGGGGAAATACAGCACCACAAGGAAAAAGTATTATCTGGAAGTTTTGGAGGCACAGTTCACCTCTGGTAATTATTTTTGACAAGACACACGAGAACATTTCAAAAAAGGGCTGATTGGTGTTCCCAGTAGGACATAGGAATTTAAAGCTCCCGGGGAAAGGAGAATAGACTTCTGTGAAAAGGTCAAAGATAAAGAAGAGATATAAAACCAACAGCTTTAAGAAGCAGACTGAGAGGGAAATTGATAGTAAAACAATACTATTGCTTTATTTTCTTATATGTATACATATACATATATACATAATATATATCACGTATAATGCATAAAAATGGAACAATGTAAGTTAAAATACTAATAGTAATATTAAGGTTAATAGTTGGATTCTTCATGATTTTCAGCATTATTTATGTTCTCTAAAGTAAGCATTTTTATAAATAGAAAAAATAAAAGTGATTATATTAATGCTGTTTTAATTATAAAGACCATATAATAATGTAATAGAAAAAATTAAAAATAGGAAAAATGTATAACTCAATGACCCTGTTACCCTTTTGTGAACCCTCTGCCTTGCTTCTTTCATATTAATATTTTACATTTTAATAATACTATACATTAATTTTGTTTTTTATGTTTTCAATTTATGTTATTTAAGGATTTCTGTTCATTTTGTTTTGCTGCATAATCTTTATAAGTGTTTACATCACAGTGGCAAGACATTCCACCAAAAAGGTACATAATAATGTGTTTAATGATTCCCTTATTGATGAACATTTAACAGACTTTCAAATTTTTTATCATGAATGATGGAAAATAAACACCTTTGCATAAACAGTCTTTTAATTCTTTTAGATTAATTGCTTAATTTAGATTCCCTGCAATAATTATTATTCTTATTTAATCCCAACAATAATTCTTCTAAATTAAACTTTATATCATTTTCATGTTACAGAAGAGGAAATTCAGCCTTAGAGAAGGTAAGTATCTTGCCTCAAGTCTCACCAATGATGTGTGCTAGAGTCATGCTCACACCAAGCAATTTGCAAGGTCAGTTCACACTGCCCTATTATTTCAAAGATTATCATTGCTAATAGCCATATCTAAAAGTTCCCACTTTATGGAATCTTTACTGGCAACTTGGTATTTATGTTACATTTTTGATAATTTAACAAGCAAGGGGGAAAATGATATGAAATTTTTGTCCTAATCTCAGCATGCTACATAAAGGCATTGATTTCTTTATTAAATATTGAGATCATTAAGAGTATTGTCTAAATATAGAGCAATTTCCTCTGAACAATGAGTAACTAGACTCCCTCCTACTCATCGTATTACAGATTCAGGTAAGTAGGATCTATTCAAAACAAAAATCAAAGCAAAGCTGGGCACAGTGGCTCATGCCTATAGTCCCAGTTACTTGGGAGGCTGAGGTGGGAGAATCACTTGAAGCCAGGAGTTCAAGACCAGGCTGGGCAATGTAGCAAGATCTGTTCTCTTAAAAAAATTAAAAATAGGAAAAAAAAAATCAAAGCAAAATGAAAAAACACACAACTCACCCTTGCCATGTGATGCTCTGTATCACCTCAGGACTCTGCAGAATCTTCACCAGCAAGAAGGCCCACACCAGATGTAGCCCCTTGAACTTGGACTACCTAGCCTCCCGAACTATAATAAATACATTTCTTATCATAGTTTAATAAGTAAATAAACTATAATAATAAATATATATGAGAGAGAGAGAGCCCAAAAGAATTTACACTAAAACTAAAAATTCTTGCAAGAATAAAATTAATGTACTAAGAATAATCTATGTGCCATGTGGATACAATGTTGTTGTTGATGTTTTATTTTTTTGAGACAGAGTGTGACTCCTGTTGTCCAGGCTGGAGTGCAGTGGCATGATCTCAGCTCACTGCAACCTCTGCCTCCTGGGTTCAAGCGATTCTCCTGCTTAGCCTCCCGAGTAGCTTGGATTACAGGCATGGGCCACCATGCCCAGTTAATTTTTATATGTTTAGTAGAGACAAGGTTTCACCATGTTGGCCAGGCTGCTCTGGAACTCCTGACCTTAGGTGATTCACCCACCTCTGCTTCCCAAAGTGCTGGGATTACAGTTGTGAGCCACTGGACCTGGCCTGGATACAATATTTTAAATATAAATCACTAGACTAAAAAGCTTCTTCCAAAGGTCCCAGAAATAAAGGACTGTGGATTAAATGGACAGGCGTTTTGCATGAAGGCCATGACTTGAAACTGAAGGTTTTCACGTAATGGTAGCCCTTCACAGTCTCAGATTGCTTTATATAAAAATTGCCTGTGTTCCTGAGGGAAAAAGGAGAAGTCATAAATAAGTTGCCAAAATGAGTTGTAAGAGAGTAAGGAATAAAGTAACCCCTCTGTATCTACATAACATCCAGACTGCAAAATACCTCTTTCATCTCTTTCATCCTAAAGTGTTCAATTCCTAGCTGTAAAACACCACGACCATCAGAGGACTGTATTTGTCATAAAAATGAGAGATTTTACATTTTGGCTTGGGGACACTTCTCAAAATAGGCCCCATTATTGCCACACGTGCCTTCCTACTTGAACTCCTCTCTTTACCCATCAAAGTCCTCCCATGGAATCATGCAGGGAATAGGGTAGAAAAGGGGCTCAGGGATATACCAAGGAGGCCCTGATTGTGGTGGGCTGAACACAGGCAGACCTCCCCCCGACGACACACACACACACACACACACACACACACACACAGACGGGGCATGCATCTGAACCACAGACCAAGCAAGAGGGCTCATCAGCCTTCATGTCTGCATGCCATGCACAGACACTGCTAGACTCTGCCTCCCACACCTTCTGACTGTTTGCCAATTCCACATTGGCAATTTGCTTTGGATTCCATTTCTGGTTTCCAGGTCCTTCCTTGAACTTGATACTTCAGGTCCTCTCATGCTCCCACAACTATTACTCACCCTTTTCCCTCATGCAACTGCCATAGTTACTCAGCTCTATCTATTCCCATGTGGAACCCTGGCTAAGAGAACCAATTGCTGAGCCTAAAGCAAGCTCTTAGTTTCTGACTTTCTTGGCTTGGAAGGTCTGATAACCAGGATCCTGTAGATGGTAATTCTTAGGCAGAATAATTAATACTAAGGGTTAGAAAAGTTCAGAATCTAGAGGCCAATGGAGAACCCAAAGGGACTGAAGAACTGTCCCAAAGTTCACTGACATCTATACATTTTTGAGCACTTACTCTGAAATGAGCACAGCAGGCTTTGCAAAATTTTGAGAAGCACCAAATCACAATAATATGTTGTAAGATATGATGGCTTTTACTAAAAGAGTAGGAAGAGAGTAGAATTATGCCCTAGAGATGAGAGTCCTATCATTAACCTCTGTGCTTCAGTTTTCTTATCTGTAAAATGATCATAATAATAACAGTATCTAGCTAGTCTGTAGAATTATGGGATTAAGTGAGCAAACATTTGCTGAAGGGATAGAATGGCATCTTGGCATCTGGTACCAAGATAATGCTTACTTGGTGCTGGCTATATTATTAATGTGTGGGGCAGTGGAGTAATGGGGTGATGGTGTCTGGGTTGAGGCCAAAGACTGTCACTTATCTAAATATTGCTCAACAATTACTTCATGTGGTTATTCTCCATGGAATCTAAGAGTTTCTATAGGAACCCAACCAAGTAATTTACATTTCCTTTGTACTCACCAGTATACAGTCTCGTACCAGTAAAATCGGCAGAAGCTCGCCAATATTTCATGAAGCAACTTAATAATCATACTTCTTTGCATACTATTTTAATTTTGTCCTCCAAGTCTTTACATCCCTATAGCTACGAGTCCACGACGTTAGTATTAAACGGATGTAGTAGAGTAATTTTTGATTTGCATTATTCCTTTTCATTTTTTGGTTTTGAAAACAGAAATTCAAATATTATACTCCTAGATCTTTAAGAGAAAGAAAAGGTAATACGCAAAAAAGAGACAATAGGCAAGCAAAGGGAGAAACATTTGTGCTTATTTCAATGTGATTCAATAATAATGTATGGAGAAGAGTAAATCTGCAGGGGTGCAATCGTTCTATTGCAGAAATAGTAGGTCTCCAGGAGTTCCATTAGTACAAATGCCACCAATGTCCTTGGGAGAAACTTCGAAGGGAACCATGGCCTAGGCCACTGGATATCTATGTAGGGAAAGCGATTAGGGCTATAGAGCAGTTAGCTTTGAGGAGGTCAGATCTCACCAGACAAAGAAGAAATCTGTGGTAATAAAACCTGCATCACCAGCAAATGCTGCTGCTGAAAATCACTGAATAATTTTAAAACATACTGATAACATGCACAGCATGCATACTTTATGCCAGGCTGTTTACCAGTGTATTCTAAATGCTATGGCAGGAAGGCATCTTGAAATACAAATGTCTGTACTTTTCTTCTCTTCCTTGTTCAGCTCCCATAGAACCTGAAGGAGAATGAGGACAGTTGAAATCCAGAGAGAAAGAAATAGTCAGTGTTGGGTGCTAATTTCCAAAATGAGTTCTTGATCCCAGATCAGAAACAATACTTTTGAAAGCCCAAGTTTTTGATATGCAAGAGGAAGGTTTTTAGGAGAAGAAAAGGCTATTAAGAACCAAAAAGAGAAGGCCTTAGAGGAAGGAGGGCAGAACTTCTGTGCCAGGACAAGAAGCTGAAAAGAAGATGGAGGAAGACCAGACTCCCACGCTCCCCCTGTGGACTTCACCCAGACTCCAAGGCTGGGACATTCCCCAGGAGCAGCTGAAGGGGGCCTGGGAAGGAGACCAGCTGTGCATGCCAAGCCAAGGCCTACAGACCATCAGGATTCAGCAGTCCAGTGAGAATGGAAGCTGGAGACAGCCATCCACTGAGGGCTGCCAGAAGAAGCGCTTGGATGGTGGAGAGGAGGGAGTTGCTTTTAACAGCCCCTTTGCAGTGGGTGCTGCAGTGACATAGTTGAGGGAGTGGTGCACTCCTTCACTATTGTGTGACTTTGAGCAAATTACTTAACCAGTGGGTTTTAGAAGCAGAGCTTCTTTGAAGCAAGAACGTCATAGGGGAGTTGTTCTCAGGTAAATCTATACCGAAGGAAGCAGAATAGGATAGAATGGAATGGGATGGGATGGGATAGAAGGGCAGATACATGGCTGCAGCTAAAGTTAGCCTTAAGAGACTCCATCACTCACCTGAGAGGAATTTCAGAAGTATATGATAAGGGAAATGGCAGTGAGGCAGAACTTAATAGGGGGAAATCGCTTAGAATTTATCAGAATTAAAGACATGAGTCTTCCTGGAACGTTAAATGTTTGTGGTAAAAATTAAAAGATAAACACTAAAAATAGAAAGACAATCTATAACTCAACTCTGAAATTAGCAAGGTGAGAAAAGTGAAAAAAAGTATTAATCACAAAAGCAGGAAAAGAAACAGAAGCAAAGGGAAAATATGAATAAAATACAAAATAAGATAGCAGAAATAAGTCTGAATATATCAATAATCATAATGAATATGAATAAATTAAACCCACCCATCGAAGACACACTATTTAGTTATCTTGGAAAAACAAAAACAAAAGCCAAATATGTTTCTATGTTCCTTACATGAAACACTAAAAACAAATACAAATTCAAAAATAATAAGATGGCAAAAGACATGCTAGAAAAATACATACCAAAAGGAAACTAGTGAAAAAATATTTGTACAGATACTGGAAAAAATAGAATAAGATGAGAAGTCTAACACAGGTAAAGAGACATACTATAAAATGGTATAAAAAATAATTTTCCAAGAAGAACCAATAATTGAGAAATTGAATGCACTTAAAAACAGAATCTCAAAGTATATAAAGGATTATGAAAGGAGTTAATAAATCTAGAAGTAATGGGGAAGATTTCAGAATATCTCTTTCAGAGCACGATAGATAAAGAAGACAAAAAATTAGTAAGATCATAATCAATTTGGAATATGTGATTGGGAACTCTACTCCTGAAAAAGAGAACATTTGGTTCTTTAGAAAACATACATAAAAACTGACCAATTATTAAGCCACGAAAGAAAACTCATGAATTCCAAGAAATTAATGTTCATGTATAAGTTTTTTTTTTACTGAAAACAATAGAATTAGATATCAACAACTAAAAAGAGGAAAAAATACTCTGTAAACCAAAAACAAATTTTTAAAAAGACATGAATTAAACAGAAAATCACAATCAAAATTACAAAATATTTAGAACTAACTGCAATCCAAGTGCTACTAAGCAAATCTTGAACCATGTTCTAAAGTAACATTGAGGCCAGGCATGGTGATTTACACCTGTAATCCCAAACCTTTGGGAGGCCAAGGCAGGAAGATCACTTGAGGTCAGGAGTTCAAGACCAGCCTGACCAACATAGTGAAACCCTGTCTGTACTAAAAATACAAAAAAAAAAAAAAAAAAAAATTAGGCAGGCATGGTGGTGCGTGCCTGTAGTCTCAGCTACTCAGGAGGCTGAGGCAGAAGAATCACTTGAATCCAGGAGGCAGAGGCTGCAGTGAGCTGAGATCATACCACTGCACTCCAGCCTGGGTGACAGAGTGAGAATCTGTCTCAAAAAAAAAAAGCAACATTGAGAGGGAAAATTCTATCCTAACATATGTGTATGTGAAAAAACAGGAAATATGAAAATAAATGAGCTATGTGCTCAGCTCAGGAAGCTAGAAAAAGAACAGGGTAAGCCCAAAGAAAGCTAAAGGAACAAATAATGAAGATACAAGTAAAAGTTTATGAAATTGGGAAAAAAAAACCAAACCAGATGTAGTTTAACAAATTAAAGGCAGTTCTCTGAAATGACTAATGGAATAATTACCTAGAATCAATTATCAAAAAAAAAAAAAAAGAAAGAAAGAAAAAAAAAGAAGTTACAAAAGTAGAAGGAAGGAAAGATAAAATCACTGAAGCAAAATCTTTACTCTCCCTGCCAAAAGCATCAGGCCTAGATGGTTTGAACCATCTGTAACAGCAAATCTTTAAGAAAAAGATAGTTCTTAATATTCTCAGTATTATACATATTGTGCCTAAGAATAATAAACTAGTGAAAGTTTTCCACTCATTTTCAGATGCTACTATGACTTGAATACTAAAGTTTAAGAAAGAGAATATTAGGTGAGAAAATTAGACTAACTTGTTTAAAATGGCAGACTGATCACATACATTTAACTTCTGTTTCTCCTAAAATCTCACTAAAATGTGAGAAAAGAAATGTTTAAAAGGTATTAACTTACAAGGGTAAAGTGAGCAGGAAAAGACACAGCGGACAAAAGGCTAAGTGATGTAGCTCTTGGGGCATTAACTTGGCATGAAACCAGTTGTTCTGCAAATTCCCCGAGAGGGACAGTGGGGCTGAGATCCCTGCTGAAAACAGAGTGCTTGGCAAATGCATAGTGGCTGAGAACCTTGGGATCCTTCCATCTAGGCACAGCCAGGGGACCACCTTCACCCCTATCTCATCTCATCCCATTTCCTAAAGAAAACCACGGTTTATTTCCTGGCAAATGGAATCTGAGAGGATATGGATGTCTTAGTCAGCTCAGGCTGTTATAACAGAATACCATAGACTGGGTGGCTTAAACAACAAACGTTTATTTTTCATAGTTCTGGAGGCTGGCAAGTCCAAGACCAAGGTGTTGGCCAATTCACTTCCTCCTAAAGGCCCACTTCCTGGCTGGTGGACAACCACCTTCTCACTGTGTCCTCATGTGGCAGAGAGAGGACACTTGTCCCACCCTCAAGATCTCCTTAAGCATAATCACCTCTCAAAATTCCCTCCTCCAAATACCATCGTACTGAGGTTAGGGCTTAAACATATGAATTTTGGAAGAATGCAAATATTCAGTCCATAAAATGGACTTCCCAAAAAGAGAATAAGAGAACATACACAAGTCAAGTTCCCCAGATTTTATTAATAATTAAACTCAGAAGTCCTCAAGTCCAAAATGGTTGAGAGAAATGGTCCTTTCCTATCTGAAATAAAAATGAAAACTACTCACGCCTTTCTTACATTGTCTTTCTCTTTCGATTCCCCCTTCACCCACCTTTCTCACTCTCTTCCTGGACTCACTCGCACACCCTCTCTCTCTCCACCCTAGACCCTAGTGGCCAATTTCCCTAGTTTAGTTCTTTTCCTTTCCTTTATCTGAGCAAAATTTGTTGCATTGAAATTTGTTTTTATGACACTTCAGATTACATGGAAGAAAACTACCGGGAGGGCACGTAGTTAAGGTATGTTTCATTACACTGTGTGCTACTGCAAGACAGAGAACACATCTAACACACAGTAGGAGTGTAATAAAGATCTTAATAAAGAAATGCTTGGATGAAATAATTAGAGGGTGAGAGGCTGTTATACCTATAAATGCACAAAACTTAGCACTGCAGAATTTGCTGTTTGAAAGGCTGTTGGGTTTTTATGTTTATGTGTTCTTACTGGCATATATGAGTGAAAATGAGAAAAAATACAGATCATCAGAGAATCTGGTGATTTAGAATTTTAGTGGGAAAGAGAAAGCAAATATTAGCTAATAGAAAGCTAATACGATGCCCCACCTGCAGCAAGAAACAAGCAAAGAACAAGCCTTCAATGACTGTCCTTTCTCAGGAGCCAGCAGACACTCCTAGATGCCTTCCTTTCTTTGCCAAAAGAACTCTGATTGTATTGCTGTATCAGGTGTCAGTGTTCTCAGGGTTTGAGCCATAACTGGCATTCATGGTAACTCCAGTGCCCTCTGCCTCAGGAGGTGGGTGTCATGTGGCCCACGCCTGGCCAATGGACATACCAGAAAGTCTCCTGATAGGCTTCTGAGACAGGGCCCTTCGTGCCTGCTTTCCTGCTTTTGGACATTGTTGGGTAGGGAAGTGCTGCTGGACGCCTGGACAGCCCATCTCATGACCATGAGGAGACAGCCAATACAATCAGAGTGAAGCGAACCCAGCAGTCTCACATTGCTGAGCTGCTGGAGCAAGTAATTTCAGAATTTTTTATCTCCAGATTTCTAGGTAGGTAAGTTAGCAATAACCTCTACAAATCATTTTATTCGGCTATTCTGTTTTGTTGTGGTCATTGCTGTTTTTGTTGTTGTTGTTGTATCTTTTACAGCAGAAAACTATCCTGATATATAGGACAAAAAAGACTCTGATCTAACCCATCAGACACTTGCAGCCTGTGCAGCATACAGTTGGGGGAATTTCAAAAGGCATGAAGATCTGCTGAGGCGCGGTGGCTCACGCTTGTAATCCCAGCACTTTGGGAGACCGAGGCGGGCGGATCACTTGAGGTCAGAAGTAACAGACCAGCCTGCCAACATGGTGAAACCCCATCTCTACTGAAAATACAAAAAATTAGCAGGGTGTGGTGGCACACTCCTATAATCCTAGCTACTCGAGAGGCTGAGGCAGGAGAATTGCTGGAACCTGTGAGGAGGAGGCTGCAGTGAACCAGGATCACACCCCTGCACTCCAGCCTGGGAAACAGAGTGAGTCTCCTCCTAAAAAAAAAAAAAAAAGAAAAAAAAAAAAAAGACAAGAAGATGTTTATGATTTCTTGAAAAATCAAAAGGTGCAAGAATATACACATTGACCCACAGTGTCTTTCAACCCTTCCACATCAGAAACATCACAGCTCTCCCTTTTAGTTAACATAGGCACATAAACTTGTCACTGGCAAGGGGGAGGCAGTTTCTTGTTATGGTAATGACATGAAAGTGCCAGTAACTCCCTTTGAGCTCTTGTCATAGCCAGGAAAGAGCCTTTGCTTCTCTCATTTTTATCTACAGTAAGCACACAGAAGGTGTACACAAGACCAGCTATGCTGGATCTGCTGTTCTCAAGTTGCCAGGAGAGAGATGCCTTTGCCATGGGTCACCATGGTGATGGCACGTGGCCCATCTGGCATGTATGCCTCGGATAATTACAGGCCCAGGGACCTGAAGAACACTCCTTAGTCTAGCTCCATAGCTCTCGCCAAAGACCACATCCTGTGGTATTAATCATTTAAAAAAAAAAAAAGGGTGCAGATATTCTGGTTTGCCTTGCAAGGCACTGCTCTGTCTGGGGAGAAACACTGGGTTCTATCTTCTGCCAGTCAGTAGGAAATGCAGAGAAAATGGAATCCCTCTTAGGTATAAAGGTAAATAAAATGTACGTAGCATTAATAACTTAAAAAGTAATGTTAGGAAAGTATCTTCAAAATTCTTAGGAATGGATAAAACAACAAAAAGGTATTTGGGCTGATAAATAAGGACCATTTCCAAACTGTGAGTTTCTTTAAATTAATCATTTAAAATGTTGCACTGTCATTATTTATAGATCCATAAAGAAACTCTTAAACATGCTGAACCAGTGAGACAGTCTGCCCCAGAAATTCTGAATTCACTTAGTGACTAGTTAGAAAACGAAGACTGGTCAAATGCAATAGCTCATGCCTGTAACCTCCCAGTACATTGGGAGGCCAGGGCAAGAGGATGGCTTGAGCCCAGGTGTTTTAGACAAGCCTGGGCAGCATGTTGATACCCCATCTCTACAAAATTAAAAAATTAGCTGGCTGTGGTGGCGTGTGCCTGTGGTCCCAGCTACCTGGGAGCCTGAGGTGGGAGGATCGCTTGAGCCTAGGAGGTTGAGACTGCAGTGACCCATGTTTACACCTCTGCACTCCAGCCTGGCTAACAGAGTGAGACCCTGTGAAAGAGGGAAGGAAGGAAGGAAGGAAGGAAGGGAGGAAGGGAGGGAAAGAAAGAAAGAAAGAAAGAAAGAAGGAAGGGAGGGAGGGAGGGAGGGAGGGAGGGGAAAGAAGGAAAAGGAAAGAAAAAAAGGAAGAAAGAAAAGAAGGAAGGAAGGAAGAAGGAAGGAAGGGAGGGAGAGAGAGGAAGGAAGGAAAAGGAAAGGAAAAAAAGGAAGAAAGAAAAGAAGGAAGGAAGGAAGGGAAAGGAAAGGAAGGAAAGAAAACAAAGACTGTTCCTTATGATGCCAGGATCAACCCAGACTTCAACTCACTTTTCAATTCACTTAAATCTCTATCTTTAAAGGATACTTTATCAAAGCCAATCCTCTTTGCAGGGCACCTATAATCAGGCACTGCCTCATCCTCCAGTCTATGGCTTGCTGAATAGTAAGATCTAGTATAACCACTACACAAACTAATGTACTGAGTATATTAGTAAGGCCTAATATAATTATTACATTCATATAAAATATATAGTGTGGCTTATGAAATGTTTCCTTGTTTACTTCTTGTCTAACTCCCCCAACTAAATTTCATGAGAATGAGACTCTGGTTTGTCAGTCCCGAATCTAGAATCCTGGCTTGGCATGCAGTGAACGCTTAGTGGATAGCTGAGGATGGATGGATGGATGAGAAGTGATCTGGTTTGGATATCTGAGCCTGCCCAGATCTCTTGTTGAAATGTACTCCCCCACGCTGGAGGTGAGGCCTGGTGAGAGGTGTTTGGATTATGGGAGTAGATCCCTCATGGTTTCTTGCTGACTTAACAATAGTGAGTTCTCATGAGATCTGATCATTTTCAATGTGTGGCACCTCCCCGCACCACCCCCAGCTCAATCTCTCTCTCTCTCTCTCTCTCTCTGTCTCTCTCTCTCTCTCTCTCTCTGTGTGTGTGTGTGTGTATGTGTCTTGTTCCTGCTCTCACCATGTGACATGCCTGCTCCACCTTTGCCTTCTGCCATGATTGTCAGCTTCCTGATGCCTCCCTAGAAGCCGAGCAGATGCCAACACCATGCTTCCTGTAAAGCCTGCAGAACTGTAGGCCAATTAAATTTCTTTTCTTTATGGATTACGCAGTCTCAGGTGTTTCTTTACAGCAATGCAACAATGGACTAACACAGATAGTATAGTCTAGCCATGCTGCACCTTGTAGTTGCCTGAACGTATGGATTGTGAATACATAAATAGCACCACCAACTACCCAGTTTCTCAAGCCAAAAACCAGGAGTCATCCTTTATTGCATTCTTTCCCTCTCACCCTGCCCCCTCTCTATCAGGAATATTGAGATCACCGTCTCTACATGCAAAATGTACTCAAAATTCATTCTTTTGTTGCCATTTTCACTTCATTTCATTCTGGTGCAAGCCAACAACACCTTTCATTGAGATACTTCTTCTTGCCTCTCTTGTTTTTACTCTTGTCCCTGGTCCTTCATTCACTACATTATAGTTAAACTTTTAAACATGTAAATCAGACATACCACTTGTTTTGTGAATTACGTAAATAAAGAAAATGAACATTCTCATACCTTGATCATCAAAATTCTATTGACAAGAGGCAATTGTTTAGTACAGATTCTTCCTAACTTTTCCTGTTTCTGCATAGATATATACTTATACACACACATAGTATACACATATACTCTTTTAAAAATATACCTTTCATATGTGTTATGGGCATATTACCAGATAAGTATAACAGTTATTCAATATTTTGACAGCTGAATGCGTAAAATAGTAAATGAACTCTTACTTCTGTTTAAATAAAGTACAACATGTGTAAGAAGCAGTGGGAATCCCAACAGATTTGTGAACATTCGTGGACTTGATTCTGCTAGTGAGATTATTTGTAGAAAATGTCAAATGGTACGTAGATGTTCACTATATATGTCGTTTCTCACCCTGCAGAAATTATCATATGCTCTAGAGATGCTCTAGCCAGTGCAATTTGCTACAAAATTGAATTCTGTAATTTCTTTACTCTCTTCCAAGTATCTACAATGATCTTCCTGATAAACATTTTCTTTGGGGATACAGGCATTTTGAGTCAGCATTTTCTCATGATAAATTTCCTAGTCCTTTTGTACATACACAGAGCCAAACTACAGACCTGAAAAGCTACCACAGCAGATGCATACAATGCTGTATACACCACAGACAAAGCTACTTTGCCTTAATACACAACAAAGCAATGAGTAGAAGATACATGCCTACAGATTTATTTAAACAAAATAAATTTTGTTACTTGGATCCAAGCTATTGTGAGTCAAAAGCAAAGGGGAAGGCACTATATATGTTACTTATTTGGATCCTAGATGTCTTCTTTTGGTGGATAATGCTAATTATCAGAGATTACTGACTGCAGGAAAATGTGAGGTCATCTGTGTTTTATCAAAAAGTACATGATCTCAAACCCTCACTACTTGCGTGAGGGGTCACAGATAATTTTCTGTCATGCAGAAATCCCCGCAAAGGTAGACAGAATGCTAATACCATGTTCAGCAATAATAATAACAAAACAATATATTGTGAACTTACTATGTGTCAGGCACAGTACTAGTGCTTTATGTAAGTTATATTATTCAATCTTAACAGCAAAACAATAAATTATAATTGTCAATTTTTTTTACAGATTAAGAAACTGACTTAGAGCTAGAGTGTAACTAGGAGCAGCTACATTCTTCAGCGCTTCTCTATAAAATGCCACTTAAAACACAAAGCGTTCTAAGACCTAAAGATAATGCTACCATTTATTGATGAAGAAAGGCAACCCATTAGATGTTTATATTTGTTGGTTGTCAGAGCGTGGTTGACAGGCTCATGAACTGCCTTCTTTATTCTACTTCACAGACACAAAAATGGTAGCATTTATTTATAAGAATAATGTAGCAATGGTCAAAGCTCAGATTGAGTTGAATATTTGAAAGCATGCTAAAAATAACAAAATCGTTCCTTAGCTAAGCTTGGAACTAGAAGATGAACAAGTTTAGGGCAATTTGACTGCTTGGACAATCTGTAATGTTAACAGGTGACGAAGGTGGTGGAGATCTGCCATGGAGCCCATCAGCTCGGAGACAGAGCACATAAAAGAGTAAACAACAAACTACTTCAGACAATTTCTGCATTCTGAAAAAATGAAACAGAAGGAGGAAAACTCAAGCACATTGTCTGTGTGCCAGTCAGGAAAGATAATGCTATGGGCCAAAAGTTTGTGTCCCCCCAAAATTCTTATGTTGAAATCCTAATCCCCAGGGTATGATTTGAGAAGTAGTGCCTTTGTGGGGTGATTAGGTCAGGAGCGCACGTATCTTGTGAATGGGATTCACGCCCTTATAAAACAGGCCTAAGGGACCTCCCTCGCCCATTCTATCATGTGAGGTTACAGTGAAAAGATGGCCATTCATCAATCAAGAAGTCATTGTGGCACCTCATTCTTGGACTTCTCAGCCTCCAGAGCTGGAGAAATAAATTTCTGTTCTGTATAAGCCACTCAGGCTATGCTATTTTGTTATTGTAACCCAAATGGAAGAAGAGAGTTATGGTGACATCTTAATCATATATAGGAAAACCAAGAAGGCATTTTAACACAATTTGAAGAGAATACCGTAACTCATGGAAGGCAACAGATTCTGGATTCAAAATCACCTTCAGAGTATGAAATGAAGAGCCAATACAAAGATTAGACAGATGTATCTGTATACTCCTTCATTGACATTTAACATCAATAACAAACCTACATGATTGCAGTATATTGACCAGAACTAAATAAGAGCAAAATATGCAAAAATGCTGGTCACAGAGGTGGCAATATTTGTTTAATGTTTAAATCAAAATATAAAATAATGGTGCCCTGGATATCCTAACTGTTTTTATGACTTCAGTGTGTATTATACACAGAAATGTACAAGACAGACAACATCTCTGACCTCATGGAGCTTGCAGTCTATTTGGAGAGATGCACATTAATCACATTATGATTGGGTTATACATAGTACATATAGCATGTGTGTGCATGTGTGTGTGTATAAAATTCACAGTGTAAAGAATTACAGAGTGCCATAGACAAGGACATCACGAGAAAAGAAAACTGTATAGTTCAATATTCCTCATGAACATAGAAAATTCTTTAACAAAATTCAACAAACCAAATACAGCAACATACAAAAAGAATTCTACACCATGACCAAGTGGCTTTTATCTCAGAAATACAAGATTTGCTTAATATACAAAAAGCAATAGATATAATATACCATAGTAATGGACTAAATGATAAAAACAAAAATTATCTTAATAGATGTAGAAAAAGCATTTGACAAACTCAGTATCCATTCATGACTTAAAAAAAAAAAACACTCAACAAACTAAGAATAGATTTATAGATTCTGACAAAGGGAATCTGTGAAACATCCACATCTAACATCATTTTTAACAGTAAAAGACTGAATGGGCCGGGCGCGGTGGCTCACGCCTGTAATTCCAGCACTTTGGGAGGCCGAGGCAGGCAGATCACGAGGTCAGGAGATCAAGATCATCCTGGCTAAAATGGTGAAACCCTGTCTCTACTAAAAATACAGAAAATTAGCAGGGTGTGGTAGCAGGCGCCTGTAGTTCCAGCTACTTGAGAGGCTGAGGCAGGAGGATGGCATGAACCCGGGAGGTGGAGCTTGCAGTGAGCCAAGATCGTGCCACTGCACACCAGCTTGCGCAACAGGGTGAGACTCCGTCTCAAAAAAAAAAAAAAAAAAAAACAAACTGAATGATTTCCACCTAATATCAGGGACCTGCTTTTGCTGCTGTCATTCAACCTTGCACCAGCGAGCCAGTGCAATAGGGAAGAAAAAAAAAGAAAGTAAAAAAAAAAAAAAAAAAAAAAAATTATTGGTATCTAGATTGGAGAAGTAAAACCCTTTTAGTTGCAGATGACATAATTTTGTATGTAGAAAATCCTAAAACCACTAGAACTAATTAACTGTTTTAGCAAGGTTCAGGATACAAGATCAATATATCAATCAATGGTATTTCTACTTACTAGCAAAGAAAAATCTTAAAATAAAATTTAAAAAATTGAATTCAAAAGAGCATCAAAAAGAATAAAATATTTAGGGCTAGGTTTAACAAGTAATATGCAAGACATGTGAACTAAAATCCACAAAACACTGCAAAGGAAAATTAAAGGAGATCTAAATGAATGGAGATAAATTACATATTCATGGACTAGAAGACTCAAAAATAATATAACAGCTTTTGGAAATTGATCTTTAAATTGAAGATAACCCTTATCAAAATTCCCATTGGTGTTTCTGTAGACATTAGCAAACTGATTCTAAAATTTATATGAAAAACAAAAGATCTAGGGTAGGCAAAACAATTTTGAGGGAAAAAAAAGCAAATTTGGAAGCCTCATACTACAAAATTTCAAAACTTACTCTAAAGCCACAGTAAGAAATACAGTATGGTATTAATGCGGGATAGACATATGGATGAATGGAACAGACTTCAGAGTCCAGAAGTACATCCTGGTATTTATAGTCAACCTGTGCCCAACAAAGATGCAAAGACAACTAGAAAGGAAAGGGATAGTCTTTTCAACAATCGGTACAGCAGTGTTTGGATATCCACATACAGAATGATAAGCTTAGACCCTCACCTCACATCATATGCAGAAATTAACTCAAAATTGATTATAAACTTAAATCTAAGAGCTAAAAATATAGAACTTCTGGAACAAGTGAAGGGAGAAATTTTCAATATGTTGAGATGGGTGAGAATTATTAGGTAAGAAACCAACACATGATCCATAAAAAGAAAAAGCTGATAAATTGGACTTCATCAACATTAAAAACTTTTGTGCGTCACCTGATAAAAAAGACAAGGTTAACTGGGAGACAATATTTGCAAATCAGATATCTTATAAATTACTTGTGTCTGGAATATGTAAAGAACTCTTACAAAACAAAAAGATTTTTAAAAAGCATTAAAAATAGGCATAATATTTTAAAAGAAATTTCACTAAGAAAATATGAAAATGGCTAATAAACACGTAAAAAGATGCTCAAAGTCGTTACTCACAGGGAAACAAAAGTTAAAGTCACAACGGGATACCACTACACACTGACTAGAATAACTATAAACAAAAAGACAGTGAACACCAAGTGTTGGTGAGAATATGGAGAAACTGGAACCCTTAGGTATTGTCAGTCATAATGCAGAATGGTAGGGCCACTTTGGAAAACAGTTCATCAGTTTCTTAAAAAGTGAAACATAACTCACCATACAACCCTGCTATTTTACTACTAGGAACCTATCCAAAAGAAACTAAGACATATGTCCACACAAAGCCACTTATATGACTGTCCATTGCAGCATTATTCATCATCACCAAAAACTGAAAACTAGCCAACATGCCTATCAATTGACGAGTAGATAAACAAAATGTAGGGCATCTATACAATGGAATGCTATTCAGCAATGAAGAGGAATAAATATGCTACACATAAATGCACCACAAAAACATTATTTAAGTAAATAAAGCCAGATGTAAAAGATTACATATTATATGATTCTGTGTATGTAAAATGTCCCTAAAAGGCAAACTTAGATAGAAAGCATATTAGCAATCTCTAAGACTGAAGGCAGGAGCAGGAATTTACGCATGCAGACATGAGGGATTTTTCTTTTAGGTAATGAAAATTGTCTAAAATAGGATTGTAACGACGGCTGTACAACTATAAATCTACTAAACATTATTAAATTGTATACTTACAATGGATAAATTTCATGGAATGCAAATTATATTTTAATAAAGCTGTTTAAAACAATCATAAGACGGACAATGCTATGAGAGAGTGTAACAGGATGACCAAATTAGATGGAGAGGGTCAGGAAAATCATTTTTAAGGAAAAGACATTTATTTTTCTATCTGAAAGAAAACCAAAATTTTGTAGTGTGACATTAACAGTGGGGTGAAGGGAAGATAGAAAACGGGGAAGAAAAAAATAGCATTCCAAACAGAAAGAATCCTATGCACAAAGATGAAAAAAAAAAAGTGCAAGAGAGGGATTGATAGAGAGAAACACAAAGAACAGATGGAAAAATGGAAGGGGCAGTGGGCAGGTAGAATGAGACGAGTATGAACCCAGGATCTAGGTTTCATTACAGGAAAAATTTTGGATTTTATCTAAGAGCAATGAGAAATTATTGAATTATATCTGGCATTTAGAAAAATCACTCACTACAGATCATGGATCAGCCAACTTTTTTGTAGAGTCAGATAACAAACATTTCAGGCTTTGTAAGCCATATAATGTTCTGGTTAAAGTCACTGATGACATCTATTGCTCAATCCATGACACATTTAAATGCTCTCCCACTTGCTCTCTCAGCAGCATTCAACCCAGTCGGCCAGTCAATCCTTTTGAAATACTCTCTTTTCCTCACTCTTGTGTCACCACGTTGGCCAACCTATAAAGACAGGATTTTCTTCTATATTTTTGGCCACTCTTTCATCGTGGCCTCCTTCACCTGCATTCAGCCCACATGCTGCACTTCAGGCTGTGAGCTAGGTCATCTTGATTTTCACCCTACATTCATGCCCAAGGCAATATCATCTATTCCACTGGCTTTTTTTTTTTTTTTTTTTCTGAGACGGAGTTGTGCTCTTGTTACCCAGGCTGGAGTGCAGTGACGTAATTTCGGCTCATTGCAACCTCCGCCTCCCAGGTTCAAGTGATTCTCCTGCCTCAGCCTCCCAAATAGCTGGGATTACAGGCATGCGCCACCACGCCTGGCTAATTTTGTATTTTTAGCAAAGACAGCATTTCACCATGTTGGTCAGGCTTGTCTTGAACTCCTGACCTCAGGTGATCCACCTGCCTCGGCCTCCCAAAGCTCTGGAATTACAGGCGTGAGCCACCGCGTCCGGTCCATTGGTTTTAAATAACAACTACATGTCAGTGACTCCCCTTTGCTTTAAAAAAATGTAATCTACTATTTTATAGATATAGTCAATTGCCTCTCCAGACACTTCTTCATATAACTGTCTCACAAATACTTCAATGCATGTTCAAACTTAAACTCTTCATTTTTCTTCTCAAATCCCTGTACAATGGCACCACCGTCTAGCTATTAGCTCAACAGACAATTGAAAATCAAAATTATCTTCCCGTTCCTCATCTTGTCTCCACATCCCATTTTTAACCAGATCATATCAATCTACTTACCAAATATATTGTCATCCATCTATCTATCTCATTTCCACTGCCACTACCTGGTTTAAATCACTGTCATCTCTTACCTGGGGTTACTGAAAATAGCACCTAATGGGCTCTCAGCTTCCTTTGCCTTCCAGTTCATTCCACATGCACCACGGTTTGCATCATCTTTCTACTCTACTCAAAAACCTTCAAAATCTTAGGTTAAAAATGCACTTCCCTGAGATCAGCCATAAGGGCCTTATAAGATCCGACCACTCCTTATTTCTCAGGCCCTGAGCCTGCTCCTGTCTACACACAAATACTCATGATGTTTAGCCCACTGGTTTCTCTGTTTCTCATATATACCAAGTTTCTTCATGCCTGAAGGGCTTGTGCATGTTATTTCCTCAGCCTTAGAGTTCATTCCCAACTCCTGCCCACATTTTTGACAACTCCTACTCAGCACATGCCTCCACTTACATGTCCCCTGCTTGAAGTGCAATTTTCTACCACCTTTGAAACAGAATTAAATAATTTAGTGATCTTGTTTAATTATCTTGTAGTGTCCTGCATTTTCCCTCATAGCACGTTTATCACATTCAGTCTCCATATTTATATTTATTTGTTTGATATTTTCTTTCCTACTCTAATGCAAGCTCCATGAATGCAGGAACACAGCACAGAGCTGGCATATTATAGGTGCCATAATAAATGTTAGCTAAATTAATGTATAAATAAATGAATATTAAGTGATTGAGGCGGAGCGCGGTGGCTCATGCTTGTAATCCCAGCACTTCGGGAGGCCAAGGTGGGTGGATCACCTGGGGTCGGGAGTTTGAGACCAGCCTGATCAACATGGAGAAACCTTGTCTCTACTAAAAATACAAAATTACCCGGGCATGGTGGTGCATAGCTGTAATCCCAGCTACTCAGGAGGCTGAGGCAGGAGAATCACCTGAACCTGGGAGGCAGAGGTTGCAGTGAGCCGAGATTGTGCCACTGCACTCCAGCCTGGGCAACAAGAGCAAAACTCCATCTCAAAAAAAAAAAAAAAAAAGAATATTAAGTGATTGAGAGTAAAAGATAAAAAAGACTTGGAGGGTAAAGGTCTCAACAATTAAACCCATATCTAAATTCAGTCACTAAGTGATGCTCAACTCAAGGATCTTAGCGTAACAATCATGGCTCACATTTATTGAGTACTGAGGACAAGTCAAAAGCACTTCATGTGAAAAGTCAATTACTGTAAACAAAGGCCTAGGACCTTACAGATGAGAAAACTAGGAAATAGAAATTTTAATTAACCTATCCAAAAGACACAGAGCTGGGAAGAGGAGAAACTGGGATTCAAACCTAAGCAGTCTGGCTCCAGAGAATTCATGCTTAAGAACTATTTAATTCAGAACTTCCCAATTGGTGAGCCATGAATGAGTTACAGATGTGCCATCAGAAATTGATTCGTTCAGCCCTGGGGCAGCCAAGCTGGTAGCCTCAGGCTGGGAGCAGCCTTGTGCAGGGCTTCTCAAAGAGTGGCACAGCAGGTCTAAGGGCGTATCCCAATTCCAGGAGCAGGAATGGGGAGCCCCAACTAATGCCTGCTGCTCTGCTGCAGATGCGCTGAGCACAACACCAGGCTTGGATGTCTCCCCCAGCAGCAGCCACAGAGCAAGCCACTGTGCACTGTGAACAAGGTGCTTCTGGAGATGCTGGTGAAGCTCGTATTCCAGATGTACCAGGGCACAGTGAGCCTCCCAAGATGCTGATAAGTTGTGGAGCAGGAAACTCTTTCTTCACATAATTGAATACATCTGTCTGGTTGTGGATGGCATGTCCTTTTAGTCGTGGCTCAGCTAGCTACAAGGCGTCTGCCCTAACATTGCACGTGGATTCTGCTAATACAAGCTCCACCATTATCTTGAAATGCCCTATTTAAGACTGTGATTGCTTTGGAAATCCTTTCTCGTTTCCACCTTTGTCAATGAAAGAAAAAGAGCTTTTAGACATTTTAATAATTTCAACTTTTGTACCATTCTGAATGGTTGCAAAATACAACATTGTAAACGTTTTATTGCCTGTCTCTGTGCATGAAATTTCCCATTGACGGTGACTATCAAGACTTTTAAAAGATGGGCATTAAAAATTCTTAGTTGGAAGTTCCCTGTAACCATTTGAAGCCTAAAATCTGTTATATAAAAGTTATGTTAGTGGAAGCAAGCTCAAGTGTTACACCAAAAATGTTGAAAAGATATTATTTAGAACTTTCATATAAATTTTACGTTAGTATCTTCTTTAATTCTTTTACTTTTTTAAAAATAATTACACAATATAAAGAAAATGTAGCTTTCCCAGCAAGCGTCATAGAGGTGACTCAAATTCTATCCAGCTTGCTCCAGTGATCACTTTTTGTGTGTACAGTAGTGAGAATAGTGTTGAGGAGTCTCTCTCTGCACTGTATGTTAAGTGTGTTCATTTTTTTTAACTTTTATTTTAGGTTCAGGGGTACTTGTACAGGTTTGTTATTTATATAGGTAAATTTGTGTCATGGAGTTTGGTGTACAGATTATTTCATCACCCAGGTACTAAGCCTAGTAAGGCTATTTTTTCTGCTCCTCCTCCTACTCCCACCCAACACTGTCAAGTAGGCCCCAGTGTCTGTTGTTCCCCTCTATGTGTCCATCGGTTCTCATTGTTTAGCTCCCACTTATGAGTTAGACCATACGGTATTTGGTTTGCTGTTCCCGCATTAGTTTACTAAGAATAATGGCCTCCAGCTCCATCCATGTTCTCCCAAAAGACGTGATCTCATTCTTTTTTATGGCTGCATAGTATTTATTCAGTTTGTATATGTACCACATTTTCCTCACCCAGTCTATCCTTGATGGGCATTTAGATTGATTCCACATCTTTGCTATTGTGAATAGTGCTGCAATGTGCATGTGTCTTTATGGTAGAATGATTTATATTCCTTCGGGTATACACCCAGTAATCAGATTGCAAATGATAGTTCCATTTTTAGTTTTTTGAGGAATTGTCAAAGTGTGTTCATTTTTTGATGCATCTGTTTCACAAGTGTGGTTCCATTCAATCACACTAGATAACTTGCCATTACTTCTGAACATGCCATATTCTCTTGCTGTTTTCTCTGTGTAGTGGTTAGGAGTGGAGGCTCTGGAGCCCGAATGCCTGATTTGAATTCTATTAGCTGTGTAACACTGAGCAGGTAACCTCACCTCTCTGTTCCATCATGTAAAAGGGGATCATCACAGTAACCACGTCATAATTGAGGCCATACACATAAACATCCAGAAATGATGCCTGGCATGTAAGAGGAACCCCCAAATGCTAGCTCTTCTCTCCCTCTCCCTCTTTCTTCTCTCTCTGCCCTCCTTATTCTTCCCTTAGCCTAGTGTGTGTGTCATTTCCTCTGACTGTTATTTCTTTCCCTATCAACCATGGACTAGACTAGAGCAGGGGGGTCCCCAACCATCACCCAATTCCCCCCACTCCAGTTGCACAGCAGGAGTTGAGCGGCAAGCAAGCATTAGAGTATTACTGCCTGAGCTCTGCCTCCTGTCAGATCAGCAGCAACATTAGATTCTCACTGTAACAAGAACCCTGTTGTGAACTGTGTTTGCAAGGGATCTAGGTTGTGTGCTCCTTATGAGAATCTAATGCCTGATGATCTGAGGTGGAAAGTTTCATTCCAAAATCATCCCCCCGATACCACTCCCCAGCCTGTGGAAAAATTGTCTTCCATGAAACCAGTCCCCGGTGCCAAAAAGTCTGGGGGCTGCTGGACCAGAGGCCCTCTTAGGAGCTCCTAAGGCCCAGTGTTGCCCCAGGACAGTACTTACCAAGGGCATGGTCACTTTTGTTTTCTTGTGTGTTGCCTGTCCCTTCGTCGTTAGCACAAGCTCTTTGGGAACCGAAATTGTGGTTGCATCAACTCATGAATCCCCAGTGCCCCGCCATGCTGCTTTGTACTTCCTGACTAGAGGGGCCCCAGTCTGTCCCCTGTGGCAATGACTGAAGAAGATAGGAAGAATGTAGGCAACTTTTCTAATGGGTATTTAGAGGTCTGATTACAGAGGTAAGTGTCCATGGTATGTTCCTATTCACTTACCCTTTCCCAACTCGCCCCTGGCCTTTATGTCAAGGAAAATGGCAGCCCCCCACCCCCTGCCTTTTCTTCCATACAAATCCATCCAGCTGCCCTTTTGACACTTCCTGTCTCTCTCTTTAGAGTTGTTGGTGACTCAGAGAAAGATTGGAGCACTTTGGTGTTAGCCACACACCAGGCTGTGCATTGGTGGGAATTTCCCAAGGCTCCAGCAATGAGGGGAGAATTGGTCATAGGGGACATGACTCTGGCTGGTTGGAGGTCAGTTGTATTGGGCCGCGAGTCAAGGCCTGAGAAATGGCAACAAGTGCTGGGCCACACATCTAAGCTTGGTGATGACTCCCTGTGACAGCTGTGGAAGTTTTGGACTCTGACTTGGTCAGCAAACTGAAGTCCATCTACCTGGAGGCAAAATGAGTTGATCAAAGTTTTCTTCTTGCCTTAATCACCCAAGTCCTCATATGTGTTGCTTCCTACACTTGGATTCCTAAAGACGTGAGGTTTCTTGTTTGTGGTTTGTTGGTATGGTTTTTGTTTTTTCTTTTAAGGAGTGAAAAACAGCAAAGGGAAAACAAATGGTCCATATAACAAAGAAAACTGATTGTCCAACCATCACAACCCAAGGCTTGGGTAAGCCTTCACGTACTTCAGTGCCACAGTGGGTAACTTAGAAAGGGAAAAAGAAAAGAGATAAGAAGAAAAGAGAGTAATTTTTTTTTTGAGACAGAGTCTTGCTCTGTCACCCAGGATGAAGTGCTTGGTGTGATCTTGGCTCACTGCAGCCTTGACCTTCTGGGCTCAAGCAATACTCCCACCTCAAGCTCCTGAGTAGCTGGGACTATATGTATGCAACACCATGCCTGGATAATTTTTTGTACTTTTTGTGGAGTTGGGGTTTTATCATGTTGCCCAGGGTGATCTCGAACTCCTGGCGTCAAGTGATCCACCCAACTCAGCCTCCCAAAGTGCTGGGATTACAGGTGTGAGCCACTGTGCCCAGTCAGTAACTTTTTTAAAAGCAAAAAGTGTGTGTGTGTGTGTGTGTGCGCGCGTGTGTGTATGTACTTGTATGAAGGTTAGGAAGAGGAAAAGGGAGGGAAGAGAACTAATGTTTAAAGATCTGTTAGTCTCAGGGTCTATACTGGGCCCTCTATGAGTGTCAGCTCACTCGGTCTCACAAGCACCCTATGAAATAGACAGCATCACCTGCATTTACAGGTGGACAAATTAAGATAGAAAAGTTAAGTCACAACCTTAAGGCATGAACAAAATTTGAAACTAAATCTTTCCGGGTTGAACCTCTAACCCCTTTTCTTCCCGCTAAGACAGGTTAACAAATCCACAGACCAAATATGATCTTTCACCTGTTTTTGCAAAGTGGCAAGCTTGGGATGGTTTCTATATTTTTTAATGATTGAAGGAAAAAAATCAGATGAAGAATAGCATTTTGTGACATATAATGAAAACTATATGAAATTCAAATTGTAGTGTCCATGGGTAGAGATTTACAGGAACACAGCCCCGCCCATTCTTTCGTGTATGCTCTATGACTGCTTTTGTGATACAACAGCAGAGCGGAATAGTTCGTGTAGATACTGTGTGGCCTGAAAAGTCTAAAATATTTGCTTTGTGGCCTTTTACATAAAAAGTTTGTAAAAGATTCTTGTACTAATGGAATGTTTTTGAGAGTCTATGATTGCTTAGAAAAGTTTATTAAGAAGGAGAAAAAGGAATTATTTTGGCCCTTAAAATACTCTCCTAAATTTCGAGGATAAGGCCAGGCGCAGTGGCTCATGCCTGTAATCAATCCCAGCCACTTTGGAAGGCTGAGGTCAGTGGGTATCTTGAGCCCAGAACTTGGAGACCAGCCTAGGCAACATGGTGAAAATCCATCTCTACTAAAAACACAAAAACTGAGGTAAGAGGACCACCTGAGCCTAGGGAGGCTGAGGCTGCAGTGAGCTGTGATCACACCACTGCACTCCAGCCTGGGTGACAGAGTGAGATCCTATCTCAAAAAAATAAATAAATAAGTAAAAATAAAAAATAAAAAAGTAAAAAAAAAATAAAAAAGTATTAAATGATCTCAAAATAATATTTTATTATAATAGAAATGTTAACATGTGGTCACATATGATGAAACAATTTTTCCATCTACTATATGCACATTCTCACCCTTTTCTTATCAGCATGTACCTGTTTAACTTGTGGGGGATTGCCAAGGAAGAACTCAGCAGAGGGGAAAGATGGAGCCACAGCCCTTTCCTGGCTCTATTGTTAAGTGAATTAAGCAAATCACTTAATCATCTTTGATTTAAATTTTCTTATCTCCAAATTGTGGACTGGACAAGATAATCCCTAAGGTCCCTGATAGTAATAAAATGATAGGCCTCTGTGATTTAGAACATAATTTTAAAATGTTAAGTGATCACTGAGGTTTATAGCAGTTATGGCTTTGCATTTATGGTAGATCGGTGGCCATATTTATGATTTATTTTAGTCCAGATTCTTCATCAGTATCTCCACTCCTGATTATGGCACTGTCCCTATAGGAAAATATGAGCAACTTTATGATGATTTGCTTCTCAAGAAGATTTCCAGGGATTCATTGAGGGAAAAACTGTATAAACTTTTATAGTTCTCTGGTTTATCACCAATTTGAGATATGGGGTTCTTTAGGAAAGGAGTCAAAGGTATGCTGCTATGAGTTTATATTTTTAGTTAAAAATGTACTTGTAATTGATAATAAAAATATTGAATCCCTTTTCCAGAGTGTTCCATCCATTGACACACGGATCCAAACACTGAAACAAACACTCATTGTATTTCTTTGTGGTACATATTTCTTTCTTTCTTTCTTTTTTTTTTTTTTTTTGAGACGGGGTCTTGCTCTGTCACCCAGGCTGGAGTGCAGTGGCCGGATCTCAGCTCACTGTAAGCTCCGCCTCCCGGGTTCACTCCATTCTCCTGCCTCAGCCTCTCGAGTAGCTGGGACTACAGGCGCCCGCCACCTCGCCCGGCTAGTTTTTTGTATTTTTTAGTAGAGACGGGGTTTCACCGGGTTCGTCAGGATGGTCTCAATCTCCTGACCTTGTGATCCGCCCGTCTCGGCCTCCCAAAGTGCTGGGATTACAGGCTTGAGCCACCGCGCCCGGCCTGTGGTACATATTTCTATCAGAGATCCTGGTCTATTCTGTCTGATGGATCAGATAGGAAGGCTCAAAAGCAGCATTGTTATTCTACCTAGGACGAGTTCATTTTATTTATTTATTTATTTATTTATTTATTTATTTATTTATTTATTTATTTTTTGAGACGGAGTCTTGCTCTGTCCCCCAGGCTGGAGTGCAGTGGCGCGATCTCGGCTCACTGCAAGCTCCGCCTCCTGGGTTTACGCCATTCGCCTGCCTCAGCCTCCCGAGTAGCTGGGACTACAGGCGCCCGCCACCTCGCCCGGCTAGTTTTTTGTGTTTTTAGTAGAGACAGGGTTTCACCGTGTTAGCCAGGATGGTCTCGATCTCCTGACCTTGTGATCCGCCCATCTCGGCCTCCCAAAGTGCTGGGATTACAGGCTTGAGCCACCGTGCCCGGCCGAGTTCATTTTATTCTGCATTGCCACTGTGTTGCTCATGCAATTTAGATGGAGTTGGCATGACCGTAGAATAGTTTGCAAAGAGAAACTCCTTGTCCAAGGAGCCGGAGCTAGGGCTCCTGACCAGATGCTACATCTACCTTCTCTGAAGAGAGAGCTGAGCAGCAGGAATGGGTGAAAGCATAGTGCAATAGAAGGGTACTGCAACTTCTGCCCATTTCAGGATCAGTGATTGCTAATTCACTCCTCACACATGGGGTTTCAAGTCAACCAGTCATAGAATGAAGTACTGGACCACGCACCACAAACTTACACGGAAGCAGAATAAGAAGCAGACGCCTGGTGGTGGGCCGGAAAATAAATGGAATATTTTGCATTCTTCCTTTCAGGAACTTTGTTTGCTTTGATCCCCCTGAGATCTCAGGACGTTTACAGCTGCGGAAGAATTGCAGTCTCTCAATACACTAGATGATGACTGTACAGTGTCATGGCTAGAAGTTCTTAATCATCAGGTAGCCTGGAAACCCACACTGATCACCACATCAGTCCTAGGAGATGTGGGTTACAAGCTACAACCAGGCCCTGGCACACACAACTGGGGGCTGCAGGAAGGACATCAGTGGTTGCAGAAAGCAGTTTAAAATGCTTCAAATGTTATCCTTTCCCTTCTTCCTCCTGCGTCTAAACACCTTGCCAACATCTGCCTCAAAGTAACACAAAACAACTGCATCTATTTCTAAACTTTGAAAAGCCAGACATTAGGCCTGCTCCTGTACAACCGGCCTAATGGAACCACGATGTTCAAAGGCTGTGATTACGGACTGCCTTACCTTGCTCGGGGTGCTGGCACATAAAAGACTGCAGTGCATATAAACCCATTATCAGAAGGCGTCAACCATTTCACAAACTTTTGTCAGAGAGTCCCAGCAGAAAGGATATCATCCCTCAAAAAAAAAAAAAAAAAAAAAAAGATTATATTATCCAATGAGCCTTTAACTCCCAAGGACTAAACATTTACCAACCATTGAAGATAACAGCTTCAACAGTTTTGGGACTGCCATAAAGATATTATTTAGAGAGAGAAACACAACCTTGGATATTCCCTTGGTTGCAAGTCATGAGTCCAATGTAGTGTTTTTCGTTTTTTGTTTTTGTTTTTATTTCCACTATACGTACAGTTCTGCTCTTTTAAATGCAGTACAGCTCCATATGACCAGTCATTCTTGCCCTCTTAGGAGGGCATATGTAGTGCTCAGAGACATCCTTGTCCAGTAGAAGGAAAGCATACAATTGCTAATATATAAATAAATGAGAACAAAAAAACTTTCACATATGAGTTTATTCCCTCACATCATTCCTACATACAAAGTACATTGGGAAAGAGTTAAAACTGGGAAGATTGAAAAGCAGTGTCTGGGATCAGGAGGTGGGTTTGGCTGAACCCTATGAACATGTCAGGGCTGGAGAGATATCTAGGCCTGGCAGCATGACGGTCCATTCCCATGTCAAGGATAATGGGCATGGAATAGTTCTTCTACTCCAGACACATGGATCCCAGGGATTTAGAGTTTATGAAATCCACAGCAGCACGTTATCATGTGTTTGAATGGACAACTGCAGAACCACATGAGGTGGAAGTTGGTAAGAGAGTTGCTGAGAGTGAGAGGAGGGTGTCTAGCACAGTGGTCTTTCAGAGTTTCCTGCAGTGGGCCTCTGCCCAAAGCAATTCAACCCAAACAAGAGAGCAATCTTTCTGGATCTCTGAGGTGACCTGCATGCCACACAGCCCTCCAGTTCCTATTTGAGAAGAATATTTGGCTTCATTTCCTTTTGGGCTGTCTCCCTTCATGGCTTTTTTTTTTTCTTTCATTTAACAAATGTTTGTTGAGATCCTATCCTGGAACTACTTTAAGTATCTTTAAAATAAGGAGTGATGAAATCAAGTTGAGTGCCTATGTGCTTGGCATAGAATAAGTATTATTTTATTTAATTCTCTAATAAGGTACTTTTTTTTTACAGAGTCTTGCTCTGTCACCCAGGCTGGAGTGCAGTGGTGTGATCTCAGCTCGCTGCAACCTCCACCTCCCAGGTTCAAGCACTTCTCCTGCCTCAGCCTCCCCAGTAGCTGGGACTACAGGTGCTTGCCACCAAGCCTGGCTAATTTTTTTTGTATTTTTAGTAGAGACAGGGTTTCACCATGTTAGCCAGGATGGTCTCAATCTCCTGACCTCATGATCTACCCACCTCAGCCTCCCAAAGTAAGCCTGGGATTACAGGCGTGAGAAGGTATATCTTAAAATTCCATTTTACCTGTGAGGAAACTGCAGCTCAGAATGGTTTTGTCATTTGCCGAAAAATATATGACTGAGAACTGGCAAAAGTAAAACTTACTGTGATTCTGTGATTACAGGCTGTACTGTAATACTGTGGTTACAGACTTTGTTGTCAACACTGAGCTGAATCTTAAGGGCCAGGGAGCTTCCATACTGACTTGACAGCAAGTGGATGGACTAAATACTTTCCTTCCACTATCGCCATCACGGAGATCTTCTGCGAGTGGGATAAGAATGGGAAGGCCCAGTCCTGCATAAACCAGTAGAGCCTTTTGTGAAGGCTCCTGGAAAGTAAGCTGGAGCTGAGTTTATGATTCTGGGACGTGAGTCATTTCCCTTGGGAAACACAGGTCTCCTTGCCCATTCCTGCTCCAGAACATGGTACAATTGGCAATATTTTTTAAAGTCTCTAAAAACCCCTAAAACCTTGTCTTTAATAGAAGACCTATTGTAAAAAGTGCCTTGTCCAAATGAAAGCCTTCTCTTTGGGTTTGAGAAATATGCAGGAGTTTAATTACTGCCCAAGTCTCTCTTATTTGGGCAAGCTTGAATGAATTCTTCATGGCTGGGATCCTTCTTTGGGAGACTAACTTTGATGGCTATCTACCCAGCACCTTTCCAATCAACACTGTGATTATTTTACTTTTTTTTTTTAAGGTGTTTTATTCTGACTTTCTGATGCAGCCTTCCGATAAGGCCAGAATTTGGATAATCCAGGCTAACTAACCGCTTTTTGGTCTTAATTGCCTGGCCCATATAAAGATAATTTACTCAATTCTCCACTTCATTTTTCATGTGTAGATGAAGTCTGACTGTAGTTGCTCAGGCACTATTAATTCAAGTTAACAAGCAACGAAGGCTGCAATAAATTTGTATTTCAGGCTCAACTTTGATTTTACTTACAAACTTCATACAAAAGTGCTGGTTGGCGTGCCTGTCTTTGAAATGTGCTCTATAGAAAGATAATACATGTAACCTTGTATCCTTATGTCCTAAAACATATCTAATTTTGGTAGAGCTTAAGAAGTCAGCAGAATGAATTTTTTTCATTGTTATTTCAAATAAAAAGAAGTGGAACATGTGTTTCTCTGGATGGTATATACAAGAAACTAATTTCTTTTGGGGGAGAAACTGGACTCCCAAGAACCCTCTGTGAGAAATAGTCTACTAAAATAATCTGGTGACTTTGTATATTTCAGTAGAAAGAACTAGTCAAAATCTGCTGGGTGCAGTGACTTACGCCTGTAATCCCAGCACTTTGGGAGGCCGAGGTGGGTGGATCACCTGAGGTCAGAAGGTCGAGTCCAGCCTGGCCAACATGAAACCCCATCTCTACTAAAAATATAAAAATTAGCTGGGTGTGGTGGCACGTGCCTGTAATCCCAGCTATTCGGGAGGCTGAGGCAGAAAAATTGCTTGAACCCGGGAGGTGGAAGTTTCAGTGAGCGGAGATTTCACCACTACACTCCAGCCTGGGCAACACAGCAAGACTCTGTCTCAAACAACAACAACAACAAAAGAACTAGTCAAAATCAATCACACTTTCACAGGTGAGGCAGAGCACAGACATAAATCTCCACATCTCAAGCATCCTACTTACTGAGTGTGAAAACACTGTGAATGTTAACATGGGGCTCAGTTGGTTTAAAAAAAGTAGGGAGAAAGAAGAAATTTGCTTTCTTTAGCATCTACTAATCAGGATAGTAGGTTTACTCCTTTATTTACACCATCTCACTTTCTTTTTAAATCACAATAACTCTGTGAGATGAATATTGCTATCTCCAATTCACAGATGGACAAACTGAGTGAACTGATTTAACAAAGTTATAAAGCTAGTAATCATGGAGAAATGATTTAAATCCAGGTCTGTTCTATTTTATATGCATCTGATCAATATTAAAGCCCCAAAGAAGTGAGGCTACTAGTCAGTATCATAAAAAGCAGAACCATATGCTACACACAATGGACAAAGAGAGAGCTACAGGTAGAGAGATAGACAAACTCCCACCTACCAACTTCTCTGTATAACCTGTGTTTCTTTTCCTAGTCATGCTGGACCATGAAAGGGATGCTACAGTAAAAAAGGTATAGAAACCATCACTGGCCCTCAGTTCTAGGCTACTGGAATCCTGTGCCTCCGAGATACTACATCCTTCCTTTCCCTTGCTAGGATTCTCTTTGGTGTTCACTAAAGTTCTCTCGTGGACACTGTAAGCTCTTTACCAGTTCACCTGGTCTTGGCTGACTTTGCTGTAGTTTTCTCTGGAAGGTGATCATTTTTTCCTGTTATCATTGATGTTAACCTCTCCCTCTGATCTCAGAGCTCCTCCTCTGAATCCCACCGAGGTTGGGGAGTGCCCTCTTCCCAGGGGTACTGTGGTTCCCAAACTCATGACCACTGCTTCTTGTCTTTCCTTGAAATATCCCAAACTCTTCATTATATTCCCAGGTGGGTGGCCTCCATTTCTCCATTTCTTTTGCAACAAAAGAGGAGATTGTATTCACCAAAATTCCTCATAAGAATTCCTTATAGTTTTTGGAAAAAAATACATTCACAAACTTCCAGGTGTGGGGACAAGGTGGCTAGGGGTGAAACTTAAAAGACAAGATCAACTAGTACAAGATGCTCTAAAGCACCTTCTAAGGAAGACGGGTCCTGCTAACTGGAGGGCTCTTTGTTTTTCTGCATGCTGGAATCTCTCAGAACACAAGGTTTGGCAGGACAGATATGAACTGCTCTGCCTAAGGGAAGTCAGTGGGGTTGGACACCGAATAAAAGGACAGTGTAAATAAAAATATCCCAACGGGGGCCTGACTAGAGAAGGACAAAGGACAGACATTCTAGTGGGGAATGTGGGAGCTATTTGCTGCGATGTGTTTGATGTCACATCCTCTCCTTTATAGGCTGTTTGTGGAAAGATTTGGTAAAACCTGCAGTTTATGCAAGTGGATTATTTAGGGCAAAGGTAGCAAACCCACGTTTCCAGGAGTGAGGCAAGTTATGTAAACAAGTGATGCTGCAAGTATAAGGCTGCAGGGAGTGGGAGCAACTGTGGCCAAATGAGGAGTACAGGCTTCCTCTGAAGGCATGCAAAATTTACTGGTGCATATCAAATTAACACGCGCTGGCAGACGACATTTGCCCTACAGACCACTGCTTGTTACCCAGCTTTAAGAAAACTCAAAGAAAGGCAGAACATTGCTGCCAGGTGGATAAGAGATGGTCACGAAGATAGTGGAGAGGCCTCAGAGGGATAGAAGAGACAGGTGAAACCACCAGGTCACATGAATAAGTTCCTAGGGAAGGAAGGAGCGACCTCAAGAAAACACTGGTTACTAAAGTGCTTGGTTTGAGACAACTGAGAGAAAATGATTTTATTTAGAAAAAGCAGGATACAGAAAATCACCTCTAGGCTGCCTAAATGATCGGTAAAATCCACCATGCTCACCTCATGCCCACTGTGAGTGAGTTTCCAGAAGAGCAGGCAAGGATCTGAGTATACGGTATGGGTCAATGTCACACAGCATCCACAGGGCCTCTGAAATTTGCAGAAATCCAAAGAGAGGGTTTTAGATCTTCCCAACTTGTGGGATTGGCAGAGGTCCAAGACAATTATAGCTACATCTCCAAGGTGAAGAGGGACACAGCAGACATCTGGGTTACATTTATAATCCCAGTGTTCCAGGAAGATGGAAGAACAAGTTAACGCGGGTGCTGAGTGAGAGATCCCAAGAAGGGCCCCGCGTGCGATGCACTTAAAAGTATTCTCTTTCCTGGCAGCTGGCCAGTCAGCGTGGGGAGGCTCAGGCCCAACCACTCTGCACTAGTGTTTCCTTTCCTAAGGCACTCCTGAGAGATTCATGTGGCCAGGGATCTACCTTTGTTCCCTAGTACTTTCCTTACATGCAGGCTGGCTGGCAAAGTGTGTGCAGAACATGCAGAACCACCAGGACCCAGGAAAGCAGAGTGGGCATGAGGAAACCTAGAGAGGTGAGCCTGGCCAAGAGGAATATCGGATAATTTCTTTCCTTCCTGCTTGGGAAAGGTCATTATTTTCTGGGAACGCAAACTCTCAGATTGATTATGAAAATGCAGCTGCCTCTGGCCACTTTCCTCGGTTGCCTAAAGAAACTTTGTATGAAGTGTGAATAAAGTGGAGCTGAAAGATGAAAACAGAACCCAGTAGACATTATTGGAGCCCCTAGATTCTGTTTTGCCTAAAGCACACCTACATGTTTCTGGACTTTTTCGTCAACAAAAACAGCCACCTAGTCCCTCTGAAGTTTAACTTAAGTCGAATTGGAGGTGGAATTTTGTCCCACACAACTAGAAGTTTATCAGTACACATGAACTATTCTCCTGGAATTTTCCAATAATTAACTGAGTGCTACTGTGCAGGGAGATAGAAGAACTGCCATGGTAAGTGAGGGGAGAAAAGTATTCATATAACATTGGCCCATGGTAGGGATCAGAGGAGCACGTGAAGTTTGTTTCCAGGTTCATCCTTTGTTCTCTCCCTTGCGTATCTTTCATTCCTCTCCCACTATGTTTTGCAGTGTTGTTAGGAGTTGAATTATGTCCCCCAGAAGGAAATGTTGAAGTTCTAACCCTAGGAACCTCAGAATATGATCTTACTTGGAAACAGGCTTGTTGCAGATGTAATTAGTTAAGATGAGGTCATTCTGGAGTAGGGTGGGCCTCTAACAGAATATGACTCGTGCTTTTATAAGAAGAGAAGCCAGAGACAAAAGGAGAATGCCATATGAGGACAGAGGTGGAGACTGAAAGGAAGAAGCTGCAAGCCGTGGGACACCCAGATTGACAGCCAACACCAGAAGCCAGTAAGAGGCAAGGGAGAAATTTCCCTTTCAGGTTTCAGAGGGAGTGTGGCCCTGCATGACACCATACTTTTGCACTTCAAGCCTCTAGAAACTATAGGACAACACATGTCCCTTCTTTAAGCCATCCAGTTTTTGGCACTTTGTTACCATGGCCCTAGAAAACAAATGCAGGTATCTTCAAGTCTCTCCTACTTCACTGTTGCAACAACAAAAAAGAAAGTCCGTCTTAAAAGCTTAATTATTCTGAGTACTTACTTTATTAAAATTTGTTAAGAATTTGCATTTGAAAAGAGAACTGATGAGAGATGGCAATAAGTCAATCTATGATAGAATTTCAGACATCAAGGAAGGGCAGTGTACAGAATCCTGTAAGTCTCTAAGTGCTGTGTATCACTACAACAAAGGTTCTAGCACTGTGTTTCTGGGTGTCTTTGGGTTTTTACAGATATCTCAGGAGCCACTGCAGAAAACAGAGAAAGGCTTAGGGGGACTGGAGTCTGAGACCTCACTCCAACTTCAACCATAATAACTCTTTTATATTTCGGGATTCCACGTAAGATTTCATTTGAACAGCGTCTGGTGTTAACATAGAGAGAAAGTCACTGCATTGTGGCATTATTTAACTCACACTCAGGCAAACTGGGGTTTTTTTCCCCTCCACTGTTTCTGCAAAATGTGCCTACTTATATGTATGGGCTTACCATTAAAGCAGAGTTGGACACATAGGAGACGCAGCATTATTCTTCCTCTTTTTTGTTTAGCTATTGTGACGGGCATAGGGGGAAAGATTTGCTGCTTTTGCTTTGTTCTTGTCTTTTAAGAACTGAAAAATCAAGATCTTCGTGATTCAAAATGTGCTAGAAGACTGTTTGAAGTAAGAGTCAAAATATCTAGTTTATTCTATTTGTTGATTTATTGGCTGTCCTTCTTTTTATTTATTTTTTGCCATTGGGTGAACAGAGTAGTCTATCAGGATGTACTATTTGTATTCATGTGATTGAGGCAGAAGCAGTACATGAATACTAAAAACAATTGTAACTGATGCTGGGAGTATATAAAGGAAAGAGTGGCTTGCAATTCTCTTCAATTTTAAAAGCATAATTCTTACCCACTTGTATCCCTCTATACTTTTCCATGTATTTCTCATTGGAAACCCTCAGCCATCCTGGGAGGTATGCGACCTGGCACCCCTAACACTATCCCCCAGATGGGCTCAGAGCCTATGGAGGCTCAGAGAATCCTCCCAGGCTTGAGGACAGTTACTGAGCCAGGAGATGGGGCTGCCACAGGGCTTCTGAGACTCGTGCTCTCTGCGATGAGTCAGTGGTGTTTTGTTTTTTCCTGAGCGGTGAGGTCCAGGGAAATCTTAAAACAAATGGCTAACTAGGGCCTTTAGCCCCACCTTACCTCCACCACTTCCACCATAAAACCTTAAGTCTGTCTCTGCAATTGTCATGTCATTGTGACAAGGAAGGAGTCCCAAGAAACAAACAGTGAATACCACCCTCAATTTCGTTAAAAGATTCTTCAGTTAAGCATTTGAATCTCAAAATGCTCTTCAAATCCTAATAGCTCATCATTCATCCACCCACTCTCTTCCTTCAGTCAAGACACTTGGCGGCGACACAAGCCACCGGGAGCTCCGGGGCACCTCTGGCTGGCTGGGTGGGTGGACCTGGCTTACCCAGAAAGAGGGGATGCTGTAATGTCACAGGGGCTTTCTTTCTTTTTCTTCCTGTGTTTTCCCCTGAGAACTCCTTTTTTAAGTTACAGGTCTAGGCTGGATATATTGAAAGGACGCAGAAGAACGTGGACTGGCTGGTCGAGGAAGGAGGCCAAACAACTTTTACTAGTATGAGCCTCTGAAAATGAAGCAGGGACAGAGACACTTTGAAGCTCAAGGAAAAGCGGCACGTTAGAGTCCAGGCTCCAAGCCCGGGGTCTTTGTTTTTGTGTCTTTTATAAAGTGGCCCATAGGGACAGTAGGCTGTGTGGTGCGAGCTCCTCCTCACTTCGCGGATTTAGCCCCGAGGGCAGACGAGTCTGGTAGAGAGAAAAACCCTGAACTTCCAAAGGCATCATCCCGCGAGAGAGGGAGTTTCTGGGCTGGCTTGGGGAAAATGTAAAACAAGCAGATGGGGAGCCAAGGATAGGGGGGCGGTGGTAATCAGAGAAGCCTTAAAAGAATAGAGGGGAGTCTAGCCCCACAGCGAGAGTGAGAAAAGAGAGGCTGGGTGGGAGAAGATGGGAGCAGACAGGACGCAGCCTGGGTGCCAGGGCGCGCGTTTGGGGGGCGTCCTGGCGGTGCGGAGAGGGAGGGCGCGGGTGACATCACGCCCGGGCCCCCTTCCCCTCGCCGGGTGGGTGGGGCTTCGGCGCGCCGGGCGGGCGCGGGGTCAAGGAGGGGGAAGAGGAGGAGCAGACATGAATGTGTCTGTGTGAAGACCGGGGAGGGGCGGAGGAGGAGGAGGCGGAGGGCGGGGAGGGAGAGCGCGCGTGGCTCGCGGCGGCCGGGCTCCCCCCCAGCCCCCGACCCCGGCCCGCGACGCACCGCCTCCCAGCCGCCGCCGCCGCCCGTCTCGCAGCTGGGACCCACTCCGGGCTTGGGGACCCGGCGGGCGGGAGAAGCGCGGGCCGCCGGCGCGGCCTGGAAGGAGCGAGAAAGCAAAAGTAAGGCGAGCAGCACTCCAAGTTTTCCCAACTTCGCCCCCTGCGGCGGCAGGCGTCCTACTGCTCAGCGCGTCCCCTCCGAGCCGGAGAGTGGCTGAAAGAAAAGGGACGGGGCGGAGGAGGGGGCGGAGGAAGAGGGAGTGCGAGGCAGCGAGGAGAGTCCGGCAACATCTGTTAAAACTTGGGGGAGGAGGAGCGCGGGGAGGAGGAGGAAGAGGAGGAGAGGAGGGAAGGAGGGAGCGCGCGGGAGGGGAGCGCGGAGCCGAGGGACAACTTTTCCACCCCGTGAGTAGCGCAGGCGGCGCAGGGTCGGGGCGGGGGGCTTCTCCACCCAGCACGGGGTTCCAGGCCGGGATGGGACCTTTTTCCAGAAAGTCGATTGGATGCCAGGAGAGGCGTACGGCTGGGGGTTTCTTTCTTTCTCTTTCCCCTCCCTCCCGCGGTTGAACCAAATCAGAACTGTCACTCAGGGCCTGTGAGTCAGAAGGGATCGGATTACACGATCCCCGAAACTGATGCCGGAGTTGCACGAGCGGGAGGGAGCGGGCAGGGGCAGCGCCACCGGCGCGCTCGCACACTCGCACTCGCGCACACCCGCCGTTCCCACTCGCCCGCGCCGCTCTCCCGCCTTCCCCGCGCGCCCCGCGGCCGCCCGCGCCGCACCATGCCCGCGGCGGGCGCACCCCGCGCCCAGCCCGGCCGCTCGCGGTAGCCGGAGCCGCCCGCGGCCGCGCGGAGCCCGGAGCCGCCCGCTCGCGTCCCGTCCGCGGGTCTATGGGAAGTTCGGGGACTTGACAGCCGCTGCTGCCGCAGGTACGTCCCGCTCGAAGTTCTTTGTTTCGCGGGCCCCGCAGCCCGCTCCTGCGGCCGCGCCCGTGCCTCCGGGGCCAGAGGTGGTCCCCAGCGGGGGACGGGATGGAGTGAAAATGGCTGTCAAAAGGCGCCCACATTTAGAGAGCCGCCGAGCAAGGCTTGCATTCGCTCCCTCCTCCTGGAAGGTCCTTTTCCAAGAGTCTGACCTGCGGGCCGGCCGGAGACGGACTGGAGAATTTCACCTCCTGGAGGGGGGGACGAAGTTTGCTGCAGTGGCGACGGCGCCCCTCACCTCCGCCCCCACCCAAAGGATTCAGAAGAACTCCGCGAGCCCCGCACGCGCCCGGCTCCTTCCTCTGCGCGGTGGCGCTCTACGGCTCGGGCTTCGGGCGCGCACGGCGCTCGGGATGGGCGGAAGGAGGCGGGCGGCGAAGTGGTTGCGCGCGGGGACCGCCGCCGCGGGGCTTCTCCAGCCGGGGCTTCGCTTCGGAGGGCGGGGGTGTGGTGTGAGCGGATGGAGAGAGGCGCGCCTCCGTCGTCATAGAGGAAAAGTGAAAGTTGTACCATCTGTATATGATTTGGGATTCTCTTTTATTTCTTTTTCTTTCCAGGGGCACCGCGCACAGACACACAATAAAGTAACCGTGGTCCATGCAATAATCATTTAAGGTGCCGCGTTTACACAGAGCAGCAGGGGACAGTTACTTTCTTGAGTAGCAGCGGGAAATTGGGCGGGATAAGGCAGAGAGGGTGTAAATATTGACCCCAAACTTGGAGAGTTTGTGAAGCGACTTTTAAGCAGATTGCCCGAAGCGGACGCTCCACTCTACACCCGGCCTTTTATCCTTTCCTGAACTTGTACTCCTGTCCCCGATTGCACCTCCTTCTGTAAGATGCCGTCCCCCGAGAGGCGCTGCACCCCAGGCTTCCCTTCCTGACCCCGCGTGGAAAGAGGATTAAGGAGGCTTCCTCCACTCCTGCCCCCAACTTCTCATCTCCCCAGTGCAGACTGCCGGGTAGATTCTGGCCTTGGGTACAGTGCTCATGGCCCTTTGCCAGTTTATATGTACATATATTTATGTAAAACATTTTCTCCCAGCTCTTTGCCAGCTGTTCCACATTTTCCAGCTGCCACTTCAGTTTGAAATGATGGACTGTCTGCGTCTCCAAGTCAAAGAACCCTTTAGTCAAAGGTATGGAGGGCCGGCCGCTGTGCAAATACATGGCAGTGCTATTAGCCGGGCTGGTATTATTAGTTCTAAAAAATACCTCCTGCTCCCCTTTTCCTCTCCTCCTTCTTCTCCCCAGTTAGGCTTTCCAGAGCACAGTATATACACTTCGCTGAAAATTCGAGTAATTAGGCCTTTCCCTCTTAAATGTGATTTTTGTATAGAATTTGGATGAGGCCGGTTTTTTTAGATCCCTGAAATATGTGTCTGGTGGAAATAAATTAACTTTTAAAAATAAAAGAGTTTCAGCTTGAGCGCGTTGGGCATGACTGGTGGGGGGCCTGCACTCTGGCCGTCTGAAATAAGCTCTTTTCAGTCTGTTTAAGGCAGGAACCATTCATCCTCCCCATGCTACACTTTTTGTGTTGTTTGATGTCTTAGCATATTATAGACCGAAATCTACAAGAATTGACCTAAAGTATTAATTTTGAGTATTTATGTAATTGCTCGGTAGTTTTGAATAGGTGCCTTATTGATTGATTCCTGTAATTATTTCATTTAGGTTTTAGATTAAAAATTAATAGTAGTCTGACAGTTTCTTAATTACATGTGTCAAGATTATTTTGAAGGAGGAAAATGCTATGTTTTAAAATAGTGAAATAGCCTCAAAATCTCTTCATTTTTCTAAAGCAGAACAGCATTTCAGTTGAGGGGATATATTAAAGCTGCCGGGACTGGTTTTAACAATGTAAACTCTGTGAAGTATCTGAAGAATTTGTTTATGTTAGGAAATATTGGTCTTAACAACCTGGTACACAAACACTTTGGCCAGTTAGACTATATTCAAACCTAAAACAAACATGAAATAACATTTAAATTAGTTGTAATAGCATGCTTATACAGAGTAGAGAGTTTATTTTATACTAAAAGCTATTTAATTAGAAACTCCCCGCCTAAGGGGAGATCCTTTCAGGGTATGTAATTCTTAAAGTCAGCCTAGGGAAGCTTTGGTTTAAGATGCATGAATGAGTCCAATGTAAGAGGTGTCTAGTGAAATTTCACACAAGCAGAAACACTTTAAAAGATATAGATTGCATTATTGTTAATAGGCTGGTAGGTCCAACTCAGATGCCTACCAATTCCCAGTGCCTTTAATATGCTTGTGTTCCTTGATTGAACCTTGATATAAACACATTTCTATTGTATATCTAATTGGCAAAGGACTATAGACAGAAATGAGAAAACTCAATACTGATGAAAAATGGCTCTGTTGAGTTATTTCATTACTTATTTAATGAAAGAATTGTTAATTTATCAATTTGATGTGCAAAGCTAAAAGTTGGACTTTTCCTTTGTTTCTTGGCCAGTGAAGTTTCCTTAATTACCTGCATGCTGTAAGCATTTCAGACTTCCTCTGTGCTTAGCCATTTAGAGGTCTTTCCTTCTATGTAAGGTATCCTGCTTGCTGAGACCTCTTCTCCCCCTCCTTTTTTTGAGGATAGAGTTTGGGAGCTTATGAAAGGAAACAATTTAATGATCATTGTTGCATGCACTCACTTACATGGAGACAGTAATGTACTAAGAAAAACCAGTCTTGAAGGAAAAGTGAATCAATGAGTCATGAAATCCTCAAGAAAACCTTAGTAATGGAATGTTAATGCTTTTAGACTATAGTAGATTATCTTAAAAGTCAGACTTTTCTTCTTTATGCAATTGTTGTAAATCCCCAGCTAAAGAATTCTTTGAAGGAGGTTTTAGTTTTGCTGGCATTCATATTCTGAGGTCGGTCTGATTTGTTTTGGAAGATTCAGTAAATTTTCTGCCAACTTATATCATGAGAGGCAATTAAAATGCTGAAATGACTTTAGAGGACACACACACACACACACATACACACACACACACACGTTTGTTAAACAAAAGATTCCACTCTAATAATGACTTCAGGTTGTCTTTTCATTAAAGCCTAGGAGAAGATGCTGCCCTTCCCTTCACATTGTCATTTTTCTAGATGAAAATTGATCTGTTTCTGGTTTCAAAGCAAATAAAGGGAGACAGAATAAACAACAACAGGGCAGGGGTACTGCTGCAAACTTTCTCAAGTACTTTCAGTGTATTTTTCATCTTTACTTTTATTTGATGGGCCTGTGAAATAGAGCTGTAGACTGGCGAAGACTTTAAATGAAATTTCACACTTTGATGATTTTTTTTAAACTTTGATATATTGACAGCAAAAGGAGCTGCAAAGCTTTTATATAACTTGAGCAGTAACGCCAAGCAGCAGTCAAACGTCTCTATGCATTTGTGTTTAACTGCAGAAGAAAAACATGTCCATGGGCAGTGGAGGTTCTTATCAACCCCCTAATCCCAGATCCCAGCAAACCTTGAGGGCATGCCTCAGATCTTGCTGAAATCACTGTAGACTCTCACAGTTTGCAGATTAAATATGCTATGTGTTCCTGGCTCCAGCAACAGTTTTATGAGCTCACTAAGCTTCCTGTTTTAAGATCCTTTTCTTAAGTTTTTAGGAGCTGCTAAAGGCAATGCTGTCTGGAGTAAGTGGTACTTGTTAATTTAGAGACACTTTAGATATTTCATTCTCTTTTTAAAAAATTGCCAAAATTATTATTTTTAAATCGAAAGGCCAGTCACTCCAGGGAGAGGGAGGAGAGCTGTTTGAAAGAAACTGGATGTTAAATGTGTTTGGAAGTGCATTTGATCGCAAACTTTACATGGTGTCTCAATTGTTTTATGGCACTTTTCTTTTGCCTAGCCCCTGAAAATGAGAGACTTTTTCCACTTGTAATTCTAAATGCACTATATTTGAGTGCCAAATTTCTTCACTACTCATTACCTCTGTGATTGTCTTTCGGTTTTTTTAAATGTGAAAGTGTTTTTTGTTCTGTGTGTATATATTTCAACCCGACAAAATGTCTCAGAAAATCTATGGCCTTCTAAAGAAGCTGAATGAAAAAGCCATTACATAGTTAATAAGGTGGCTTTGGAACATTTCAGCCCCCTCCTGAAAGGCAATATTGTGTTGAGCTCCACATCTGCATCTGTGGTATCTATAGTTGTACCCTCATATATGGCACTTTTGCATTTTGCATAGGAGTCATAATTAAAAAGGAAAATACTTACATCATTGTCCAACAACATGTCATATAATTCCCAAGAGAACCCTAGCCAATTTTGTGCTTAAAGGTTATTCAATGAATGAAATTGTGAAAGCCCATTTGTCAAAGTACTGCATGGTTTCTGTTAGTGTTCAAGCCCCAAATTCATTGTCTGCCCAGGCCCAGCCATTAGTCATCAGTGTATTAGTGCTGCCTTCAGGCCATGCTGCCCAGCACTTCTTCACACCATTATAGCTTTGAAAGTGTACTCTGTTGACTTGTAGAATTACTGCTCTGATTTCCGCTTGGCTGGGTTTGAGGTAAGTCCCCTCCCTACCTTCTAGCTGACTGTAATCCTTGCTTTCTTTTAAAGCTCCTTTCCAGAGATTTAGGGGAAAACTTTCTTAAGGGCCGTGTTGGCATCATACTGTGGTTTTGTTGTGGCATGCACTGTACATATAAATTGTACCTGCAGTAAATTGGATTGACTGCTGGCCTGAAACAGCTAGAGGGACTTTTCTTTTCTTTCCTTTCTTAAGAGGGGAGGGGGGCTAGGCGGTGGGGGAGGGTGGCACAGGAGTACATTTTGACCCCAAGCATTTGATTGTGTTCTTCTATAATCTCTATGCTACAAAATTAAATTAAGTAATGGGACATAAGTGCACTTTTACTTAAATCTTTATTGGAGTAACTTCAGAATGTAGTGTGACATTATATTGTTTATTTTCATGTGGAAATTTTTAGCTTTTGCTACTTTAACTTTTTTTTTTTTTTTTTTGGAAGATTGTATGAAATGCCTAGGAAGCTCCAGAGTGCTTTACATTAGAAACTATTGATTTTTACAAAAAGAGCCTGAAAACTCACCATTTAGATGAAAGATAAGTTTCAAATTGCAGTAATGAAGGACTGAGACAGTTAAGCCCTGTTATTGATTTCATTTTGTGATATTTTTAAAAAGAATGATTCAGTCTGAATAAAGTTAGCAGTGTGTAGAGAAATTTCATCCAGCAGCTTAAGAATGAAGCCTTAATGACTCTGATGTATGGAAACCTGGAATCCAGTGGCCAGACATGTGGAGCAGGCCATGCCACTTCAGGACAGTGTCTGCTGTTTGAACTGTGGATACTACAATGAAATTCCATATCAGAGAGTTTCATTGAGAGGGTGTGTAGTTTGGTGTAGGTTACATTGGCAGTTTTGTACATGCAAGGTGGAAAAATAAGACAGCTAAAGAATTCTGTCTGTGAACAAGCAAAGTTTATAGGGTAAGTGGACCATGGGGTAATTTTTACTGGATAAGCCTTAATTACAAATGCTTAAATTCTGAAAATGTTGCTTTTAAATCTGCAATTAAGAATCAAGAATCAAAAGTTTAAAAGTTGGAAGGATAAAATATGGTAAGTAGTACTTCACAAAAAATACGTTAAATACCTTTGGAATAGCTATAGATGATTTTGACATGCAACAGGTTATTGGTCTAATATTTGTGATGGTTTAAAAGTAAATTACTATTCACAGAACATACACTCTACTCCCTTGTACTCCCTTCAGCCTTACTGTGAAGACACACATGATTCTAAGAAACCAAAGCTATCCAAGTTCTATAAGAATAATTACAGTTTTTTCTTCTGAAAATGTGTGAAAACTTTTAATTCCTATAAGCCTTAGTGAAGAGAGACAAGGGGCACATTTGATCAGTCATGATATTTTTGTGATACATGTAGATTTAAGAGGAATACAGTTTCATGAGCTTAGCTGATCTATAGACTGATAACTGACTTCCAGATCTCCTTCTGTGTCTGAGGATTGCCTGTATCCAGCTAACCTGTAGAAAGTGGGGGTGCCAATGTGCTCCACATTATTGCTCACTCTTTAATGGCACCTGCTATGCATGCTGCTTCTTGCAGTGCCTAACCAAGGCACATGGGACTCATAGTTTTACAGAACTCAGAAATGGTAACAGGTATTAGATAGAGACCTCATACTCCCCTCAAATGTTTCTCATCAAGTACTTCTGGTAACAGAGAAAGAGTAGCTGATGATCTTTTCTTTTAAATACAAATGGCAGAAAAGTAAAACTGGCTCACAGAAATGTCATTTGTGATTTCAACTGCAATAGCAATGATTACTTTCTTGTCAAATAAGCTTTTCAGTGATTGAAGTTAAATATATGGATTTCTTAAGAGTTTAGGTAGTGTTAATTTACTAAAACCAAATTCACTTAATCCATAGCCAGGCAATTATTTCCCCTTAGAGTAATTTAGTTCTCCTTAGAGTAATTCCATTTGAGGATGTCTGTCATGAATACTGCTTATCTACGATTAGGAGCATCAGAAATGTAGGAAAGAAAGATTGAGGACACTAGCACTAGGCAGTGGATTTGGGGAACCCTGAGCTACCAAATGGCAAAGCAGACAGATAGAAGCTTTCTTATTTGGAGTTAAGGCTCTAGGCTTTCCTGATTATGGAAAAATAATCATATATAAAGGTAAAATAACTATACATGAAAAAATGTTTAAAAATTAATGAAGATTTCATTAAGAACTTACGAAGTTGGGCCTTCCCCCCCCCCCCCGATCTTAACTTTTTGATTAATCCTGGCCGAACTGCTAGGGTGTCACAAAGGTTATGCATATCTAATTGATTTTACCCTCAGAAGATATTTTGAACATAAGGAAACATCAACCACATTAAAAACCTATAAGAGGTTTTCTATGGTGCATGAATACATGAAATCCACTGAAATGTTTAAAATTCCCTGCATTTTGCTCATTGAAACTCAGACTATTTCTCACTTCCAGAATTGATCAAAAAGTTAAAATCAACATTAGTTTGTACTTCTTGATTTTGAAAAAAAAAAAATCTCTTTCTAAAGGATTTATTTATTTTTGAGAAATGGGTTATTAAATAGCCACAGGAAGGTACGTATCTTTAATAGGAGTTTTACCTGGATGGTTAATCCAGGAGTAGCATCTTGAAGTAGCAGTTGATATACCAGTAATACAAGTATGAGATCAATGTCACTCTTCAGTGCTACAGGGTAGGTTGCCTCAAAAATCCTTCTGACAAAGCTGCTTTCTTCTGGAAATTTAAAACAGCAAATCAAGGAGATTATTCAGTTTATGAAAACACAGGCAAGTGTAAATAAATGTTATTTCTCTGGAGGAAAGCCTTCTTCCACTGCAGCAATAGTTCCCTAAACTATACAGAATAATTTCTCACTTAAGGCTAAGCCATGGTGCTGTTAATAGCACTGCCTCGCCTGGAATGTCTTCTGTTTCTGATCTCTCATTGCCAGTAGCTGTTTTAACCTATCAGAAACAGATCGGGTTATCATTAAACAGGCTTTTAACTTACTTGTTTTAAATCTTGAAATACACTAAGAAAAAAAAGCGAAGAGAGTTTTTGCCCAAGTTTAGGCAACTTAAAAATAAACTGACTGGCTTAGGGAAATAAATGAAGTAGTCTGCTGTTCAGGAAGGTTGCACTATCATGATTGAAGGATGCTGTTCCACTTCACCCTACGTTAGAAAGTTGTTTCATTCACGTCAAACATCATTTTTAACGTTGGCTTTGGCATGGGTGCTTTCTTTTTAAACATAGTAAATGTCTAAACGATAAAGGAATCTTGCTCCTGTGGGGGTTAGAGGTTTCACTGCAGAGACTTGCAAGGAGAAAAGCTGATTTTTTCACATGTTCCCACAATTGTGACTTTTCATACTTTCTATTTACTACAGAGAGCCTCTGGTTGTTGAGGTTGAACATTGGGACTCCACTCAGGGCCTCCCTGAGCTCAAGACAATGAGGCGATGTGTCTGTCTGAATCATTCACAGCATTTGAATCTATCTATGTGTGGCAGCTAATGAAGAAAAACACATTGGGGGCCAGGTTCATAGAAGGTGAATTCGACGTTTTGTGAGCAAAGCACAGGCCTATTGGTTTTGTGAAGGCTTTTCAAGGGATCCCCAATGTTTTATTATAATGCCACACTCAGGGTGGTTGCATTGCAAAGTACCTGGAAGGTTGCAGCTCCCTGAAATCAGCCAGTTAAAAGAGCCTTCTGAAGGCAACCAGGGCCGGCCCCTGCCAGTGTTTGCTGGAAATGTGGCTGGGCCAACTGTAGAGTTTGCAAATGCCCGTGAGTATTCCGAGGAGCAGGGTGACCAGTCTGACAACGCCTTGATGCGGGCGGCTTCTCTGCACTGGAGGGAGGCTGCCAGGCGCTGCTGGCGCTGGAGCTCACCTCCCCACCCCCACTTCGCCCCCAGCCCTCGGCTTTTTTTCCTTTTCCCGCGGCCTGGCTGGCGGAGATGCATTGTCTCCTAAAAGGCAGGAGACAGGAATGCTGATCAAAGCCAGGTCTGGGAGCACCCCTTCTGCCCCCAGACACCCAGAACCGTCTCTGAGCAATCCAGCATGTTCTGTTTGCTGGCGCGCGGACTGTGGCGCGCCGGGGCCGGGAGAACTCGGCGTGGACTTCCCCGCGCTGATGTAATGATGATGGATGCGGCGACGCGGCTGCAGACGGCGCTGCGCGGGCCCGGCGCACCCACTAATGAACCCCCCGCGCCGCCGCCGCGGCCCGGTACCTCGGGCATGGGACGCGGGCGCGGGCGAAAGTGGTGAAAGGCGTGAAAAACGTCCCTTGCCACCACTGGAAGAAACCAGAACCTGAAGGGAACTCGACAGGAAAGCGCAGAGAGAGCGAGCTTTCAAACAAAATTGGCCATACCCATACAACCTGAGCAACCTGAGCAAAACAATTACCATAATCAATGGGGACTCGCCTTTGTAACGATGAAAGTTTGTTTGGGGTTCCCCTGGTCCCCCGCCCCTTGCAGGTGTAAGTGACGACTCTAAAGAGGACGACTGGAGGCGTTTGTGTGCAAGTGCTGTGTAATATGTAGGTCCCGGCAAGAATTCGCCAACGTGGTAAAGGTTGCGGTTCTCTTGCTCGCTCTCTGTTCTCTTGCTTGCTTTCAAAAGCAGACCTGCATTACAGCATCACCAGGTCAGTGGCTCCAGGAAGCTTTAAATGCCTTGTGTTGTAAGAGGTTGACGCAGGTTCCGATTTATAATTTAGAAAGAAAAGACCCACCTGCAGGTAGGTTGCAAATAGGAGACGGATTAGATTTAAAATAGGATCTGGAATTAATTGTGTCCTGGGTTTAGGCCTCGGGGAAATTACAAAAGATTCAGGGATAGTTGAGTGGGAAAAAGCCTTGACTGTTTACTTTCAGGAAGGAATGTTTATCTCTCCTTTTACCTATGAAACTTCAAGCTTTAGGAGGGATATACCATTAGAGCAATTTTCCTTGGTTGCTTTTTTTTTTTTTTTGTTCCTTCCTCTCTCTCTCTCTCTCTCTCTCTCTCAGCTGCTGGGACTCAAACATCAGCTACAAACATTTTTCCCCTTAAGCATGAAAAGTCAAGGGGCGTGCCAGCAAATCTTGCATGTAATGTTTCAGTGGTGAAAGGGATTGAAGGAGAATAGTGTGGAGTCCTAAGCAAGGAAACTATATCGGGGGAAAAAGTATCATTTCATTCACATCTGAAACATAGTGGCATGTTTTCCTCAGGGAAAAGTCTTTGAAGTGAAGCAGAATTTAAAGTTTTCTCTTGATGCTTAAGTTCTAAATAAATTATACTTCATTATTTTTAAAATTCTAGATTTTACAAGTGTCGTGGAGCTACTGTCCTAGTGGTGTTTTGAGATTCCGTGAGGAATTTCTACTGGCCACTTCGATCCCGAATGCTTCAGTGGACCAGCTCAGGACTGACTTTCCAAGCTCCTCTTACTGTTCCCTGAAAATTCCATCACCACAACTCAAAGCGGCCACCTTTTGCCGCTCACTGACTCTTCACCCACAGTTTGATGAGGTGTGGGCGTCTAGAATGTTAAACTTTCTCCTTTATAACTGACAGGGACAAAGTTGTAAAATAAGCTGATATAATTTATAGGAATGTACAGGAAGCAGATGTCTGATTTGGCACGTTGCCATCTTTATAGCCCAGTTCCAAGCATAAACCACACTTTTAAATAATTAGTTACTAACTAATGAGATCCAAAAATAAGTTGTCAAAATAGAAGAAGGGGGTAGATTGTTGAGTGACCAAGGGCCTATTTTTAAAAAACCCATTTCAGACGGGGGTAGGAATTAGTATTCTTTAAGACCATTAATTAGTGTGATTTCAGTCAGTGCCTGGAGCTTTACCTCTTCTCACTTGAGCCTCTCTCTATGGTGATGAGCATTGGGAGGGTTTTATTGCTTTGTTAAAATAAAGTCCTTTGCCTTGGGGGAAAAACCAACAACTCCACAAAAACCAAGTTTGTCAAGGAATTTTGGGAACTTGTCTCCTGATTCCTATTAATTAGCACCCTCTGCTAAGGAAGGTACTTAGTTCTTACTAGGAATCCCATGTCTTAATGGGTTTTTCTGGTCCATTTGCGTGTTTCAGTGTGCAGTTTTAACGTTGTAGACTCTTTACTCAAATACAGCCAATAAAACTGTTATGTGTGTGTCGAAGGGAACAATTATAGTAAATGCTTGTTTATCCCAAATGGCTAAGAATGGAGCATTTGGATCAATTAAATATTTCTGCTAAAGTTTTTAGTTTTTATAGAATTTGCCAGTTTTCAATGAAACACTGAATATGAAAAGAAAATGTATGTAGCTAAACCAATGGTGATTGAAATTCAAGACACTGCAGAGTCCTGTAAGTCACAGGGTCATTGATGCGATCATTTATGTACTCAGTAAACATTCTTATGTGACCTAACTGCTGGGAAAGTAGAAACCTTGTCCTCATGGAGCTTACAGTATGGAAAGGGGAGGTGGATGTTCAGCACAGACTTTTCCAGATGAAGAAGAGTTTATTATCATTGTGATGGGTGCTAGGATAGGTTTGTGTAGGGCGTTGGAATTCAGGATTCTAAGGTGCAGTTCATTCATTAGTTCATCCGGTCAGCAAAGACTTCAATGAGTATATACTTCACTGGGTATACAGCAGTGAGCAAAAATAAACGTGTAGAACAGTTGTTCAAGGCTCACGCCTGTACTCCTAGCACTTTGGGAGTCCGAGGCTGGTGGATCACCTCAGTTCAGGAGTTTGAGACCAGCCTGGCCAACATGACGAACCCCATCTCTACTAAAGATACAAAAAATTAGCTGGGCACGGTGGTGAGCGCCTGTAATCCTAGCTACTTGGGAGGCTGAGGCAGGAGAATCGCTTGAACCTGGGAGGCAGAGGTTGCAGTGAGCTGAGATCACGCCATTGCACTCCAGCCTGGGCAACAGAGTGAGACTCTGTCTCAAAACAAAAGCAACAACAACAAAGAAAACAAGCTTTAGTGAATCTGACAATTAGTGATGCTTGCTAAAATTGAGGTTCCCGGGTGCCACCCTCCAAGGCAAATGCATTGCAGGAATCTGAATGCTTAGCAAGCACTGTAGAAACGCTGATACAAATAGTTCTTGTACCAAGTGGGAAACGATGCCGATTGTATTGGATTATTCTTGTGGCATACTTTAAAGATGATATTTAAATCAATTTTGAAGGACCATTACAAAAAGTAATTATTCTGAGATTGTTAGAGCTAGAAGGGACCATCAAAGATTTCTCCTTTAAGGATTCTCTATCCAGATTCTTGGAAAAGCTTTGAAGGTCTGTGATCGCTTAGAAATTAAATGTGTACTTTTGAGTTTAAGGGTATTTTCTGGGGAGAAGCTCTTTAACTTTTAACAGGTTCTTAAAGAAGATGTGTTCCCCCCGCCCAAAGTAAAGGTCAGATCTCACTGCCTGATTCTGTCATTTGACGGATGAGATCACTGAGGCTCAGCAACAGGTTGTTGGCCATTGTGCACTGTCTAGCTAGCCCCGGGGAGGGGGGGCGCCATGCAGGTAGCCCTGCCCTTGGGACTCATGCATGTTGGCTGCACTCAGAAGGGAGATCTCAAGCCCCCCTTTCTGTTGTATAATACTTTATCAGTGCCCTTTGAGGGGTGTCTCTGAATTTGGAGTGGATCTTACTATTGATATGGAAATTTAACTTAGTGCTTCTTTTTTCTTTTTTATTCTACAAAAGCTGTTCTTAAATAACTTGTGTGTTTTACAATGAATGACACTGGATAATCTCAGAAAAGAGATGGAAGTGAGTGGAAGAGCTGGTGTTACAGTGTGCCATGTGGCCTCTGGTTCTTAAACATTCTGGTTACTTGAATTCCAGATCAAGGAGGAATTTATTATGCAATGAAGAGCTTGCTGTTCCCTTGCAAATATGTGTTAAAGTAGACTGAAAATAGTTTACCTTGTATTTTAACTTTTTTAGTTGATCAAGCAGTTACTTATTTCATTTCACTCACCGCTGCTGTGATTGAGGATGTCGACATCTACTAAATGTAGAAAAATAAGCAAGGTGGCCAGACCAAAGAAATGCTTTCTATGAAAGTTGCAATCTAGATAACATGAAGAAAACATGCTAGAGAGGGTACTTTTCCTCTTTTATTGTATTCTTTGTAGGTGTAGAACATGACTGCAAAAAGGAACATGAAGCAGAGTGAAAATTGATGAATGATGAGTTAGGGCGATTATCACATGAATGAAGCCAGTGAAAGACAGACCTACTGAACCTGCCTTTAGCTGACTTTTAATATTTCCTAAGTGAGCCCAGTCTTTGCTATTACAAAGACCTTTCAACTTTTCCATGTGGAATCAAGAGCATGTTGTTCTATTACCTTTGTCTTAAAAATGTGACTTAAATGAACTGAAATATTCTTATGCTTTAAGGAGGTTAAAGAGTATAGCTTACCTGAATGAATTAGGATTAAGAGGTATATTGCAATTCAGATATCTTTATGAAAGAGGCAAAAATCACTGAACTGCTTGGCCTGAATTATCCTCTGATTCAGAATTTAGAAGTAGGCCTTCAATGTTAGAAATTGTCAGACTCTCTTGAAAAAATCTAATTAATAATTAAAAACCTTCCCCTGTTTTGGAAGTTGTTCAAATGCCCCTTCCTGTAAAACTGGCCACCTGAAGAGACATTTGCAGATGTGGCTTTAAAAAGTAATATGACACTTGTTTCACATGATAGACACAGTTGCAAATTGAGATTTTTAGATCATTTGATACCAAATGCTCAGTAGGGATTTGGGAAAAGTACCACATTATGGGCATTTCCCTCAGTTCTCTCTTTTTTTTTTTTTTTTTTTTTGCATGTGTAGAGTTTCACTGGTTTGTTAAACTTTGAGACATTTTTGCCAGAAAACCTGTGGAGAAGTGTCGTCTACATTTTGAATTTCCTAAAGCTCTAGGCTTTTCTCAGATGACAGGTGAAGTGGACTTTTGAAAGTTTTTTTTTTTTTTATTTTATTTCCACCGTTTTGGAAAGTTGATGGCTCTGTTGTTTTCTTTAGGGCATTTTTGGTCGAAGAGAGCTGAAGTAATGAGAAGACATCATGGAGGCCCAGTCCCATAGCTCCACGACCACTGAAAAGAAAAAAGTTGAGAATTCCATAGTGAAGTGCTCCACTCGAACAGATGTGAGCGAGAAAGCCGTTGCCTCCAGCACCACTTCTAATGGTGAGCAGCACAGGGATTACCAGCAGCCCAGCCTGGAGTCATTTCTGTGTTCTCTGCATTCCTTGTGAATTGAGCGTTTGCACCTGGACCAGTGTTTGTTCTAGGAGAGGCTGAAGAAAGCAAATGGGGCGGGGGCAGGGGGGGCAGCGGCGGGGACATGGAATTTAGTAATCTCTATTTTGGCACTCCACCCAAACTTTCTAATTTGAGATGTAAATGTGATAGGTTATTTATTATCAGAAGTTCCTGTTTTGGCATTTTGGAAATCATCTTGACTAGTCTGGCAAGAGTTCAAAATGCTTTGTGTTGCATATGGATCATCTATACTGCTTGGAATAATTAGTACAAAAGACACAAAAGTTGTCTTGTCGAAATTAGTGACAGGACAGGAGTCTCCCCCAACCCCAACTTTAAGTAGTCTACTTTAAAGGATTTTAAGAAGTGTTAATGATTGAACCTCAAGGTAATGTTAGTATCTGAGATGCAGGTTTTGTTGTTAGCTTATAAACATTTAATTTCCTTATTTGTGTTCAGAGATAACACAGAGCCACTGTTCCTGTATTCTATATTTTTAAATTTTAAGCAAAGTGTTGAGAGGCATTTCAGTTCAAGCATGGAGTGTTGAAAATAAATTCCAGAGCCTCCCTGGTACAAACAGACTGAATACGTTAATGGTAACCTTCACTTCCTGTCCCTGCTGTTTCTCCATTGTGGGCCACTAATGCCTTTCCTTTTTGTAGATTTCATAGCCATTCCTGGCCTCGCTGAATTTCTCTGATTCTCCATGGGCCTGTAGGAAGAATGAGCTGGCCCGTTCTAGTTCCTGGACACTGCCTGTCTGGGCACACTGATTTGTATGAGCCAACCTGCTATTCTTATATTTTCTATATTCCAAGACAGGTTTTACTAGATTGATTTACATGTTTTCACATCCACTTGGAAAGTCAGAATCTCCTTTGGAAGATAACTCCAGTCCAGAACGTTAGACTCTAAGGGCAGATACTTCCAAGCAGCCTGACCACTTCTCTCTGGGCCCCTCCATGTCTGCTGAGAGCCTGTGCTTCTCACCTGCACTTCTTCACCCAGTTTCATGAGTGTGCATTGCTGACTGCACTGGGTAGGGAAGGAGCTGGCTCTTAAACCTACTGGCAAATGACTTCAGTTTTAAATTGATCCTTAGGGAGATGTATTTATGTCTCAGTTAAAATAATGAATTTACATATATGTGAAAGTATTTCCTCATTTATTGATGGTATTTAAAGTCAAGACTGGCGCTTACTTTAACTGAGCCATAATATTTGCATTTTTCATCCAATGTGGTTATAGAAGGCATTTCTCCTTAAAAATATGTTACCTTGGTTTCTTTTTTCTGGAATTGGTAAAATTTAGGCAAATTTATTATTTCAGAAATAGAATCAGTATTTGCAGTGTTGGTTATTTGGTAATTTTTATGGTAATTCTGTAGGAATAAATGCTTCCTACGTATTTGACTTCAGGAACATCAGCTTTTGGTTTTCTTTATAGTTTGTGTGAGTGTACATGCCTGTGTGTCAGGGTGTGAGCGAGTGTGAGTGTGTAGGGGGTGTGAGTGTGTGAGGATATGTGTGAGTGTGGGCAAGTGTATGCGTGAGTGTGTAGGTGTGTGGGTGTGTGTGGTAGGGGTAACTATGGGCATGCGTGTGTGTGAGCATGCATGTGTGTGAATGTGAGAACAGGCAAGAACAAGTGCATGGCAGAAGATGTTGCTGCGCTGCCTGGAGCCTGCAGAAGCGCCTGTCGTGTTTATGAATCTCAGCTGCATGGCCACAGAGTCTCAGTCTTACGAAGATACTGTTGTTTGTGCCACTCCCACACCTAAACACATTCTCAGGAGGTTTTCCACTGCAGCTGCATTTGTCTTGAGTTGCTCTTGGACCTCAGGTTTCCCTCATGATTCTGTTGAGGGTGATTGGGAGCAGAACTAACCTGACCAGCCCCACAACAGCCAGGAAGCCACGAGATAAAACTAGCCAGAGAAGGAGCAGTCGTGATTTACAAATGTTAGTGCTACAGTGTTAAATAATCACCTGTTTCCTCAGCCCCACTCCACTGGCTTCCTGCCCTGATCAGCTTGTGCCCTTGAGCCCACTTTTTCTCCTAAATGTGTATGAATCCTCTCCTGTTTGGGGGCAGACACTCATTGGTCAAACTTGCAGGGAACATACCTAAACGATAGCTGTCCTAGAAATCCGGTGAACTCTGATCAGTTTTTCAGTGTTCCTGTGACTTCTAACAGATTTAGTGTTTCATATTTTGGGACAAAAATCAAATAAAAGAAAAATGGAAGTGGTGTTTTTAAACATGGATTGCAAGCCGACAGGCGGACTCTTGGAAAACAAATTTAAAGAGAGGAACAAGTAAAAGAAAGGACAATAAACCTTTTTCTTTGTGTATGTGATGCTAATAATTACCATGGTCTTTTTTACAGAGTCCTCTACAGTTTTCATCTAACTAGTTCAGCGCCTCTTTACAGTCCCAGGATTATGCTGAGGGGCGTGGATTGCTGGAAGCGCAGAGGCCCTTTCTTCTGCAGCCTGGTCACCTGCTGCCTCTGCACTCAGTCTTGATCACAGGGACTGGTGTGTGGGCTTTGGACCTGCCCCTGCCTGGGTTTAGAGTTCGTGGGGTGCAGGCTTTCCAAGTTGGGACACTATTTGTGTGCTGGCTGGTGGCTGACATCGCCGTGGCCCTCCATCCTTCTGTCCATCCATCTGTCCCTCTGTCCCTCTTCCTATCTTTTCTATTTTTCTCTATAAATATTTCATAAATGCTTGGACCCCTGCACTGAGGCTATTCGTAGAAAGGAAAACAGAATCATGTGGATGCTATAACAGGTAGTACTGATTGCTACTGTTCCCAGAAGGGTTCTTGTGTTTCCTTTACAAAGCCCTGAACTACATCCATTTGTAACTGAACAATTAAAAATGAGTTCAGTTTCAGCCAGGTGCGGTGGCTCACACCTGTAATCCCAGCACTTTGGGAGGCCGAGGCAGGCAGATCACCAGGTCAGGAGATCGAGACCATCCTGGCTAACACGGTGAAACCTGTCTCTACTAGAAATATAAAAAATTAGCTGGGTGTGGTGGCGGGTGCCTGTAGTCACAGCCACTCAGGAGGCTGAGGCAGGAGAATGGCATGAACCCGGGAGGTGGAGCTTGCAGTGAGCCAAGATCGCGCCACTGCACTCCAGCCTGGGTGATAGAGCGAGACTCTGTCTCAAAAAAAAAAAAAAAAAAAAAGTTCAGTTTCAAAAACCAAATGAATGTGATACCTGCATTTTCTCTCCTATCCACCATTTCATGACTAAAGTCACACAAATGAACAAAAAGTTTTGTTACTGGCTGAGTTATTGGTGAGGTTGCCTTAATTAACTTTTCCAGCCATTCTGTGGTGCAATTTGTTCTTCATTGTGAGCTTCCCAGCCAAACCACTCACATTCCACTGCATGTCTTTACAGATCTGTTTTCGTACTTTTCTCAGTGGAGTATCTGCTCCTGGAATAACATTCGTATAGAGTTTTGTTTAAACATATGTAGACCCACAACCCAAAGGTATAGTTCAGAAAACTTGAACAGCTTTTTAAAGAAGCATTTGCCACTTAACACTGAAATTTAAAATAATGCAAGTGAAAAACTGCTTTGTAGAACTTGTATGACCAAAAAAAAAAGCAAGCCAAATTTGATTTTTGTAACATTTAAGAACCTATATCAACATATAAAGCCTTCAGTAACCCTTATGCAGGAAGTACAGTGTACCCATAGTTTAATGTGCCCATGGTTTGATTTTAAATTTTAGTGTTATATTTGAAGTGTAAATAACAAAGGAGATGGCATTTAGTTTTCTGAATTATTTAAGTGCAATTGTGATTTAAGTGATCATTTGTGGCATTTCACACGGTGGCTTTCCCATAGAAAGTATGCATGCGGATCTTAGGTGTGATTGTTGACTAAAATGTCCAAGTCCATTAATGTGTGAAGACTGTAAGTAAAATGGCTTAATACTTAATAATCTCTTTTTGGTATAGATTCATTACTTCATAAGCTACATGTTGTGTTTTCTAAATTAAATAAGAGTTTTTTAATGTATATCTTCCAATGTTCTACATATTCTCATTCTCTTATACAGTTTTTTTTCAATGATTTGCAAATACTGACTTTTCAATTTGAAGCGTTTTGCCTCATTTTTGGCCCATGATTTTGTTTTAAAGGAGTAATTCGATAGTTCTTATTAATCTACAACTCAGCTTTAAAAAAGAAACTAATGATAAACGTATGTAGCCCGTGGTCTTGGGGATCTTTGATCAGATCTGATAGTTATTGGGAACATACTTTAAAGTGATAGAAAGCAGAAATTATTATTGTAACGCTGATGCAATGTGAAACCAAAGTTGATAGATTAATGGTGCAAAGGAAGTTCCCTGTTCACTTTGATTCTTTGAAAAAGAAGAATTTGGTTCTTCGCTTAAAAAACTATTTTCTTCAAGGTTGGTAAGGGGAAAGTGTTATGGTCTGCAAATTCCTAAGGAGATGCTTTTTTTTTTTTTTGCTTTAACTTTTGGTTACTTCTTGGCCTTGGGATTTGCTTTTAAACTATCCATTGCAAGGGTGTTATTAGGTTGGTGCAAAAGTAATTACGGTTTTTGCCTTTAAAAGTAATGACAAAAACTGCAATTACTTTTGCACCAACCAGTGATTGTGATGTCTGTTGGTCTTCCAGCTGGGAGTAAGATGGCTTTGAGTTTTGTTGGAAGTTTGAAATTCATCTGCTATTCCTCACCATGAGCTCTTATCTCCTTGACTTTTTTTTATGGTAAGAGTATATGTGCCAGTTCTGCTCTGAAATGGGCAGGCAGTTCATGCCATAAAGACCATAGGTTGTGAGTTTTTGCTTTCTTGTTTCTATAGAGGTCCAATCCCTTTTCTTTGCCACATCCCATTTCCTGGCACATGACAGATAAGTGGAAAGGATGTTCAGATAAAATGGATTTCAGATTATAGGATGTTCATTCGTAGCACACACAGGTTCTGGCATCTGAAAGCTTGGTTGGAGTTCTGGCAACATGAAGGACTAGCCATGTGAGTGTGGGCAGATTAACTTTTCAGCGTTCCAGTTTCCTCATCAGTTTAGCAAGATAATAGTAAGACCTACTTCACACTTCACAGGTTGCCATGTCATAAACATATAGGAAGGACTCTGCAAACGTTAGCCATTGCTATCAGGACAAAGCAGGCTGGTGAGTTAAACATTATGAATACAAAACAGAAAGATTATGTTGTCTTGAACATACACATCAGTTTTCAAATTAAGGGAAATATGTTTGGCAAAAGTAATGGTGAATTTGCTGGACTCAGATGTCTGAAAAATAGTTCAAGATGTTTCACAAATCCCAAATGTGACCAAGTTTGCACATCTTAAGGAGGGATGGATTAAAAAAACAAAGTTTCTGTAAACTTCCTTCTAAATGCCTTCTTAAATCGGAAAATAGTGAAGATAATCTTGGGAACATTTATTTCGGTTTTCTCAACCTTGAAAAGGTAGTGTTGTACTGATTATATGCTATTGCATTAGAAGCAGCATATATATATCCTTTTTCTTGATTCTTTTCCTGGGTTGAACTGGTGGTTTGTGCTGTATTCGAATTAGATTTTATTTTTTATAAAGAGTTTTTATGTTTATAAACGAACTAACTGAAGACAAATATTCTGATTCTAATAAGAGCCCCAACTCTCTTGAGCTCCAAACTCACATGTCCTGTACTCTGGTTACCACTGTGTTCTTTATTTTGGCTAAGTATATCACCTTTCCTGTGGTCAGCCAGGCTTGAAACCGCACCATCACCTTTGACCCCTCCTTCTCTCCTGCTCCCATGTCCTACCGGTTTTGAGGTCCTGTTAGATTTTCCTCTGTAATTACTCGCTCGTGTGTCTCTTCAGGCCAACCTACTGTACTGTGTGGTGAAAACCCTCACACCTCATGCTTAGATGATTAAAATGGCCTTCTGTCTAATCACCTTGCCTTTCATCTCCACTCTTGTCATACATGGGACTTGCTTCTGCCAAATTAGGCTTGTAGAATAAAGTTCAAAGTCTTTGACGTACTATTTAGGTATCTTCTAAAATCTGGCCCCAGTCTGACAGTCCAATCTGATATGTTCAGAAGTAGATATGCTACTATCCCATCCCATAACCTATGCTTTAGTTAAATTCAAGGGCTCTTGGCCTTTTGTCCATGTGTTCCTCCACAGAAGTGTTTTGCTAATACCAATGCATGTTTAAAGTCTCAAATGTGAATACGTCCCCAGTCTCTTTCCTCATAAGGTCTTGTGTCCTTTGGGGAACTGACTAATAACACTAGATTTTTTTTTATTTTTAAAATTATTATTATTTTAAGTAATAGACTTTGTGTTTTAGAGAGGTTTTAGGTTTACAGAAAAATTGAGCAGAAGATAGAGTTCTCATATACCCCCTCATTCATACTTTCCCTTGTTATTAACATCTTACATTAATGTGGTACATTTGTTACAACTGATGAACCAATATTGATGCACTGTTATTAACTTTCTGTCATTCACATTGGGGCTCACTCTGTTGTACAGTTCTATGGGTTTTGACAAATGTATGTCACAGATCCGCTACTGCAGTATCCTGCAGAATACTTTCAATGCTCTAAAGATCCCTCATACTCCACCAGTTTATCTCGTCCCTTCCTTCATAGCACTCAAGTTTTACATTTTAGTTAAACTTCTTGAGAGTAGCACCTGGTTTTTCTACCTTACCCCCTCCCTGCTCACATTCAGTGTTTTTGCTGAGAGGGCCTCAGCAGATACTGAATAAGCCTGTAAATCACAACACTTTGAGACAGGAGGGCAGGGGGCATGTGTAACACAGCAGTAGTGTTGTGCAGTTAAGCCAGGGTTTGAGCCCTGTCCCTACCACATAATTGCTGTGTGATCGTGGGCTAAGTACTTAACCTCTCTGACTCTGGCACAGAGAGTATCCAAACATGTTAGCTATTGATAGTAATAGTAATATGACTCTCATGGATATTATTTGCCAAGATTAAATTTATTGATGCTTTTCATCTCACTCCTTTCAGCATAATATCATTTGTTAGTATTCTCTGAATGGTTCAGGTTTAATCTGATTGAGATAATTAGAAGGATTGGCTAATAGGAAATCCTTACATGAGATTGGTTATCAGGTTCTAGCTTAACAGTCTAGAGTTAGGGAACAGTATCTTAAATCACTGGTCCTGAAATTGGCACAAGTTGGGATTTTAGCCAT